>NW_024104887.1:3413708-4161756 GCF_003945595.2 Pipra filicauda | reverse complement strand
ACCCCGGAATCACAGCAGCCCATTCCCATTCCCGATCTGCCTCCTCCATCCCCACCCCGGGGCTGCTGAAGGGGTTAATCCACTTTGCACAAAAACAGATGGGAAGATGTTCGCTGCTAAATGAGCCTCCTGAAAAATTCATGGTCCTAAATGGTCTTCCAGGGGGTTCTTCCCCTCCAGGAGGGATGGGAGCAGCCCAAATCCCAGCTGGGAGCTACTAATGGCAGGAAGGAAAGGGTCTTGCTGGACCCTGCTCCAGCTGGGATCCTGTACCCCCAGGACACCCTGGCCATTACCGGGGTGGCCATTAGGCAGCGCTGGGGCTGACCCAGATGAATTAGCAGCTGCTCCATCGTTATCCCACTGGACACGCCAGCCGGGCAGGCACTGGGGATGGAGCTCCAAACTCTGGGATAAAAGCCAGGCTCCGGTTTCGCCTCCCGAGGCTGGTGGGCGGGGAAGGTTTCGGCTTGCCAGGGTGGGCAGGTGCCCTATCTGCCTGCAGCAGAGCCCCGACAGCCTCCTGGGAGCCTCCGGAGGGAATTCGGGATGTATTTGATTACTCCTTGCTTGCAATTACCACTCCAGCTCTCTGCCAGCCCTGGAGGGAGATCCCCTGGGGAAGTGTCTGCTGGTGTTAAACCACGTCCCGTGGGAGGAGGCACAGAGGGAGCACGGGGAAACCCCCCTCCTGCTGCTGGGGTTTGGTGTTTTGGAGACACTTGGGTGGTTTTTGGGGTGCAGCAGAGTGCCTGACTTGGGCAGTGGGTGTCCTGTAGGGAGGTGCGACCCCGGAGCTGCCACCAGCCCGTGACCGGGAGCAAACTCATTCTCCGAAAACAAGCCAGGCTGTGGGATGCTCAACTGGTCCCAGCCCTTCTCCCAGCGCCGCCCCTGACCCCGACGAGCGCTGTTGTGACAGGGAAGGGAAGGGAAAAGGGAGACCCTGCTCCCTGCCGGGGCCTCCCTGCTCGGCTGGGGAGGGGCCTCAGCCCCGGCCGGGGGGGCTGGAGGGACAGGGGGTGGAGGGACCCCCTGGTATGGGGATCCTCACCTGGAAAGGTGACGGTGGCCATGGGCAGAGAGGGACAAGAGATGAGGAGCATCTGGGGGAGGAGGCAGAGAAAGGGAGTGTGGGAGGGGTTGAGGGAGGGATAGGGGGAAGAAGGGATAGAGATGGGTGGAGGGAGGGTTAGAGGGATAGAGGATGGGTGAGGGATGGAGGAATGGATGGATGGGGTGGATGAGCAGAGAGAGGGAATAGAGGGATGGGTGGGCGGATGGATGGATAGATGGATGTGGGATGGATGGGATTGCAGTGAACACAGGGCTGAGCATCTGAGGAGCAGGAGAACTGGCCAAACAGCCTTTTTCATTCAACTCCTAGGTGAATCCACCCTGGAGATGACCAGCCTCTTCCTGGGAGGGAGCTACAGGGTGGCAGGATGCTGAAGACCCGCTGGTCAGTACACACCTCTCTGAGCACATCTTGCCTGGTTTGAGGCCTCCCAGAACATTTCTGTACCTCTCACCCTGCAAATCTACCCAACTGCAGCCCAATACTTCCATTGCCCACAAATCACCTGGGATATGACAGGCCAGAGCATCCCAGCTAGGGAAATGGAGAGGGCTGGAAAAAATGGCTTGGAGCTCGTGTGCTCCAGAGGGGGCTTGGCCAGGAGCTGTTTGGTGTGATGGACACCAAGACTGTGCCCCGTGGGGAGCTCGGTGAGCTCATCCCAACAACACCATTAAGGGCTGCACAGCCTCCAGTTCCCCCCACACCCACAGCCCCTGATCTGATTAGGGACCCAGGGAGGCCTAAAAGCCTCTGGAAAATCAAACTGCCTGAGCCAAGCCAAGCGAGGGGGCAACTGGGAAACCAAAGCAAATGGGCTGTTCTTCCTCTTAAGTGCTTTTCTCTGTCTGTCTTTCCATCTGGGCCAGAGAGGCAGGGAAGGGGGTGGAGATGGAGTCGAAAGGTGAGTCAGGGCAGTTGGGTGTCCCTTGAGGAGAGCACGGGGATGCTGTGGGGACCCATCTTGGGGACAGGGCTTCTATGTGCCCTCCTGCACCCCTGCGAGCTCCCAGACTGCACAGTGTGTGGAATGAGGCTGGTAAAAAAGAGATTCTGCATTTTTTTAATATGTTTATATATTTGGGACCCAGCCATCACAAAACCCCCAAGGTCAGGATGCAAAACCTGCTTTTGTTTAAGGGCAGAACCTGTTGCCTTTGGTTTCCCAGAATCTGCTGCTGCCTCGCTCACCTCAAGAGCCTGATGTTTGATGTAGGTGCTGCAAATCCCCTCAGCCCCTCCAAAATAACTCTAAAATGATGTGCTGGTCCTCCCTGTGCTGCTCCCCACATCTAACAGCCCCCAGCACTGGGTGCCCGTGGCCTCAGCGCTGCCGTCAGCCCAGCGCCGATTTCAGAGGAGCTGCTTTTGAACTCATCCAGTGGCTAAACCCTCCTCCAAATCTCCACTTTTTTGGGGGGGAGGAGGGGGAAAAAACAACCCAAACCAAACAGCAAGACATGAAAAGAAACACCACTGCTGGCCTCCCTGGCTGCCAAGATAACCGCCCCCTCCTAACGAGCTGCTGTAATTAGGTGCTTTGAATCCCTGACTCCGGGAGAAACATCGTGTTCGTCAATTCCCCGCGAGGATGTTGGGATGCTCTGTTTAAATCAGGGTGGTTTAGATGCAATGGATGCTCTCACATGCACGTGAAACGCAGCCCAGCACCTGGACACAGGGATTTACACATCAGTCCTGCCCTGCAAGGGAAACCCAAGCTTTGGCATTTGCCTCTTTTTTTTTTTTTTTATGTCACAGAAACAAGGCAAAAAATGGAAATGGAGAAATTTCCCCATGTGATAACATTTTTTTTTTTGAATGAAAGGGGAAAAATATCACTGCTGGTCTATTGAGATGTTCCCCTTTGAACCGCTGAGGCCACAGTGTTTCCCTCTCATGGGGCCCTTTCATCCCCCTTTATTCTCCCATGCTGAGCCCCAACAACTTTGATAATGTTGACTTGTTATATCAGATAAAATATTAAAGTCCTATGTTATAGCCTGAAATTAATATTTTAATAGAACGTAAAAGTCGAGGCGAAGACGAATCCAAACAGTAAAATTGAAATGAAACATTTTTATCTTGCAGGAAGGAAAGGGCTCGACGCGACTGCTTTGATTCACCCTTCCGCTGCTTTTATAGGCTATTGAAATATTCATTTTAATATTATAAATATTGCATTCAATATCTAATGTGCCGTTGCACTGTTTGGGGCACCCAAAAGTCAAAACAATTTGCTGGTCGTGGGTAGCACAGGGTGGGCTCAGGACCTGCAGCATCTCGGTGGTGAAGTATCTGAGCCCGTTTCTTGCTTTTCCCCCCCATTTTCCCCCCGCCAGCATCACCCTGGGAAGAAGGAGACCCATGGGATGGCCCTGGGGACCAGTGATAGAGACAGAGGCAAGACAGAGCCATGGATCCACAAAACAAGCCATGAACCCCGCGAGGAATCCAGCCGGACAATTAATTACAATAAAAGGCCTTTTTTTCCCATTGCCTTAGAAATAATAATATAAAATTAATTTATGGCAATTACGGGGCTTCTATATTTATGTCATTATCAGAACTATATAAGGAAAGGCGGATGATACAAATGTATTTCGGGCACTGCTCTGGAAGGGAGGGAATTGATATATATTTTTAATCACGTTCCAGGATCAGCCATTCAACTCCCACACAGAATTAGCTGTCGGGCCGGGGTGTGATGCTCCAGACACTAACAAGGCAGCCACCGTTGGAGAGAGCTGCTTGCAGGCAAGGAAATTCCCTGCCTGAATCAATCTTTATTGGAAAATAATGGGAAAACTGGAGGCTTGGAGTGAGGGTTTCACTGTCCTGGGGCGTTCCCAGGGCATTCTTGTTTTAATTCTTTCTGGCTTATAGGTAATTTATCTTTGTTGGAGGGTCCTTGGGGTCAAAGCATGAAAAAAAAAAGTCCAGGGTGTTCCTCCAGGTGCAAACCTCAGTCCTGGCTCTTGGCTTTTGTTTTTGTGGGGTTTGGTGTGTGTTTTCCCATGCCAATGCATCCAGAGGGGGGTTTGCAGACCAAGAGCCCTCCCTGCCCTTCATGGTTCCGTCTTATCACAGCAAGATCCTTGCACAGCTCTTGGAGATGACGAGCGGAGCTGGAGGAAGCTCAGATGTGTCTTGGTGGGCATTGTCCCTGTGGGTGCCTCAGTTTCTCCATGGGAAGGGAAAGGTGAGTCCCCCCTGAACCCTCTTTTTCGTCCCCTTCACAGCAGCCCCTGTGCCTGCTGCCCGCCTGCCTTGGTGGCTTGGCTCTGCCACGGCACCTCCGCAGAGGCTCCCACAGGGATTAGGGCCGGATTTGGTGATTAGCACCTCCCGGGCACTGTTATCCCAGCGATTAGTGCTGCCTCCGGGATTACTGGCAGGTGAAACGCTGGCCAGGGATTACCGGGAGAGGCCGGGCTGTCCCGGCACTGCGATGCTTTCTGCCCGACCTGGCACTAATGCTCTCGCTTGGGGTTTGCTCCCACAGCCGGGATTTATCCACGGGGAAAGTGCCTCCAGCCCACAGGGTTTGCACTCCAAAATCCTTCTCTGTGTAGGGGCTCAAGGGGCTGTTGTGATTTGGGTGGATGTGGTGCTTTTGGGAATGAAGCCAGACCCCATCCTGCCTGGACATCCCTCAGTGTTTTTTGGGGTAACTCCTTGGGAAATCCTTCCTTGTGCTTTCCAGTGTATGTCCAAAAAAGCAGGAGGTGCTCAGGCGGGTCCCCACAAAGATGGGACCCTGCACTGGAGTCACATTTTGGCCTTCCTTGCCTCAGCTCCTGCTAAAATAACATTTATCTCCAGCATCTCCTCAACATAAGTGGCAATCCCGGCTTTGATTCTCACTGGGGAAAGAGAGATCACAGCCGCCTGCTCTCGCCCACCCCAGCCCCTCCGCCTGCCAGAGCTGGAGTCATAAATAAAATCCAGCTGGGGTAAAAATACTTATTTCTGTAACAGCTGAAAAATATCCCAGCAGTGGTGCCAAGAACCTGCCAGAGGCGCCGCGGGAACGCAGGAGGGATTGCACCCAAACATCCCTCTTTAAAAGCTCTCATCCATCAGTGGGAAAAGGATCCCATGACCGGGAAGGATGCAGCGTGGTCCTGTCATCATCCCATTTCCTAACCCTGGGGTCTGTTTTGGAGAGGGGAAACTCAGGCTTTGCCCCATCGCCCTCTGGGCAGGCTGAGGAGAGGCAAATCCTGGCCCAGCTGCTGCTTTGCTCTGTCTAATGCTCCTCCATCCCTGGGGATCCAGCCCGTGAGTCAGCCCTCCCCTTCCCAAAGCAATCGGGAGATTGGCTTATAAATCATGGGATTTTTATGAAAACAAGCAGCGAGTGCCTGTGCGGTGGCGTGGGGCCGCTCCCGCAGCAGCCGGGCCTTTTCCAGGCATCAGAAACAGTGCTCAGCCCTTCCCGCACAACTCCAGCTGGTGGCTTTTGGGGCACGTCCCATCTCCCTGCTCTTCTTCGCCCTGGCCCCTCTGCCGTTCCTCAGCATCCTTTGCAAAGACCTCCCAGCAGCACCCAAAGGTGCTGGGGGTGTGCAAGGGCTCGGTCCAGGGTCCGTCCTCCCCCCTCGGCACGGCCGGGCTGCCGCTTCTTGGGGGCATCTTCAGCTTCTGTCACCGCTCAAGGTCAATCCTATTAATTGTCGTGAATTATTTTGGCATTAATGGAGATGTCTTATGCACTTCCACTGTAAATGAGGCTGCCAGGATGAACGTGCTGGCCAATATTTCCTGGTGAAGGGAGACGGGGAAATATTCGGCAGCAGAGAGGGTGAAGGTTCCTGAGGTGGTCATGGGGTTGGTGGGGGCAGGAAAACCCACCCTTGGCTGGGGTGGCCAAACCAGCCCTGGTAGATGCTCACAGGAGCCATGCAGGGAATGTGATGGGTGTGTAGGCTGTGATGGGGACTCAGTTCCCAAATATTCACACATCCCCATTGGCCACGGTGTGGTTGAGGGGAGTGTGGCATTCCCAGGGTGGGAAGGCAGTGTTGCTCCCCAAAAACCCAACTCTCCCATGGCTCTATAGCAGCAAGCCAGGACAAGGGGAATCCCTCCCCATCCACGCTGAAAACATCTCTAGGCCCTGCAGGAGACAATCCCTGGATGTGCAGGGGACCAGGCAGCCCATGAGGGGCAGGGGCGAGGGAGTGACTGGTTCCCCCATCCCTGGGGGGCACAGGGGGTCCCCAGCCACCCACACCCATGTGTGGGGCTGTAGCCAGGCCCTGCCTGTGTCCCTAGTGCTGCAGGGAGTGGGGTGACAAGGCTGATACCCGTGGGTGGCACTAGCAGAGGGGGCTGGGGAGGCAGGGGATGCCCTGATCACAGCAGGGATGGGGCAGGGACCCCCAGGGTGGTGAGAAGTGACCAAACCCTTCTGTCCCTCTCCATCACGGGGGTGACGAGGTATGTGCTCCCTGCTCTGCACTTCTTGCCCTCCTGTTAGGGGTCCTAAACCCCCATTTTTCTGGACCCTCTTGCATTGCAGCGGTGTCGGGGCACGGCCCCCAGGGCAGGGCAGGGCCGGGCAGCCCCCCCGCCGCACCCCGGGGTGCTGGGGCGGGGCCCGGGGGGGGGGGGACGGGCTGGGAAGTGGCTCGGGGGGATCGGGAAGAGGAGGGTGGGCTCTGCATCGCATCGCGCTGCACCAGCGGGGACCTCCTCGCCCGAAGAGGAGGGGGAGGAGGAGGAGGAGGAGGAGGAGGCAGGCGCCTCCCCCTGCCGCCCTCCCCTCTCTGGCACCCACCGGTGCCCGATGCGGCTCCGGCCGGGCGAGCGGCCACCGGAGCGCCCAGCGGGGCCCCCCCGGCTCGGCTCGGCACGGCACAGGCGGGGGGGGCTCGGAGCGGGGCCAGGGGCACGACCCCCCTCAACTTGCCGCTTTGCCCAAGGCTCCCGCACCCCCTCTTTCATTCCGTCTGCGGGCAGGAGGGGGTGCACCCCCTCTTTAATCCGAAGGGGGGGGCAGAGGAGGCGGGGACCCCCCTCCTTTCCACGCTCATGGCGGGGTCTCCCCGCTTCCAGCCCTGGCGGGGGGGCAGCGGCTGAGCCCCGGGGTCCCCCCCCCAAACTTTGCCTTCGGATGCGGGGACTCCGCCGCCGAGCTGCTCCTGCCAACGATTAATCGCATCTGCCTGGGATTAATTATTCACCCAGCTCTGGGTTGTGGTTTTTTTTGTTACGTTCTTGTTGTTTTCTTTTTTTTTCCCCCCGTTTATTTTTTTTCCTTGGGGGAGCGCTTTAATTCAGCTTTTTTCCCTCCCCTTTAATTTTTTTCTTTTTTTTCCCTTTGGAAGAACAGCGCTTGGAATTCTTATTTTTATTCTTGTGCGGAGGGGCTGGCGACCCGCACCCTGCAGCATCATCCTCCATCAGCACATCGGTGCTGTTTTTTTTCCCCGGGAGGGGGTTACACGTGCTCTTCTCCCCCCGCTGCCGACTCCCGAGGAGGAAGAGGAGGAGGAAGAGGAGGGGGACCCGCCCCCGCCGGCTGGGCGCTCCCCCGGCCGCCCTGCAGGCACTGGGGGGGGTTGCGGCAGGTTTGGGGTGCGGGGTGGGGAGGGGTGGGGGACCGGAGATGGGGTGCTCTGCTCGCTGAGCTGGGGGGGCAAAGCCGAGCCCCCCTCCCAACCTGAACCGGTTCCCCCCCCCTCCCCAAATTCCGCCGTTGGCTGCTGCTCCCGGCTCGCACGTGGTTGGATTTAGGGGATTTCTGCGGTTTTTTTGGTGCTTGGTCTGGATTCTTTTTGTTGTTATTTTTTTTTTTTATTATTTGCCACGGGGCCCCCCCGGTTTTCTTGCTGCCCCCCACCTTGCAATGGCCTCTCCGGAGAAGATGCTCCCCGGGCCGGCCGCGCTGCTCTGCTGCCTCTGCTCGCTGCTGCTCCCCGGTAAGTGCTGGCGCCGGGGGAGCCGGGGGGGCAATATATATGTTATATGTCTGTCTGCAACACGGGAGGGAGGTTTGCAGCATCTACCCCCGCCAGGGGCAGCCCCTGCCCCTCTGTGCCCGGCTGGGACCCCCCCTCCCACAGCCACCCCCTCCCCTGGTTCTCTGTGTCCCCCCCCCAAGCGAAACGGGTGAAGATTAGAGTTTATTCCTGGCTTAATAAAATGACAGCTTGTGCTTGCGAGCGCTCGCCGAGGGTTGTGTGCCGGGGCAGGGAGCGGGCTGGCAGGGGGACACATGGGGCGAGGGGGCTTCAACCCCCCCTCTCCCCAGCCCCCCCTGCCCCTTGTCTCCTTAATGCAGAGCTGCTTTAGCGGGAGGATCAGGGGCTTTATCCGCTATTATCCACTCGCTTATCCCCCGGACCCGCACCCAGACACTTTCTCAGTCTGCACTGAGTTGCTGGGCAGGCTCTGCCGAGGTGGCATCGTTTTGGGATGGAGGGGACGGGGGATGCAGCCCCTGCCATCCCTCTCTTTCTTTCGATCCCCCCACCTGCCTGCACCCACTTGCCCTGAGTTGCATCCAAATCACTGCCGTGCCATGGCCGAGCTGCGGTGACATCCTGGCCTGCCCTGGTGACAGCCCTGGGGACGCCAGCACCTGCTGCTGGGGGCTTTTATTGGCGAGCGAGGCCAAAGAGGGGTCATGTACCCCGAGGGACGTGGTTTCCATGAATGATTTCTATGGATGCTTTCCATTTAAAGCCAAGCCCCACAGATGCCCCAGCCGAAGCCGCTTTCCCTGGCAGCCAGCTTGGCCAAACAGAGAGTGGGGGGCTGCTTGCAGTGTGAGGGGGTCACCCAGACCCCTCCTGCCAGCTTGGCTCTGGCCTCAGGCTCAGAGTGTCCTGGGGACTGTGCTGCCCAGCTCAAACGATCCCCCCAGGAGCTGGAGGGGATCCCTGGACCGTGCCTGGCTCCGTGTCGCACCGGCAGCCCATGGCCAAGGCACTTGTGGGGCTCAGGCAGGACTTTCTCGGCATCTGCAGCCCCTGAGGGTCTTTGAGGAGCTTGGGGAGCTGCTCACCCACAGTGGTGAAATAAGGAGAAGGGGGGGAATGTTGGGAACATTGCAGGGAGCTGGCAGGGGGTTTCCACCCTGGAAATTCTGACCCTGGCAGAGGAGTAGAGATCTCCAGGCTGTCAAACCACAACTTTAGTAGCATCCTTTTGGGGGGGCAGATGCTGCCCCCCTGTACCCCGAGACTGATTGTTTCCTGGAATGCTGCCCCAGTGGGATTTCCTGGCAGAGCTTCACTCCTCTTTGGGACCACCAGGTCAGGAGTCTGCAGGCAGGGGGCTGGCAGCCGGTGTGGAAGTGGGATCTCCTGCTCCCCAATTTGCCTGGATAAGATCCAACTGTCTGGGTCGGCGGTGCTGCCGGGGGCGGCTGTCGGCTGTGGGAAATATCCCTGTGCAAGCGATGATCCATCAGGAACGGCCTCTGGTGCAGGGGCTGGATGTGGCCCCTCGCTCCCCATCCCCTCCTGGGCATTTCTGATCCCCCAGTTGCCGCTGGGACACCACGAGCCCGGTGGGTCAGGCCTCGGGTTTAGGCCAGGGCAGAATCTGGCCCCTGGGCTGGGGGGTGCGGTGGGTGGGGGGTCCCCCTGGCAGCGATGCCGGTGGGGAGTGGGCGAGGGTGGCCTGTGCCAGGGCTGGCCGTGCTGCCATGGGGGGATGCCTGTGCTGGCGGAGAGAGGAGCCTCTGCCAGGAGTTTTTAGGCTCTTTTCAGGATGCGCAGCTGCCCTCGCTGCCGCCGCTTTGGCCTTTCCTGGACAAATAAAGGTCTTGGAGGGAGCCGGAAAAAGAGGCTGAGTGAGAGCTCCTAATTCTCCGGCATTTCTTACAAATCACTCGGGCTGGCAGCGGGGTCAGCCGGCGGTGAAGCAGCACCCTGCTCTGCTGCTTGGAGTATTTTATTCCCTTTTCCCTTGTTTTTTATTTAAGAGCAGCCCTTCGTGCCAGCCTCCCTCCTGCTGCGCTCCCTTGCCGGCCCCGGGAGCCGCTTGGCCGAGGCCCCAGATCAGCTGCTTCCAGAAAGGGTTTTTTTTGGCATCTCCGGGGTGGGATGGCCCCAGGGTGGCCCAAAGGGCTCACAGGAGGGATGGAGGGATGGACACACAGAGCCCTGGCCCGTGGGGCCGTGGGGGATGCTGGTGGTGTCTGCCCAGCACAGTTGTGCTGCGAAGCTGTTGGGACCTGTTGGGATGCGGCACAGGGGGATTTACCCCTCGGTTTGTGCAAGGACTTGTGCTGTCCATGGGGCTGAGCCTGGGCTCCTGCATCTTCTCTCTGCTCCCTGCTGAGCCTTGTCTCTGCAGTGTGCCTCAATTTCCCCTCTCCCAAAGCAGTGCTTGCCTGGAGGCAAAGGTCCAGGGGTGCAGTGGTCCAGGTTTCTGGGGTCATTCAGCATCTGTCCCAGCAGGCAGGACAGGCTTGGGGCCCTGCACTGGATCCCACAGCCCCAGCACCTCCATCCCACTGCTGATGGGGATGGGGCTGTGCCACTATTCCTGTATATCCCATGGCTTGCTCCCACCACAGGCAAGTCCCAGGCATGGGGCTGGTGGTGAAGGATGATGCTGGAGATGGTCCATAGGTCCACCCCTGCTGGGGTCTCCAGCCAGTGCAGCCCAACCCTGGCAGGGGGTTACTCACCAACCCCCATCCTCCTTTTCTCTGAGCATCTCCCAGCTCAGGGCCTTTCAGACCAGCAGGTGGAGATGTGCCATAACTCGCTGTGGAACCGGGAACGTACACCCGACGTTTGCTCATTTAACACCCGAACCAGGAACGTACACTGGGAATGTACACCAGGATCATACACATGATGTTGGCTCACTTGACAGCTCCCACCCTGGCCATGCTGATGAGGTCAGAGCAGCTGAGCACCCCTGGCTCCATCCAGGAGCAGAGAAGGGGCAATAGGATCTTTCCTCACTCTGGTAGGCAGGTGAGAGAAGAGGATCCGGCCTCTGAGCTGGGTTAAACCTGGCACAAGTTTTACCTTTGGTGCTGCAGAAAAGAGGGACATGCAAGGACAACCCTTTTGGCTTTTGGCTCCATAGTGTCCTTGCATGACCCCAGGGCCCAGTCCATCTTCCCCCAACCCCAATACCTTAAATCTCAGCAGGATGTCCTGGGACATAGCGGTGTGAAGTGAAACACCTCACTGGGAAATTGTCTTTTCTTCTACCCTTTTTGTCCTCTTGGTGTTGTTGAGGAAAGGGAGAAGGATGAAGGATGCCAATTGGTAGCATGATGGAAATCCTCTGAGCAATGATTTTGGTGAGCAGCAGTGGCAGGACTTGGTTCTGGGAGTTTCAAGGTGCCTCAATACCCTCATCCAGACCTGTCCTTTTGTGTGTGCATGTGGCTGTGTGTGCACCCTGGGGGAAACTGAGGCAGGGTATGGGGTGGCAGCA
Source organism: Pipra filicauda (assembly GCF_003945595.2). Taxonomy (NCBI): domain Eukaryota; kingdom Metazoa; phylum Chordata; class Aves; order Passeriformes; family Pipridae; genus Pipra; species Pipra filicauda. Next base: position 4,150,259 of record NW_024104887.1, on the reverse strand, counting down.
ACCCCCTGACTGGGGATTGCTCAGCAGTTTTTGGAAACCTGGCTATTTTGAGGGTTACTATTTAAATCACTCCACCATGACTGGCTGCTGAGGTTCCTCTTCCAGCTTCTCTGCCTCCTATAAAAGAGGAAGAAAACAGAAACCAACACGGCCGGGGATCCCTGCAGAGCATCCCCAACCTTCCAGCAGCACATCCCAGCTCCATCCCGTGCTGTGGGGGCAGTCAGCAGGATGTGGCATCATCCTGGGCAGATGATGGGTGAGGGAAGGGATGCTTAGACAGCATAACCCTATTTTTTTTGGCTGCTGCAATTGCCTGGCCAGCATGGCCCGTGCTGGGCGTGCGGAGGAGTCGCTGAGCTGCCGGGGTGTTCCCCTCCCGCGTGGCGCCTGTCGCTGCTGCCGTACGAGCATCCCATCCATCTGGAAAAGGTCACTCTTGCTGATCTAATCAGAACCTTTTATTATTAAATACATGGCTCTGCTAATGAGCAGCCCCCCGGGTGGGAAGGGAGGTGGCTGCTCCTGGGGTGGGACACGCTGTGATGGGGCTGGGGATTTTGTCCATGTGGCAGAAAGAGAAGTGGTTCAATGGTGTGAAGTGAGGGAGGTCCTGGTGCCCCTTGCTGAGGGGGAAGGAGGTTGGAGCTCACTTTCCTTGCAAACTGGGAGACACAGGGTCCTCCAGCCACGTTTGATGGTGGCCCAGCGATCCCCACCCTGGGGAAGCACCAGCTGAGCTGGTGGATTCATGGGCTGTCACTTCTCCTACAAATGTCGCAGGTTTGGGATGCAGAGGTTGTTCCTCAGGATGTGGCTCTCCTGGGGACCACTCCCTTCATTTTCCCTAAGCTGTTGCCTGACCTGTTGCCACTCCCACATCCCTGGGGCCCACATCCCTCACCCTGGCTGGGTGCTGAGCCCCTCACTGCTGCTCTGGCCTCCTGGGGGGACATTGTCAGCAAGGCAATTCACAGTCCCCTGATGAAGCCACTGTCTCCTGCTGGTGAGCATTTTCCCATTGCTCGGATAATATTTACCATCCCTGCTTTCTCACCAGCTCTGGAAGAAGCCCAGGCAGGTGCTGCTGGGGTGGCCGTGCCCCCGCTTGCTGTGCTGTCACCTCCCGGCCCCTGCAGGAATTACCAGGGCAGGTTTGCCCTGATGAAGTGGGCTGAGCTCTTCCCCAGGACTGGCAAAACTTGAGAATGAATTAATTTTGAATTTATTTTTCTTTGAGGGAAAGCTTTTGGTGTTTTCCCTCTGGAAGATAAATAAGATTGAAAATGCAATACCGGCCGCTGCCAGCTCGGCGCGGCTGCTGGATGCGCTCGGGTACCAGCGGGGAGGAAGGGGATGTGTTCCAGCCGTGCATGGTTGATGCTGGGTGGCAAAGTCATGAGCTGGTACCTGTTCCCAGCCCTGCTCTTGGGACTGCTGGGGGTGTGGGGCTGCTGCTGGCCCCCAGCCCTGGTTGCTGAGGGCTGAGGCTGGGTTTATCTGCGGCTCCTCGCGTTCCTCGGGTGCCTCTGGAGTTGAATCCGGCTCCGATTGCAGCCTGACACACGTCACTGGGGGAAATAAATTAATCAGTGTCTAATCAGTCTGAAACGTGTTGCTTGGCACAGCCTGGGCTGGCAGTAGGTGGGGGGGAACAGCCTGGGGGGCATATTCAGTGTTCAGGTTTGGAGGGTGCTGGGAGGATGTTCCTGTTCCTGGCCATTGTGGGAAGGGGTGGAGAGGGAACAGGGATGATCTGAGCAAGACACATGGGAGTGTCACTGCACTGCCTCTGCCCTAACACTGATGCTGTGGGCTCCTCCCTCGGGGACTACTGTCCCTGTCCCTGCTTCCCCAGGCCACCCTTCAGGGCAATCCCCTGCCAGTCCTACCATTTTTGCCTCCCCAGGGGGGTTATTTGGAGAAACCATCTGTGCCCACCTGCTGCTGGTGGGCTGCTCCCAGCTCCCAGCATGGGGGGAGCCTGGCATGGGAGTCACCCAGCCCAGGACCCACCGCAACACGTACTGGGGGCTCAGGGGCTGCCCACTTTATCCCAGAGTAGCTCCCCTCCCACTGCCTTTCGGAGCCCCTGGGCAATCCTGTGGATATTCATAGTCAGCCACTTCCCTGTCCTTTTCCCCCCCCACACTTTTAATTAATTTCTTCATTTTTCTTCCTCCTCTGTAAAGGCCTTCTCCTCCCCGTCCCCCAGCCTGTCCCTTGCTGTGATTTGTGGAAATTGCTCTAAAGTAGCTGCCGCGTAAAAGCCTTGCTGGCTCTGGGAATTTATGGCAGGCTGTGCCTCTGCACAGCACATCCCATTTAGGCCATATTTATTTATTCCTTTAGGTCCCTTGTTTTTTTTCTTTTCTATTTATTCCCTCTTATTAATTTCCTGGGGGAAGCTCAAACCCTGGCACTGCAGCCTGTCATGGTGCTGGGACAGGTCCCTTTTGCTGCTGGTCCCGAAATGCAGGCTGTGTGCTGGCCTTGGACTGAGTCCCACCAGTGTTACGGTATTTTACTGCTCCTGGTGATGAAGAAGCCAGGCTGGACCTTTGGGAGGAGGACCTAAAAGAAAGGAGAAGCTGGCAGTGCCCACCAGGCATGAGCACAACCCTGTATTAGACACTAGAGAATCCACTCTTGAGCCAGCGCTGCTGCTCACAGGAAGACTTGAGGCACATATCCTGGCCAGCACCCACTCAATTCCTACCCCAGGCTGATTCTGGGAAGCCTGGACCAGTTTAACCGCCCTGTCCTCGGTACCATGGGGATTCCCAGCCCTGTCACCCCATCACCGCTGTATCCATGGGCAGAGCCGAGGGCCTGGAGCATCCCTGCATCCCGCCCTTCCCGTGGCCACAGCTGGGGTATCTCACTGCCACGCGCCTGGGGAAGGCAATTTCATGTTTGTAACAATTATTCACTTAATTGAGTTCCAATTAGCTGGGACTGGAGATGGAGGCTCCCGGTGCATCGGAGGGAAGGGAGAGCTTGTTGTCTTTCATGCCACCAAAAACAATTTTCAAGGCTCAGGCTGCAGGTAACATTTCAAAGGTTTCCACGAGGGGCCTGCCTGTATTGTCTAATTTTGGCTTGTACTTTATTACTGGCTTTTTTTCCCCTGGGAGTATGCAGTGGAGTGGGGCTTGTGTTGGGGCTGACTGAATTTTGAGTGAAAGTGGAGGCATGGAGGCTTCTGTTTCCACTTTTTGTTGCTTTTTGGGGTGTTTGGAGGTGCTGACCCCACTTGGTGGGAGTGTAGTGCATCAGGGATTGGTGCTGTGGGGTGAGGAGGGAAAGGGATGGGTACAATGCCTGTTCCCAGGACAGATGGGGAGATGTCATGTGAGCCTGACCCTTCCCTGGGATATTGGGCTGCCTCTAGCTGGAGCATCCAGGTGCAGGACATCCCTAGGAGCTCCAGATGTGGCACATCCCTGGTATTTGGGGCTGCTGCCCACGTTTCCCCTTTGTGCTTGGCCCTGATGAATGTGGTGGCAAAACCTGAACCACCAGGTTTTGGGGCTGTGAAGCCTCCGCTGGGATCCACAGGATGCTCAGGGAAGTGGGGTGGCTTTATCCTGGCTTGAAACAAAACAGCAGTTGGGAGTTCCATGCCAGTGGCTCAGTGGGGAATATCCAGGCTGGACTTCCTCCTCGGGGACTGAGGGGTTTTGCTCCCTGCCATCCCTCCCCGTGTATTTAGGGAGGGTTTTATCCCCATGTCAACTCAAGTCACTGCTTTATGGACAGCTCTGCTTTATGGACAACTCTCTGGCTTGCTCCAAGGTGGGAGCACCATGGAAGCCCAGCAATGGCCTGGCAGGAGCCAGGAGAGCTTGGACTGGTGTCTCACATCGCTGGTATTTTGGCATCTCCCTCAGAGCTGCGTCCGGTCCATTGATTCACTGAGCCCCCAGTGCCGCCTCTTATGACCAGGAGAGGTTTTAACCCTCCTGGCGTGACCTCAGACCTTCCCTCCCTCTTCTCCAGTGGTTTTCCTGTATGGTTTTCCCCTCATAAGTGGGGATATACTACCGGGAGCCCCCGCTGTGTCCCACAGGATAAGCCAGGATAAAGACCCCCCCTGGAGCGTGGCTAAAGCGATCCCTATGGCAGACAGCTGGGGCTGGGGCTAAGCTGGGGCTCAGCACTGGCTATCGGTTCTAGATGAGGGGAAGAGGAGGAGGCTCTTCAGCCTTGGGATAACAGGTGGGAGCAGGGATGGATCTGGTGAGGCTGCAGCGGGGGAAGGATGGAGGGGCCGAACTCCTGCCGTGCCCTATTTTCCAAGGATTCAAGGCTTTTGGTGCTGCTTTTTGCAGCAGTGAGACCCCTCAGCCTGGGGAGGGTGGTCTGGATTTTCAGGCAGGGCTGGAGGGTGCTGCCACTGTCCCCACGTGCCCTCCCTTGGCCCATCTGGCCGTGTGTCTGCAGCCGGTGCAGGGCACATCTGGCCGGGCAGATGTGGGGGCTCAACAAGGGGGTCACCAGCAGTTGTGTGTTTACATCTCCCTCTCTCCCCCCTCTCCCTCCCGTGGGTTGCAGGTCAACCCAGCTTCCCACGGGCTGCTGTGGGGTGGGAGGGATGGGACACGCGGGAGGCTCGTCCCATCCCACTGTGGGGCTGGGGTGGCTCCTCAGCCTGGGAGGTCTGGGAAGCCCCCAGGCCAGTCAGAGTCTGGCCAGGCACAGAGATCTGCCTTTTGGCTTGCAGTGCTGAGCTGCAGGGGTGGAAGGACCATATGGTCCCCTCTGTGCCGGCCTAATAAACCCGGAATGCAGGTCAGGTGCTGCAAATCCCGTTAACCACAGCAGTGGGGCTGCAGAGCAGGGCTTAACCCTTCTGTCCCCCCAAACCCAGCCAGAGGGGGGACATGAGAGCCACCTTCCCTCCTGGGGGTGGCTTGAAACCAGGGCAGGGTCCAGGGACGGTGGTGTGGGGACTGGAGTCTCCTGAGCTGTCTTGCTTGTCTGTCCATCCTTCCTGTTTCCTTCCTTCCATCCATCTTTCTTCCATTTTTGAGCTTCCTTCCTTCCTTCCTTCCTTCCTTCCTTCCTTCCTTCCCTCCCTTCCCTTCCTTCCTTTCCTCTCTTCTCCTGAGCCACTGTGCTCTCCATCCATCCTTCTATCCGTGCATTCTTCCATCCGTCAGCTCTTCTCCCTCATCCTAGAGCTATTCTCTTGCTGTCCAGCTATTTCTGATCCACCCTCAATCCATCCATGCACCCTCTGTTCTCCCTGCTGGTTTATGCATCCTTATCCAGCCTTTTTTCCTTGCTGTCTGCCCAGCAGCTGCATCCATACCTCCATGCATCTTGTGACTCCCTTCTTCCCTCACCACCCTGGTGCGGAGGCTTGGGCTGGGCTGGGCTTTGATTCCCCCATCCTGGCACCCACCCCAGGCTGGGTTAGACTCTCTCCTGGCAGGATGAGTTTATGGCCAGGGAACGGAGGCGCTGGTCCTGTCCCCCTCCCAGCAACATATTATAGCATCGTTTAAATGCATTTTGTCTGTGGAAGGAAATCGCTTCTCTGGGTGCCGGCAATTTGCTGGCGCTGAACTAATCATGGCCATCCCATTAATCTCCATCCCAGCTTGTCCCCATCCCTTCCCCCATCTGGCATGGCCAGGGTGCTGGGCTTGGTGACAGGGCCACCCTGGGTGTCCCCATCCCAGCAGGGTTTGGCACCAGGGTACCTTGTCTGAGTCGAGCAGGGTGCCCAGCACGTTTGAGAGGGCAGCACACAACCCTTGTTGGCCATCAGAGAATCCCCGTGGCAAGGAGGAAGAAGCTGCTTTCTGGGGGTCTCTGCCACAAATTGCAGCCAAACTCAGCTGCTTTAGCTCTCCCAGTGTGGTGGGTGGCAGTGGCTGCCCCTCGCCGTGGTGCTTGGTGCTCGCCGGGGGGGCACAGAGGTTCTCGTGTCCCACACTCGAGGGGCAGGTGGTGACCGTGGGCATTTTGCACCACCCCAAGGGTAGGTTTTCCTTGGGGCTGTTCTGGGCGTTGAGCTGGTTGGGTTTTGTGTGGGTTTTCTTTGTGAAATGACCTGATCCTTCCACAAACTGGGTTTTTAAGGGGTAGAGACTGATGCTGTTTCAGTGAGTGAATGAACAAAGCCCCTGCTGTCCGTGCCTCCATCGGTCCTGCCGGTACCTCACCCAAGCTGTCCTGCTCGTGTTGCTCCAGCTGGTGGATCCTTTTCCACAAATAATCTCATACTTCGGAAATAATCCCTTTTCCTAGTTGTTGGGGATGGCAGGGAGGATGCAAACCTTCACATTTCGCAGCAGAAAACAACCTCGGTGAGCCAGAGGAGCAGAAAACCCCTCGCTGCTGGTTACTGCTGATCAGAGGGGCACCCATGGGTGTTTTCCCAGGCTCAGCACCTCTCCTGCAGCTCCTGGCTCTCTAGGAGATGGGAAAACAGATAAGGCAAGTGGGATGGGGTGACAGAGGCTGGAGCTGTGCCCATGGTGGTGCCGACACGGTGGTGCCGGCAGCGTGTCCCCAGCATTCGCCCAGCCCAGGGGAATTCTCCACCTGGCTCTTGGACAACTTTCATCCCAGGAGATGTAGCTGTGGATGCTGCCTGTCCCATATCAAGTACTAATCCTTTTATGAGCCCTCTAAGCTGCTTAACCCCCCTGTGCCCCGCAGCAGAGAGTGCCCCGGGTGGGCTGGGGGTTCCTGCGTCCCCGTCAGCCCTGGGGAGCTTGTCTGAGGCCACTCTCCCAGCTGGAAAAAGCCTCAGGGTCCTGGCATGCTCCAAAGCCCCTGTCAGGAAGGGGGCTGAGTCATTCCTGGGAGCTGAGCCGTCACATCCGCACCCTTCCCCGCCGTTTGACACGGGTAATTTGGGCTCCGCCGCTCGGGAGCCGCTTGGGAGCGGTTGCAATCAGCGTTGGGAACGGGGCTGCGGGGGGCTGGCGGAGAGCCGAGGGGAGTGGGGGGGTACCCAGGCCTCCTGGGAATTTCTGGCAGCCGACCGAGAATGCAAAGACCTTGAGATGTCTTCCAGGCTCCCGCAGCTGCCAGCGCAGCGCGTGCCGTCGGCCGGCTCCGCACCAGCCACCTTTCGCAGGATCTGCTTTAGCAGGAGCATCTCCGTGGGTTTTCTCCCCTCTTGCTGGCCGTGGCAGTGGGATCACTGGCTCCCTCTGAGGGGCTTGGGCAGCTCGGACCCTCGGGAGTGCACGGCTGGCAGTGACTGCCTGCTCTGCCAGTAGTGGAGTTACTCTCTTTTTTAAGGCAAAACGATCAAAAGGAAGGACAGCCGGGATTTCCTAAGGACCATCACACCTGGGCACTGCTGAGGTTTGCACAAGGCGGCACCAACATCATCTGCATCACTTTCCCATCAGGCCATGTCTGTGTCTGGAAAAATGTGGTCTGGGCCAGCTTTGTTGCATGGGGACAGCACTGTGTGGGTGGCAGCCCTGGGTAGTGATGGGTGACAGGCTGGCTGTGACACCCTTACAGGCAGCCTGTGGGGACAGAGTGGATCTGGGGTCTGATTTAGCCACCTTCCTCGTGTGACCTGGGTGCTAAAAGAAGGAGGAAAGCCTTGAGGATAGACACGTGGTGGGATCTGCCAGCCAAAAATTAGCCTGGACTTAACTGTTGGTAACAAGCTTCTGGAGAAACTCTTCATCCTTTTCTTGGTGGGTTTGGAAGCAGGAATGAAGCCAGTTATGCCCTGTTTCTGTAACTGGGTCTGTGCTGTTTCAGCCAGTGCCTTGGCACGAGTGCCAGGATGGGTGACTAGTGTTGGGCTCCCAGGGACAGTACAAGGCTGGATGTGGCTTTAACACAGCCTGGCCCAGCCTTGGGCAGCCCCTGAGCATCCCTCCTTGCTGGACACCCCATCCCATGCCAAGGGTGGGTTTGGTGAGGCTGGGGCCAACCATCAGGAGGCACAACCACGCTTGAGGTCCTGGGGAGGTTTCTTGCATTTTTGGTTTGCAGGACAGAAACCCAGCCAGGCTCTTGCTGCCCTTGTGAGGGCTGAAGCTCCAGCTCCTCCTTGCTGCAGGGCTGGACCACTCCTGCCTGGATCTGTTTTCCCTGCTCAGGAGCTGTTCTGGAGGGAGGTGCCCCACACTAACCTGCACTCTCCATCCCCTTTGCAGCCCACGCCAAGGGGCCAGCGCCCAGCCCTGAGCCCGCTGAGCCCCCCGGTGCCATCCTGCTGCCCGTGAGCTACCGCCTGTCCAACACCCGCTTGGCCTTCTTCCTCAAGGAGGTGGGAGCCAGCCCGGTGGGCAACGGCAGCGCCCCCCTGCAGCGCTCCGAGCCCTTCGTCGTCTTCCAGACCAAGGAGCTGCCTGTCCTCAACGTCACCCTGGGGCCCTTCAGCACGGGGCTGGTGCTGCCCAAGGAGCACCTGCAGCCCTCCAGCACCCTGGAGGTCCCCAACCGCCTCACCGTCAACTGGAAGGTGCGCGCCTTCATCATCCAGCCCCGGCTGGTGGCCAGCCAGCCCGTGGTCCAAGTGCTCTTCTACGTGGCCGGCCGGGACTGGGACGACTTCGACGTCACCGACCGGCTGCCCTGCGTGCGGCTCCACGCCTTCCGCGACGCCCGGGAGATCAAGAGCTCGTGCCGGCTGCGGGGCAGCCTGGCCATGTGCCTGGTGCAGGCGGAGCTGCCCCACGCCTGGTTCGGCCCCTCGGCCGTGCCGCTGGGCAGGAGGAAGAGCCCCGAGAGCCTGGAGGTGCCGGGCGAGAGCCAGCAGGCCGAGCTGTACTACACCCTGCACGCCCCCGACGGGGCCGGCCAGTGCCTTGGGGACACGGTCCCGCGCCGCGGCGCCGGGGGGGCCAGGACCGAGGGTCCCACGCAGCACCCGCTGCTGCGCATCGGCAGCGTCAGCCTCCTGCAGCCCCCGCCGGGGCAGCCCATGCAGGAGCACCGGCTGGACGGCAACATCTTCATCCGCCTGCCCGACAAGCCCCTCAAGCCAGGAGAGGTGCTGAGCATCCTCCTCTACCTGATGTCCAACTCCACGGTGGAGCATTTCACGCTCAGGTAAAGCCCTGGAGCTGTCCCCACTCCGGGAGCAGCCGCCTTTCCAAGGAGTGGTTGTTCCATCTAGGCAGAAGGGAGAGGGTGGGGAGGGCATAGGCGCTTATGGGACCTGCTGGGTGCTGCACCAGGTCTGGCAGGACTTTGGGGAGGTGAGAGAGGCCAGGGGATCAGCCGGCATGTGGTTTTGCAGTTTTGGGGCTTTTGCAGTGGGAGCTTCTTAGAGAGAATGGCTGCCCATGCAGGGTTTCCATCTCTGCACTGGCACCATGGACTGCTGCCTTTGCTCTCCCAGTGTTCCCAGTTGCACTGGGATTCTCCCAGCAGATGTGGGTTTATTCACAGCCACTTTGGGGACAAGGTATGGTATGGCCATGGGGCTGCTGTGGAGTGAGAGGAGGCTTCCTGTGTCCCCTTGTCCTGCCCCAGAACCAGGTGGGAGCAGAAGGGGCAGTGGGTGCTCAGCACCCCAGTGTGGGGCAGTGTGCAGGGGAACCCTCTCTTGCTGCATGTCCCTAAAGATGGGGGTACAAGCCGTGGCCACGTCTCTTCAAAGGACATTTACAAGTGTCCTTGTGACCTCTGGACCAGCAGCAAGCCCATGGCACGGGGATGCAGTGCTCCAGGCTCTTCTGTCATTTGCCCTGGGGATGCCCAGTCCCACAGGGGCAGCCCTGGGGGACCAAATTCCTGCTGGAGGTGTGATGGGAGGAACAAAATACTCTGAAAAATAGAAGCTGGGGTGGGCTCAGCCCTACGAGGTTGCTGCCAGCCCGGATGATGTTTCTGACAGCCAGGAGGGATTGGGGCAAAAAATCCCCCTGTGCCTATGATGAGGTGTCCAGGGGGATCCAGGGGTGTGCGGGGTGAGGGTCCAGCCCTGACTGTTACTCTCTGCAGGGTGAAGGCCAAGAAAGGTGTCAACCTGCTCAGCACCAAGTCGAGGAGTGGGCAGTGGCTGGTGAGCTCGGAGCTGCTGACGGGTGGCAAACACTCCACTGCCACTGTCGACGTGTCCAGGGTGGATGGGGCCAGGCCCAGGTAAGGGATTCACCTCTGGGGGTGCTGGGGAAGTCGCTGGGATTTGGCCTGGAGTGGTTCTCCCTTTGCCCCCCACCTGGGTGTCTGGGTGGCTGCAGTGCCACATGGGTGCTGGCAGGGGAAACTGAGGCACGGCCTGGAATGTGAGACTGGGGGGCACTGAGGGAGGATGAGCAGTTTTGGGATCAAACCCTCAGCCCAGCTGAGGTCGGGGCAGGTCCTGCAGCAACATGGGAAGTGGCTTAATGTTGTGTGTGATTTCTAAGCTTGGCTGGCACTGTGCAGCTGGGTGAAGGGTGGGAAAAGGTGGATTTTGTGGCCCAAGGTGGGAAGGTTTGTGGGCAGGTTTGTGCCCAAGGACTGTGTGAGGTGGCATGTTCAGGTGGCATCTGGCCCCTGGGGCTCAGTCATCGGTACAGATTGGCAGCTGCATCCCTGGCTCTGGGCTGGGATTGCCTGGCTCTGTCAGATGCTGGTGGGCAGGTGGGGTGGATTTTAGGGCTGAATTGTGAAGCCATGGGGGATCCCCCAGTTTGGGGTAGAAATATTTAAATTTTTTAATGACTTCTAATGCCATGAGAGGCAGCAGCTCTTTGCTGACTATCCTGGTGTCTCTTCTGGGAAGGAAGAGGAGCAGTCCCCAGGAAAGGTCCCATCTGAACCCTCAGGTGATGGATGAGTGTTGGAATGGGAGCACAAACCAAATCAGCACCCGAGATAGGGCAGTTCTGCCCTGCTCAATATGAGCCCATTCCTGGGGCTCTGGGAAAGGCTCAGGTCAGTTGAGAAGAACCCAGGGGATATAAATGGGAATGATCTGAAGGAGATGGGACCCACAAAGCCAAGCTGAAAACCCAGAGGCTGCTCAACCTGGAGAAGGGGAGACATGGGGCTGGCAGGACACAGCAGGCAAGGGCAGGGGACAGGCATGGGGTCAAAAACACCAGCAGGAAAGATTCTGAAGTGCTGGAAACCAATCATTCCCAGGCTGTGATATCTCCATCACTGTGTCTTTGGGAAAAGGGACATGAGTGTCTCCAGGAGCCAGGTTAAAGCAAGTTGATGAGCACATCCCCTCTGGGGCAGGAACATATCCTTGTCTCCCCATAGCTCTGCCCCCCACCCCAACACTGAGCAAAGCCGGGGACAGGCTCTTGCAGAAGGATCCTCAGCTCTGAGTGCTCCAAATGTGACCTCAAAAGCTCTCTGCAGCAAAGGGCTTATCCAGAGGGTGGATTTTCCTTTGCCCCACAGCATCCGAGCCCGTGGCCCCGTGGCTGATATTGGAGTGTCCCCAGAGCCACGAGCGCCCCGTCCTCTGCACACCCACCCCAGCACAGCACACGGATACCAGAGCTGCCGGCAGCGGGATCCTCTCCCCCTTCCCCCTCTCCTACTGCCACCGCTGCTTCCAATCAGCCTGCAAAGGTTAGAGACGGAGGAGGAATTTAAAGTGATTACAATCACCTTTTAGACAAACAACTCCATCAAATATTAACGGAATGGAGAGTATGAATGACTCAAAGCCGTGTTGCCCTCCGGGCTGTGCAAACAGAGGCGTTTGTTTCGCCGGGGCTCTGGGGGCTTTTGGCAGTGCTGGCAGTGCAGGGAGGGGGTGAGAGCCCTGAGCTTTGGGGTGATAATGGGCAGTTTGGGATGTTTTGCACCCCAGCAGCTGCATCCTGAATTATCCCCCCAGTCTGGGTAGCCTGGCTCCTGTCTCTGCCGTGGCTGAGAGCAGGTGATGCTTGGTGAAGGCAGAAGATGAGGGCTGGCCCCGTCAGAGTTCCCGGGACGCCTCTGGGCACTCCATGGTGAGGAGTTCCAGCACTGGACCGCCTCTGGCATGAAGCTGCAGCTCTGCTTTGCCTCTGAATCGGCTCTTCCTGGCTATATTTAACACTTCTGCCTTGGAAGAGAGAGTGATCAGCCAAATCCCCTTCTTCAGACCAGGAGGCCTTTGGCTATTCCCCCTGTGCCCCTCTACCTGCCTCGGGGGCAAAGCCAGGACCTCACCAGCCCCTGTGTGGCAGCTCCACTGCAGAGCCCATCATTGCTGCTGTGGAATCAGGGATCAGGGCTTGCCATGGCTGGAGCAGCTCCAGCTTCTTGCTCTCCTCTTTCTCTGCTCCCTTTCACTCATTAGATATTGATCAGAGTGAAACCCGACTGTATCCTGTATCCCTGGATCGATGGGATCTTCTCAGTGGCTGCTGCACTGCGAGATCAGAGTGGAGCCACTCCTGGCTTCCCCTTCCACAGTGATTTCACTTTTCCTCCCCTCTCCCCCCACCCAGCTCTGGGGAGCTTTTGCCAGTGCTGTGGTTTGTGGGGGCTCCAGGGTGTCTATTTTTGGGGAACAATGCAGAAGTTTGACTTTGGGAGGGGAGCATTGAATCCCAAGTCCTCCCAGTGGATTTGCAGGTTGGAGGAAGAGATGGGAGGGCAGGACCACCTCTGTGGAGGTTTGCTTGTAGGATTGGGGTGTAAGAGTGATTTATGCTGTGGCCATCAGACTGTCCAAGCCATGATGCAGAGGGACAGCAGAGTATCCCATTGGACTGGCACCATGTGCAGGGTTTGGCGATGCTCCTCTTCTATCCTATCCTGCCTCAGGGGTGCCCCCGAGTTCAATTCCTGTCCATTAGCTCCATGTCCTTCTGTCCTCAGCAGTGGCATTAATTTGTGTGTGTTTGATGAGCTGATGGTCTCAGACCTGTTATTCCCTTCTGGTCCCATCTACCTCCCCCACCCCCATGGCTGTGCTCACAGGCTGGGGGACAGCCCTGCCCTGAGTCCCAGCACTGTCCCATCTGCTGTGTGGTTGAACCTCTTTCTCCTGTGCCTCAGTTTCCCCATGTGATCCACTTGGAAGGGGCTGTAAAGTCCACAGCTTGGACTGAGCCTTCTATAGGGACTTATTTGCCGTCCCTGAGCACGTTGGGTGTGGGACACTTGGGGTCTGACCTGCGGGAAATGAGTGTGCAGGCAGGAGCAGCCCAGGGCAGTAAATCCAGTCACACTGCTGGGAAAACGGAGCCAGGGAGATGAGGACAGCACCTGCAGCCACCCACTGTCCCCTGGAACTGTAGCCACACGCTGACCCTGTGATAGTATATCACCCAGCAGCCCCTGGGGAGCTGACAAGGCTTTTCAACTGCTGGGAAGAGGCAGTGGAAAACATTTCTCTCTCCCCCTGGGAAGAGTCTCATGGGAATCTGCAGGCTCCCATCAGAGCAGCCCCTGGCAGAGGTGGGTGTGAGGGCTGCTGGGTTTGGTGGCACCCAGAGTACAGTCCCCCTTGATAGGCATGGGGACAGACGAGGAGACGTGCTGGGGATGCTGGGGACTGCCCAGCACTGATCCTGGGGTGTCTGTGGGCCCTGGGACACCCAGCTCACCGTGTCCCCTCCTGTCCCCCTGCCCAGGGATGGGGATGACTCCTCTGAGATCATGCAGCTGGATTTCGAGATGGAGAACTTCACCAGCCAGTCGGTGACGCGCCGCATCATGTGGCACATCGACTACCGCGGCCGCAACCCCCCGCCCGACCTGGAGAAGGTGGTGACAGAGCTGACGGTCATCCAGAGGGACATCAGGGCCATCGTGCCCCTGGCCATGGTGAGCAGGTCCCTGCCCTCTGCTTAGTTATCTGCTTTGAGGGTTTGGGTGCCCCTGAGGGATCTCTGACCCGCCCATCTGCCCTACAGCACCTGCACATCTGTACATCCTACATATCCATACATCCTACACATCCATACATCCTACACATCCATACATCCTACACATCCATACATCCTACACATCCATACATCCTACATATCCATACATCCTGCACATCCATACATCCCACCCACCCCCACAGGGCTGGAGCAGGACAGGGGCCATCCAGGATCTGATCCCAGGGGGGACAGGCTGCCCTCTAATGTGATGGTCCCCTTTATGTCCCACCCCCAGGACACAGAAATCATCAACACAGCCATCCTGACGGGGCGGACGGTGGCCATTCCCGTGAAGGTCATTGCCATCGAGCTGAGCGGCGGCGTTGTGGATGTCTCAGCTATGGTCGAGTGCAAGTCCAACAATGAAGACATCATCAAGGTGGGTGTGGGCAGGGGGCTCTTGTGACCCTCACAGGGGGCTGAGCTTCTTCCAGGGGTGCTGGCCCCAAAGGCGGCGTAGGCTGGAGCTCGATGAGTGGGGGGAGCTGATGTGCCACACAAGCCCGGCCATCCCGAGCATCATCCCCTCAGTGGATTCAGTCCGTGCGTGCTTCTCCCTGGGATCTGTCGGGAGAAGGACAAGACACTTTGTCACTGTCCCTGGAGAAGCTGTGGGATGCTGCAGTGCTGCTCAGGCTGGCACCAGGCAGCAGCAATAATTATGGGTTATCACAGCACTGAGTGCCGATAAGGGGAAATATTGTCACCTCACAGTGTAAGCTGCATGTTCCCATCAGTGGCTGCACTTGGGTCTCTGGATGACATTTATCTCCTGTTTGGATCGGCTGCTGGGCTGGGGGCTGTCCCCAGTGAGATGTTGGGGTTGAGCTGGGCAGTTGGGGACGATAGAGGGAAAAGGGGACTGAGGGAGAGGAGCCAGATGGACTGCAGGGGAGAGGTGCTGGTGAGGCCAGTGCAAAAGGCTCGCTGTGCAGCAGCAGTGAGTGCCCCCGCACCAGCCCCCGCCACCGAGGCAGCAGTCGGTCCTCAAATCCTCCAATTTTTCCCTCACCAGACCCATCCATCCATATACATTTTTCTATCCCTGAATGTATCCATCTACCCACCTGTCCATGTCATTCTACCACCACTTCCATCCATCCACCCCCACACATCATTACCTTCTCCCAAACACCTCCCACCCCTCTCCCTGCATGCACCCAGCGCTTCCTCCCTTTCCATGTCCCCACCATGTTGGGCAGAGACACAGAGCCATGCTGGGGGGCTGGGCTCTTCTGTGTCCCCCAGACCATAACCCCTTCTCCCCTTCTTTGCCAGCAGCCACCAGCAGCTCTCCCAGCTGAGCCAGGGATGACGGGCAGAGCCCTGTCCCCACCAGGACTTGCTGTCCCCAGCTGTCCGTGCATGTGGGTGGGTGACAAGCAGTGTCACAAACTGTTTACCCAAGTTCTTGACTAAAACTCCAGTCTGTGGGATTTACAGCACTGGGTCTAATTTATGGAGACCAGTCCTCCACAGCGTGATAAAACACTGGAGCAATAATACACTTCAGGATGGACTCCAAGACACTTAAACTGTTTAATGTGCTGCCTTTCTACTCATAAATCTATTTACACACTGTCCCCAGACCTGGGGGGAGCAGACACATGCACAGGAGCCAAGATGAATAATGCAGGGAGCAGCCCTCCGGCCCCAGCTCACCTCCTGCTCAGAGCCCCGCGCGATTTCTTCCTGAATTATTTTGTGTTTGTGTTGGAGCTTCATTTCCGAGGGAGCTCTCAGTTACCTGCTGAGATCGGGGCGTATGATTATGGTGTCAGGGCTATAAACCTGTTACATAAATCAAAGCTTACAGAGTGGGATGTGCTGTCTGTTACTGTAAATAATTTAACATGAGGGAGGGCTGGAGAGCTGCTTCTCCCCACGCTGACTGTGGCTCGGTGGTGGTTGCTCTTGTTTGAGGGGATCTGTCCTGGGAATCTGGTGTGGATGTGGCTGTGGAGGTTCCAGGGACTGTGAAGGATGGTGGGAGAGCACAGGTGGGAGTTGTCATCCTCATCCCCTTCTCTGGTGACATGGGGTGACAAAGGTGCCCATGCTCAGCCCAGGCAGGAGGACATCATCACTCAAGGTAGTGTAGAGATAACCCCCCTTGCCTGCCTGTGTGGTGACCTTGGGGGCTGAGTGACATGCAGGGAGTGGAAGGGTCACCTCTGTTGCCAGCAACACTTAATGGGAGATGCTCAACCTCCCCTGTGTATGAACTTTCTTAGGAGCCCACCATCCACCTCCCCCAGAGGACTCACCAGGATCAAGTCAGCCCAGTGGGACTGAGCCTCAGGAACCCTGGTCATCCACAGCCACCGCCAGGACCCTTGGATGACATGGGGTGCCACCAGCTGTGGTGGCTCTTCCCACTCCCAAGGGTCGTGGAGAACATGTCTCCCCTTGATCCCAGCTTGAGGCTGTGCCAGGGGGGAGCTCCTGGCCACAGAAGCAGAGCCAGTGGTGCCTTGGCCAGGAGCCCAGGCAAACCTCAGCCTCTCCCTTCCCGCTGCAAATCCGGGAAGTTTCTCCGAACAAGCGTGGGCTTCATTTAAAAGCTAATCTGCAGTCACTCCATCATCAGGACAGGCCTGATGTGCAGGGATTTTTTTGTTGTCGTAGTTTCAACCCCCTCAGTTGCAAAGCAAGTGGTCCCCAGGAGAAGATGCCGGGGGGTTTATTAGCCAGGGTAGTGCAAGCAGCAGCCCAGTGTGTTTATTGTGATAAATGGCACAATATCCAGAGCATCCTTTGCTGGAGGATTCACCCGGGAGCTCATCTTTATTCAGACGCCGCCTCACCAGAGATGAGATTGTCTTTTCAGACTTGCTGAGCTGGTATCTCTGATAGGAAGACAAGAAACAAACCCTCCTACATTGCACTTCCCCCCTGTGCCCAGGGAGCAGAGATGTCCTGAAGAACTCAGGTCCAGAGTTCTGCCTCCTCCACCGGCCTCAGGGAACCACGGGCACCTTGTGGTGGGCTCATGGGCTGTTGTAGAAGTCAGACCCTGCTGTGGGCTCAGAAATGCAAAGTTCCTGCATCTGGTTGACCACAGGTGCTCAGAGAATAGGTGGTGAGAGAGACAGGCATGCTTTCACCTCTGCTGTCAGCTACCATGCAGCGTGGCCTCAACCCCTTATCAGCCATCAGAGAATCCATGTGAGAGAGCAGCTTGTTGGAAATCAGCCCTTCTGTGCTGTTGAGATGCTCAGTGCATTCGAGAGCGACCGCGCTGCTGGCTGAGCAAACGAGTCCTGGTTTTCCCTGGCATCAGACAACTCAGATGCAATCCCTGATGGTGTAGGGAGGGGACAGGGTGTTGAGGTCAGGCCATAGGGCCACTGCAGATGGGAGGTTGGAGTCCCCTTCTCCTGGTTGTCTTCTGGCCCCGTTACTGGGAAGGAGCTGTTGACTGGTGACCTAAACTGAAACACCGGGTGATGCTGCTGTGGTGTCCTCTGAGCTCCTTAATTGGCTCAGTCGGTTGGTAATGACTGACCCCCTGCAGGATGTATTTGCTTTGTAGTGAATTTAACTAATGGCATTTGCATAAAGGGGAATTAAAAGAGAAAGAGTGAGCAGACGAACATGCGGATTCATATGGACTGCAGGAAACTCGCTCTGGGGTGAGCAGGAGGGACAGGCAGGAACAAGGTGCCCATGGGGACGGGCATGTGGCTGGTCTGTGCTCGCTGCCTGTGCCCTCTGGTGGAGGAGATTTTGGGGCAGATGTCCAGGATGAGGAATTTGGCCTCCACACTGAATTGTACCTTTTTCCACACCCAAGCTAGAGGAACCCCATGGGTGCTTCACAGAGGTTGCAAAGAGAAACTGAGGCACCAAGAGGAGAGCTGGCAGTGGGTGAGGGCTGGCAGGAGGGCCTGGGTCAGGGGACACTTTGCATTATGGACACGGTGTGTGGGGGTATGTGCCTCTGAGCAGGGATCTCGGGGAGGAGAGAGCATCCCTGCTCCTGGAGCTGCCATTAACTGCATACATGCCAGAGAAATTCTGCTCCTCCAGCGCTTCCCATCCTCTGGGCAGCCTCCTGCCAGGACCTCTGCTGTGCCTGTGGGACCCCTGCAACCCTCCCACCCTCCCTTCTCCCCCAGGTTTCCAGCAGCTGTGACTATGTCTTTGTCAGCGGGAAGGAGTCGCGGGGCTCCATGAGCGCCCGGGTCACCTTCACCTACGAGCACCTCTCGGCCCCGCTGGAGATGACGGTGTGGGTGCCCAAACTGCCGCTGCACATCGAGCTCTCCGACGCCCGGCTGAGCCAAGTGAAGGGCTGGAGGGTGCCCATCCTGCCGGACAGGAGGTGGGTGCTGTGGAGCCACCGTGTTGTGGGGTCTGTCCAGGCTGGGGAAGGCAAGGTGGAGGTGGTGGTAGTGGGGTAATTGCCTTGTTCAGCTACTTAATGAGGAGGTTTTGAAGATGATGGAGCCGGAGTCATCTCAGGGGTCCTTGGCGGAAAGGTGGGAGCTCATGGAAGTTTGTGTGTTTGTATGGAAGGAAGAAAATTCCACAGTGAGGTTGGTCAAAGGCTGGAGCTGGTGGGGAGCATCCCTCATTGGCAATGGTCAAAGCTTCCCTGGATGAAACTGGGAACAGCCAAGCTCCAAAGTTAACCCTTCTTTGAGCTCTAGAGACCTCGTCCTCTCAGCTGGTTAGGGGGCAGAGATGCTGGTGACCCCATTACCACATGCTGCTAAAGCCCTTGAGTACCTTGTGGACAATGGGCATCTTTTGGCCAGGAGCCACCACTGTTTTGGTGACATTGCATTTTTTCTTGCTCGGCCAGCCCTGCCCATTCCTGGGGCTGGGGCTGAAGAGCTGTGGCAGTGGGGAGCTTGGCAGCACCGCCCACTCACTGCCCCGTCCCACAGGTCGGTGCGGGACAGCGAGCACGAGGAGGACGAGGAGGAGCGGAAGCAGAGCCGGGGCTGTGCCCTGCAGTACCAGCATTCCACGCTGCAGGTCTTCACCCAGTTCCACACCACGGCGGCCGAGGGCACGGAGCAGGTGGTCACCATGCTGGGGCCCGACTGGCTGGTGGAGGTCACCGACCTGGTCAGCGACTTCATGCGCGTGGACGACCCGCGGGTGGCCCACCTGGTGGACAGTGTCACGCTGGCCGGGAGGGAGCCGGGCACCACGCTCTTCAAGGTACCCCCGGCCGCCTGCCCCCGCCTCTGCCAGCTTGGCTGGGGGTGGCAGGAGGTGGTGACAGACACCCTCGTCCCCTGCAGGTCGTGTCCCCGCTCGTGGAGGCGGTGCTGGGTGAGACACTGGTGACGGTGGCGGAGGAGAAGGTCAGCATCACCGACCTGAAGGCCCAGGTGGTCTCCAGCCTCTCGCTGTCCCTCCACCCCAGCCCTGGCAACAGCCACACCATCATTGCCCGGACGTCGGTGCAGCAGACCCTCAGCTTCTTCAAGCAGGTGAGGCAAGGGGGGTGCATTTGGGCTTGGGAGGGCTGGTGGGGAACCTGGGGTGGGGTGAGGGCTCCATCTGCAACCCCCTTCTCCCAAATCCAGTCCACACTCAGCTTAGGCCCCCACAGCACTCACTGTTCTCGTGACACACTGGTGACCCCAAAACACCCCATAAAACTTCACACAGACCTGTGATCCAACCCTGCCCAGCCTGGGGATGGGACACAACCATGGGGACAAAGTGGGAGGGATGAAATCCTATACAATTCCTAGCACAGCTCTAGTAGCCACATCTGGCACCTCTGGGGCTGGGATTTGGGGTGGTCTTGGGCATGCGTGGGGAGCATGGAGGGAAGAACAGGCTAAAGAGAAAAAACAAGGTTTGGGAGGAGCAGGATGGATAATGGAGGGGAAAAGGGTGAGTTGGACAGAGAGAAGGATGCAAAAGAGGAGAGATGGGTGGAGGGATGGACAAATGGGTGCAGGTGGGACTGGCATCCTGCTGGGCAACCGGTGCCTGTGTTGGTCCCGCAGGAAGCGCTCCTGAGCCTGTGGATTTCCTACAGCGACGGCACCACGGCCCCGCTCTCCCTCTACGACCCCAAGGACTACAACCTGGTGGTGAGCAGCCTGGACGAGAAGGTGGTCTCGGTGACCCAGGACCGGGCGTTCCCCTTGGTGGTGGCGGAGGGCGAGGGCGCGGGGGAGCTGCTCCGGGCGGAGCTGGTCATCTGCGAGAGCTGCCAGAAGACCAAGCGCAAGAGCGTCCTCTTCACCGCCTTGGCCACCGTGCGGGTCCACTTTGGGTCCGAGGAGGACCCGACCTATGACTATGACCACGTGCCCAGCAAGCCGGGGCTGGGGGAGACGGGGGCCAGCACCACCCTGCGGGCAGAGGTGGAGAGGAAAGCGGACCCGAGCGAGGACAGCAGGATGTCCAGCGCGTCTCACCCCACCGAGGACTTCCCCACCATCCCCACCGGCTTCGTCCAGGTGACCCGGGGGCTGACGGACCTGGAAATAGGCATGTACGCCCTCCTGGGCGTCTTCTGCCTGGCCATCTTGGTCTTCCTCATCAACTGCATTGTCTTTGTGCTGAAATACCGGCACAAACGCATCCCGCCCGAAGGCCAGACCAACATGGACCATTCCCACCACTGGGTCTTCCTGGGCAACGGGCAGCCCTTGCGGGCTCACAATGACCTCTCCCCGCAGCCCGAGAGCCCGGGGAACCCCCTGGAAAACGTCCAGACCTGCTGCCATGGGGACCACCACAGCAGTGGGAGCTCGCAGACCAGCGTGCAGAGCCAGGTCCACGGCCGAGGGGACGGTTCCTCAGGGGGCTCCACACGGGACCAGAGCGAGGACCCCCTCAACTCACCCACCTCCAAACGGAAGCGGGTGAAGTTCACCACCTTTGCCACAATGCCCTCCGACGAGCTGGCCTACAACTCCATCCCCATCGCCGATGAGGAGGACTTGGAGTGGGTCTGCCAGGACATGGGGCTGCAAGACCCCGAAGAGCTTCACAACTACATCCGCAGGATCAAAGAGATCGCTTAACGCAGGGGCAGAGGGGACGGGGCGGGAGGGAGGGGGCTGCCACGCTGTGCCACGCCATGCCACGCCGTGCCATGCCACGCCACGCTACGCCACACCACGCCACGCCAGCTGCTTCCCTGGGGCTGGAGACCCAAAATTTGGCTCTCTTGCGCGTTCCCTCTTCCGCACATCTCACGTCCCCACCCCGTCGGAAGGCGCCCCTGGGGGCCTTTTGCTTTTTTTGCCCTTTACCGACTGGTTTTCCCAGGGGAGGCAGCAGCACACACGTGGCCCCCCTCCAGCCTGCTGGCCTGTGGTGAGGGGCAGGGAGGGGGGCAAGCAGAGGGCGGAGATGGATGGGGTCAAACCCTCGGTGCGTGCGCGTGTCCCGTGGCGAACGGGCAGGATGGTGCTGCGGGTCCTGCTGCGCAGGGGGTGGAAGAGGGGAGATGTCCCACTCCCCCCAGGAGTGCAGCAGAGGGGCGGCGGGTGGGGGCTTCCTGGAGGCCACCCCCCACCTTTGCTGCACTCAGTTGCACAATTTTGGAGGTGAGTGCCGGTTCAGGGATTTGCCAGCCCGTGGTCGTTGGGGTGTTTGGGGGATCCCCTCCCACGCAGAGCCCGCTGGCGCACGCTGTGGGTGATGCTGGGTGAGTGAGGCAAGAGGGGAGGGTGGCTGCTGGGGGGCTGTTGCCCAGTGGCCATGGGTCTGGGGCCCCTTTGTCCCCATCGCCTGCTGTGTCCCAGCCCCAAATGCCAGGCTTGTCCCACTCCCCTGCTGGCTGGGAAGGGCTGTGGTCCCCGGGCAGGGGCACTTTGGGGGTGGCCAACAAGTTTGCTGCCTGTGAGCCTGCCTGCCCTGCCTGCCTCTCTGTTCCCTGTGGTGGGGCCAGTGCTGGACCCCCCAGCCCAACAGCCCTGCTGGGACCTCCAGGGCGAGCCTTCCCCCCTCAGTGCTGGAATGTGGCTCCACTACTGGAAGTTGCCGCGGGGGCTTCCCACTGCTCCAGGGGGTCCAGGCACCCACAACCCGACCTGGCCTGAGTCTCCCAGTGCCAGCCCAGTTCCCGCAGTGCCAGCCCAGCAGGGATGCCCGGAGCCAGGCTCAGCCTCTGTGGTGCCTTCTGACTGCCATAACCCAACGCCTCCCGGTCATCCCGCGCTGGCAGCAGCTCCCAAACCCTCTGGCTCACCCGAGAGGCCCCCCCAGCCCAGGGCCACCCCTTCTCCCAGCTCAGAGCATCCTCAGCCAGGTCACCCCTGCAGGGACACCCAGGGACCAGGGCTGTGGGGCTGGGGGTCTCAGGCTGTGCACATGTCCCATGGGCACCCACCTGTGGGGACAGGGACCCCCCCAGCATCCCCTGGGGGAGGGGGAGGCTGCAGCAGATTATTTCTGGATTGGAAGTTACCCACCACTGTGTCTCTTTTTTTTTTTTTTTTTTTTCCTTTTTTTTTTTTTTCTTAAATAAAAGACCGGAAAAGAAAAAAATGAAACAAAAAGCCTAAACCAAGCAGCATTGCAGCCCTGTCTCTGCTGGGGCACCCGGGGTGGGGGCTTCCAGTGGTTTGGGGGTCAGCCCTGGTGGGTGTGGGATCCACTGGGGACACACACACTGCCAGGGCCCTGGGGGGCTTGGCTCAGCTTTGACCCCTGCCTAAGCTCTGAGAATTTTGGGGTCAAAGCTGTGGATCTGGGGCTCCCCCCTCCCAAATCCTCCCCTCCTGGGCAGCCTGATGAAGGGTGGGTGGCCAGGGATCAGTGGTGCAGCCCCATCCTTGCTTGCCCCCATGGCTCAGTTTCCCCAGGGAGCAGCAGGCCAGGGTGGTGTGTGGTGTTTCAAAAGCCTCTTTAAAGAGTTTATCAATTTGGGGCTTGGAAAATTTCTCCCCTGAGTGGCCTTAAAACTTACCTGATGGCTCTATGCTGATTTTATATATACATATATATACATATGTATGTATGGGGGAATTGAGATGTGCTCAGAGGCCAGGAGGGTGATACCATTAGTTGGTTTAACTGTGCCCTGTTATCTGAAGGACCCAGGTCTGGCTGAACGAGCTGCTGAGCTGATAGTGGCTCCGAGCAGTAAAATTAACACAGCTGACTTCCCTGCTTGGAATTGCCAAACCTCCTCGGTCAATTAACATATATGAATATTTGTGGGGGGAGGAAAAAAAAAAGGGAAGAAAAAGAGGGGGGAAAGGTAAGAAAAGGGTATAATAAAATTTTATAATTGTGATAAGACCCAGCAGCACCTGACTCCTGGTCTGTGGAGCTGTGAAGGTGGGAGATGGGAGGAACAGGGATCATCCACAGGAATCAGGCAGCTTGAGCAGTCTGGGCGTGGGGTGTCCCTGCCAGGTTTTGCCCCCTTTCTTCTGGCTGCTCGCCCACCACCTCCTCCCAGTCATAGCCAGGCCCGAGGTCTGACACCAAGCATCAGCAGAGGTTTTCCAGCCCATCACCTCCCGTTTCAGCTGATGGATCCATCTCAGGTCTCCAAAACCCCTTGGGAAGGCAGCACCCAGGGGAACCCACGCTGTCTGGGGGGCCTGATGATGCTCCTGTGCCCATGTGCCCCCAGCTCATGTCCTGCCAGCTGCACCCCCGGGCACCTCCATCCAGGCACTTCCCAAGTCGCTGCTTCCCCTTGGATCTGGGTAAGGGGCAGCAGGAAGGGCAAGAAACCTGCTCAGGGTGGCTTTGCTTTTGAATGAGGAGAGCACACCCTTCTCTGCAGCTCTATAGGTATCTATTTATTGATATCTATATATGCATATATTTATACTTCATACATATGTATGTATTTATACTTCATACATATATATGTATTTATACTTTATACATATATATGCATCTATAATATGAGTGTGCACATATATATATTTCTTTATATATATATATATATATATATATATATATATGTGGATGCACATTCAAACATCCATAAATACACACACCCATGCCCCTGAGCATCACCCACCATCCCAGCTCTCAACTGGTCCCTCTGGGCATCAGGAGCATCAGGGAAGCAGCTCACCACCAATTTATTTGGGCTCCTGATGCCCTTGAAGCCCATCAGCAAACGCACCAGGAGGCAGCAGGCAAAACACCAGGGTCAAAGTGCAGGAAAAGAGGAACACTATGAAGGCTCTGATGGGATCTGGTCCTTTCCCCAGCTGGTCCTGTTCACTCCTGCTACTGCCATTTTGGTTTTTTTTCTCATAGGAATGATCCAGTTGGGACATCATACAAAAAAAACCAAAAAACAACCCAGAGAGCAATTGGAGATGGGGCGATGGAGGCTGCAGCCCACCCTTGCTCTGGGTGCAGGTGGCACCCACCAGGACTGGCCACCTGTGCCCCAGCACCCACCCAATCCAAAACCACCACCTTCCCCCTTTTATTGCTTCAGATCCCATTAAATAATCCCCCACCAAACAGCCAAGTCTCACTGAAAGAAAGAAAAAAAGAGGAAAATAATTAAAAAGCAGCCTCTCTCCCAGATCCCCTCAGTGTTCTCTCTGTTTATTCCCACTGCCTTTTCCCTGTTTAGCAGTTCACTATCTGTTCCCGGCAGGCAGGGACATATTTGCATTTTAATTTGGCAGTTGTGAGGCTGCACAAGCCACCTGTGAGGAGGAGGCAGAGCTGGAGACCCACACCCCTGCACCCCGATGCCCCCCCACCTCCCAGAGGGAAGCTTGGTCCCCCCAGTCCTGCCTTAAAAATTCCTCTAAAAAATGATACTCTTAAAGAACCCAACAAACCTCATGCAGCATCAATGTCTTCATGCAACAGAGAGAGCAGGGATCAAAGGAGAGTGAAAAATAGGAATTCTCCTCCGCTCAGGTCACCCCCTTCCCTTCTCCTCCATCCCCCCATCATCTCCCCCATCATTTCCTCATGTCCTGGGTTTTATCTCAACCAGTAAACAGCCAGCAAGGCCCCTTTTCCCCAGTTCCTTCCCCCCCATCCCTGTTCTACTCCCCTTGGGATGCCTCCAGCCACTTTCCCTCCACGTGCAGCCCTGTCCCCAGGGACAGGGACCACAAAACCCAAGGGGCTCTGGAGGATCCAACTGCTTTTCCATCGCTGTGATGCTGCCTCCATCCAGTCCTGTGTCTGGAGCTGCCCCACATCGCAGGGGATGGAGGGATAGTCCTGGCAGCGCGGGAGATTTATTTTCAGGGAACACAAGTGATAAGAAAAGCCTCTGCAGTCATCTCCGACTGTCCCAGAGAAGTTTAATTAATGCAGGACCCGCCCGCTGCCCCTCCCCGCTGTCGACATTAACGGGGCAGGATTTGCGCGGCAGCCAGGACATAATTGCTTTGGTAACTGCACCGGTGTTTCTGGGGACTCGCGGCTGCATTTTCTGCCTGGCTCAGCGAAGATCCCTCCCTAGGGAAAGAGGAGAGATGCTCTCATCCACACACCGGCTGGAGCTGAGGACGGGCTTCCCGAGCAGCTCCAGGGAGCGGGAATAGGAAAGCCCAACAGATACCAAACTTTTGGGGCTTCTCCTCTGTGCTGGGAAGCTGTTCCCGCCCTCCCAACTGTGGATCCTTCTGTGCTGCCTAAATATTCCTCTGGGCATGGCTGCTGGTGCAGGGAGAGGAGCTGGAGCTGGTTGGGGCCCCCCCAGCCAGCAGCCCTGGGGTGGGGAGTGGGCTGCAGGTCTCCCAGTCACCCAGGAGCACCAGAGAGTCTCCACAGGGTTTTAGGATCCTGCTTTGAATTTCCCCGCATTTTCTAGGACACCCCCCCCACACACACCTTCCAGGGATGGTGGGACTGGAGCCCATCTAGAAGGTTTTTCAGGGCTTGCTGGGAACTTTTGCTGCTCTCCAGGCCTCCCCTTGGCTTGCTGGGAATTCTAATGCCTTTCTGGGGTTTCTCTGGTCTGGTGGAAGGGGCTTAGAACGAGATGAGCTTTAGGATCCCGTCCAACCCAAATCACATTCTGTGATTCCGTGATTCTGGACAGCCGTGCTCCCAACTCCCAGGGCTGCTCCCCCAAACCTGCTCTGGACTCAGTGCCTCCATAAAGGTATTTTCACAATGGCATTAGGAGAGGCAGATCCCTTTAGCCACGGTTGCATTTTAAATGGGCTTCCCGTAAGGTAACAGGTTCATTTTCATTTCACCGACTCAGCACCGGAGAGGGGGGGAATCATTTCCCGTATTTCCCTCCTGTCCTGCCGACGGGATCACTCAGGCACAGGGCAATGCTGCTGGGTGACCCACTGTCCTCGTGGGGGTCTGATGCCAGGTGGGACCGCCCTGCCCAAGGATGCCTTGTCCCCCATCCCAGCTCTGCTCCGGAGTGGATGCGGAACACTCGCCCGCAGCAATGGGATCACTCCCCACAGAGGGTGCATTGAGTGCCCAGCTTTGCTAAATCCAGCTATTCCTGGATTCACGGCAGAGCCAGGCAGGGCAGCAGCAGATGCTGCTGGCTGTCCCGGCAGCAAAGCCCCAATTTTGTTAGTTCGTGGATTTAAAGGTCACGAAAGGGCGGCTTGTCTGACCTCCCCTGACAGGGCTCAGTGAACGGCACCCAATTACCCGTCTGTGGGCTTGGCATTATGTCCCATTAAAGGGCTCCTCTTGGATGTGATTGAAAACCAGGCTGGGAGGGCTGTGCAGGGCCAGGGCCCTTCATTCTCCCTGTGGGGAGAGCTCGTGGGGTCTTCTCACATCTGGGGCCAAAGCACTGAGTGGTTTTTGGTGCCAGTCCAGGGAAAATAAAGCCTTTTAGCCATGCAGGAAAAAATCATGGATCTTCATTCCTTGCAAATTAGTGGTTTTACAACTTTTTTTTATTATCACTCTCTTCATTGGGAATCTAAGGAACTGCTCTGAAGGATGGAGACCTCCATGGTTGGGGAAACCAGCTCAGCTTTGAGGAAAAAATGGCTCAAACTGGGATGCAGCTGGCAAGACCAGACTAGGGATGGAAACACCATCTCAGTGATGATCCAGCACGGCAGGGACAGGATGCAGAGCCCCCGTCCCTCAAAGCCCCCCTGTGACATGGCTTCACCCACCTGTGCCTCAGTTTACCCTAACACTAATATGTCCTTAGCCTGTGGGTATAGATGGGCTCAAGACTGCAGTCTCAGATGCAACCTAATTAATGTAACAGTAATTCACTGCTCAGTAATTAATCACAGGCAGTTTTCACACCCTCCCTGTCCTGTCCCCCTCCCTGCATT
The DNA here is from genome assembly GCF_003945595.2 of Pipra filicauda. NCBI lineage: Eukaryota > Metazoa > Chordata > Aves > Passeriformes > Pipridae > Pipra > Pipra filicauda. The sequence goes on along the minus strand of NW_024104887.1, from coordinate 4,123,243 downwards.
TACCATGTTTAGTTCTGTCCTTTGCAAGGTGCCATTTCAGACAGTTACATCTACACTCGCTTCCTGGGTAAATAAAATCCTCCCTCGGCCCAAACTTCCACCCAGCTCCAGCTCCAGCTCTGTCACCCCTGTTGACCAGGGAGTCGATGTCCCAACACACCAGGACACTTCTGCCCGCCCCGACCTTGCAGGGGTTCAGCCTTTTGGCTCCGTGTCCCAGTCGAAAGCAGCAGGTGCCCAGCCAGGACCGTGCATGGAATAATTGGAGGCAGCATAGATCACCCTAACGACGCAAATCCAATTAGCCAAGGGTTAAGCACTCCGCTGATGAAAACCAGGGGTTCAAACTGCTGAGCCAGCAGAAGCTCTGCACTGATCAATGCCATGTAAATAATATGGCTGGTTCCTGGGAGCCCATCGCTTTCTGTCTCAGCAGAGAAATACATTTTGTCTGGCAGGGCTCCACTGAGCAGATTAATAAACATCGTCCTGGTTTAGGTCTGGAGGGGGGGGACACGGAGACGCCGCCTTTCCCGGCTCTCCCGTACACACAGTCAAGAAAAATGAGGAATAATTGCTGCTCATGTCGTGCTGGCGGCTGCTATCGAGTGGTCCTGGGGTTACTCAGGGGATGAGGAGGATTCTGTGAGCTGTATCTGCGGTGGAGGGGGGGAAAATGCTGTGTTGAGATCGGGGTAACCCAACCACCAGTCCATGGAGCTGCAGCCCTCCAGGGAGCTCAAGAGAGGGGACATGAGCTGGGACACACAGAGGAGCACTGACCCCAGCTCACCTGCACCCACCATCACCTCTGCAAGGTCCATGAGCAGATCTGAGTCCCATCATTGATGTCTAGTGGCTACTGAGGGTTGTGCCTCTTCTCCACATGCCCACCCATCCACACCCACCCCCTTACTGCTGTTCCTAATTCCTCCCGATTCCTCCCAGCCACACTTGTCATTGACCGGGAGGTTCAGAAACATCAAAAAGCAGAGGCAGCTTCATGGGGAATCAGTGCATTCCCCTAAGCTACTCCCCACCCCAGATGCCTACAGGGACCTGATGAATCACAGAATGGTTTGGGTTGGAGGGACCTTAAATCTCCTCTCGTTCCACCCCCTGCCATGGGCAGGGACACCTTCCACTGTTCCAGGTTGCTCAAACCTATCCTTGAACACTTCCAGGGATGGGGCATCCACAGCTTCTCTGGGCAACCTGTGCCAGGGCCTCCCCACCCTCACAGGGAAGAATTTCTTCCCAATATCCCATCTAACCCTGCCTTGTATCAGTTGAAGATCCCTGGATGCTACTCACCCCGGTGACATTCAAACCCCAAAGTGTTATTGCTTCCAGGGAGTGATGCCCAAAACTGGGCAGTGGCAGAGATGCTGCTGGGGCTGGGGAAGCATCACCTTGGCTGTTGCAATGGGCATTTTTGCATCCTGGGAGTTTGCTCCGAGCCCCTTGGATTTGTCCCTGTTTAACCCGATCGTTCGTGGCTGAAACACTGAGACACTCCAGAAGAAAAAGGACAGAAAAAACACATTCAAAAATAAAAAATATTTCCTTTTGACACATTTTCTTGGCTTGCCATAAGCGGCTTCAATCTTTTGATCTGAGGTTTCTTCCCCCCGACACGTCCTTTGATTGCATTTATTTATTTTTTGCCTTAAAAAGCTGAAAATCAACCCAAGCCCTTTTGATTTTGACTGGAATAGAGAAAGAGCACAGATGATGTCTCTGGAAAGTGATTTTTTTTTTTTCTTCTGAACCACTCCAGAACCAGGAGGAAGAAAAAGCCCAAATAAATCTGTTGTTGGCATTGCTGAGAAAGAGATATTGAGCGTGTGGAGATTCTCTGGAGGGGTTGGCCTTGGCTCAGCTCTACCAACAGCTGGAGGTGCCAAAATGCCTCTGGAAAAAGCTGGAGGGGAGCTGGGGTGGGTGTGTGTAGGTAGGAGCATGGCCCTGGGGTGCTCGGCAGAGGGAGGATGGAGCAGCATCCCCGAAGGCAGAATGAAGCCCTTCAGCATGGAAATGATCCCATCTGGGGGAGGTTTCAAGGATTTGGGCTCTCAGCTGGTGAGGAGGGAGGTAGCTCAGGGTCCTGCAGCCTGGGGAAAGCCGCCTGTCCTGGCTCAGGATGTAACAACCTTGTCACTGAGTTCTTCCTCTCCCCCCCCCGAAAAACTGGGTATTTGGGGACCTTTACAACTTGCAAGCTTGAGGTATTTCCTTGGGGCACTTTGTTGGGTTTTGTTGGGCCCTCTCCACGGGCTGGGATCACACCAGGCACTGCTGTGGGTACCCACCCAGCCTGGCAGTGCGTGCTGGGGTGGGTAAGAGCCCTCGTGAAAAGCACCACAGGTCATGTCCACTTCAGCCAGACCAAGCAGAAAGCACTGGAGATGTGAGAGAGACAAACCAGGGCTTTCTGGGAGCAGCAGCAACAAGTCCAGTGCCATTTCACCAAGAAACATAATTTCTGGTTTCAGCACAGCTGACAGCATCACTTTGAGGGGTCTGTACACTGTGAATGGAAACAGGGCACAGGCACCCTTCCGAACATCTCTGCCCCCAAACAGCAGCTCCCAAATCCTCTTGAAAGCAGTTGAATCATTTCATTAGTGTGTTTTTAAAGCTGTCATTACCAGGGCTCTCAGGTAGCTGTTTTATAACCAGTTTATTTTTCTCTCCACACTCAAAACGTTCACAATTTGTTTCAAATCACTGCAGTGCACACATTTGCCAGGCCCTCTCTCTATTACCTGATTTTGTATTTAGGCTTTGTGCTGTAGGTTATGATCAGGAGGGAGTTCTCCATCCATTAGTGTGGAAGCAAAGAGTCTCTGGGGCAGCTTCCCCGGGCTCTTATGATTTGATTCCAGCTAATGGCTGTGGTTGAGAAAATACAGGTATTCTAAAAACCACCTTCTTTGTGCTTTTGGGTTTGGGCATTTCTGACTCTGAAGACCTGAGCTCCTTTCCAGGTGGGTTATGAAGGTACTGGAAACCTACTGCTAAAAACTACAGCCCTCATCCCAGTGTTGGAATGTTTTATCCTCCCCCTCAATGGCCCTGCAAATTGCTATTTGCCTGATATGGCTGGGGAGTGTTTTGTTTCAAAGCTCACTGATGCAGAGATGGCAAACCTGCCCTGTAATCAGGTTGGGATTTCCTTCTCCTTTCCCTTGAAAACCCACAGTGTTTCAAAAAAAAGAAAAAAAAGGTGTTTTTCCAAAGAACGTGGCAGAAAACACAGGAGGCAAAGCTATCCTGGAAGGGAAGTGACATCCAGGGCTGCAAACCTTCCTCCCCAGCAGAGAGAGGAGAAATTTATGAACCCGAGTTGAAAAAGAACTTCCAGCACTGGTGCACAGGGGCTGTGTGACACTTTCCACAAGAGCCCATGTCCGTGACTGTGGTTGTTGCTGATCAATGGTGGAAAAATCCAGCTCATTCCTAAGTTCTGACCCTCAGGACCTGCCTTAGGTCTCCCCTATCCTGAGGGCTCTGCAGGTGCCATGGCTGCCCACCCCACAAAGCCCCTGGGTCCCAACCCAAGCTGGTAAATCCAGGATAAATCCTAATAAAGAGAGCAAAGACCCTCTTCCCAATCCTGGACCACGACATGCAGACCCCCTCCAGACCTCCATGGGGCTCAGAGATGTGGAATGCAATGCAGGATGGCTGTGGGGAGCTCCAGCCATTTTTCTTTCTTATTTTCCCTCTCCTTCCCCCTTTCCCCCCCACTCCCAGCAGCATGTGATCTATAGCAAGATAACAGCTTCAATTGCTCCAAATTGCTTATTGAGGACTCTGTGGTAAATCAATGATTTTAAATGGGATCACAGAATAGCAATCCCAACAACAGCGGAATAAAAAAAATAAATGGAGCTGGTTGGCAGCGAGGAGAGGGAAGGGCCAGGCTGATTGTCTTCAGCTCTGCTGCTGGTGATGGGCACCAGAGCTGCAGTGTGGGATACAGGGTCTGCCTGATCCATTTGGGAACGTGTCTGGATAAAGCCAGGCTTGTAAAGGGCCGAGTGAGTTCCTCTCGCTCCTTTGTCACGGGTGTTTTAAGTAAAATTGGGATCAGCTCTTCAGCACCGTGCCTGGGACAGGATCCACAGTGCTGGACTCCCAGAACTCCTAGAGTGAGGTCCTGGATTTCCCACACAGAGCAGGGACCTGCCAAGCTCTGCCCATTGGGCTCTGCAGCCACAAACAGGGCTAAACCCCACCCGTGGGTCCCTGCACACACTCCACCTCCAGCCTGTGTGCAGACACGGTGCAGACAAGGCCAAATTCCCATCAAAGCCATTACTCATCCCCTCCAAATTTAATTCCTGGGTGAAAATACCCCCATTCCTCCAAGAACAAACAGCCTGTTGGTCGCTGCTGAAGAACATGAGTTATAATGTCCTTAAATAGCCATTTTCTTGCTTTTAAGTGCTCAGGTTCTCACAGTGAGTTAGTGAGAGCAGAAATGCTGTCACTTAGCAACCTCCCCAGTTTGGAGCATGCAAAGGGAGGTGGGGAGGGGGGATTTTTGTCTTTCTTCTGCTGGAATTTCCAACTCGGCTCAGTCCTGAAATTTCTGCCTGTGTGAGACACGACACAATGAAGATGCAGGCAAACAAAAGCACCATTGGACATGTCAGTGAGTGGATGAATGAGCTCTCTTCCCTTCAGGATTTTCTCTCCCTCTTGATTAATGAATTTCATTTACTACAGTAACAACCCTACCTTCGTCTGCATGGTCAGGGCAACAAGTGGCCCTGCCTCAGCCTCGGCTAAATTGAGATGCAAAGGATGAAGGGATGGACAGATGGGCTTTGCCCCACCCGGCAGAAAAACAAATCGCTTTGGAGGGCATCCCTCCTGCCTTCCTGGGGCGGGATGAAAGGGCACCTACAAAATCACAGCACGAGTTTTCTGTTGCTCTCCACGGTCACTTCCCGTCTCTGCCTCCCAAATCTGGAGCTTTTCGATAAAGGCTGTTTTAAAATGACTGGAAGAGGGAAAACTGGCTGAAACATGTCAAAACCCAGGAGAAGGTGCTGGAGAAGGTTGTGGTAGTTCTGGGGTTGTGTGGGTAAATTAACTTTCCATTGGCAGGGTGGGATAAAAAATAGGTTATAAAAAGCATTTAGAGAGTCTTGCATGGGCATGGGGTGTATTTAGGATGGGTTTAATCCAAGGGAAGAGAAGCTGGATGGAGTTCAGGACCCTCGGATCTGGGATTAGCTGATTCATGGGGTTCAGTTTAAAAGTGAGTGTGGATGAATGTCCTTAGGAGTCAAGGCTTTGTCTGTCATTGCAGCCCCCAGGTGGGACACTTTGGCTCGGCTACATCCCTCCTGCCTGAGCATCCCTCCTGCCTGAGCATCCCCAGATGCAACACTGGCCTCAGACACGGGACACTGCTGGATGTGCCAACCAGACTCCCAGGAGTCCCTGAGAAGTGATGGAGGAGAGGGATGATGATGATGATGTTGATGTTGATGATGATGATGATGCTTCTGCCGGGGTGTGCACAGAGCAGGGACAGCAGGGACGCCCCTGTGCGTGAACTGGCCGTGGGGAGAAGAACCAGATAAGCAGAAATGATGCAGAAACCACCTCCTTTGCAGGGAGCAGGACAAACGGGGAGCGGGGCAGGCCAGCGGTCTCATGGCGAGGGGTCCCATCACTCTACTCTCCCTGCTCTGGTCCCCTTTGGGTTTCTGGCTGTGGGTCCCACTCTGACACACTCCAGTGGAAGATGGATCAGGTACCTAAAACAGAGCCCCGTCCTGCTTTAATAGACCACTTATTACGTCTAGTGAGCAAAATGCCACCACCCTTGCAAATGTAGCGGGAACGGGGACCACTGCAGAGCACTGCCGGTGTCTATTATGCAGCTGCTAAAGAACCTCCCCAATAATTAATTGTTGGTGATTTTGGAGGCGAGAACTTGCCCATTACACACAATGTGCAATTAGCTCTATTTGAAAAGCTCGCTGCAGGGCTGGATTCAGCAAACTTGGCTCACCTCGAAGAGCAGTTTAGCGCATGCTTAACTTTAAGCAGGTCCTTTTTGTCTCGCGGACTTCAAATTAAGCGCACGCCTAACTCTGGTGCTTATTCTGCACTTGGGTTAAGATCTAACTCGGTTATAGACTGACAGAAAGCCGGCAGCGTGTTCAGGGAGTTCTCAGCGTGGGCAGGCACCTGCCTCCTCGTGCAGCATCACAACCTGATTTGCAGTTTCCCTCATCTCCAGGGTGGGTTTTTTCCTCCCCAGAACCTGATGCTGGACCTTAAAGAGAGGATTGGAGGGGTAGAAGGGGTAGCAGAGACCAGAGAGCATCCTCGTGAGGAGCTGCACCCGCAGCCAATCGAGTTCCCAGAAGGAAGACTAAGGATGGGAGGATTTAAGGACCAGTAAATGCCACAGTTCCTGCCGAGGCTGGAGGTTTTGCTGGTGTTTAAACAGGCTCCTTGCCCGTGACAGTGAGCAGGATGGGTCCCACTGTGGGTCCCTGCAAATCATGAGGGGGAAAGCCCTGTCTGCCAACCCTTGAGCTGCCACCCATGTCGGGGAAAATTGAGTAAAGTCTCTTCTCACTTTGGTGCTCTCCCCGTCTGTAAATACTTAGAGATAGCAGCCGTAAAAGTACCTTAGAGAGAAGGCAGCAGTAAAATTACATCAAGCCTAGAGGCTTAAACTGATTGAAGGATACATTTTCCCGGCTGATACAGCTAATGCAGCAGCAGAGTTTTGTGCACTGAGCAGCCAGTGGAATTTGATCATTTTTTTGCCCTTCTAAATGGCCAGGCAGCTGGGAAACACCCCCTCCCCCCACGAATATTTTGGGAATGTTTTCAGAGCAAATGTGTTAGCCAGAGGCAAAAGTCTCTGAGATTTTTCAATGCAAACAGCCGTCGCTGAAAAAAAAATTTAGGGATAGTGTTAATCCCGGTGCGGTGCTGCTGCCTGTGCTGTCTCCTGGCTCTTTTGGAAACTTCTGTGTTGCCTTAGAAAAAAAAAAGGCTTCTGCACACCCCCTGCCCGTTTCTTTCCACCCTCCCTGCCTTGTCCCTGCCCCTTCCCTGGGGGCTACACCTGATGCCCCCAGCCCGACGTGGGGCACGGAGGGGCTCGGCCCTGCAGGACGTGGGTTTGACAGCCGAGATGAGCCGGGGTGGATTTGCTCCGACCCGCCCTGGCACCTCTAATCAGGATTAATGGCTGTGACGGGGATCTGTTTGACTTTTCCGCCGCACCCCGGCCGGCGCTGGGGGCACAGGGGCCTGACCTGCCCCGGCGAGCGGGGGCCGGCGCTGACACCGGGGATCGATCACGGCTATTCCCATCGCCGGGAGCAATGGGAAGGGGGAGCGGGGAGGGGAGGGATGGATGGCTTTACTCTGCAGTGGGAATTTCCCCGGGGAACATCAGTTAATGTGTCAAAAAGATCCTTAAGCCTCTATCATTACCCAGGTTGCACTTTCTCTGTGCCTCTCAGTGGGCAGGAGGGACAGGACAGGGCAGGGGGGCTTTTGACCCCAGTAAAGGCCAAAATCTCGAGTCATTCATGTAGTAAACCCTCCAAACCTTCTCACCTCCCCAGCCACAGAAATCTGCCTGTCAAAGGGAATAAAAATCCACTTTCCTCCTTTGAGAGATGACAGGCAGGAGGGAGGGGGATGCAGCCTCCCATCTCGTGTCTGATGGACTTGACCCCCTCCAGAGACCCTCCTTCTCCCCCAGCCTTCACAAGGATGGAGTAGAAGGGGATGTCAGCTCCTGTGTGCTCCAATAGATGGGCTTGGGGAGTAAAAGCCACCCGTGTGCCCATCCTGTCCCATCCCCAGCTCACCCCATCACTCTTGCTGCACAAGGGAAGGGGAGGCAAGAAGAGAGCAGGATCAAAGGGCAAAATTACCCCTTCTGGCAGCAAAGAACGATTTCAAACAGCATTAACCAGTCTCTCCTTATCCCACGGTGTCACCTTCAGGAAGAAGGATGTGGCTGGGGAAGGGGCACCCAGCCCTTGCACCAGGGTGGGATAATGCCATGGACTTGCTCACTCCAGGAGACAGTGCACCAGGAAGAGCTGGTGGCATGAACCAGATGCTGAGACAATGCTGGCCTTGCCAAATTCAGCTCCAACAAAATTCCTTGGGGATGAACATGGACTATGAATGGGTTGGCTGCAGCTGAGTGTGGGCACAGTGCTGCAAGATGCTACCGTGGCACCAAAAAGGGCTCTAATGATCTGGGAGGAAAATAAAGGCTGGCCACCTGACGGCAGCTCGCTGCTCTCCAGCTCGTTTTTGGGTTCATAATGAAGCACAAGGTTATTGGACTTGGACAAACACCACAGACACGGCAATATGCTAATAAACGCTGATTTAAATGTGATGGAAGCCTGGAAGAATTATCCCAGAATGTATTAATTAGTGTGATTATGAGGTGTTTGAAAAATGAAAATGCAAAGCAGAGGCTACAAGGAGGAAAGGTATTTAAGGCGGGCGAGCCTTTGAAGCTCTTCCCAGAGGGATGTGCCTGGATTCCTGCACTGAGGGCAATTCTCTCCCCGGGAATCACTGCAGCCCCTTCCCCACGACCACCCCGAGCCAAAGCCTCGGCCACGCTCCCGGCACAAAGCCTTGAGCCACCCGCAGCCCGGCACTCCCTTTATCGAGGTGCAGCGGGAGCAGAAATTGCCGTCCCTGCTCTCCTCCCCGAGCGATTCAGCACCGCCAAACTCCGCTTTGCTGTAAATGCAGCGGCAGCTCCCGCAATCCTCCCCTTCCCTCCCAGACGCCTCCTCCGGAGCAGCGCTGGTCGGCTGCCGGCGGGGCAGGCACGTGTTTCCCCTGAAGGGGAATAGGTTTTCAAAGTGAATCTTAAATCAGCAAGCTGACGGGCAGCCCTGCCTGATTTCTTTCTTGCTCTCTTCGTTATTGATGTTATTTTACCCCCAATATTCCGAGCTGCCATTTCCTCCACCGTCCTCCCCCCACTGCAATTCCCCAAATCACACAACGTGTATCGAACTCATTCTTCAAACACGAATCCGGGGCTGGTGCTTCCTCTCTGCTGCAGGAATCTTCCCAGTGCCTTCCCCAGAGGGTGGCAGCTCACAGAGGAGAAGGGGAAGATGCAGCTCTGCTGTCGAGACTGCGAGCATCGCTCTGGGATGGAGCAACCCTGGGCTCCCCCCGCAAAGGGCCAGCACTGGGTGCTGTGATGGAGTGTAATACCCCAGACTGCTTTAAAAGAACATCCCTGAGCTCCTTTGATGCAGATCTGAGGAAGGAAACCACACTCAGCAGCACTTGCATGCCCCAAAGAGGCCACCTTGCCCTTCGCTGAAGGTTCCGTGACCATCCCAAAGCAGATCCCTGTGTCCTTTTTGCTCTTTCAGCAGAGTGACAATCACATTGGTGCAGTTCCCCACTAAGAAATGCTGCAGGACAGGGGCAGTCCCAGGCTCTGTCTGACATCCCACCTCTGCTCAGTGTTGATCTGTGCCCTACTCACCATCCCCATTCCCAGTGAGTGGCTGGATGGACAGAGGGATTGCCACCTCGATACCCTTGGATACAATCTAAGCCTCCCCTGGTACACCTTGAGGTGGTTTCCTCTTGTCCCATCACTTGTTACCTGGAAGACCCCCACCTGTCCTCCCAGTCTCCCCATCAAAGCCGAGGACTGAGCCTCAGCTGAGAACACAAAGAGGCTCCCAACTCCAGCTGCCCTGTTTGTGGTGATAAACACTCAGCCACAGCCCGAGCTGTCACGGCTCCAGGTTGAAGTGTAGGGAGGAAGACCCTGAAGCCGCTTCCCTGGATCTGTCACAAGGCAGGAGTTCAGCTGATGGGCAATAATGCATCACACAGCAGTTTGTCCCCTCACATCTGCCCCCGCTGTCCCACAGAGCAGAGCCGAGGGTGGTGACCCCACACCCTGCTTCACCCAAGTCACATCCTGGAGAAGTTCAAAAAGAAACAGGCAAAATCTCCCCAAAACCACAGCGGCTCATTGGGAAGGGAGAGACTTTGATTCAAAGTGACTGCTCCTTTGGAAAATCTCTTCCTGCTGAAGGAGAAACACAAACAAAACCCCTTTTTCTCTGGGAAAAACAAACAGGGAGCCCAAGCTCAGATCAGAAGGGAAAGCCATAATGGGAGCAGACACCATCCCTGCCACGGCTGCACTGACCGCTGACAAATCGTTTCAGGTCAGTGCAGAACAACACAGGCTCTTCTCAGAGCTGGAGAGGCTGTGATGGAAAAGCAGCTCACCGATTAATTTGGCTGTTTCTAATTAGGGCAGCAAAGCTGGGCTCAGCTCGCTGCAGGGCTGAGCCTGGGGCTGGGGCTGAGCCTGGGACTGGGGCTGAGCCTGGGGCTGGGCCGTGCCCGCTGCCAGCTGAGGCGCGAACCCATCCCTGCCTGCTCGTGCCACCCACGAGGTCCTGGCACATGGTGGCCTTGGCTGCTGCTGCTTTGGGGTTGATGGGGTGGAGAAACAGCTTTTGCTACCCGGGTCACCCCACGTGCTCAGGTCGGGTTGTTTTGGAACTCAGGGAGGGGAGTTGCTTTTATCCTCCGGAGCAGCAGTGACAGCAAAACTCACATCCAGGTAGGGGAGGATGGGTGTGTCTTCCCCCTTGCCAGCACACACAGGGCTGATGGGGCAGGGACAGAGTTTCCAACACCTGGGTCTCTCTTCAAGAAGCAGTGGGCACAGGGCAGCACATGAGATGGCTGTGGGCATCCCGCGGGACATGAGTGCCCACCCGGGGACTCCCTGCTCGGGTGTGTGCAGAGGAGGGTGATGAAGGGATGAAGGCCCCAAGGACCCTCCAGCCCTCATCATCAGCTCCTGCCGGGTTCTGGGTATCTCAGGGCAGTTCAGCCTGGGATGAAGGTGCAATGGGTGGTGCAAGGAAAGACAAAGAGAGGGTGTCAGTACACGGAGAGCTGGGATGATGGCCGAGCTTTGGCAGCCCATTGCCTCCCGCAGCTGGGCACAGTAACTCTGGGTTTGGCAGGCAGGAGACTTTCCCCCTTCTGAGCAAAGCTGGTGTAACATTATCCCCACACTGGGAGGCTGAGCAGGGGTGGAGGCAGAGCTTGTGGTGGGATTAAATGGAAACCCCAGCAACACTCAGGGAGGAAGCGCTGTGGTGCTGAGCTCCCGGCTGCACCCAGCTCCCATTCCCTTGGACTCAGCTAAAAGCCAGTGCAGGGCACTTAGAGGGAGCAGGGAAAGGGGCCAAAAAGGTCTGAGGTGTCTGTCCCAGGTGAGTTAGGGTGCCTGGGAAGCCCACTCTGGGTGGATGCTCAGATGGGGGCACACAGCTGAGGGTAGAGAAGAGCTGCAGCCTGAGGCAAAGAACTCAATAATCTATCAGGCAGGCTCTGCAGCGAGTCTTTAATAGACTTATCTTTACCACAATAATGTATTTTATTTTTCCAGTGCCCATTCATTATTCACACACTTATTTCCCCACGGATTATGTATGCTGCCTGAGCTCTGTGCTCCTGCCTCGTTTTCACAATGTCGGCTCTGGTACCTACTTATTTTTACAGCATTGTCACCTGCAAATGGGCTTCGATTTAATCACCAAAACTAATAATATGGCTCAGTGGAGATGTCAGGGGCAGGATGTTCCTTCCCTTCCGGAGTCCCTCTGAAAAACACCAGATGTTGGCACTGAAGCATCCTGTGTGTGTGACGAGGTTGGGCACTCTCAGACCACCCCCTGCATGGATCCTTTGCCTTGTTGCTGCAGCATCCAAAGCCCTGAGATGGAGTTTGCTGGAGGAAAAGTGAGGGTTATACCGTGAGGGTTATACCGTGCATCAACACTGCTGCTTCATCCCAGGTTTAAAAAGGGCTTTAAAAGGCTCCCAAAACCCACCCCCTGGTCAGTCGCTGGACCTGAGTTTCCCAATGCACAGCAAAACCCTTTGACTTGTGCTGAGCTGCACAGTCCTTGAATATTTTTAAATCACTCAGACCTGGGATGACCCACAGCACAAGGGGAAGAAGTACGAAGTAGCTGCTCATTAGTCAGGGACATCTGTGAAGCAGATGAGTGCTGGTGTAGTGGGATGAGCAGCATCTGCTCAGAGGCAATGGAGCTCTGCTTGCAGGGCTTCTGCACCTTGGCAGCCCAATTTCCAGCATTTCTGGATTTCCAGCTTCTTGGCACGTTAAAGTGAAGAGTGGTGCCTTGGTGTGGGTTTATGTTGAACCCAGTGCTCACCCACAGTTACCAAGGGCACATCCAAACACCAGTGCATGTAGAGCTGCCACACAGTGCCTGCCCCATGTACTGCCACGCAAACTGTGATACCAAACCACTGCTGATCTAGTTTTTAGCTGGATCTTGGCTGGTTTTGGCATTCTGGTGCTTTGTGGAGGAGGATGATTTAATTTCATTGCTTTCCTTCCCTGGTTACTTCACACAGGGCTCATTTTTGCCCACATGCCTTTCTGTGTCAGGGGCAAGCAGCACAAACAACTTCTGCAAACTGTGAAGAGCTCTGAAAGGAAGAGAGTCCTCTGGTTTTTACCTTGAAATGGATTCTGGAGTTCAGATTAGTTGCACCCTGGGCTCAGGACTGGATCCTCAGGCAGCAGAGGGGAGCTCAGCACCTTCACCCCAACTGGATCCCTTGTCCATCTGCTCAGCTGCAGCCTTGAAACCCAGTCAGGGAGGATGGGCTGAGGAAAGCAAAGATCCCCAAGCACTCAGGGAGAGTTTTCCTTGCAGTTGTTTTACTAGTCCTTCCTCAGAAACAGAGCAGCCCATATGTGGTGTCCTCCTGGACCTGCGGGTCCCCAGTGCCACTCACCCAGCTCAGCCCTGGCTTTGCTGCAAGAAGTTATTCCCACATGTAATTCCTTTCCCCCACCTTTACCTGGTACATTATTCTGCCCACATCCCTGTGCTCTCCCTGCCTTCAATGAGGGTCATAAATAAGGCATAAGGCATATTAAAAAGGGGGAGAAAACATTTAATCTTCTATTCTAGTTTGCTGCAGAGTTGAGATTGATCTGGCTGCTCAGGATCCCTCCTCCAGCCCCAGCTGGCTCCTGCTCTCCCTGACACTCACATATAGACATAAGAGCATGACAAAAGGATGGACACCCTTCCCCTGGGGTTAAACTTATAAAGAAATTTTTCTTTGGCAAGTGCCAAAGTGCACACAGGCAGGGACATGGGTGCACCCAAAGGAAGGGATGGAGTTGTCCCACTAACTGGTTTTTGAGCCCTCAAAGTAGGGGTGCTCCCAGTCCCTTAAAGCACCAAGCTCTGCAGCCCACAGAGGTTATTTGGAGGAGAAAAAGAAGGAATTATCCTATAGCTAAACCCCTCTAACCTCCCAGTGTGAAATCCCGAGGCAGAGGGCATCTCCCACTGCGATGCTCACCATGTGCTTCCAGCTCAGCGGAGAATTCAGGGCTTGGTTTTGTTCAGGAGCTTTTCCCGTGACTCCAGGACAGGTCCTTCCCTGTGGGCTTCTGCTGGGACAGGTTTTCAGCAGTGCTCCAAGACCATGGCAAGCATTCCTGCAGGGAGTGATCCCTGGATGCTGCTGTGGGCTGGAGAGCTGCCGTGGAGGCTGCACCCCTGCTTGTCCCTCAGCGATGCCAGGATGAATGTGCTGAGCTCCAGAGAAAGAAACAAACAAAAAAAGGGTATTTTGGTTTCCACAAGCCTGGTTTCCTGAGAAAAAGAGGTTTATTCAATTACCCTCCCTGTGCCTGAGACAGCCGGCGTGTCTTCCCTTGTCACTTTATACCTTAAGAGGCAATTGGAACCAAATTTGACAGTAATAATAGGAATCTGAAGAGAATTATGTTCTGACAGGCTTGGTGAGGATCCACAGCCTGACAGAGGAGTGAAAGACATAATTAATGGCCCTGCTGAGGAAAAGGCCACGCTGTGAGTGTTTTCCTCACCAGACATCAGAGGCTCTCCAGGCAATTAAGAGCATTCCCTGGGGAAATGCCTCGGGCAGCATTGGCATTAACCAGCACCAGCAAGGAAACCCCAGCTGGCATTTGGTTCTCTGGGGTCTGCTGGGACAACCCAGCAGAGGAAGCTTTTCCCCATTTGGGACATCACCCTGTTGCTCTCCTGTGTGGATTCTCCACATGGTTGTGCACTTGGCAGCCTTCTCAGCCACCCGCTCCCCTCCTGTCCCACACTCTCAGCTGGGGATGGGAGGAGGAAGGAGCTGTACCTGGACACAAGGAGCCCGTGGGCAGGCACAGCCCTCACTGCTGGATCCTTCCCTCCCTCCTTACCCTCCACCAGGACATCTCAGTATGTGCTGCCCTAATTTTCCCCAGCCCAGAGATGGTCTCCGTGTGCTTGGGGGGACCGACGTGCTTGTCCTGCCATTTCCACTTAGCTCTGGGCAGGCACAGGGATGTGCTGGACATACCTTTAATCTTAAAATATCACTTGTTACGCCCAAAATCCAGCTGAATGTTGCTATTGCAGCTGAGGAAACAGCAATTTGAATCCTCAAGAGATTTAATAGAAAGGCTTGTTTCAAACCTAAACTTTAATCTTCCTGACATCTTTTGTTTCCCTTCTAAAAAAGAAAAAAAAAAAGCTCTTAAACAGCAAATGCAAAAGCTCCTGTTTCTGTTCAGTTTATAGCAGAGTCCTGCACAAACCATTGATCCAGGACTGAGTTGCACCAGGGTGGGATTCAGCATCATCTCCCAGAGGGATTGTTTTTTCTCACCTGCCTCAGCTGGAGGGAAAGGCTTTGTTTGCCTCCAAGATTAAAAGTCTTTCTCTTCATGTCCCTTATTTCAATATTTGGAAACAACACTCTTCTGCAGCAATGATTTGTCTCCTTTCCATTCCCTTCCCTCTGATAGAAAATGATTTGCTCATGTGGTCCCCAGGCAGCTCCAAAAATTTCATTTTGGGACCAAATTCCCTCTTTACTGGGGTGAGGGACCAAGGGGCTGTTGGGATTTTCCTCCAAGAACTGGTTTCTTCTGGAAGCACCAGAGAAATGTTGAAGCTGTGCATGGACAGTGGTTGTATGTGAATATTTTTTGTCCAAAAAAGGCTGGAAAAGTAAAAACCACAACAATCTGCTCTGTATGGCCACTGTGATGCCAACCACCCCCCCGTGCTCCCCAGCACATCACTGTGGGTGGATGAAACCCAGCCCTAGCACCTCCCCTTCTTTGATAAATGCAATGAACCACCCCCCAAACCCAAGAGGCTTTCAAGGAAAAGGAAATAAAATAAATAAACCCAAGTCTCAGTGCTGGGAGAGAGGCAGAGCCCATGGAGGCTGGCCCAGCAGAGGAATGGGTGGGAATAAAATAATGAAATAAAGGCAGAAGGAAGCAATGTAAGAGGAATTATTTAAGAGGTAGAAGAAAGCTGTTAAAAAAGGAGGGGGGGGGAAATCAACCCTCTCTTGGGGGGGAATAAAAATGTTCGAGCAAAAGTAGGCCATTTGCTAAACAATAAAAGGGATGAAGCAGATGATGAGTCTAAAATGGCTGAGATGCTGAACTGCTTTTAAAAATCTGCCTTTATCAAGAGAAATGTGGAAAAGTGGTTTGGACAATTAGGAAGTAACAAAGGCCTCGTAAAAATAGCTCCGGGCGGGGGGAAGAGAAACGCTCAGGAAATGGGAGCGTGGCGGCAGCGCCGCAGAGCGCATTAAGGGATTAACTGATGGAGGGGCTGGGACAGCCGGGATGGATGGGGACACAGGTACGGGGCTGCCCCCTCCTGACACGGCACCGGCAGCTCCTAAACGTGCCGCCAGCACGGACTCGGGGCTTTGGGAAGTGTGGAAGAGGGGTGGAATGAGAGGCTAACAAAAAAGATCCCGTCCGACGAACCGGAGCGTTGCCTCTTCTTCGCCTCTTAATAGCGGAGCCAAATTAGAGACAGCAAAGCAAATTCTCTCTGGATATCAGGATGTGATATCGCTTCCCGGGGGTGAAATGGAGGAATGATGGAATTAAATTAAGAAAGAGGAAGTTAAAATTGCGTATCTGAAAGGAAAGGCTGCTCGGAGTAATTCTCCGCTCAGCTGGGGATCAGTGTCCCGGGGGTTGATTGCAGATAAAGTCCAATAGCACCTGGATCTCGGCAGCCAGAGAGCCTTTGAATCACGTTGTGGGGACTGCTCTGAGGAGCAGGAGCTGGGGCTGGATGCTGCCCAAGGCTCAGGGCCCACCGTGCTGCAGGGCCCCAGGGATGGGGGTAAAAAAAAATAAAGAAACAAAGTCACCAGGCAGAGTGGCTTTTCCTGGTGTTTTTTCTCTTCTTTACAGTCACCTGGACTCTTTCTTTTCATGGCACGAGGAGATGATTTGGGACCCTCTGAGACATGATCACACAGAGCATCTGTCTGCTGTTTGCCCCTCAGTTTCCCCCAGGGATCACGTGGAGAAGAGGCCACCACATTCCTACTTGACTTCCCTGTTGCTCTGTGCAGGTAAAGCAAAACTACCCTGAACAGGTTGGTCTCAGATCCAGCCTTTCCTCAAAGTCAGCCTCTGATCTCACTCTGCAGCAATAAGGATAAATGGAGCATGAGAGCATCCTGCTGCTCCCACATCTCCTCTCCCCACCTCCCAGGGCTTGGGATGCCCCAGCTGCCCAGGGCAAACATCCTGTCCTCAGCAGCTCCAGGCTGGAGGGAGGGATGGCTCCTGTGTCACAGACAGTGGAGAGGAGGCAGTGGGTGGGAGAAGAGGAGTATTTCTCTGCTGGACCAAGAACAGCCTGGGGCTGGTGTAAATCTGGTCACTCCCAGGGGTCACATCCCCAGCTCTGACTCAGCTGGGCTCTGCTCATCACTGCTGTCCCTCCTGGCCCCATCCTCCTCCTCCTCCTCCTCCAGCCAGCCCCTCCACACCTCCTGTGGGGAGCAAATGGCCTGTCCCAAACCCTGCTGCTGGAAAACCCTGGTACAGAGCAGGGAAGCGCCTGGTTAGCCTCTTTGCACAGGGAGAAAGCAATTAAGGGGAAGAAAAAACCAGAAAAACATAGAAAAAGCTCAGAATAAGGCAGTTTGGAATGCCAGCATCCCCAAGTTTTCAGAAGTATTTTTAGCATCAAGTTTTGAGCTAAAGGAAACAGCTGTATGAACTCTGGCAGCAGGAGAGACAGGAGATGGGAGCCAACACCCTCGTGTTTTCATTCCACTTTTCCTTAAACCATCCTGAGTCATGCAATTGGCAGCTCCCCCTTCATCTGAAACGAGAGCGAAGCATCACCCGCATCCCCTAAAAAAGCCTGTCCCCTTTGTGGTGCCAGAAGGCTGACAGAAATAGGGCTCTGCTACTGCAGTGCCAAATGTACTCACCACCTCCCAGGAGCCAAAACACCCCCCAGAATCCCAGGGATCCCTCTTATAGCAGGGCCTGATCCTGCCCCAGCCCATCCTGTGGGAGATGCTGCAGGTGAGGCTCAGCCTTGCACTTAAAGGACCGTTTTTCCTCGTGAATGCAGTGATTGAAACAACAGATTTTGGTTTTTCCTTCAAATTATGGCATGTTTTGGGTTTGAGCTGGGCCTGGGGAGAGGAGAAACCCTCCTTTGTTTTAGGAAAATTAAGTCCTGCTGAGAGAGGAACCGATGGTCTCCGGCTTCAGGCTCTGATCTCCTCCTGGAACAGTGGGGACAAGACGTGTCAGTGGGGCAATAAATCAAGGCAAGGGTTTCCACAGGGCTTTCCAAGCAATTGAGACAAGACAGAAATATCCTATCCCCAACTCCAGAGCATCTGTTCCAGTCACCACCCACCCGCTCGGGCCCAGCCGGGGCCCAAAAAGCCGGAGGAGCTCACTGGGATCTCTAATAAACCTTGCAATGACCCAGCCTGGCTTTTAGGGCAAGGAAAAGGGAAAAAGGCTCCTGAGTGCACCCTGTGTGCTTCACCCACCCCCTCCTGCTGTGCTGGGCTCTCACCCTTGCCCTGGGCTCCTGCAAGAGACTGTTCCAAGCTGGAACACCCAAATTCTGCCAGTCCTGGGCCAAGGTGAGAAAAGCAAAGTCACTCCCCTGAGATCCCAGGCTGCTCGTGGTCAGGGCAGGTCTTCCACTAACAACCAGAAAATCCATCAGGGAGGTGAGCTGAGGTTCATTCCTGCAAAGGGCTATGAGTTAGGTGGTTTTTTTGGCCAGAAAAAACTGCTGATCTCCCACCACATCTGCCTTTCAGTCGTTCAGTGATCTGTACAGAGGAAGAGACCAGCTCTGTGCCACAGGAGGATGCAGAGTTAGGACATGAGAAGATATGAATGGTGACCCAGGAAAGACAGCCTGGGTTGTATCAGCTCCAGGAAGGCAAAAAATTGGAGCAGGAAACTTTCTGGTGTGTCTTGGAGCTCAGGTACTGGGCTCAGGGTGGCTCTGGCACAGAGCTCTGAGCCCATCAGTTTTTCTGAGCTGGGCCCATCTGCAGCTCCAAATCAATGCAAAGAGAAAAAGAAGCCCCTCCATGTCCCAGAACAGCTGCTGGGAGGACTGTTCCCATTCCACTTTGATGCCAGCACCAGTCTCTGCACTGTGGAAGACCACAAGAAGCAAACAGGATCCCGATCCATCATCCGGGGATGAGATTCCTTGGATGCAGATGCAAGCCTTGGTGAGGAAGAGCTGCTGGCTATGAGCCACACAGTCAGACTGGTGTCTGCTACCAAATGCCATTGCTCCATGAACTAAAAACTGTATATTTGAGTCAAACAGGATGAAATAGTCTAAAAAAGCAAAAATTAAGGGACTCGGCAAGTAAAATGTTGGCACTGAGGGCACATAATGTTAGGGTTGGCCTGGGAGAGTCTTTGTATGTCAGGGGGAGAGTCCTGTCTCAGGCATGGAGATGCTGAGATGAAGGTTTGACACTCAAAGGATCCAAAGATGCTTTCTACTTAAACTTGGGCACGTGGATACTGGGAGCAGCTTCAGCGTGGGAAAACTCAGTGGGTTATAGAGTCACAAACCAAAATTCTGCCTGTCCAGCTTCCCTGGTTGGTCTTGAACGTACACAGATGGAGAGCACAGCCTTCTCCACGCTGGGATGGAGGGAAGGTCTTTGCCATTGAAGCCACCCCACCAGTGTAGAAAAAAACAAGGAGTCAGCCAGTTCTTGGCTTGGGTTTTGTTCAAGGAAAGAGGTACATCCCAGGAAAAAGGCCTTCACCTGCTGGAAGTGCCTTGGAAGACACAAACATGAAAGGCCAAGACAAGCGGTCTCTGTCGACAGGAACCATCCAACTGGAACAGGCTTTTAGCCAGGGAAAGCTTCCCAAACAGCGATGCTGGAAATGGGCCTTGGATGTACCATCACCTTGTAATCCTGTACAAAGAGCTCGGTGGATCAAGTGGAAAAATGATGATTTTTCAGAAGAAATAATATACTGGAAGTGTGTGTGGGGGGGGAAGCAGCAGGTCAGACTGATGTGAACCTACTGTTTTCTTTGAGCTGTGTAAAAAGGATATTTTTTCCCAAGAAAAGCTGGCTCTGCCAGAGGTTTGGGCAATAAAGTCACATCTCCTGCAATACTGTGGCACACAGGACTTGTTGGAGAGTTTGTGAGCTGTCAGACAAGGCAAAGCCTTGATCCATCACCTCCCTCAGACCCTCATTTTGCTCATATTTATTAACTTGGTTCTTTCACTGCTACTCACTCATCACAGTTACAAACTCCATCCCTTTTTCCTCAAACAACAGTGAGAAACACAACAGTTTGGATGTACAGTCATGGCTTTTAATACATTTTGCCTCCCAGGGCTGCAAAGAAAGTGCAGAGAAATTGTTCTGATGGCTCTGATCCAGGGAGGGGTGAAAAGGGGAGCAGGAAATGTGATGGTGATCGATGAAGAAAGGGTCACTGCTGGGTGGTGGGATGCCCAGGGCTGTGGTGGGGCTGGGGCTGGCCCGGGGTGGGAGAGCAGAGAGCAGCTGAGACCTTTGCTGGTAGCCATGGTTGGGCCAGCTCAGAGGGAACTGGGATCTGGGGCACTGCAGACCCTGAGTGCAGCCAGTCTGGGGCACTGGGACAAGACACAAGGTCACCCAGAGAGTCTGGGAGCTGGATCATGCCCCAGACACTCAGTGACCTCAAGAGCCATGTCCCATGTCTATGGAAGGACACAGCCAGCCATGGCACAATTTTTCCACAGAAAGCCTCCCTAAAATCACCAATAAAATCCAATTTTGTGGCTGCAGTCAGGAGAGGGGAAAAAAGATTTTTTTTTTTTTTTTCCCCACAAAATTTCTTTTGAAGTTTGTGTTTCCTGGGAGGAAATGGAACTTTTTTGCGTGGCAGTTTGCAACAGCCTCATCTCAGCTCAGGGCTGAGGTCTGGACAGGGGATGTCTTGTGCTCTCCACGTGGAGATGGGAACGATGCTGAGAGGAGCTGTGGGAGAGGACTGTGAATGAGGGTGATGCTGAGACATCCCAGTGGTGGGTACCAACCTACACCTGATGGGCACAAAAAGGTGTCTGCCTGGTCTCCTCCCGCTGCTGCTTTCCTATTTCCAGTGGCATCCAACCAGCCAGGAGCAGCTCATGTCCGGGGCTTTAAACTTTAAGCTCCATTTAAACAGAGACTGAAGGCAAAGAAAAGCCACGTGTCACCTCCTTCCACGTGCCAGTGAGTTGAAACTCAGCCCTTGTACTTTCCCTTGGTTGGACCGTCATGAATGAGAACTGGCAAATTGCTTTTTAATTTGCTTTGGTGCAGCCAAGGAAGGAGGGAATGAGGGGCTGTGGGATCACTCCTGCCTTTTGTGGGGTTGTTCAAAGTGAGCTGCACTTGCCTTGTATGAAAAGGACAAGCACGAAGAGTCGACTTTTGCCTTGTGAAGAAAGTGTTCTTTTAAAAAAAAAAAATTGATTTTTTTTTTTTTTTAAGAGAGCTGGACAGCTTCAGAATTCAGCAGGATGGCCCAGGAGCTCTCAAAAATCAATGCGAATAAGATAGTGGAGTTGGTGTTAACAGATTGCAAAGTTGGGTTGTGAAGGATCGAAGAGGGTCTTTCAGACCCAGCTGGAGACTTAGCATATTTTGATTTTTTCCTCCCACCCTGGCAGGTACTGAAAAGGAATCAGAAAGAAGCTGATCCCTCACCGAGGGGAAAAGTCTCCTTTCAGTCGGTGCTGGGAACTGCAGTCTGCTCGAGAGTGTGGAAGACTAACGTGGTGCAAAAGAGCGACCTGAAAATCCCAAACTGAAGCAACGTTCCGTGGCAAATTTCCCACCAGCTCCACGAGACACCGGAGCACACACGTGGGAGAGACTCACGGCTCCAACCCAGTGCACCAAGATTTCCAAGAGTTACACGAGGAAGGGGAGCAAATGGAGATGTCAGCCCTGCTCTGGCACCATCCATCACATGGCATGTGGCAGGAGGTGCCTCCCACATCGCCCCGGCTTGGCAGATGCCGACAGGCTTCCGACATCGCTCCTCCACCCATCCCTCCCGCACCATATGGCTCTCTCAGGCTGGGTCCCAGGAGGCCCTTCCCAACAGCTGCTCTGCTAATGACTCCTTGTTAATTGCAGGACTCTGGAAGGGCACCAGTGATGCCCCTCTTGAAGGTGAACCTTTCAGGGGCGGGTTTGGCTTCGGATCTTCACCTTGGCAAACGGCCCAGGTCACCTCTGCACCGGCATTGTTGGACCTGTGCTGGACAGCTGCTGGTTGGTGGCCACTGGATGTGACATTTCCAAGCCCTTCTGAGTCTCCTGTATCCTGGGTGCCAACACCCCACAGAGACTGGAGCCAGCCTGCAGAGAGCTGGTCTCCAAAAGGAGCAACATCTCAGTGTCTTCTCCTTCTCCACCATCATCCCACATCTCTTGCTGTGAGAGCCCGGGATGCAAAGTGATGGGATATTTACTTCCCTGAGCTCTTGGCTCCTGTCCCAGCCCTTTCCTTCCTGGGCAGCAACTCCTTTGCTCACAGAACTGTAGGGACAGCCGCAGTGGCATTTTCCCACTGCTGGAACAAGTCTCCTGCTGATGGCAAGGTGGGACACCTTGCGAAGGCACCACCTGTGCTCCAAAATCGGCATAATTCAGGGTAAAAAGGGGGATATCAGGACAGTATGGAGTCAATTCACCTTAGGAAAACCTGTCCCAGAATCTCCAGGATCCCTGGGAAGCAGCACCTTTCCCACCAGAGCTCAGTACCAGGAGGGACCTTGGCCCAGCCTTGACCCCGCTCAGTCCTCGCTGCTCTCCCATCCAAGGGTTAAAAGGCAGAAGCTGCACAGGCTGATGGAGTAAGAAATTTCACTTTGCTCCTATTTGTAGTTAAAAAAAGCACTAATTCATTCTAAATCTGCCTGAAAGAGCTTTAAGTGGTAATACACCGATAAGACGACTTTATTTGGCTTAGCATTTAGAAAGTTTTATGTGTGTAAATGGGCGAGGATATCGCAAAGGCTCATTTTGTCTCTCTCTCTCTCTTTTAAAGTGTGGAGCTGTCTGGCCTCCCTTCTGCTCTCCTGCTTGCTGGGTTTCTATATCCCAACCTTTCCCCCTTTTCCAGCAGGGGATTATTGCTCCCTGGCAGGAATGGCACCTTGTCTGGGTGACACCCCCTTGCCCCACCACCCCACGGTCTCCCCACAGCCCAAGGATTTCTCTACCCCACTGCTCTCAGGTGCTGCAGCCTCAGGCAGACCTGGAGCCTTCCCTGAGCCTCTGTGGGTTTTTTTTGGCTTTCACTGGGGTCTCAGCACAGGTGAATCAGAGTTGGATCCCCAGGCACCACTCCAATAATCCTGAAGGGGGACTACTGAAGAGGCATCCCCATCCTCACCCCTCACCCAAGCGAGGGAGGAATTTTGTTCCCTTCGCTCTCTGACCACTCAGTTGCTGGGGTTGGGGAAATGATTCATTTATCCCTCTTGGTGTGAATCACCAAGGAACCACCAGCCAGCAGCACCTTCCTCAGCCCACACTTTGCTTCTTCCAGCCCAGCTCTTCCCATCCGAGCCACCGCCACGGCCGGCTCTTGTGCAAAACTCCCTATTTCACAGGGAAATTTCTCCTCCTGATCCTTTTGTTTACCTACAGGGCCATTGGACAACCTTCCCGGCGGCTGACAAGGCTCCTGAAGTGCTCTTGTCAAAGGTTAGCATGGCTGTGAAGAGAATGATCATTAGGAACAGGGAGCCAGCAGCAGGAGAATAAACACTGCTGAGTGGTACTCGGGCTGTGGGAGATTTGGCAAATTTTGTAAAGGTCAGTTATCAAATAAATGAGATGAGAAATTTCAGCTAAATGCTCCTGCTCTCTTGGCAATGTCTGATTGAGCACACAGCTTGATGGGCACTCTCACAGGCTCCCTTATCTTATGTCTGTCTCTGTCTGAAGTTAGTTTTTGCTCTCTGAGTATGAACACGTGGGTGGCGTTTCAGGTGTTACACTTTGGGTCCAGGAATGTTTGTCTGGGCTCCATGTTTACTCCTGTGCAGCTGTTCAGGAGGAAATACCAGCAATGATTTGGAGTTGATCAGTGATGGATCAATCAGTGTCAATGGGAGAGTCACTCAGTCCAGTATTGAACACCATAATGGTGATCCCCAGCAAAGGGACAACCAGGGGGGGTCAGTCTGGCTGGAGACACCCAGAAACACTGAGATGTTTCATTCATTGCTTTCAAAAGAAGATATTTCACTTCAGGACAGTCAACTTCCTTTGGATAATTTTTAAGCGAAAAATATTTGGTTTTGTTTTTTGTTTTGGTTTTTTTTTTTGGAAATGTTTTTACCTCCTTGTAATGGACTTATTTTTTTTTTAATTGTATGATATTAAAGAAAAAAATGGTAGATAGGCCTCAAAATTATGTTTGTTGAGGGGGGAGTATATAAAAAACCCCTTTCCCACTGATGTGCAGCGATGTATTTTATGATGGGCTTTTTGGTTTCTTCCTTTCACCGGACACCCCACACCTTGGAGGAATTGCTGTTTGGGGTTGACACCAAAGGACAGAGACCAGCTGAGCTCAGCTTTGCTGCTACAGAAACCCAAAGCGAGGAGGGGAGGGTGAGGGGAGGGATGAAGCTGGAGAGTCTGCACCAAGGAGTGGCTGCAGGGACATGGGACAAGACTTAGACCTTGTCCTGGTGATCCAGCCTGGGACAGGGCAGTCACTCAGGCTGGGGTTGTGCTTGGATGTCACCTGGACCTGCAAGATGCCACCAGGGAAGTCCCCCAGGAGGGGGACACCTTAACAAGGAGCATCCCCAGTGGCTGTTCCTACCCTGCAAAGGTCGGGTCAGGCTCCCAGCGGACACGGTGCCTTTCCAGTGCTCTGGAAGGGAATGTCCTTCCCAGCTTCCTTCAGCTGCTTTGTTGGGATTGCAGTCACGACGCCGTGTGTCTGTTATCCATCGGGCTTTGAGGGTCTGTCTCCCCTGGGATGAGCTGCCCACAGCACCAGGGAGAGCAGAGGCTCAACAAAGGAATGCAAAGCAGGGGTGATGAGACGCGGCGAGGAGAGTTTCGTGCCTGCCCTGAACAATCTCTGGCAGCCCAGGAGGAATTTGGATGATTTCAGTTTGGTTTTAGCATTATTCCTATTCCATTTAGCTAAATAAATAGAGGCTGGGTTTAAACTAATTGAATCGTGTGCACGCAGCCAACCCACACAGCCTAAAGCAAATCACAGGTTTTTTTTGAACTGGGGTGGTTTGAGTTTAGAGGAAGAGTTTGCCACAAGATGATTTTCAGAGGGTTTCTTACCCTGGAAAGGGCCAGTGACTAACTGCTTCATGTGGGGAAATGAGGGGAAGTACCAAAGAAAGGCAAAAAAAAAAAAGATAAAAAGAAAAAAATAATAGAAAAGAAGGACAGTTTTCAAGGAGACACCTGGATTTACAGCAAAGTTTCATTTGTCCTGGGCTGGCTTTAGAGCCATTTCACTGCTGGATCTGTCTGCATTTGGGATTTAACAGGATCTTTCTAAAACGGCTCCAAATACAAGAGCAGATAGTTATTAAAATGGCAATAAGGCAAAAAATAGGTATTAAACAGATAATGCAGTTCCTCCCATCCATCCATCCCTCTGTGCCATCCCTCCCCCTCCCAGTATAACCATGCAGGAGCAGAGCCTGCAGGCAGTGAACCCCTCTGGGGTGTCACAGGAGGGCAGGGACACACCAGCAGCAGGTGACACCTCCATGGCTCTTCCCATCTGCTGAGACCATCCAGTGGAGAGTTTGTAGCCAAAACTAATTCATCTGGATTAGGGAAAGCAAGGATAGCCCCTGGAACTCTGCACCACTGCCCACCCAGTGTCCTACCCCTGCTCCAAACACTGGGATCAGCAGCCCAGCCCACAGCACCAGGAAGGAGCAGGACACGGTGCCTTTGCCCTCCACCTTTTGCAGCAGCGGCCGAACATCTGTACTTGTGGCCATTCCCCTGCTCCCCTCTCCAAGGGCAGTGATTTGCCAGGAAAGCTGTTCCCCACAACGGGCTGGGGTTTGGCAGGGATGGAAGTGGCTGGGCTGGGGTCTGAGGGGGCAAACTGGCCATCCCAGGGAGCTCTGGAGCAGCTGCTGGTGCGGGCTGTGACAATCCGGCGGGAGCTCCATCCTTCCCTCGCTGTTACGTTTGTTTACTGCAGGAAATAATTCATCTTTTCGGCTCTTGCTGGGGATTAATTAATGGTTATGGCTTCTGTGACCCTGTGATTAACTCATTTTCACATAATTGCTTGAAGACAAAACGATGTATTAGTAGCTCTTCTCCCTCCCCATCTCTACTTGCCGTGGCCTAGAGGGGGACTGAACTGTCAAAAAACCTTGGATTTTCCTTCCCATTCTTTTGCCTTTCATTGCTTTTTTTTGCACATGCCTTGTAGATCCAGAAGAAAAAAGTCACCGAGAATTGGTGAGAGAGCACGTTCCAGTAGAAAACCAGCTGGGCTTTGACTGGGCACAGAGACCTTCACTGGGACCTCCATGACTAATGCTGACCAAATTTTGCTATCCGAGGGTGACACTGGACAGGGAAAAGGGCTTGGCTTTGCCCTAAGAACTGGAGCTAATTTGCCCTAAGAACCTGGAGCAAGACCAGGGTGACACCTTTGCAACCTCCTTGCAGTTTGGTGGCCTGCAAGGCAGGGCACCTGGAAAATGGCAAGGATGAACCTTCCTTCTCCTTCGTCACCAGGCAGCACCTCGGGTGTTGGGGCTGTGAAGTCTTGGTGTGTGAGAAGTCAGAGGACAGAGATGTGTGGGTGGGATCCCCCCCCTGGAAAGCACAGCTTAAACCACCACTGGCAGGGGATTTAGTGCAGGACAAACAGAAACCCTGTTGTCCCTCATGGGCCCCAGAGGAGAGGAACTGCCATAGGCCTCATCCCATACAGGGACACAAAGCCCAGCTTTGGGTCCTTCCCGAGGACCGGGGATGGCCAGGATGGAGGAGAAGGTGGGGAGCCTGGAGATCCACCACAAGGTGACCTTCTTTTCCTGTTCCTCTGCCAAACCCAGGACTGCAACCCCATCCCACCTCCAGGTCAGAGATTGCTTTTCACCATCCAAAGAGAGGCTGGAACTTTCTCCTTCCCTAATCCAGACTCCCGCGGGAGCAGCCGCCCCAGCTCCCGCCGCTCCCTCCCCTCCAGAAACCCATTTCAATCTGAGATTATCGAGTTAAAACACTCAGCTGACAAAAATAATAAGCACTCAGCAGGCAGCCAGCAGCTCTGCTGGGCTTCCCTCTTCCCAAGTCCTTAATCTATTTTTCAGAGAGTCTTCAAGCAATTTAAGTTGGCCTTTCGAAGCCAAGGAGCTTTAAACTTGGACATGGAGAGTTGTCCCTGCTTGTCCTCGGCTCGCAGCTCTGCTCCATCCCTGGCACCAGCAGAACATGGGACAGGGCAGGAGGGAAGGGCTGTGACTTTGTCTGGGCAGTTGGGACGGCTGGAGGGGGAAAAGTGGGGGTGAGGCCATGAGAGATGCTGGCAAGGTAGACGTGGAAAAGTGTGACTGTCGGGATTACAGCGCTAAATCCAGGTTTTCTGCATGGAAGGCTGGCAGACTGCAGGAAAAGGACCCTAATGTGCAGCACTGCCTCGGGATCTGCCTCCAAGCAGGAAAATCAGATTGCATGACATTACATGACTTCTCTGCTTCCTCTGACGGGAGTGAGAAACACGGGGAAGGTGGTTTCCATCCGCACGCTGCCCATCGTGTGCGGGCCCAGCAGGAAGGAGAATTAAGTTCGCATCAAGCAATTATTTCCTTAATTTCTCGCAAGCCTCAAATGTCTCAAACTGCCAGTGGGCTTTTTGGGCACTGGGTTTGTTTTGTCTTTTTCTGTCTCTTCTCTTTCTTTTTCATCTTATTCCTCCTTTCCCTCTTTACTGGTTCTAATTCTGTCATTAGTAATTAATGACTTTGGAGGGAGACATTTTCTTTTTAATTAAAGGAAGACAAGAGGAGAGCTGTAGTGACACACAAGCACCATTCCATCTTTTAGCATGGACAGGATTTTCCTGAAGCAGTTTATCTCTTCCAGCAATTGGGGAAGGGGCTGGGACCAGCCCAGGGATGTTTTCTGAGCTGGTGTATCCCAGTTTGGAGAGCTCACCCTCCCCACCTCCTCATCCACGGCAAGGAGCTCTTGTGTGCCTTGGACAAAGTGAGCTGGGGAGTAAATTTTAACTCCAGGAGAGACTCTCTCTGAGAGTAAATTCACAAGGGAAGGGCAGGCTGGATGGTGCAAAACCCCCTCCAGATGTGGCTGCTCTCCCACAGAGACCATGGAGAAGACCTCAGGCTCACCTGGCTCCCTCCAAACGTCTGGAGAGCTTTGTAGAGGCTCATCCCACGGCTGCCCTGGAAGCTGGGGAGAGAGCACAGCCACTCTCTGGATCCCAGCAATGCTACACTGACCCCCCTGCTGGCTGGGGACCCCTTTCCCCACCTTGGGAATCCCCAAAGCATCATTTGCTGATCCATCTCCACCAGGATCTGCTTCGTGGCTGCAGTGAGGACCCTCTCCTCACTTCCACTGGGAGCTGCCCAGCAGGAAAACCACCCCTCCCATCTCACCTGGAAAAGAGGTGATTATTCCTCCTGCTGACCCTGCTCCACCCGAGCCGATGCCCTGCTCCATTTGTCACTGTTTGGGAGAGCGGGAAGGAGGCCACGGAATGGGGATTGACTGCTTGGCTGCTGGCTGGGCTGAGCTCTGGTCATCACAAATTATTCCTTTAGTGGCTGTACGAGGGACAGTCACACTCTGGGATCGCTCCAGCAACACTCCAGCTACTGGGAAAAACTGGTCTGCTCCCAGAGAGGAGGAGGAGCACCAGCGGGATGCAGTGCAGGCCCTGGGAGAGGACGACAGCCACACACCTTCACTGTGGATTTGCTGGTGCTCTTCAGATTACTCCCAGCAATCAGTAAAAGCCATTAGGGGGGTTTTGGAGAAACCTGTGGGGAGCCAAGCAACTGGGAGGGAGGAGAAAGAAATGAAGCCCCATGTCTGCAGGTGTAGTTCTGCAAAGGATACAGCAAAACGCAGTGGGAAAGGAGGGATAATTGGCCCCGAATTAGCGGCTGACATTCAGGGAACAGCTCTTGGGGCTCCTGCAAACTGCTGGGAGCAGACACCTGCCCAACAGTCAGGGGAATTAAGGGAAAAGGAAAAAAAAAAAAACCCAAAACCTAAGACAAATGTCAAGGCAATACAAAGGAAGGAGCATGAAATAGCACAGGACATTTTCTGAGGCCATTATCGGAGATTCACAGCCCCCTCGGCCCCGGCTGTCTCCTTGGAAAAGGAAACGAGGGCGAGGAGAAGAAAAACGGCCACGGTTAATAGGGGAACAGAGTGTGTTACAGTGGGGAGGGAGAGTCAGGGATGATCCTGATGCCCAGCAGGGAGCCTGGAGCCGGTGGGAGCCACACAAGTTGTGCTGTGCCAGCCCGGAGGCTCCGGGGATGCCGAGCTCAGAGAGGAGCAGGGCTGAGGACTCACCTTCCCTGCTGGTTGTGGACTAAAAGGAGGGATGTGAGGGAGATAAACTGCTGTGGTTTGTGGGTGGAGGAGGGATGGGGAGCTTGGCTGCCCCAGCAGAGAGGGAACAGGCTCGGAGGTGACAAGTTTGGGGAGGTGGGAGGGCATTCTGTGGTCCTGCTCCTGGGGCTAAAGAGCTGATCCTGGCTGGGATGGGAGCACGTGCCTGCTCCTGGGTCATGTTATTTACAGCAAATGCATTAAGAATGTTATTCAAATATGCTGCCTTCTGCAGTGGACTCCCACCTTGGGAGTAGGTGAGCCTGGCACTGAGGGTAGACTTACTGTAGGGAAGAAATCTGGGATTCTGAGGGATCCTGGGTCTTCCCAAGCTCTGACAGTTTTTTCAATTGTCCCATCCTTGGTGCTGGGATGGGGTGTCCTGCTAAGGTCTCCTTCCTTCCCTTCCATCAGAGTTCAACAGAGCAACAACATAGAAAAGGTAAGAAATTCAAGGCCAGCCATGAGGAAAAGTAACATGGGAAGGATGATGGGTAGGATTGAATGGGCCTCCAAGTCCAGCCCCAGCCATTCCACGTGCCCTTGGATGGAGATGTACCCCTCCAATCACATCATGCTTGTGACAGTCACTGCCCACCACAGCAACTCACACTCAAGTCAAATCCATCTCCTGCTGGCTCCAGGAGACTGCATCCTGCCCCTGTTCCCCCCTTTTGCTCCCCTCTTGCCTTTTTGCCCTGTTTTTATTTTTGAAACTCTCAGGGAACCTCACATTAACTGCAGCTTGGAGAAAGTAATCAAGCTATTTCTAGGCAGAGAACTAATTTAATGCATGGATGACTTTAGCTCAAAAGAAGAAATAAGGACACTCAGGCATCCTAAGGGAGCAGAATAATAGGGTAATTTGCACAAGATGAGGAGAAAGGGGAAAAAAGGGCCACTACTTCTTTGCATAATCTTCTTTCTAAATCTTCTCTCCCCTGTTTTGCTGGTCACCACCACCAAGTCTCCAGACACTGAACATCCTCACACACAAAGAGGGAAGACCTGGGTTCCCCTCAGCGTGATTCCTGCTGAGGAGCTCACGGGAGTGGGAAGAGCTGGGTAAGGAACAAGGTTTTGTGGCTCTTTGGGGTGCAAGGAGGCTGAAAATACCCTCAGCCTGTGCCAGAGGCAAGGAGGCAGTGAAATTTCTACAGCCTGAGAGAAAACTCCACTATTTCCAAACACCTAAAGGGCGGAAAGGCAAGGGAAGGGAAGGTGGGAAAGGCGGGGAGATGCCGCTCAAACTGTTTCCTTCTGGCGGCGAAACTCTAATATTTAGAGCTGCCTGATTATATGGAATAAAAGAAATGTCAGCATGAAAATCGTTTAGAGGTGAAAAATTGAAGCTTTCCCTTCCAGATGTGTGAAAACAAGGATGTTTTCACTTTACCAAAAAGCTCCAAGACACAATTTTCCCTTCCCTTCACCCTCCCAAGCAACGTTTGATTGAAAGCACCACTTTCCTGCAGGAAGTTTCCATTATGAGAAAAACACCTTTCCTGTCAATAAAACTGTTCCTGCTGAGGATTTCCCAGCAGTGTGCAAATCCATGGGGGTGGTCAAGTGATGGGAATAATAAAGTCAGCATGGTAGAGGCACACGTGGTCACAAACCCACATACTCAGGGATGGGTCCATCCAGCTGGGACAGCATCCAGAGTATCCCTGGGATGCACAGCTGAAAGGGATGCCCTCCCAGCTGCAGGAAATTATTCACCTCTACACTGGACACAGCAAGTTCTGCCATGAAAGTGGATGATTTTACTGGCTTTCATCCTGGATCAGCCCCCTTCCCAGAGCAGGTTCCCTCCCTGCAGCATTTTGGTGGAGCGAGGGAATTGCAGAACGGCTGCAGTGAGGAGAAGCCCCATCAGCCCCTCTTCTCCTGCCCCCCGCCCCAAGGAAATGGGATCCAGGGATAGACTCACTGTAGCCACCATCCTGCATCCCTTTCTTGCTCCCTGCCTGGCTCCAGCCGCGTTGGATGGACAGGGGGAAAAAAAAAATATAAGTAGGTCACAATCCCATTTGTCGGTTATTTTGCACCGGTGGAGTGACTGGAACCGGCAGCTTAATGGATGGATCTCACTTGTGAAATTACCCAGCATAAAAACATGTGTACCTGCAGGGCACAGAGGCTTGGTCACACCAGGAGAGGAGATTTGATCCTGTCACCAGCCAAGAATGGAAGAAAAGAGCCTGTTCTTGTCCTCCTCCTTCCTGTTTTTCCCCTCTCCTTGGCCAGGGATGTGAGCAGGAGAGCTCGCTGGCTGTATTTCTCCTGCATTTGGCCTTGCTGAACCTCATGGGGTTCACATGGACCCACTGTTTGAGCTTGTCCAGGTCCCTCTGGATGGCATCCCATCCTTTAGGAGTGTCAACCACACTGCTCAGCTTGGTGCCACCTGCAAACCTGCTGAGGGTGCCCTCCATCCCACTGTCTGTGTCACTGGTGAAATCACACAGTGCTGGTCCGAGTACAGACCCCTGAGGGGCTCCTCTTGTCACTGATCTCCCTCTGGACATTGAGCCATCGATCAAACACATCCTCAGGTGAGCTTGGAAAGACCCCATGAATGGAAAGTGGGAACACCGGGAAGGAATTGTAGCATCTTATTAGTAAAAGGGCATCTGAGCCTCTAATTAAAATTTGCCTAATGACCTGGCTGCTTCGTCATTTTCACTATCAGACACAGTAATTAAAAGTGACAGGTACTTGGGCAAAGGCAGAATTAATTTCTCCTTTGTAAAAAATTAAAGGGGCCGAGCGTGGATCCGGCCGTGCCCCCGCCCACTGTCCCACACCAGGATTTGCTGGATTTCGTGGCCCCTGTGCCACAGTGGGGCACACCTTGGGGAAGGTGGGAGGAGGAGAAGGAGGAACAAGCTACACAGAGCAGATGTTTCTTACCCTTAATACCCACTGGAAAGGTGCCCAGATGATGGAATCCCACTTCCACGGAGACAGAGGGCCCTCTCTGCTCGGGTGATGTTTGGGCAGGGCTGTCCCAGCGTTGCCAGCCAGTGATGTGTCCTGAAAAACCCACACAGACACCAGCGATCAAGCCTTGGTTTTCCTCGAGCGGGAAAAAAGGTCCACAGTTCTTCCCTCAAACCCTATTCCTATTCTCCACCTTTTCCCTGCAAACAGACATCTGATGTCCCTCAGCTGCAGCCCCGTGTCCTCAGCCCCATCCCTGGAGCCACCTGCCCTTCTCTCCCCCTCCCTACCCCTCTCATTTTCAACAAGCCCACTTCAAACACTCAGACCTCTCAGCAAATTCACCGCCACTTCCCAAAGGTGGAAAATATCCAGGAGACTCTCCCAGCAGTCCCTGTTTAGCATCCACAGCAGCTCCTGAGTGCTCCCTGGGAACACAGATCCATCCCTACATGTATCCCCCCACACCATCAGCCCTCTGCCGTGTTCCCACCTGAGCTCTGAAGATCCACGACTTCACTGTGTCCCAGCCCACAGGATAATGATGCCAAGCCATTCTCCAGCCACCTCCTGCCTCCTGCAGTGGCCACTCCAAGCCTGGGCAGTCCTGGCTGCAGCAGCGCTCCCATCCCTCTCCTCGGGTTAAACCAGAGGCTGTGGTGGATTTAGTGCTCAGCAGCAGCAGTCCACACCTCATCGTTCATGCCACATTGATTCTCAATTCCAGCCCTGTAGGTTATTTAATTGGGCAGATATCCCTTCAATTTTCTCCTCCAGCGATATTATTGATGGCTCAAGTCTCTCTATTTCTTTGTGTGGGGCTTCAAAAGGAGCCTGGTGGCAATTATAACAACAGTCAAACACTTGGCTTTTGATTGTACTTTGCAGCCCCAAATCTCAAACAATCCATTAGGCCTATCTTGGAGGTATTAATTGTCCCAGGTTCAGTCCAGAGATAGCTTGCACTGCCCCTAGGGCCGGAATCATTACTCTTCCCTCTCCATTTACCTCCACCAAGTGCTTTTTGAGTTGTGAGTCAGGCTGGAGGACTGTGCCCCACGTATATCTTCCAGCAGAGCTCACAGCACGGTGCCACTGGGGTCAGATGGTGGCCTTGGTCCCCAGCCTGCCCAAATCACACCCACAGCAGGGTGCTGAGCTGGGAACCGACCACTGGGGCAGCACCAGGACAGGTCTGCAGGCAAATCAAACCCCTGTGGGCCTGCATCAACTGTGGGCATGGGCCAAACACTCCCAGTAAGCCCCCAGTGTGGCACTGGGCATGCTGGAGGCGGTGAAGAGAAACAGCAGCACGTCCCAGGTAAGACAGCAGAGATACAGGAGGGTCTGTCTGCCCACTGTGCTCCCTCCCCACTCCCTTCCTCACCAATGTCTGGCTGAAGTGTTGCATGGGGATAATTTTTCCTGGGCATCCTGTATCCCCAGACCACAGCCAGCCTCTGGGAGGTGGGAAAGATCCAGGCTCAAACATCCCTGAGGGTCCTCCCTCACATGCAGTGCCCCACAGGGAGCTCCACCATGCCAGTCCTTTGCTATCCAGGGGCAAAACCTGCCAGGAGGAAACTGTGAAAGACCCCTTTGACTCCCTCGTTTCACCTCTCCAACATCCAGTGTCGCACAGGGAAGGAAACGTTTTATTTCAGGCTTTATTCTTTCCCCCCCTAATTTTTGATGGATGTAGTCTCAACCTTTATACTGTCTGAAAATGAATATTTTACTGTAGTATAAAAGCTGAAATTACACGAATTAATTATATTTAAATATTATACTGAATATTTGATTCACGGGGCGGAATGGCCGGTGTTGGAAGGGAATGTTTCGGCTGTGCTGGGCAGACCCCCAGCAAACACGATCTGTAGGTGCAACCCCCCCAACAGCCCCCTTTTCATTTGTACTTTTCCTCCTTTTTTTTTTTTTTTTTTCTGCATTCGGGAGAAAAAAAATCCATTTTCTGCAGAAGGTTGGAGAAAATCAGGTTTGTGCCTCCATGCTTCCACCCCACAAGCCCTGCAGACCTGTTTCCTCAGCGCCGTGACATCCCCAAGCCCACATCCAGGCTCAGCGCCGTGCCGGGGCTGCTTCCAGGGCAGGAAGAACATTCCTAGGGGAACAAACCTGCGGGAGAACATTCCCGTTGCTGGTGCTAATTACCCCGGGGCTGCTGGCCCCGCACTGCCTCGTTCCCTCCCCGCAGGGTCACGGCAGCGATTCTGCCCCTGTGAAAGCTGCGCCGGTAATTCCGTGTTTGAGATGAACCCTGGGAGCACCCTGCGAGTCATTCTCTGCAGGAGAACAGACTGTGATATCTCTAATTAAATGCGGTGGGGGTGGTCTAACAAGAGCACACTGAGCAGCTGAGCACAGAGGGCTGCTCCCTCCGGACACCCGGAGGGATTCCCCTTGCTGCCGGGATTTTGGGGAGGGAGTGAGGAGGTTTGCTGGCTCAGCTGCCACTGCGGTGCTGAAACAAGGTGATGCCCAGAGTGATGCCAGCCTTGGTGGGGTGTCCTGGTATGAACACATCCAAACCACCTCGTGCCATGAAGTTACTGGGTGCAGGGAAGGGACAGAGCAGTGCAAGAGCCAGGGCAGGGTGGTGACCCATCTCTCCTGCTCCCAGTCCCATCCTTTCCTCCTCCAAATGCCTTTGACCCACCTGCACAAGGTGCTGGTCCGTGTGCCATCACCCACCTCACTCTGCCATCCAGCCCCTGCTGAGAGCTGCTCCAGGAGTTGAGGGTGTTGCCGTGGGATTTAAGTGCTGAAAAAAATCTCCGGGAGCAGTTAATTAGGGGTGAGATAAGAAAGGGTTTATTTTGCCAAGGCTAAGATGTTACAAGATGCACCCGCCTGTGCCTGAGAGGTTACATTTTTATAATACCATCCATCCAATCCCAGATGTGCCCACCCTGTGGCCTTTACTCTGGTCCGCCCCGGGGTCCACCCCCTGAGAATTGAGTCGGGGGGCTTTCGGGACCCCGTGTTCATCCCATCTTCCTCTCCCTCAGAGCACAAAGGGTACATAGTTACCTAATTCTTGACCGTATTCTGTGGTTTAGGCCCTCATATGCTGTTCTGCCAACAATCTAGGCCTTGCCTTGACAAAAGACTAAACATTTTTGCTGTATTCAGGGGTATGAGTGATATAGGGAGCATAGAATGGGGTAAGAGGGTTAAGGAATGTGTAAACAAGGGTGCTAGAGAGAAAGGGAAAGGGACAAGGGACAAAAGAGGGAGGGTTGCTGCTTTTAAAATCTACTTATAAAACTTATAAGGCTTATGAATATTAGAAAAATAAAAAAAAATTAGGGGCTTAAGGCATCAAGGGTGAGGGTGGTGAGCCAGGGAAGGTCTGGGCTGTGGAGGAGGAGGAGGATGGGGAGCCCGGGACAAGGGTAACCACGGGGTGACTCAGGACAGAGGTGTTTTTACAGGAGCACAGCGTGAGAAGCTTGTACACCATCTGCTCCTGATCACCCTGCATCCAGCGAACCAGCGCACTGCTCTCTTTCCTACGTGCTAAAAATACTCCCTTTAAAGAAAAATAGAACAAAAAGAGAAAAAGAATGAAGACAGGGAAATGAGAGGAGTATAAACAAAGACTCCATGGAGACCACGGGCTTCATCGTGCTCCTCCTGCTGCATCAGGTCCCTTCCCCCATTTGCTCTGTCTGTCTCACATTTTAGGGCAGAAACATGTTATTACTGGTTTTCTACACCTCTGGAAGCAGCACATTCCTGCACACACATGTGCACACACGTCCCAACTTTGTGTCCAGGCCACCTGCACTGTCAGTGGAGCTGAGTCGAGCCACCGCTCCCGCTCCTCTCCTCAGAGATGAACTGGGGGAGGAGGAGGAGGCAGGTCTGAGGGGAGGGGATGGAAAACCAGGGGCTGGTTTATAGACAGAGCCCTCCAGGGAGGGATAGTTCAGCTGCCTCTGGCAGCTGCTCTGCCCCAAGAATTCCAGCAGCAGACCCAGCTGGCTCCTGACCACCTCCCTCCCTGCCAGGACCCTGCCTTCCCTGGGGTACTCACCACAAGACATGATCTTCCCAGGTCCTCAGACCTGGAATGATTTTGCCTCAGCTGTGACCAACAGCCCCTGCAAACCCTTCTGGGATGTCACTGATGGCTGTGGGGCCCAGCAGTAGGTGAGGACTCGGGTCCTTGCCTGTCTATCACCGCAAACCCAAGACAACCTGGGACTGTTTGCCCTCTGAGCCTCCACTTCCCTCCCCATCCAGGACTGATTTACAGCCTGAACTCTGCAAAGCAACTCTGGCCTTTCTCAGGGATGATGTGCAGCACAGAGCCCCAACACACAAACCCACCCCGGGCCACACCACCTCACCACAGCTCAGCAGGCTGAGAAAATCCCATTTGCAGGAAGCACACAGCAGCTCCAAGTGATGGAAATCCTCCTTTCTTGGGCAGAGAGAGAGGGGAAAGGGAAAGAAAGATGAAAAAAAGCTCTTTCTGGGGAAATTAAATTGGACTTCAAATTTACAGGGTCTTCATTTTGTTCTGGTGATAATGAATTAAGCCCTTGCTGGCAGTTATATTGCTGCAGAAATAAGTACCAGTTAAAAGCACTTTTGGAAACTATGACTTCCATTTTAAAGCTGCCACAATTTACATTTAATCCATTCATTAATTCATTTATTTATGCTACTCAGGTACAAACTTCACATCTCTCCTTTTCCAGGATTCACTAAGACACTGGTTTTTAACCCCAAACCAGTTCCCATATGGAGCTGGGGGCCGGGCCAGGGGCCCATTTCCCTCATTTCCCTGAGAGAGTTTTCCCGGGCATTATGCAGGGCCTTCCAGGAGTTCTGACTTGGAAGTGCTCAACCAAACCTCCCTCAGTGCCAGGACCAAAAACACCTGCAGATGTGAAAGGAGGGCTCAGTGATGACCATCTCCAACAGCCTGTGGAGAAGCAGCCACATCTGCCAGCCTCCTAACAGCACTTTGGATCAGATGATCCTGAAAACTTGGTTTTGCCCTTGTGCAGCAGGAGGAAAATCCCCAGTGATCCTGTATTAATGTTTTGGCTCCCTCTCACTGAGGATCTCCCTGCTGACACGTGTCTGTGGCCACAGACACCTTGAGCTGGAGGAACCAGAGAGGAATTCCCATAAATAAAATCAGGCAACCAAAAACTCCCTCGCAGCCCTTCCAGGCTGCTGATGCTACAGGGACAGTAAATCCCTCCCCACCTTACAGGGCAGACACTGTTCCTGCAGGAGGTGGCTCCTGGTTTGATTTTGACAGCCCCAATCCCATTTCCACGTGCCTCTGGTGCGGCTTTGGGAGGTGTCTGCTCCTCAGCTGACTCCATTAGAGGCCCCAGAGCCACCCTGCTCCTGCCAGACACAGGATCCCAAATGCTCCCATGATTTACATGGCAGCTTTTCATTACTTCCCTTCTCCAAAGGCTTGTTCCATAAATTACCAGTTTATGAATTCTAAAGTGCTCTGTGCAGCCCTGAACAAAAGAGAAGGGGAAAGAAACCCCACAGCCCAGACCAGCTCTAACAGCAGAGCTTTTCATCCTGGAAAGAAAGGCATCACTAAAGCAATATCTCCTCTCCCCACGTGGATAACTCTGCCTTCACAAGCCAGGGGACAGCAACACTCTCACTCTTACTGCAATGCTCAGAAGGACCAGTTAAACTCAGGGCATGGGAGCCCCTCATTACCTCATTGTCTGTGCAGCACAGACACTGCACAGAGATTTCCTCAAGTAGCTGAGCCCCCCAAGAGCACGGGAGGTGGAGGGAAAGTCCTAAGAAAAGATTAAGCAAGGAAAAAAGCCCTATTTTTTTTTAGCACTGGTCCAACCTAAAACCCCTGGCTTTCCCCAC
Source organism: Pipra filicauda (assembly GCF_003945595.2). Classification (NCBI taxonomy): domain Eukaryota; kingdom Metazoa; phylum Chordata; class Aves; order Passeriformes; family Pipridae; genus Pipra; species Pipra filicauda. Next base: position 4,085,329 of record NW_024104887.1, on the reverse strand, counting down.
TCCTGTGGCTGGATTTCCTGAAGCAGCATTATTCTTGTTCATGGGACACCCTGTCCTTCCCCTGGGAACTGCAGTGTGGAGGGTGTCCCTCAGAGTAGACCCCACACAGGGCCTTGCTGTGCCCCCTCAGAGACGTTGCAGAGGGACCTGGCAGGTCTCCTGAATCACATCTGAGAACTGAGTGGCAGAGGGGGAGAGGAGAAGAAACAGGGACTGATACATTCACCAGAAGAGCATGACAAGTGGGGGAGTGGGAAAGCTGCTGGGTGGATGAGATGGATGGTGGCAGGGTGAAGGTCGCTTGACAGAGATGCTGAGTTGGAACTTTGGCCAGAGCTGTGATCTGCCCTTTTTTAACCCCATCCTACCTCTGTCTCCAGCCTTGATCTTCCCCCCAGGCTCAAGAGCTGGTCCTGGGATGCCAAGCCAAGCCCAGATCCAGCAACAGGGGAGCAGAAGGCTCCGTGGGTGGATGTTATGGACGGTGCCACTTGTGAGCACTGCCCTCCTGCACAGCAGCCAGGAATGGAGAGGGAAGGTGGGAGAGCTGCCAAGCAGACAGAAACCCCTGCAGTGCTGCCTCGAGAGCCTTTCCACTCTGCTGGGCAGCAAACGGGGGAAGAAGAAGTAATAAAAAAAAAAAAAAAAAGAAATCAATAACCACCACCCACCGTGTCTCCATCTGCCATTGATTTATGGCCCTGCCGAAAAGCCTTGTTGTCCACAATTATTGGGCAGTCAGCTCCTATTTGCCATGATTTCCTTGCCCCTCCTTTCCACCCACCTGCCCGCCAGGTCCCATCCTGCCACACGGGGCTCTGGTGGCTCCTGGGGTGCTCAGTGGCTGGGTCCAGTCCCATGGGATGGTGAGTGCTTGTCAGGCTCAGGTCTTGATCCTCCAAGAGCCTGGAACGGTACCTGGAGTGCAGAAGTGGGAGTTGGGATGTGGGTGTCTTGGACACGGAGCAGCAAGTGGGGAAGGAGCAGTCAGGGGGACTGCAAGTAAAGCCAACCGGAAAATTAAGTTTTGCCCTGAGCTGCTGAAAATGCAGCTTTATCTCAAAAGGACCCGAAGGCTGAGCACGAGAAGATTTCCTTTCTAGCCTCCTTGACAACCTTCCCAGCTCGATTTTGCTCTTTTGGCCATTTCTGTCATATGTCACACTGACCCAGGAGGTCAAATTGATCCAGTCGACCAAGCCTTGTGCGAGCAGGAGCCTGCTGGATGAGTTCCCTGAGATATGCCTTTCATTATACCAGCGTTTCCTCGGGGGAGAAAAAAAAAAGTCAATGTCAGAAGATAATCAAGTGTCCTAAGAGTCAGCACTCTGGTGCCTCCATCTGCAGAGTCCAGCCCAGCCACCTCCACCACCCTGCACGGAACCGGGGGCACCTCTATTGGATTAAAGAGCCCTGGCTAATTCCAGTCCCCTGCCTGGGCTGTGCCCGCTGGCCTCCTGCCCACCTCCAGCTCTAGCTGAGATAAACAGCCCTGGAAATGGAGGAATTAACGTTGCCTCCCCAAGGTCAGGCTCAGCTCTGGCAGGGGGACCCTGCACGAGCAGACAGGGAGAGACGGGGCTTGGAGCAGCCTGGTCTAGGGGAAGGTGCCCCTGCCCATGGCAGGGGGGGTTGAATGAGATGATCTTTAAGGTCCCTTCCAATCCAAACTGTTCTGTGTGGGGTAGCTCAGCTCAGGACAAGTCCCCAGGACTGACCCTTTTGCTGCTGGTTGCTCACATGCAATGGTTGCAGTGCAAGGCAAGCAGTGACCCACTGGAGGAGACACACAGAGGGCAACCCAAAGCGGTGAGAGGAAGGAAAAAGTGGTTTGAACAACCAGACTGGGGTAATCCTCCTTATAGCAACCACTGGGAATGGTGGAGACCAAGCTGTGACCTCTCTGTGCACCAAACCTCCCCCTTGGGAGGTGAAGCAGCAATTCTGGCTGGGGCAATTCAATCATTTGCCCTGTGGAAACCACTTCAGTGGCTCTGGTCTGCAGGAAAGTCTGGAAAGCAAACGCTGCTTGCAGCCATAGAGCAGACAAAGCTGGATGTGAGAGCTGGCAGGCTGATGTTCACCTGAACCCACAGGGCAGCGATTATTTAGATTTGGTCTTGGTGAAAAAGGGAGATATTATGGAAGGGCTGATTGCAGAAGTGAGCCCTGAATGGAATACTTTGACCTAAATCAATGCGTGATTAAGTGAATGAACAAATGAGAATAAGCCTGCAACTGTGGTTCTTGATTTCAAGCAGAGTGGACATCAAGAAACAAAAGGAATCTTTAGTGAAGTCAGCTGGAGAGAGGTCATGGACACAAATGTGCAGGAGAGCTGGAACTGCATCAAGTGAAAAGGTGTTAGAACTGCCAGAACTCCCAAGCAGGAGGAAGAGAAACTAAAAATAAAAGCTCACAGAGAAGAGCTTGTGAGGTAATGGGCTGAGCAGTCACTTGAAGAAAGGTGTTAGGAAGAAGCAGGGCCCCAGCACTGACTGGATGAGAGGAGTCCTGGAATGGAGGTCACGGAGGCCACCAAGTTTTGAACAAAGTGGAAACTACATCAAGCCAGAGTCAGACCTTGCAAAAAAGGCATTGAAACAAACAGCTGGTTACAGAGCCCCAGAGCCTCCCTGGCTCAGAGAAAGAAGGAGGAGTGTTATGTGAGGAGAACAGGGAGGAGATTAAAGAACAACTGGGGGCACATCCCAGCACTGCTTGACCTCGGATTTCAAGCAGGGTGAGGTTGCCCATGGAGGTAAGAGACACATGAGGATGTGGAACGGGGAAGCAGGAGACAGGAGCGAGGAATTCCCTGGAGTGGCGAAGAACAGGCACGAGGGAGAGCATTGCTGCCGGCAATTATTTTTATTACATCAAGATAAAGTATTATTGGTTTGGCGTACGGCACATGTGGGGGCTGTATTTAAATACCAGACACAAACCCATTAATCTGATCTAGTAGAGGATGAGGCTTCACAGCAGATTCCAACACAGGGCTAATTGAAAGTAAGTAAACAACATTACAAGGGCTTAGCAAGGGGAGATCACTCCAGAATAAGTGGATTATCACATCCCCTTTGTCTGTGGGATCAACCCTTCCCATCCACCTGGACAGGACCTGGAGATGCAGCCTACAAGCACCCACAGGGGCTGGGAACAGAGGAAGGACGAGAAGGCACTGACAGAGAGGCAGGAAAGATGAGAAAACTTCCCCAGGCTGACATCAGACATGGCATTGCAAAGGTGGCTTCAGCACCCCCGCAGATGGAAACCACTGTATGACCACAGCAGCACCAGAGGACCACCGGCTCCAGGCAGGAACCCCCCTTTTATTTGATCATTAAAATAACATTCCCTTCATCTGCCTAATGCATGCACTGAGACCAAGCCTGCTTAGTGCTTCAAACAGAGCCCTTGTTCCCCCAGGGAATGTGCAGATGAGATTGGTTGCAAAATAGGAAGATGGGATATTGTACTGCAAGATTTGAGCACCTCAGAAGTGGAGTGAAATTGCAGCATAACCACACGAGGCATCAGGTCACGGACTCGGGTTGGAATGATCCTTCTCTGCGTTTTTGCCGGTCCCTCAGGAAGAGGGTCAGGTTGAGGGAAGGAGGATTACGAGACAGCTCTGCCACGTGGCTGTGAATGAGACTAATATAGTCTGGGAGCACGGAGGGGAGAGGCACATCCCACTTGGAGGGTACGGAGCAGTGCTGCCGTAGGGAGAGACGCAACCTGGGATCTGGCCGCTGATGCTCAGGAGAGCGGGAGACCATGAGGAGGGAGTCTGTTAGCAAAACAGAAGCCAAGAGGGAATATTACTGTCAGCTATAAATACATCAGGGTCTAAATACACAGAAGGGAGAAAAGCTGTTGAAGCCAGAAGACAATGCTGGCATGAGGACAAATGGGCTGAAACTGGCTGTGAATAACTGCAGAAGGAAACGTCCAATTATTCCCGCGATCCTGCTCTGGCATTGCAATCTGGGAGACTTTGCCTGAGGAGCCAGCCCATGAAGGGGGCTGGGAGATATCGTGTTCATGGCAGCAAAGGCCCAAAATAGATGTCCCAGGCTCCTCTCCAGCCTCCCTGCCCAGCAGCTCTGACCTAAGGAAGTGCCAGGTCTCTGGGGTTTATCTGTAACGTGCCCTGGGTCTCATCTGGGTGGAAGAAGATCCATCACCATTTGATACTGGATTCTTTTAATACTTTTGCTGTCCACAGATATTCTGCATGCACAACCTAACCAGATCATCTGCTTTCTGGGGAGGATTGTGTGTACTTTTGACCAGGTGAGAAGGCACGATGGGCAGGGCAGGGGTCAGGAGTCGCTGGGGGTCAGGGCAGCTGACGGTCAGCACAGCAGCAAGAACAGCCAGCTGCCCTGCAACACCCCCCAGTCCCCCTCTGGCACACGTGCTCCCTGCTCCCAGCCCTGATCCAGCAGACAAAATACCGTGCACACTAGTCCTTCCAGCTCCTGCCATTCCTAATGGGATTAGAAGGGAAAACCAGCATTTCCTGGACCAGAAAGAGCTGGGACTGTTCTTGAACAAGGCTGAATACCCCTGCCACAGGGCAGGAGCACAAGTTCTTCCTTTCTCTCCTGCTCTAATCCTTGCCACCCATCTGAGACTCCATCTTTCCCTGTGCCTATTCCAATCTGATCCTCAGAGTGCCAACAGCCCTGCACCAAAATGGATTTCATGGTCTGAGAAAAGCTGTCTTTGGAGCAGCCAAAGCCCCCAGAGATGCTGAGCAATTTTGGGTGCAGCTCTATGCCCAGGGCACCCCGGGGGTGGGAGCTGCCAAGGAGCGCGTCCACAGCTGGCACAGCACCGCTGGAATCAGGTGCTGCCACGGAGATTCCAGCCAGCTGGAGGGAGAACACCCCCTAAGGTGACCCTGCTGATGCCTCAGGTTCTGTTTGCATCCCAGGCAGCTCCAGGCAGGATATGCTACAGCTTTCCCCCTCCTCTGCCTCCTCCTTCCCTGGTCTCCAAAGTACAGCCCTCCTCCCCCAGCCCTCATGTACAGCAAAGTTTTCCACGAGAAGAGCCCGGGAAGAGCCAAGCAGTGAGCAAACCTTTAAATCTGATAATGAAGGCAATTGCAAGATGCATATCCTTCAGCACACAGCCTAATCTCCACCAGCTGAAATCCAAGCAGGAAGATCACTGAGGTAAGAGAAGGCAGCGTTTGCAAAAGCCGCCTGAAGATCCAGACTATCCGAGATTGCCAGGAGAACAGATAAAAGCAGCCATTACAACCTGCCAATGTGTGTGATGGAAACACAGATACAGGCAGGAGAGCGGGATGCAGGCATGGAAAAACCACCTGCAGCCTCCAGCAAGGACTGTGCAATAGGTGTGGGCATCTGGCAGAGTTAGAGGAAACCGGGAATATCTCCCGGAGTGGGACACAGGAAGTGACTTTGCAGGAACATGAACAAAGGTACAGGGTGTACAGAGCATGCAGCTGCAGAACTGAGCAACGTCGACTCCGAGGCCCTTTTGGCTCTGGTACATGGCAAAAGAATGTGAATAAATAAAAAAGGAGTGTGATAAAGCTTGCACAGCTCTTACTGGGCTCAGCAGAAATGCAGGGAAACGTGGAGCTGACAAAGCTACCTCAGGCCAAGCTGCATCTCAAGCAGGAAATGGAGAGAAAAAGAGGAGCTGGCACCACATGCAGCGGGAGATGGGAGCAGGGTTAAATGCTGGTGACCAAGGGTGGGAGGTTTGGTGCAGTAATCAGCACCAGCACTGCCGAAACACTGTGTTGGCAAGTTCTAGGATCACTCAAGGGGAGAGAAATCCTGGTGGAACAGGTTGCCCAGAGAAACTGTGGCTGCCCCATCCCTGAGAATATTCAAGACTAAGTTGTATGGGGCTTGGAGCAACCTGGTCTAGTGGAAGGTGTCCCTGCCCATGGCAGGAGGTTTAACTTCCCTTTGAACCCAAACCAGTCTGTGATTCACACGGGGACTCAGCAAGTGCAGAGGTCCCAGAGGGCTTCCAAAGTATCCTGCATTGTCAAGGCTGAGCAGCCACTGTGGCCACAGAGCCCACAAAGCACTGAAACTGGAGTGCTTCCTTCAGTTGCCAAGAGGCTGACTTGGGGCTGCCAGGGAAAAGCCACTGTTGCAAGCCATGGAATGCTGAGTACTTCCAAACCTGCTGTGAAAAGGAGGAATTACTGGCCAGACAACTGGCAAGCTTGTCCCAGCTCTGGCCCTTCCCCAGGCTCTTTCTCCCACGGGAGCAAAAGGTTCATCCAGCCGCCCGCCCTCACCCGACCCCTTTGCAGTCTGAAGCTTCTCTTGGCTGACCTCACCCTGGATGTGCACACAGATGTGAAATCAGAGTCCAGCCCACAGGGAATCATCCCTGACATCTCCATCTCTATCCCTGCCAAGTCTGCTGAAGCTGATCTTAAAAGCTGCAAGTGGATCACAAGGCTGGTGCAGGAACTCTTGGAGCAGAGGTCCCTGAGCAACTGGAGGAGGGGGGAAAGCAGATGGATGCTCCAAGTCTGCAGTGAGCCTTGTTCAGAGCAAGCAGTCAGGATGTATTGCACAACCCAAGTGACAGCCTCCTCCAGCTGTGAGAGACAGGGAACAAAGGGGAGACAGGGATTGACCCTGGAGTCTGGATGGATATGGAATGGAGGAGGAAACCGAGAGCAAGGCCAAGGGCAACACAGCCAAGCTACAAGTCACCAGCAGACCCAAGCACCTGCATGGAAAACTGGAGAGCTCCTGTGAGGAGCTTTTGCCAGACTTCCCTTCCACAGCTACAGGCATGTGAGGCAAACCAGCAGAACAAGCAAGGAAGGGACCGCAGCAGCAGTTGCCAATTCAGACCAGTTTTCCCCCAAAACCCACCCTGCTAAGCCCTGGTGGGATGAGGAATGTCAGCTGAGGGAGGGGGGCCGCATTCCTGGTTCCAGCAGAAATGCCCATCTCTCCCAGTCCCATTGGGAAGTCAGGATTAGGCAGGAGGATCCCAGCAGGGTTTGATCTGCAGCCCATGGCACAGGGCTGCAGATCACCTCAGAGAATACATTGTAAAAGGCACAAAATACACAATCTCAATGTAACAATATTTTAAAGAGGTGAGAAGGCATCAACACCCCTGTGAGAGAGTGTGTCACTGTCAACAGAGCAGCTCTGGATGCCAGGCTGGGAGGGGTTCACCAGATCTGTCAACTCCATCCCAGCTGGCTTAGACCAGAGTTTGAAGGACTGTCTCCTGGGGAGCACTGAGGGACCTTGATCCAATTCCAACTCTACGGATGAGCAGCATCATGGGAATACCCAGAAAGGTCTTCAGGGGACCTGCTGTAAAGTGTCACCAGTGGGTGGGTTGTTTTGATTTTTTTGGGGTGAAAATCTCCTCATATTTTATTTAGTTTCTTCAGAAAAAGTTGGTTCTTCTTTTTGTGGAGGTAAGCAGCTAATTGAGTTCAGGTTCTTCAGCTAATGAAGAAATAAGCTGAATAATTAATTATTTGAAGATAAATTATTCATGGCTGGTTGTGATTCCAGTGTGGGAGCAGGGGGCTTGGAGTGTTATTTAGTTATTTTCATCTTAAAAAAGAATAATGCATGGAACCACCCCAGCCAGCCCCTCTGAATCACGGCTGGGATGAGAGGTGGGTACAGACGGGTGACTCGGGGGGGACCAACCCCTCTCCGTCCCAGGGAAGGGGAACAGCTTGTTTCAGTGATCTGCCACCTCCAAAGTGAGGTGGGGGATGCTGATGGAGCCAAACATGTCAGGGCTGTCCCCTGGGCCAGCCTTCCTCCTGAAGCCACCCCCAAAAATGCCACATTTACACATCTCTACTCCATTCCTCACTCTCACCTCTTGCTTTTCACACCTTGCTCCAGGCCTGACCCGGCAGGTTGTTGGAACAACTCACTTGACCTGCTGTGAGCTGGATAATGAGGCATTAGCCACAATAACAGTGCTGGTTATTATGAATAATGCTGATTGCAGATAAGGGACAGGCTCATCCTGGACTGCCCCCACAGTTTGGACCTGGGGCATCGACCCTTTGAAAAAGGGGTCACCCCTTGATCCTCTGCTTGCTGGGTGCTGAGCAGAGCCCTCGAGGCAGCGATTTATGCTGACAGAGCCCTCTGATTACTCACTGTTTTAAAGGCTGATCCCTTGCCCTGTGCATGTACATATAAATAAATCGGCTTTTCCTGGTTCCCAGCAACTTGTAACACCAGCTTCGTGTGGCCCTGTCTGATCAAATGGTGGGATCATTTAACTCCATTGCCGTTGCTCAATGTTTGACCCCTTCTCACTATCCCTCCTGCACAGCACACCGGTGATTCCACCTTTTCCTCAGCAAGTTATTAAATGAAACTGAACCAAGAGAAGAATCCCCGGGAGATCCCGATGGAGACAAACATTCCTCGATCCCTCCGTTATTACCTGCATCTCGAACACCATCAGTGATCCCTCCTTCATATAAGGACCCTTCCAATTCCCCACAATACACCTGAAGGAAACGAGAGGTCATGTGGTACCAAGCCAAAGGTCTTGAAGAAATCTAAATCCACCCTGCAGCCATGAAGATGCCCCCAGACCAGACACCTCCCCTTCACCGACTCACAAAGGTATTCCCGGTGCTCCCTCACCGGTAACGTTTTTAATGGATTTTCCCAGGACTTCGCCTCAGGGTGACCCAATTTCTTCCCCAAGAGTTGCAATAATACTGGGTTCCCTCTGGCCCCCTGGGAATCTCCCAGCTTTTGAAGATCTGGGTGAGAAAAGCGGCGATTTGGGGAACTGCCTTGCTATTTTAGGGTTCTGTACTCAGGCTGACAAACATCAGGTGCTCTCCAGCCTCCTGCATTGAGAACAGTGGGTTTATATGCCAGCCACAGCACTGTCTGTGGCAAATAAAGCCTCCTACCTTCTTTCTTCTGTATTTGGAATATCTATGGAGCATTCCTACCTTTTCCACTCTGCTCTTTTAAAAAATTTTACCATCTGTCTCTGACAACAGAGCCATTTCTGACACAGAAATAAATTCCCTGCTCTGTCTAAGTGCTTTCTTATTGTCTTTGACCCTTCTGGCCATTCATAGTCCATTAGTTTCTTTGAATTCTTCCAACTGCTGCTACCTGTATTTTTAGGTAACACATTTCTTTTTTTAGCGTTTGCCAAAACATTTATTTCTCTGTTTTCTCCCTCCTCCCTACACCTATGCACTATTGAGAAAAACAAGAAAAAAGCCCAGTTTCATAACACTTGGAATATAACACATTGTTTACTGCTGAGTCTTGCCATGCTGGCAGAGCCACACAGTAGGAAAGGGCTGTAATCAAATTACACTTGCTTCTACCTCAGGAAATCATGGGTTTTCTTTTTATTATTTTATTTTCAATGTTCCTCTGTCAGTGGGGACGAGGTCTGTTGCAGGATGGGCTGCAGTGTGTGCCAGCACTGCACTATGAAGTCATCCATTATTTCAGTTCAGTTGGGGGCTGTTTAGTTCTTCAAGACACAAAGCGTTCCTGACGTCGCCCCTCTTTCTACCCCCAACTCTTTGAATCATCTCCCTAAAGCTCACAAACAGATGGTTCAGCAATTTATCCTGTTTACCATTAACACCTCAGAACATTTAAGCAGACTTTTGCCCATTCTCCAACATTTTAGACCCTTGTGTTCTCGCAGGTCATCATCTGTGCCTCTACACACCTACCAAGGTCTTGCCCCTTCTCCATCCCCACCCATTTGCTGCCACAGGAGGGGTTTTAGGTCTTCCTTTAACACAGGAGACATTCAGCCAATTCTGCCCCATCAGCATTTCTCACGGCCAGACGTGGAGAGCCACAGACACTGTGTTACCCTGGGCCTCATTTAAGCAAACTGAAATTCTCCTTCCGTGCCCCCTTTCTGTCGGAGCCCGGACCTTGAGCGGGGCTCACGCCTGCCTGTCAAGAGCTCTGCTCAGCACAAACTCCCCCATTAATTAACTCAGAGGTTAATGCCTCTGCAAGGGGAGGCTGAGATACCAGTGTGCCCACCTGGTCAGAGACATGGCAGGCTGGATGCAGGACCTACAGCAGGGGAGACCTGCGAGGTGCAGGACCCTCACCTGCCACGCTGCTTCCTCTGCACAGCTGTGTGCTCACTGCACTCGTTCAAGCCCCAAAAACTTCCCGCTCTGAGGGTCACAGGCCAATTCCTCCAGCACCACAGCTCCAGCCCTGCTCTCAGGGGACCCCACAGCCCTTTTGGACCCCATTTCCCTGCCATGGGGCCAGGGAGTTTGCAGGAGTCACTCTGTCAGCTGGGGTGGGAGATGCTGAAACACATTTGGGGTGGGTCAGGCAGATGTGCAGTGAGCCCTGGGCAGCTGCCACTAATGAGGTCTGTGCATGACATCTCATTGTCACCCGTACTGTACTGACGCCTCTCCCCTGGTAAAAGTCCTTATCTGGGTCACCCTATGCTCTCCCTAATCTGTTTTCTCCGAGGACATTCAGTGATATCCCTTAATCACGCAGCAGACAAGAGCAGTTGCTCAGTTAGAAATTGCCCAAGGACTCCCAGGGTCTGGAGAGGAAGAAGAGCTGAGGTTTTGCACGGCTGCATCATGCAGGCTTCTATCTGCAGGTCACAAAGAGGCCACACATGCTCCTGACCCAGCCTAGCACAAACCCCGGGCACGCAGGGCACACCAGAGCTGGTCCAGGAGGAACAGCACTGAGTTTACTTAGAGAGAGAAAAGTGAGAAGCTCTAATGGTTAATGCTCCCATCTCTCCTTACAGAGGCTGTGAGAGCTGGAAAGCAGCCACACACCCAGAAAACATCCCAGAGAGGGATCTGAGACGGGTGAGGAGGGAAGGGAAAGGCAGGGCTGGCAGGAGGCAGAAATGGAGAGAGGGATGGTGGTGAGGGATGAGGGGTGGCCACAGCAGGGCTGGCAGGGAAGGCGAGCGCAGCGTCAGCGTCCTGTGATGGATGTGGGCTCAGTCCAGCAGCCAGGGCCAGAGATGGATTAACACCACCCAGCTCCCCGGGAAGGGGCTGTCAGCACCAGCCACTGAACCGTTACTGTGCTGAAAGCACTTCACAGAAGGAGGGGAAGGAGAAGAGTGTCACCAGAGGTGGGAGTGTGCAATGCTTGTGCCTGCCCCTGCCAGCCCAGAGGGGACAAACTAACCCTGGTCCAGCTCCCTCAGCAGGAGGAATGGGATGCTCTAGGTCTGATCCCTCCATACCAGGATAGGAGGGACAGCATGAGCAAGATATCTCACCTTTTCTAGCAGGAGACAGTTAAACTTTGTAGCCCCTCAGATGCAACAGGAGCAGCTCAGCAACCAATAAATTACCTGAGCACCCCATCATTTCCCCTGCAGCTGTTCCCACAATCCCACAAAGCACTTTCAGATGAAGAAGGCCCAGAGATTTTCCAAAGATCTCAAGAAAGCTGGGATGAAGCAGAGCACTCACTGGGCCCCTCCAGTTCCCAGCCAAGGGCTTTGAGATCTGGACAGCCCCTTCAGGGGCTTCTGGATGTGAAAGCCACCAGTGACCTCACCAGGCCACCTGGGGACTGCAGTACCTGCTTGTGCCACCTCCCCTCCCTCCCTGCCCAGTGTTGTGTTTAACTGAGATTAGAACTTTTGGTGTTTGGGGTTCTTTTTTTGTCCTTTAAGTGACTGAAGTACCGGCTGAGGAAGAGGTACTTGAAAGCAACTTGAGTCTGGTTAAAGCTGGTTATCCATCTCAATTTGCATAATGATTATGCAAGTGACAGTTTGCAAAATGCTGCTATGATCTACAATCACTTTAGGGCTTCATTGCAGGGAAAGACCACAGAGAAGGCATTGCACAGCCGTCCAAGCCCCCGCCCGCGCTCGGACACCACCAGGCACATGTGCCACAAACGCTGATGGTTCCCCTCTCACTCACCCTTTTGGGTCCTCCACGGGGGCTTTGCCACTGCCCTTGGGTGATTTCAGGCTTCAGGAGGAGATGCAGGGCTGCAGCTCTCCCTGGAATTAATTCCTCGACCGAAAACCAGAGGCGCTTTTGCAGCTGGCTCGTTGCTCACAGCCTGTGCTGACACTGAGCTCTTCCACTCTCCTCTGTACGAGCCCTCCACTGAACGTGATGCCTTGTGAGGCAGAGCCAGCCAAACCCTCAGGCTCAAGAGCGGGTCTCCCCCACAGCCCACCCATCACTCAGCTGCAGCAGATCTGAGTCAGGTGTTCGGGGTTAACCTGATCCCCCCGGGGTCCCCAGAACTGCCACCCTTCCTCCCTGTCCCGCAGCAGCACCCACATTTAGGCAGATCCAGACACTCTCCTTACCCAGCAGGACAGAACTGGCTCCTGGGGCACCTCCTAAATCCTCCATAAACCAACCACATGCCATGAGCACCACGGGCTCCAGCACATCACAGCCACAGGGAACAACATCCCACAGCTTTTTTGGCGGGGTGGCTCTGGCAGGAGCCTCTACCATAGGGTAGAGGGTCATCTGGATGCAGCTTTTTCCACTGGCAGGACCATTGCAGCTGCAGATACCCCACAGCAGCCACCTCCAAGACATCCAATTAACAAAATTGTTCCCAGGCTACCCTAAACCAGCCAAGGAAAGTTTAAAAAAACAAACAAACTCGCTCCAAAAACTGCAAAAACATTGCAAACCTTTCCCACCCAGAAGGCCAGGAGCAGAGCCACACCACCCAGGACCTCCCTGGGCCACTGCCCAGGCTTTTATATGTGCCAAGAGCTATTTATGCTATACCAAGAGCTATTCTTCCACCACTAGTGCACCAAAAAACCCCATTCGAAGGATGAGGTGAGGTCTGGATTTACCCAGACCTACCCTGCAGTGTTTTACAAGAGGTCCCAGTGCTAAGTTTGCTGGTGGGTCAGTCTGTGGTGGCTCTGGGGGACATTGGTGATGATGGTCACCTTTGCAGCCACTTGATAGCACCACGTCCTCGCTCCAGCACCGGGAGTGGTTTTATCTCCTCATTTCCCAAGGTTGCAAAAGCTATAGCAAATGCAGAGGGATAACAGGCAGCATCTTGGAAAGAAACCAAAAAAATGGCAAAAAAAAAAAAAAAAAGCACAGCTCTTTAGCAATCAGTCCAAACCCACTGGGATCCAAACAAAAGCACAACGGGAATTGGCTCTGCCCGAGCTGGACCTTCCCGGAAAGGCCGAGCTCCGGGAACATTCAGCAGCAGCTTCTGGAGAGAAGTTGTGCAGCAGAGGGAGAAGCGAGGCTGATGGGCTCCCGGGGTCCCTCCCTGCCTCAGGCTTTCCTGAGGGAGACGTAAATAGATATAAACAGCACAGATCAAAAAGAGGAGCAGCGAGGCAGAGCTCCCCCAGCTCGGGAATATATTTGGGTTGAAATCCCCCCTCTAGTGAAAAGTTAGTAGTTCAAACTAAGTGGAGCAGCTTCAAAGGAGACTGTGGGGACCCACCTGTGGCCACGAGCTGAGACCTTCCCCAGATATCCTCGAGGTGGGAGCCTGTGTTGGCCTCCCCTCCAAAGGTTTCTGCAGCAGCCAGGTCTGTGCATCTCCCCTTCCCCGGCAGATATCTGAGCAGACAGAGTGATGGATGGAGCTGTGCAAGGAATACCACTAACACCATGAGGATTAGTGCCCAGCAGAAAGCCATCACTCCCTTCAGCCCGCACTTAGGAGGCAGCTGAAGGTTTGCTTTTCGTCAAGGACGTGATTCAGAACCAAACAACTAAACCCAGCTCAGTTCTGGCTGCAGCTCCCGCCCTGGGCCGGCTCCTCCACAGCAGTTTATGTGCTGTTTGACACCTGAGTGACACACCCAGAAGCTGGAAAACGTGATCAAGAGGTGCTGCCACGTTCAACAAAGGGAAGCGGAGCCGAATGGCACCTCCTCTGCTCTGTTCCCTTCCACGTTGTGGCTGCTCACCTGAGTGTAAATGGCTTTTTTAGTCTTTTCTAATAATTTTAGCTTTCCCAGGGATGACAGAACCAACTGACAGTGCATTCCCATGCAGCCTGAGCTCAGCATTGGCTTATTGCTTTTTGGAGTTTAGTGATGGTTTAGGATGTGTGCAGGTCCCCTAAACTGCCCTTGCAAGCAGCTCCCATAACCCCAGTCACAGACCTGTTACACCCCATTGATCGGGTTGGGGTGGGACCTGATGGGGGTTCCCACATGCCTGCCAGCTCTGAGCCAGCCAGAGGGGCAGCACTCCCAGCAGAACGGATGGTGATTCCTCTCCATGGCATGAGAGAGGGGACCCAAAGCCAAGTGGGAGACTGCAAGCCAGGCTGGGACCTGGGAGTGCACTTGCCCTTCCCTTCTGTTTCTTCTTTCTCATCTTTTCCTGTGGGACCTCCATCTGTCTCCTGAGTGTGAACCACACTCCATCAATCCCACCCTTCTGCATCCCTGCACTCCATGTGTGCATGAACCTCGCTTCAGCCTTTGTCAGTCCTGGTCAGGAATGACACCAGGAGGGTTGGGAAAGCAGCTTGAGTGATCACCTTCTGGGGGTGGAGGAAACTGTCAAAGGCACCCTCCCACATCCAGGGCAATCCCTGTTTCCCCGGCAAGTCCCTGCTGCCCTCCCAGTTTCTCTCTGCTCCCCTCAGCTCTGGGAGTCATCAGGGACAAGACCCAGCGCTGAGTCCTCTTTCCACCCCAATCCCTCCCAGCCCATCAGGCTCCCGTTTGCACACCGAGCTCGGCTCCTCTCTCCTACCAGAGGCGTCTTCTGCCCACCCACCTCAGCAAAATCCTCTCCTCACTTCAAAGCTGTCCAAACAGGGCTGCTGAGCTCCCAACTTCCCTGACATCAAAAGCTTTACTTATTTATGTTTTGCACAGCACCAAGAAGCCATTGGGATATGGAAGTTTGTTTTTCCCAAAAAGGCAGACCATGGGAGCCCAAGTATAAATTCCTCAGGAATAGAAACCCAAGTAAACAGAGGGGGAGGAAGCTGGGGTTGGAGACAGGAGCCTTTTCTCCCTCCTTGCTCTGTCTCCTTCCCTTGATGGTGTCCTCCAGAGTTGATCTGCTTAATGTTTCCAGCTGCCCTGGTGGAGTTTGCAGAGCATCCGAGAGGGAAACTGGTGACAGCTCTCAGAGGTTCAGCCTGTGGAAAATTGAGGTTATCAGGGAGATGTTTTATTCACACTCCTGATCCTGAGGCTGCTGCAGGGCGGGCAGACCCTGCTGGGGGCTCTGGTTGGGAACATGCCCAGAGCAGGGTGTGTTTGCTTCCCCATGGCCGGGAGGTGCATCTTGCCTGGCTGATCAGAGCAAGGCACCCTGTGGCGAGAGGTCACGCTGGGGAACAGGACAAGTGGCTGGAGAGCTGTCACTGGATGCAGCCAAACTGAATTGCAAACTAGCTTGATGCCTCGTGAGACTCCCCCGGGGAGGCACAGGGAACATCAAGTGGATCAGTTACATCCATCTCTTGAAAACGATCTCGTGGATCAATCCCGGTGCCTGATGCTGAAGGCAACACGTTCATCTCTTGCATTAATGTATCAGACTATGTGTAGGCTGTTTCCTCCTTAATTCCTAAACCATCTTTACAGCTCCTAATTTTGAACTTAAATGTGTTGCTGCCTAATTTCTACTGAGTTTTCCCCTGCACAGACACTCCTTTAACCTGAGGAGCTCTTCTCCTTCCCTGACATATTCTTTACCTCCTTTTTGACAGGCCAAGGAAGCCATGGTCTCATCAAATGGGTGCTACAGCTGCAGCAGAGACCTTTCCTGCCTGACCCCTGTTTGGATTTGCCTTCAGGAGAAGACCAGAGTATTGCAGATGAATCCCACCAGGGATTCAGTCAGAGGCATTTGTCCTCCCTTCTCTACCCTGCTGTGCTGCCCTGTGCTGTCACTCCTGCATTTCCACTGTTTGAGCGGAGGTCAGGAACCAAATCACTCGGTTGTCCTGGGGATGGATCTCCTGTAAGCCAGACACCACCGTGTGCAGCGCTCCGAGCTGTCAGCTCCTCTTTAGCAAGTTCCTCGTGCACTTCCCACTCTCCCATTAATCCCTGTCCTCATTAATAGTTTCCCACAAGGCACTGTAGCAGACACCTCACTGGAGCATGCAGAGAGGAGACCTACAGCACTTCCTCTGCCTGGCACCAAACGAGGCGAGCCCGGCACCTCCTGCACTGCATTTCATGTCCTTTCCTATTTACCTCTGGGCTTTGAAAGACTCTTTCCCTACAAATATTTTCTTAAGCCTTGTATAACTCCGGGGGCTGGACTAATGCTGAGGTTGCTCAGATCGTTTGTTTCCATTTCTGAAATAGGGAGTGAAACATAAAATCTAGACCCGTGTATTCTCTGGTTTGTGGGAAATGCAGGGAATCCTCAGACAGGCAGGGAAGGGTGAGGAAAGGGCTGTGTTGGGTCACACCAAGCCATTGTCCTTCACCTCACGGCTGTGACAGCGGCCAAGAGCAGATGCCTCGAGACTGCTCACGAGGACAGGGAGTCACCCAGTGCCGCTCCTCTTGTGTTCAGGGGGGAGAAAATCCTGACTCAGAAGTCATCTCTTCATTCCAGGCTTACCCACCCATGGTAACCTTGTCCTCAGCTAATCTGCCTAATCACTTTTGGGACCCACTCACGTTCCTCAGTGCAGGGAGGGGACTCTGGTGGGAGTCACAACACGCCTGGGCGTGGGAAGTGGATGGGCTAAGGAAGGGGTGGCTTTACCCGGACACTGTCTCATCCACAGCGTGACTTGAGCTGGCAGGATCCCTCTGAGCTAATCTCTAGTTAAGGAGAACAAACTCACTGACAACAAGGCTGGGCTGGGATACAGCCAGACTTGCTTCCAGGCAGCTTTCCTGGAAAACAGAGAAGGGCTGTGGTGTGAACGCTGAAAATGAGCTTTTACACAGTGCTGGTGATGCTTCTGAGAGAGACCTGCCTCTGACAGCACGTGCAGAGCTCAGCAGGGCTGGTGGGGCACTGGGGCCGTGCTGCATTCGTTGGTGGGAGACACTGTGATACCAACACCCCCTGTCTGCAGAAACGCTGCACAGCCACACAAGCCCGAGTTACTGAACAGTTTCTAGCAGGGTGCTCCTGTCACCCTGCCATCCCTGTCAGCCACCCAGCCACGACAGCAAGACCAGGTACCACTGCTCTGGGTGTGGGGAGAGCACAGAGGACCTGGCAGCCTTGGATTGACGGAGGTGCAGGCAGAAGGGAAAGAAACCAGGGATGGGAAGGAACCATCCATGAGGGGACTCACAGAGATTCTCTGGGAGAGGAGACCCACACACCACAGCGTGAACCCCCAGTGGGCTGTTGGCACCCAAAAGGGACCATGACACGAGCTATTGGGTGACCCTTCCAAGAGAAGCAAGGTTGGCAGGCTGGGTGTACTCTGAGGTTTGGTGGAGGAGATTCCTGCTCGCTGCTCATTCCTCCGTGGATGGCAGAGCCCAATCCAGGCCCTGAGCAAGTTCCATCCTTCACCCCATCCTGTTTTGGAGCATTTCTACCCTGAAAATGGCACCGATGGCACCCAAACTCCGTTGTGCCCCATGGTGGCAGGGTCAGCACAGCTCACACACGGCAGGATTTGTGTGGATGAAAGAGCCACAGCCGAACTCCTCAGAATCCCTGGCCAGCCCATGAAGCCATGGGGATTTTGGGAGCAGACATCAGCACCCTCCTGGCTCGCAGCCCCCTCTCCTGGTCTCCCAGGACCCTCAGCTGCCCCAGAAAATACACAGAGGCATTTGCTTCTTCTCTTTACTTTTCCCTCTGTCTGCTAAATCTGACTGGGAATGAGAAAAATACCATTCTCTTCATCAAAATGTTCCCCCAAATGAACATTTTCTATCTGGTTCCAGTTTTTGGAATATATTCCTTTATTTTTTCTTGCTCTCCATGGGAGAGCTTCTCTATTTGGCTTTATTTTATATTAAATGGGAATCCCTTTTAATTAAAGGGAGAGGGAAAAGCCCTTCAGTCCCATTCAGCTCAATGCAAATCGGTCCTTTTCTATTTTGAGGAGCCTCAAGACACAGTTTAGGGTTGGATTCATTTCATGAAGCGATCAGAAAATTTGGAGCAGCGGGATCAGCTCCACACTGCAACTCCTCCTCTCCCCTTGGCTCCTATTCCCCAAACTCTCATATCTCCAATTCATATCTAAAAATAAAGAAGTTCCCATCAGTTGAAAGCACCAGCTTTTGCCCAAAACCGAACAAAAGCAAGAAAACATTGTTGGAAAACCTTCCAGCCCAGCACATAAAGCATCTCTCCCTCTCCCCCAGTCTGTGGATTTCTAGAAGCAAAGTGAACTGATTGTGGGGTGGGCAATAATAACAGTGTGCAAGTGGAGCTGCGGAGAAGAGACCGTTCCCTTTCTCCGTGGCCAATTCCCAGTGCGGGAATGTGGTGCTGGGCTGGGATGTGGAGCTCTGCAGAGCTGTGGTGTCAAGGCTCTGCTGACTGTCTGGGTGCCAGGGCAGTGCAGTCGTGGTGTCCACCCTGATGGGAGGTGCAAAGATATCCCAAATCCATCAGCTCCCAAAGTGGGAATCGGGGAGTTCCCCACGAGGGCATCCAGCGTTTGCCGCTGTGCAGCAGCCGGGCTGACTCGTGGTGGTTCCTAAGTGCTCTCCCAGGAGATTAAGTACCAGTAATTAATCTTCGGTGCTCAGATAACCAATTATTCAAGTGACAGAAGTGGATGACGCTCTGGATTCGGGGAAATGGTGCCGGGAAGTGGCTGCTGGGGCAGCTCGTGTGCCGGCTCCGGCAGAGGGGGGTCCCTGACGCCCAGCCGGGATGGTGACAGTCCTGCTCCATCCGCAGGTCCCACCCGGATGGCATCCCCCACGCCAGCACCTGGGGCAATTTGCATTGACAAGGCAGAGGCAGCTTTGAGCTGGGGGCTCAGCTCAGGGTAAAATAACCCGAGGCAGAGCTGGGAGCTGATCCCCAGCCCCCTCCCACCGTGGCTCTCCCGGGTGGATCCGCTCCCCGTGCCAGGCGCTGCCGGGGGCTGCAGGGGGGCTGCAGGCGCCAGCCCTCATTAAAAGGCCTTTTCCATCTCTGATTTCTCTAATACCACTGAGTAAGAGTATTGACATGTCAGAATGGTCTTTTATTAAGATCCATTTATGCCATTAATGTAATATCCTCCTCTTGGATTGCTCAGTTATGTATTAATGCCGTAAGAAACTCGGCGTTTCTTTTAGCTCTTCATTGTCTCAAATGAGTCCCAAACTCTCCGTGTGACAGGATTTTGATGGATGGTCATATTTTTAGCTGTGATCATGTCTCAATGCTCTGAAATTAGGGGCATGTTTTAAAAATATTGTACCACGTGCATTTATCTTATTTTTCCTAATCTGTGTCTTACCAGTTATCATTCTGTTTTTATTGTAGAGTCATTAGTGCTTGTTATAAGCCTGATGTATGTGTGTGGCACCATTTATTTGCTGTTCTTAGCAGTGCAAGGAATGGGAAAATAAAACATAAATATGGGGAAATGATCACTGGGTGTTTTATTTTATAATAGAGGACATTTCTAATGAATTGCCTTGCTGAGGCTGCTGGGGCATCATTTCGTCCAGCCAGGCTTAGAGATCTGAAGAAAGATGCTGAGGGTTCAGGAAACAGTTACAGGACTGAACCTGGAGAAAATGCTGTGCAGTGACAGACCAAAGGGATTTGACCTGTTTGATGTATCAAAGACATCAAGAGCTGTAAGTTAAAGTGACAAATGCACTCTCCGGGAGAAAATATTAAAGGGTTTATTAAATTTCAGAGAAATGGGACTAAACAAAGTCACACCTGGAAATTTAGTCTGGACACTGCAGTCAGAAGCTGCCAGCAAGAGGGATTTAATAGAGCTCAGACACTCAGTGTGTCTGACTCTGGGAGATCCAGGAGTCCTGCAGCCTTTGATAGGATTTTCTCTGCCAGCCAGAGAGTTTCCTTGTTGCCAGCCCAGCTGCCCCAGTCCATCTCCATCTTTGTGCTCCTCTGGGAGCACACAGAGGAGTTATTTGCTCCTTTATACAACCTGATACCAGGGAAGAGTTGCATTAGCTCAAGACAAATTACTGGGCTTGGGAAAAATCTCCGGTTCATGTTGTATGGGTCAATTCCTTCATATAATGGTTTCAGTTGCCCTGAAAAGTGGCTGAAATTACAACTGTTCTGCTCCCTATTGCAAGAGAATTTATTGATGTGAATCTGAGGGGTGTTTCCCTCTGGCTTTGTCAGCAGAAGGGATGGAGAAGAGGTTTGTTTCTATGTGGAGTGAGGAAGAGCCAGCCGTGAATGGAGAAATCACCCTCAAACCTAAATCAGAGATCTGAACTATCTGGGTTTAAGGGACCTTAAAGGCAAATTGTTCCAAACCCCTGTCATGGGCAGGGACACCTTCCACTAGACCAGGCTGCTCAAAGTCCTGTTCAACCTGCCCTTGAACAATTCCAGGGATGGGGCATCCCAAATCCCCAATCCTCAGTGCCAAATCCCAGCAGACTCTGCTCCAGCCATGGGATCCCCAGCTGATGCCTCCTTCTACCCCCGCCTCCTGCCTTTGCCCCTGGAAAAGAAAGGCAGAAAATGGACAGAAATGGTGCTGATTAGAGGGAGGGGAGCAGTCCAAGCCAGGGGGACACGAGGCTCTGTCCCTTCTCCACACTCATGGCAGCGGCTGCTCCGCTCGCTGACAAACGGGAGCTCTTCTCCTCTAGAAATTTGATGGATGATCCCAATTATACTCTTCCAGCACTGATTTAATGTAATGTTTTATTAATAGCAACAATCAGTGGAAAGCAAACAGCTTATTCTGCACACGCCATTCCCTTCCCTCTTTTACTTTCCCATGTCCACACACCCCCCGAGTCCTTGGTGCTGCAGCACTGGGGGGGTCAGGAGGAGGAGGAGGAGGAGGAGGAAGAGGAGGAGGAGGAGGGTGAGGAGACGTGAGCAGACAATTCACTGAGCAGGGCAATGGCTCATTAGTACGGAATTAGCATGATTGTGACAATATTTTCTTCACTCATTCTTTACGGATTATTTGAAGGAAACTGCAAATTGCTGGTTTGTTTCCTTGGATATTAAAAGACCACGTGGAAAGATGGGGAAAAATAATCTACAGTTTTTGCATCACTGGTTTTAATAGACTTTTGTTACAGCAGGAGTGATGGGAGGAAGATAATAAATCCATTAGAGCTGTCCCTGGCTGGTCGGGCACGGCACTGGCAGGGCTTGGTCCTGCACTGGGATCTTTGCTCAGGGTCAAACTCTTTTCCAGATCTGCATTCCCCTGGCCAAGCCCTGCTTCCCACACCCATCGTTCTCCTTTCTCGCCCAGGGAAAGCTCCTCTGGCTGGCATTGCATCCCCACCTCTGCACAGGCAGCAGGGAAGAGGGGCTGTTGGTGGGATCATCAGCTCCAAGATGTGCGGGGTGCACCCCGGGGAGGAAGGGCAATCTGGGGGCAAGTCTGAGCCAGCAACTAGTTTAAAAGAAGAAAAAACCCAGCAGAGACCAAGGCATCCTCATGTCCAACCTCGCCACGTGCCCATACTAAATCCAACCTCCTGCCTCTTCTGCTCCTTGATCCTCCTTTGTTAGTGACTCTCCATCATGTCCCTGTTTGCTTTTGTGTTGGGAAGCCTGTTTGCACATTTACTCATTCCATATCTTGTTTTAATAGTAATGCAAAGCCCTCTGGGCCAACGGTGATAACAAAATGGACATGAGTTTTCCTGGGTTTGCTATTCCAGTTTTTGCTCCTGGCTCGAACACGGAATTTAAAGTTCTTTTCAATCAAAAGTGCTCTATATCGTGGTTAAATGATTTCTTTTCCCCTCAGAGAATCATTAATCAGGCACATGATCTAACATCTCTCCCTCTTTTGCAATCTCTTTTGGTGAATTCTTAAAAGAAGGGAGGATGGGAGGGGAGGAAAGGGGAGAGAAAGATTAAATGGAGCAGGTGTCACATTTATCTTATTTCTAGTGCAAATACAATCAACAAGTGCCAGGCTAAAACCAGACCCTAAACAAAACCTGCAAAATGTTCTCCAAATAAATGATTCTTGGCTCTCTTCTGTTTGTTTTTAATTTGCAGTCTTCCTCTGAATGCTCCTGCCAAGCAAAATCTTCTTTGGGAATGAGCTCATCGGAGCCGATTCCACGGGGGGAGGTTTCTGCTGCTGGGGTACCCTGCAGTGCCCCGTCCCCTTCCCAGGTCCCTGCCCTGCACAGCCCTCATCCCACAGCAGCCCAGCATCCCTTCCTAAAACACAGCTCTGAGGATGCCCAAAGCTGAACTTCAGCACTAAAACCTCTGCTCAGCACTGGCTCTCCACCAGCAGGGGAGGGGGAGGAATCTCCAGATGCAAATCCTAAAATAAATCCCATTTGAGCTTTTTTTTTTTTTTTTTTTTTTAAATAGGATTTATTTTGGGATTTAGAGCCTCCCTGCTCTTCATGCTGACTTTTTGGGGGGTGGATGTGGCTGAATTCTGCCCTTTTCAGTGGTGGCTGCTGGTCACTCTCCCCTGCATCCCAACCCCAGTCCAAGAACCTCCTCTTCCACTGATCCCATGGACTTGGGGTGGCACCTGCTGAAGGAGAAGATATTTGGGCTTGGGGATTAAGAGCAGGCTTAACTACACAGATGCTGTACCAGGATGCTGGGACCCACAGGGCTCTGCTGTTACAGGCCATTTCCTGGCTCCTGGGGGATTCAGGGAATCCTCTCTGTGTGTGGGAGTGACTGTGGAAAATCCCCTTTAACCTGCTGCTGTAGGAAATTGTGGCTCATCCAGCATGTGGGGCCTGAACCCTGCACCCAGGGCTTGGAGCAGAACGACAGCCCAGGGAATTCTGAGCACAAGAAGCATCAGTGCCATTTCCTTAGGGCACATTAGAAACTCCAGATGTACCCCAGGAAAAAAAGAAGGAGAAAAAAAAACCCCAAGTTGTTTTTCAATTGAAAATTGGAGATTTTAACAAAGAAAGGCTTTTACAAAAATTTCCCACTTTCTACGGAAAGGATAGAGATAAAAAAAAAATTCAAAACACATTAACAGGGAAAGAAAACTACAAAAACTCTTCCCTGAGTCAAAACATTTGACTCAGTACTACAAAATGAAGCTGCTTTTTCTCCATCTTGGCCCACTGCAGTGCCCCTGGGTGTTGCTGTTTGCACCTGATAACCACATTCCTCTCTGTGTGTCCCATTCCCAGGCTGGGCCATCTCTGCCCCAACCCAAAGGGCTTGTTGGGGACTCTGAAATGTCACCTGCAGTGTCCCAGACCTCCAGCCAGCACACAGGGGGGTGGTACACCAGGCCTGGTCTAGCAGCTCAGGCCCTGGGTGCCTGAGTGTGTTTTGAGCAGTCCCTGGAAAGCCAAGGCTACAAAGCTGCCTTTGAGAGTCAGTGTGTTCATTTTGCCTCTGTTTTCTTTAAGGAATTGCCAGTGCAGTGTGTGATCTCATACAGCAAAGTGCCCTCTCCTGCAGCACATCACCTCACTCTCCTGGCTGCATTTATTTTAGGTAACTCAGTCACCTGAGTGATAACTCAGCCTGCAGAGGAGCAGAGATCTCCTGCACTGCACACCCCTTGCTGCAGGATGGAGAGAGAGGCCTCGTCCTGGCCCTCTGTGTCCTTGGCAGTGCCCACAGGATGGGCACTGGGCCCTGGAGTGGCTGTCCAGGAGCAAGAGGATACCATTTCCCATCCCAGGAATGCTTTTCCATCCCCATGGCACAGCCCAGCACTGCAGCCCAGCACAGCCAGGGCAATCTCTGGACCCAAGGCAGTGCACTGTGAGCTACCACAGCAGCAAAATTATTTCATTCTACTGCAGGATACAAAGTGAATTTCCAGGAAACCTCTCAGGGGGGATAAACAGTCCCCCCAGACAGAACAGAACTTACAAACAACAGGCTCCCTGTCGTGGGCAGAGGGAGCAAAGGAGGTGGCTGGGGCCACGGGTCACCCACAGCCAGCAGTGGGACGGAGAGTGTGGAGGCAGCTGGGCATGGGGCAGCCCAGGACTCCATGGCCATGTTTGAGTGGTTGTGCTGGCACAGGTTTGTGGCACATGGCAGGGGACAGCTCACCTTGGCTGTGATGATGCCACTGCATTACCAGGACATCTTGGACATGAGGCTCCAGCTCTGGATGAGATTGCTGAGAGACCTGATAAATTCCTGTCCCCACGCTGCTCTGATGGTGTGAAATATCCGTAAATATACTCCAAAGGATTGTTTTCCACTGCTTTGCTTTGCACCAGGTGGAACAGAGTAGGAGATTGGTCCTGGACTTTCCCTCCCCACGACTCACTGCACCCCCCAGAAAATTATCTCTAAAAGAAGCAAAGCCAGGGGCAGTTTTGATGTGAAGGCAAGGCTGGTTCTGGCAACACAGGATGGATTTTGGGCTTTTGAACAAGCCCTTCTCCAAGCCAGAGCTGGAACACCAGGTTTCCACATAATTGCAGCACACCCTGCAGATCAATGCGAATGGCCGGGCTGCTCCCCAGGGCACCGGGAGCCTTTTGTCTTGCTCCAGGACTGGACATTTCTCTTAAGCTTATTTTAACTTTGGAAACAGCCAGATATTGCAGGAGATGGAAAGCCCAGATTGTGTGCAAGCCCTGGCCCCTGTGCCATGTACATCCATGGCAGCTCCAGGTCTCCGGGCTCACCGGGAGCAGCTTGTTCTGCTCAGCCCCGAGCTCCCGGGGTCAGTCCCGTCCTGTTTCCCAGCTGGTGGCTGTCACATGTCACCCACTTACACAGGCAGGGCCACAGGGACCAGCCAGGGCTCTGCAAGGCTGATCAAGGGCTTGGAAAGGTTTTTGTACATTTTGTGTTACTAAATCAGGTCGAATTCCACCTGGTTATTTCCCCTTCCCCGCACTCACCACCCTGCTACCTTGGCATGTGGGGCTGTACTAGCTGGTGACAGGGACAGTATAACCAGGCTGCCAAGGATGCCATCGCTGGTGCTGGCCCTGCAGGTGTTGGTTTTAAGGTTCAGTGGCAGCAGGAGCAGCAGCTGCCGTGTTTTATTCATGTGCCTTGCCTGGGGATGTAGGATTTGGCCAAGAGCAGCGGAAAATGGAAAGGGAAAAGGTGCCAAAGCCCAGGTGCAGCACCTTGGTTGGGGAATCACAGGGCTCTGGCACTGGCCAGGGGATTTCTAGGCTGTCCTTCCCTGGGCTATAGGGTGGCAACAGCACGATTTCCATGTATCTCGCTGCTCCACACCGAACTTTGGATGATCACCCCTCTCATGCTCCAGTCTGCTCCCCACCTTCTGGGGCTGTTCCCTTCCCCTGAGGCACCTGCATGGGGTGGGGACTGGATTTGGCAGCAGAGAGGACCAAGGTGGTGGTAGCTGAGAACACACAACTTGTTCCACTGATGAATGACCCAGGGGGAACAGAAAGGGGGAAAGGGTCACTGGTGCCCTGAGCTCCTCATTGATTCTGCTGATGCCAGCAGAGCCACACAGCCCATAAACTGTGTGATTGCCTTTATTGGAGGTTCTTACTGAGGGAGAGGCCAGGAGGAGATTAATCGTGTGGAGGAGGGTACCACAGGGACCCTAAATTCTGGAAAGCAAAAAAAGGCAAGCAGGGAAGACACTGCTCCATCACCACTGCCAGCTTCGTCCCATCAGCTTCTGCAGGTCCTGCGGGCACCACTCCTGAATCCACATCCCATTTAAATGCTTCCTTCCCTTTTCCTACCTTTTTTTTCTTTCCATCCCTCTGTCTTTCTGTTTATTGACACGGATAAACACGGGCATCCCATCCTGCTCACAGAGGGAGCTGAGACCTGGCTCCTGCTCCCTTCCCTTTTCCAGGGCTGTAGTGAGTGGTTCAGGAGAAGTGGAAGAGCCCCTGATTTATCCTGTGAAGGCTGACAGCCCTCTCCTGCCTTTCCTCACCCTCCACATGGGCTCAGAGACCAGAGCAGACATCACACGCAATTCCTGGTGGGTGATTTGGGGTATATTTCCTAGGGCTGGTCAGGATACAAGAGCAGGACATTCCAGCTTTGCCTCCAGGAAAGGGAAAGGCTCAGCTCTGCTGCAGCCTCCAGCCCTCATCAAAGCTCTCCCAACCAGGCTGTGTTTCCAAAGTCAAAATGTTCCTTGCAGGGGAGGGAGAGGACTTAATAGGAGAGGCGGCAGGGGGAAGGAAAGTGATTTTATTGCAAAGGATGTTAATTGCTTGATGAACTCTTGTCATACAGCCACGTCCCAGGGGAGGTGTGTTTGTTCCCACACACAGTCTGTAGTGAGGAGGAGACATCGGGGGGACAAACAGACAGGGCCTCTCACCTGCACATCAAAACACTGCAGTTACTCCTGTCAGCCTCTCACACGAGGGCTGAGCACCTCCAGTTGGCTCATGGTTTGCCCTCCCACTGCGAGGACTCGGAAATTTCTCCGTGTGGCTGAGTGGTGACAACCAGGCTGAGCTCCCTTTTTATGTGCTACAGCCCCATATGGGGTTAGGGGGATAACACCAGCAATTTGATTAAGGTCTGGACAAAGTGAAGCCCTGTTAGACGCAGGGGAGTAAAGAGAGCTTGACTCCCACAGGGTAACAGGAGGGATGGAGCACACACCCTGCAAAGCTAAATTTGGCCAGGCAGCAGGATGAGGGTGCAGAACTGCAGTGCAGTGAGTGGGAATGGGGTCAGCCCTCCCCAGAGCTCCATCACCTTCACAGCCCTCACGGCTTCACATCAGCCCTGAGCAGAGGCAGGGACCCCTCACCCCAGCTGGCTGGAAGGTCGGTGGATGGGGAGCAGCCCAGATCACTTCCCTATGTGGGAACCCCCCTGTGAGTTATTCCCGGGCATTCCTGGAAGATCTCCCACAGCCTGGGGGGTTGAAGGAGTGTGTGGTTCCCTTCACGTGCAAGGAAAATACTCCTCGGAGCGCCGACGGCTCCACAGCGGAGTCACAGACGGAACTGTGAAGGGTGTGAACGCAGCGGAACGGAAGAATTATGTGGAAAATAAAGGTAGTTACAGTTGCTTCAAAACATTTTCCCAGCTAGAGCTCAGGGCTTTTAATCAACTCCTTTTTTTTTATTTTATTTTATTTTTTTTTTTTATTGCAGGTTCTCCTTTCTGCCAAACGTTTGCAGAGGGGAAAAGAAACTAAAGAAAAGAGAGAAAAACAGTTTTAGCTGCCAATCTGTTGCTTGCAGAGCCATGAAAAGCACCCTGAGAGAAACGAGCATGTATTATAGAAAAGGAAAGGGAGTTCATGCATCCTCTATGCTGAAGTCTTTTAAGGTCCCTTCCCTGCTGAGACCTCCCATGTCCCCAACATGCTCTGAGACATAAAAGAAGGCGGCTTTAGCCCGCACCAAACTCATCCCAAACTCCATGAAAGCTCCTGAAACCTGGCTCAGCCATCCTCTCTCCTGGAAGTTCATTCTGGTCCCCTCCTCCCCACAGGACTGTGTGAGGGCTTCTCTCCCAAGGAGTTCTCCTCCAATGCCACACTGTTCCACATCCAGCATTGATCCCAGGGCCACTAAAGCCAGAGGGGCTGCTTGGCAAAAAACTTGGGTTTTTGAGTGAAATGTTTCCTGTGCTCAGTGTTGGGAGCCTGGGGGTGACAGAGCATCTCCACAGCAGCAGGACCCACATCCTCCGTTAGGAAAATCTGCGTTCCTCCCCGTTTACCTCTTCTTTTCTTCCTTGTGGAGGTTTATTTATACCCTTTGCCCTGCATTTTAGGGCTAGAATTCCAGATTTCTCATCCCACCCAATTTCTCTCCCCACCCAGGGATTCCCGCAGAGCCCTGTGATGATGCACTTGAGAAAAAGACTTGTGGCAAAGGGCCAGAGGTGCCAGCGTTGGATTGTCTTCAGTGGATGAGGACTGAGAAGCCTAAACACACCATTTTACTCAGTTTTACTAGGTCAGAAAGTCAGGCATGAGCCTAAATATGTGGGACTCCCCTCCCTAAGGCCACGGGAGCACAGAAGTAAAGATAACACACACATGTGCTTGTCAGGCTAATCGAGGCTGGGAGAGAGGAGAACTGTGCCAGCCTTCCACTGCTCTGCCATGCAGGGAAGGAGAATTAGAGGGGCAATGAGGAGAGAAACATCCTCTAAAGCTTGTTTTTAAGACATCCCTTCCACCCTAGGGCTTGTTTTAACGGCCCATGCTGCACACTAGATCCATCCCCTTTTATTTACGATGATTATTACGGGCTGCTGCAGGGTCCCCTGGGTCCCCGAGCGGCAGCGCCGGCTGCTATTAAGGCATTTTGTCTTTCTCTAAAATCACATAAAGACCTTCCCCGCGCTCCTCCCGCTGGGCAATAAAAAGGGAAAGACAATCCACGGCTGAGCTGGCTGCTCTCTGGCTGGATGGGCAAAGCGCCTCGTTAGGCACAACAGAGTGCTCTCCTTAACCCCGGGCCATCCAGGCCAGGGCAATCAGGCCAAGGGACGGGCTGGGAGCAGCGGCCGCTGGAATGCGAGGGCGGAGCAGCGGGAGCTGCGCTGGCACCGGGCAGAGAGTTAATGAACCTCGGGTTGTATCCATGGATCCCCATCCTGCAGCAAAACACGGGCACACTCCACCGCGCCCCCCCACCATGAGTACCCCACTCCCAGCCCTGGGCTTGGCTCTGTTCCCCGGGATCAGGAGCGGGGAGCACGTCCGAGCCAGCCGGCAAAGTATTTCGGAAAATTAATCAGCCCGACTGAAACGTGATTGATCGAGAATTGAAAGCCACGATCCAGCAAGTCCTGGAAAATGTAATAGTCTAAAACCTTATTAATTTTGCATGTTCTCTTTTGATATTTTTTTTTTTAGTCTTTCTTTTATGGAGGTGGCTTCGTGCCAGGATGTTCGTGTGTAAACAATCCAGCTCTCTCCTGTCTGTCTTGCAGCACCGGGTGCAGGAGGCTTTGGAGCTGGGGAGACCCCACTGCCGGGATTCCCATCCTTCACCTGCTCTCCACAGAACCCTGTTTGCCAAAATGCACCAGCAAGGAGAAAACGGAGGGGAAGAGCTTCCTGGAGCTGCCCCAAAACCTGGGAGCAGGAGTCACGACAGACACAGTAACACCTCAGCACCTGCAGCTCTGGGGCCAGAGCTGGACAGCAGAGAGGAGCAACATGAACATCAGGCACATCCTTGACTCCGAGGATTGTCCTCTAATGCCAATAAATCACAGCTCTGAGATGAGGGTAAACTTGGTGTCCAGAAAGTCCGACACGTTCCTGAATGCACCACAGCAGTGGTGCCAACGTGGAGGGAGCCCAAAGCCAGCAATGGGGTTTAGCTGCTCCTTTGAGGTTTGGTCCAGAACTCCTTGTCAGACACTTTGCCAGTGTGGCCTGGCATGTAATTAGCAATCGATGGGAGACCAAGTTGTAAGTGGTGCTGTTAGTATGAAATTATTTCTGTTTTCAACAGATCTGTTTTGATTTTTGGTTCCAAAGCGAAAATGTCTCTATTTGTTCAACATTTGTTGTTGGCCTGTATTTTTGGTTGGCTTTTTTTTTTTTTTTTGACACAATGTCAACATTTCTCAAGTGGGAAAAAAACAACACCATTTAGTTTTTAAAAGAGACCCATTTTTTCTGCCAGCAGCATCCACGGAAATGTATCAAAGAGACTGCTGATGAAGTAATCTGAACATATGCCATCAGACCCCAGATCTGACCTCTCCCAATAGCCCTTGTTGGACTGCTTCCCTGGGGAATGGAGGCTGCAAAATCACACCTTCTCTGTGTCTACTTGTCACCTTTCCACCATTAGACTTTGGCACACCTGGGCAGATTTCAAGCACAGATGGGATGAGATCTTGGAGGTAATTGGGTTTTGACAAACTTCTCCGAAATCACGGTCCAGAATCAATGATATTTGGATTTTTAACTGAAGAAGAGGTGGTAGGTAGTAGAAGTTTGACTCTTATTAGACATAAAAGAATTTCAAATCCACAAAACTCCTTAAAATTTCCCATCTGGAAGCAATTGGAGTTTGCACCTTTCTGGCCTGTAAGTCAACCAGTGCACTCAGAGGTACTCTGAGCAGAAGTGACCCTTTTTTCCTGCTTTATCTAAAATGCCACGTCCATGGAGTCACCCTTGGGACAGGATTCCCCATGGTAGCTGCCATGTGTGCCCTGTGCCAGGCCAGCCTTGAAAACTCAACGAAATGAGGATGAAGCAGGTGATGGATCTTCACCCCAGGGTCAGAACGCAGCTCTCTGCTGGGTTTCCAGTCGGATTTTTTCCCGTGGAGCCGGTGGTGCTACGTCGTGTTGGTTTTCCCTGGGAACTCTTGCTATTCCCAGTGTTTTGGCCACAAGATGGATCAAACCTGGCTGTGGACCTTAGGGCCCTGTGTGTCCATCACTGTGCAGGGTCCAGCTGTTATTAGGTCTCTTTATTTATGTCCCGCTCTTCCCCCCAGAGCTTTTCCGAACTGTCTTCGCCGTCTCCTGTTAAATCTGGAAGACAAAGTGTTAGTCCTCTCCACGAGGGTTTTTTATTTTTAATAAAACTTGCCTGTGCTTTTCCTGAGGGACTTGTTGGAGTTGTGAAAGTCAAAGATAAAATGTTCTCGCCGCTGTTTCCCGGAGAGCGATGCCGTGTTTGCTCGTGGAACTCCTGTAATGAACATCTGCAAAGGGCAGAGGTGGCACCGAGGCACGGTCTGTGGCCCACGTACCTCTGAATCCTGGAGATGCTGGCAGCCAGATCCAAGTCCATATTTTCCAGCTCTTCTGAAATGGTTTCTGATGGGCTAAAAGAAAACTTGAAAGGGAACAGCTTCAACATGGGAGAGAAAACAAAGCCCCCTTTCCTCCTCTGTCTGTGCTTTGTGGCTGCCTTGCAGCTCCCTGAGGGATTCAGGAACCTTTATGGGGCCACAGGAAGGTGTTCAGCCTTGTCAGAAGCTGATGGTGCAGAGCTGGAAAGGCAATTTCTACACCAGACAAGAGGCAACTTCCCTGAATCAGGACCTCCCATGCCATGGAACAACACTGTCTGCAGGAGAAGCCCGGGGGGGCCTTAGCTCTCGGTTACTAATCAAGGCTAATGAGCTGATACTCATGCAGGGCTAACAAGGCTGAACTCTGCTGGTCCTGGGGGGAGCAGGGAGATACTGCCCAGTGCTGCACTGGGAGGGAGGGAGGAAGATACTTCTAGAGCAGGGCTCCCTCACAGACCATTTTGACAGGAAGAAAATGTATTTCCATCCTCATAAATCCTCGGCAGAAAACATCGACTCGATGCCAATGGGAAAAAAAACCACTAATAAATAAAAGGAAGCACTGTTTTTCTTTTGGATGGTTTGAATTGTCAGTGTTTTCTGGACTGAAAGTTGAGATTTTATTATGTTTTTTTAAGTTCTCTTCTGCTATTGGGAAAAAGCAAATACCTTAAGTTAAATGCCTTTCTACCAGTATCCATGAGTGCACCCTGTGGCACAAAAATCACATTCCTCAGTGCCCAGAACAGTATGGGGACATGTCCCTGTGGCCACTGAGGATACATCAGCAACTGGCTGATGCCAAACCACTCCTTCTTGAGCATAAGGACATGTAATGAAAAAAAAAATCACATTTTCTGTGAAAAACAGTACTTTACACAGAGACCTTAAACCCAGCTCCAGTTTTCCACCAAAGGAAAAGTTTTGATAGGAGCTTTCATCTGCCCTACTCCAAACTTTACACAGGCTCCAGCCCTAAACTCTGACCCTACCAGGACTTCCCACTCTGCTTTGAACACGTTCCTACTCATCTTACGAGCCAGTGCAAAGGCTGGGCAGAGAAGTGGCTTTCTTGGCACCCAGATCTCTCTTCTGATTATTATTCTGGTCATTCACCCTCTTTCTCTCTCAGTCTTGAGGAAGGAGCAGTGATTTTGTGAGTTGAAATTTGGATGTATTCCCAGCTCCATTTTTTTCCCCCCTCCTGTTAATTAAAACTAATAAATCTGCTCAACAGAGTTTGCAGAGCAGGGGGACAAGGTACAGTTATCTTGACACGGCAAGGCCATCTTCCTCGTTCCCCCACACCTTTTATTTATTTAATTTATTCACCTATTTATTCAGTTCTTGAGCCCGTTCCAGAAATATGCTGCTGATCTGAATTTCTCGTCTATGCTACGGGCAGGCTCTTTGCTTTTCTTTCACGAGGAGGCAGTCCCACAGGAGCTGCAAATAATCAACAATTGTCGTGGCTGCATCCCCAGACATAATTACAGACAATCTGGAGTAACCTGGAAACAAAGGAGTCCGTGTTAACACGAGACCTGCTCGGTCTGTTCCTCCTCACGGACCCTCCTGGGGGTGAAGGGAGGTGAAACTCCAGGGTTAGGGGGGTTAGTGCAGTGCTCAGCCCCATGTATGGATTCGGAGGATTCAGCAAGAAAAACATAAATAAAAGTATCCCTCTCTCACGTTTGGGTGTTTAAAGCCCTCTAAGGTGCTGCACAATCCCACTGACAACCCTGGCCATTCCAGAGAGACAGGTACCCATCAGCTCCAGGAAATTAGGGAGCCCCGGGAGGCTCCAGGTACCTACAAACCAGCCCCCCTGTCCTCCTCCAGTGTGGTAAATACGCCCTCCAGGAGGAGAGAAGTGAGCTCTGATCCAGGTGTCCGGTCCGAGATGGGACAGGCAGGATTTTTTGCTGCCCATCCCCATCTTTGCAGCCAGGTCCCGTTTGCCTGCGGGGAGCGGGTGCTGCTCCCCCTTCCTCGGCATCGCGCTGCTGCCAGAGAGGAGCGCCGAGGACAAGGGTGACCCGAGGGTGCCGCGGAGACCCTGGCTGAGTTTCAAAGGCAGAAGTTTGTGCAAAATGGCTTTGCTCTGAAGTCCTGCAGTCTCCTCCTCCTCGCCGGGAGAAAGGCAGTGCCGGTAGCTATAGCAACCAGACCTCCTTCGCTCCAGCCGCCAAACTTCACCCAGACCGGCTTCGGAGGAGAAATGAAGAGGGACGGGAGAATGCAAATGACCTGCAATCCCTCCAAGCCCTCCCGATCAATATTATCTTAATTTTAAACCACGGGAGTTAGGCGAGATGTGTGCGAGGATAAAGGAGCGAATCCCACGCTGCAGGGATGGTGGAAAAAAAGGAAAAGGGAAGGCGCAAGACAGAAAAACAAGATGATGATCCATCTCGTTCACCCCCTTAGCCTCCAAGCGGGCTCAGAAGTGCCTGTACTAGTGTCATCCGGAGGGTAACAGCTCTAATTAGTGATTTAAGTACCCTCCGCAACAGACTTTGCTCTCTCCCTGCTCTTGGGGAACGGCTGTGCCACAGTTGTTGAGGCGAAGCACGTCCTTCCCTCGCTCTCCCCCTTCTCTGGCACAGCAGCACGACACAGCAGTGGGGTATCAGTCACCTCTGGAATGGTGCTGTGCCCTTTCTGCGTGTAGAGCAGAGCTTTAGGGGGCTCAGCAACAGCCAGTCATGAACATCAGCCTTCGTGGCTGTCTCTGCCAGGGCAAAGCTCCTCATTCACCTGCCCCAGCAACAACCATTGCAGTCAAATCTGAGTCCAGCAAAACAGTGGCCAGTTATGGGACAGGGCATCCATGTTCCCTGTTTGATGGTCCCTGCACCTTCCCATCCCCTGCCCTCAGCACCACTTGGGCTTTCCTGCTCCATCTTTGTCCCTCTCCTCTGCACAAGATTCCTTGTGGCTGCCATTCCCACCTCTTTGTCTCTCTGAGGGCTGCTCAAACAACCCCACAGTGACTTTTCACCCCTTTTCCCCAAACTGTGTGAATTCCCTTTACCTGCTTTACAGATGGGGAAATGTAGGCAGGGAGCAAAGGACCTGCTCAAAGTCATCCCTCCATCACCACTGGTAGATGCAGGAATTGATCCCGGGACCCTGAATCTACACTGGCTAGGCTGCACTGCTGGGATATTTATCCCATGAAACAATTCCTGTTTTCTATTTCAGACGACTTGTCAACCAAAACTAAAGGGAAAAAATAGAAACTTTTACTTCTGGAAGGAAAGTTATAATTTTCTTTGCACGAAACCCTCTGACTCAGTTCTTCAATGAATATCTCCAATCCACTAAAAGTGCTTAAGTGTTGGTTTTAGAAAGTTCATCATTGCTTTTTGGGAATAATCACTTTGTGGAGAAAGCTGTTTCTACAGATAACCACCATCCTTCTCTCGGTTGAAGCAGCAGCTGGTGTGGGAGACAGCTGAAATGGCAAACACGCTCTCGCCCAATCCATCACCCAGACACGAGGAAGGAAGAGCTACTTAAGTTAAAGGACAATGTTTGCATAAGGGGAACTAGGTCACAAATCAATTCCCACTGGAAGTCGGGAGAAGGTTTGAACCAGAGTGGGGGGCTCCTGGAATGATCTTCTGATGGGAGCAGGGGATAAGAAATATCACCCTGCTCTGAGGTGGAGCCGAAAGAGGTGAGGAGGTTCAGGCAGCAACACACACAATGGTGCTGACTTCGACTTGAGCGAAGCAGAAAGGTCTGATTTCATATTTCTGTTTCATGCCAGAGGTCTCTGGGCAGCCAGAGCTCTGCCTAATGATCCGTGCTGGATGGAAAGAAACTTAAAGAACATTTGCTATTGAATTTCCATAGTCTTCCCCATCCCATTTGCATTTAAAACTGGCTTTCAGCTGCTGTGCGTGGGACAAGACACATTTCTGCTCAATACCCGTCCAATTTTCCCTGTTGTGGATTCAGGCTGGTGGCACGGATCGCTGTCAATACAGATGGAGTTGCCTGAGAATCCAGAGTTTTCTGGCTCAGAGAAATCTTACCGGGAAATAGCTGCAGTGGTACTGAAGGCTCTGATTGAGCCAACACATGGCAGGGCGAATGTGGGGGTTCTGATTACTGAGAAACAAAATGATGAGAATCTGGCGGGTTGAATCTTTTCCCTTTCAAAACTCCTCAATTTCTGGCCCCGCCATTAATAGTTATTCCCCGGAGAATTGATCACTAGTAGCAAGAAACATTTTGCTTCAGCTGTTTCAAGGCATTATTTTTCAACATTTGCAGTCGCGTTATTAAAACGCTTCAATTTTTTAAGGAGAAATTGATTTACGTTTTAAAACAGCTGAAAAAGTCACTTTGAATTTAAAAAAAATAATAAAAATCCCATTTGAAAATGTCAGAGTGGCTGAAGAGGGAAAGCTATTACAGATGATGCTGAGACGGCTAAAGCCTCTTTCAGTTTAGTCTTTACTAAACTGATCAGCTGTGAGTTGGTGTCCGACACAATTAACACTGAGGAGTATCAGGCTGGGAAGGGACAGAGGAGTTTGGAGTGTGCGTAGCTAGGGCAGGTGTTTTCCAGCCAAGCTGTGCCAGCTCCATCCCTGGGCACAGATAGAACCACTGAACACGATTCTGGAGCCAACACAGCGATCTTTGAAGAGGTGACGATGCAAAAATGCAGGAAAGGGCAGGTGCAACACCTGCCTTAGCGGAAGGGGAGGGAGGAGAATGAGTTCCCCTCAAATTTTTGGCAGCGCTCTGAGAGCAAACAAAGCCTG
Source organism: Pipra filicauda (assembly GCF_003945595.2). Classification (NCBI taxonomy): domain Eukaryota; kingdom Metazoa; phylum Chordata; class Aves; order Passeriformes; family Pipridae; genus Pipra; species Pipra filicauda. The sequence continues at coordinate 4,049,735 of NW_024104887.1, read as the reverse complement.
AGCGAGCACCTGGAAGAACAGAGGAAAAGGAATAACAACCAACATGAATTTTGTAAAGACCAAATTAGGTCAAACCAATCCAATTTCTTCCAGTTACAGGGTGGCAGGGCTGGTGCTGGAGGAAGATGCAGGAGATGTCATCTCTCTTTACTTCAGGAAGGCTTTTCAAGCTGTCCCCCATGACATTCTCATCAGCACGCTGGGAAACAGCTTTATATGGCAATTTGGCTGTACCTAGAAAGGGATTATCAATGGTTCCCTGTCAGACAGGAGGGATGTGTCTAACAGGAGTCTCTCTTGATCTGGTACGATTCAATATTTCAATTAACCTCCCGGATGATGGAAGAGGGGAGATGTTTATTAGATCTGCAGAGGGCTCGCCCCAGGAAAGGCTGTTGACCCTTCGGAGGACATGAAACCAAAATCAGACCAGAGTTGAGACCCAGTGATGGGAAACTGGAGAAAGGGCCTGAGATATCCTGTAAAGCTGGTGAAATTCAGGGAGGACCAGAGCACAGCTCACACAAACACCAGATGGGCTACAATGGGCTGGGCAGCAGCTCAGCGGAAAAAGATCCAGGGCTGTATTTGATGGGAGGTGGAACAGACTGTGGCAATAAAAGGCAAAGGGTTGACTGCAGGGTTGCCTTAGAAATGGTTCAGAAAGAGCCTTCTCCGGACAGGGAGTGAAATACAGAAGCCTTCTGGGGCTTTCTGTCCTGATTTCTGCTCAGTGGTTTGGGTCCAGCAAAGGCAACTTTGGCTGCCACTGGGCTTGGTTTAAATACACGGGTATTTCCGCCAGGAAGTTTCCAATTCTCTTTCTTCTTTCTGCAGAGCAGGGTTTCCATTCCGTGTCCAACGCTGCCTCCCTGGCTCTTTTGATCTTTCATGTGGAGCCAGGGATTAATATCATTTCAACACCATTTTCAGAAAAATCAGCAAATTGCATTTGCGTCTCACCGGAGGCTCCAGGCTCTGGAGCAACCTTCTCCTTCAGGGAAACACGGAGTGATGGGACCAGTCCAATGGGCTGAGACCAGAAACCTGCCAGGAGAAGGAAGATGCACAGTCTCTCAGCTCTCAGTGATGGCTCTATCCTTTAGCAGCTCTGCTGTAAACAGATGCCGAGCAATAACTGTGCGTGCACAAAAAAGGCTGGTGCTAATAGATTGTACTGCTTGTTGCTACTCTGCTAAGAATGTCCTGCTAATTTTTTGTTTTCACCAAATTTTCCACTTGAAATATGAGAGCAGAAATGAAGCCGTGAGCTGCATCAGTAAGGAGAGGCAGAGCTGGGCTCGGACGGGAGCTCAGAGCCTGCCGGCATTGCCTGCACGGGGCCCGCAGAGCCATAGCTCTGATTCCCACCCAGACCCTCATCCCAGGCTCTGACAACCGTGGAAAAGGGAGGATGGGGCTCAAAATCCTTGTGGGAGGTAGAGCTTCTTCCTCACGGCCTTGCAAATATTAAAAAAAACCCCAACAAATAAACAGCAAAATAAGACTAATCAAAGCGATGCAGCCCAAGCCTGAGAAATAAGGAATGATGCTGCCAGTCTTGGGAGACAGGAAGCTTCTCTGGAGAGGGGAAGAAGGATGATAACAGAGCAAACACTGCCATTTCTAGTGGTCTGGTGGCTGAGCTTCAAGGTCAAACTGACAAAGGCAATTTGTTTCAAGCAAAAGCCAAACTTTTTGTTATCCCAGCACACATTCCTCCAGCCGTATTTCACACAAAGCCGCTGTCCCTGTGCAGTCAGAACACAGAGAGGACCCCGACGGCAGAGCCACATCAAACTGTGCTGCCATTCAGCAGCACCCAGCAAGGAGATTTAAGGGCTATTGTGGAGAAATCCCTTAAATCCATCCGTGTAGTGTAGGAACAAGAAAGGCAAATGGATAACTGGGAAGCATTTGGACACAGGGAAGGAACACAGATCGGAAGGGCTGCTGGAGCTTTACTGTACAACTCTAGGCGTGTTGTTGCCGAAATCCCTGAATCCTGCCATTTTCAACTGGCTAAATTATCTAGAAACAGCAGCAGGGGCAGCTCCCAGCTCCTGTGTTTAGGGGATGCTCGTGCCTGCCTGCCCAGAGCACATGGACTTGGCAGGGCAGAGGATCCAGCCAGCAAAGCACCTGGGGGGGACCTGCAACCCAGAGCTGTCACAGCTGGATTCCCTTCTTGGGAACCACCAAAAACTACCCAAGTCCCACATCTGGGAAGTCATGGGCAGCTGGATGAGTGCACCCAGGGATCTGGGTGAGTGCCTACAGGGATCTAGGTGAGTGCACAGGGACCTGGGTGAGTGTACTCTCAGGGATCTGGATGAGTGCACTCAGGGATCTGGGTGAGTGCACACAGGGATCTGGATGAGTGTGCACTCAGGGATCTGGATGAGTGCACAGGGATCTGGGTGAGTGTGCACGAGCAGCTGCTGATGAAGAAGGAGTAAGTGAGAGGCAGAGCTTAGAAGTGTTTAAACATGCAAACACACAAACCCTCTCAACAATCAGCACGGATGGAAATATTGATGGTTGCATTAAAAGTAAATATATTTTTAATTAAATAATTTTCCCCTTCTCCATTCAAGGGGCGTGAAAGCACTCATAGAATTAAACTGCTGCCTGAATTTCTCTCTCTCTCCTGTGACACATGCCAAGACTAAGATTTCTCCCTCTGCCTTCCCACCATCAACATCACCCCACAGCACCATCGGCTTTTGGCTCTTTAACCCCTTCCTGGCATCCCAGAAAACATCAAGGTTGGAGCACAGCAGCCGATTTTCTCCCCACTTCTCCCTCCTCCTTTCCCTCAGTCCCTGCTCAGGCATGGCTCTGAAGGGCTCATTAATCAAAAGGCAATTAATTCCCCATCATGGGGGCAAATAACAGATACAGACGTTCAATAGCTGCCTTTTTCCATGCTTGAGTGTTTCTCTGATTCCTGCAAACTAAAATAAAAAGGAGGCAAAGCAAAAGAAACACCAAATGATTAAACGCTTCATTAACACCCTGCTAAGGCGGGGAGGCCAAGGCTGATTTATCTCTGTTGCCAAAGAGGCAAAAGAGTTCAGAGGTGTCGAAGTTGTTGCCAAAAGTGGGGTGCAAATTGGGGTGGTGAGGACCCCTTGTCCTGGAAGGTCTAGTGAGCATCAGGCATCTACAAAATGGGATTGTTTCATCTCAAAATGGGTAGGTAAAAAAAAAAAAATCCCGTTTTCTTCTATCCTTCCTTGGCCCCCAGGCTTTGAGACAGGACACTGCTCAGTCTGTCTCCATCTCATCCTAAAATGAGACCCCTGCTCTGCTCCCAGCACAAGGCCCTGGGCTCTGTGAGGACCATTCCACACCAACCACCAACCCACTGCCCTGGAAATACAAGTAATGAACAAGTTCCTGATGTGGGAAAGAAGCTATTGCTCCTTTTAATTCTGTTGGTGAGGAGGTAAGAGATGACTAAGAGTTTTGATACATAGAACTGCAGGTTCTCCCAACCCTGGTGTCCCAACCAATTACCTGGTGATGGCTGCCTGTAGAAAAATTAGGAGTGAACTATTGTGTTATTTATTTAATCAGTGAACTTACAAAAAAACAGGACCCATGATTCAAATGCTCAGTTGGTATCATTAATCACGGTTTGTAGCAGAAAATAATTTTATATTATTAAAGCAATTACCGTGTAATCATTTATGTTAGCAAAAATTCATTAATCTTTATTCATTATTCAATCAGATCGCATTATTTTAGCCTATTCCATCTATCTTGCCATTTCACAGGGATGCCGCCAGAAGAGATGGGGGAAAAGTGACAAAAGGAACTTTTTATAATACTAAACTATAAGGCTTGGCAGAAATTACTTCTAAATATAATTAAAGGCATCATATCTGCAGGAGGGACAGAACAAACACTGTCCTCTCCACAGCATTTATTTGCTGTTTCTCTACACCTCGAGCTGCAATTCCCACAGGGCTCAGCATTCACAACTTGGAGCAGGGTATTTTTTTTCCCCTCTCTTTTATTTAGTCACCTGTACAAACTGCCAGATTGTGTGTTCAGGGACCAGCAGCTCTCCCCGTGAGCCTGATGGGGAGGAATATTCACCCAAAGCAGGAGAGCAAAGTGTGGTGCTCCCCATCAAACCTGACCCACGGCTGCTCTGCTTGCGGTTTGAAACCTCGGGGTTTGGGGTCCCACAGCCACAACGAAACCTCCCCCAAGAAAAATCAAAGCTGTGGAGGAAGCTGAGCTCTGCCAATCTGGGTCAGGCTCTTATCTGCTGGCAAGCAAAAAGAAATTGGCACGATTTTTTTTCTTCTTTTTTTTTTTTTTTATCTTCTGAGTGAAACTGCAGCACTCATTATTATCGTTATTTTCTTACTTTAATAGTTGAAGAGGTTACCAAAGATCTTTTGATTTTATATCCATGAATTTATCTTGATGGGTTTTTCCTCCATGGGAAAAAAAAAAAAAAGGAGGACGAAAAAGCAAGTTTCTCCCAGGAGATGGCTGTGCCAGGCTCCTTAGCATGTCATTCATTTACAAACAGGGTGGCTAAGCCCTGTTTTGGTTGATGAACAGGTTTTCCACTAGTTCCTCTCCCCAGGGAAACACAAATTTGCCTTCAAAACATCACTGCAAAGTAGGACAGTGCTGTTAAAGCTATTTTGCTGCTAAGAGAGCCTGAGCAGTTTGCCCAAGGTAGCTGAGGGGGCGAGTGATGGATCCAGGAATAAGACCTGGGTGTCTAGTTTATCACTTCCTTGACACGCTCTGGAGTCAGTTTTTCCCTAAGATCAGGGGCAACTAAATGTCTCCTGGGCTCAGGGACCATGTCCAAGGCCACAGGGGTTTGGGCTCTGGCTGTCCCACGCAGAGCACCAGGTCAGTGCTTGAGCTCCTGTTCCCTTCCTCAGAGCTGCTTCACAAGCCAGGAGGACGCTGTGCAAGGCAGTGACATCTCTGTGCAACTTCCCTGCAAAGTCTTTGTGCCATAATTCTCCATCATTCTTCTTTTCCCCCTTTTCCCCATGGCCATAGAATTGCAGCTCCTGCTTCCACGTTACTCCAGGGCTGCATCACTGTGCTACAAAACTGGCACAAGAGGAGGGTCATCTGGTCCCAGTGTTCCTGGTCTTGCCCAGCAGTGCCCAGGAAACTCAGCCAGCTCTCCCCAGCACGTGTTGGCACAGCACCACGGGGTCAGTAAAAATGATCAGCACGGAGGGACTGACTCGACATCAACCCCGAAAGCCACGATTTGGACTTGGGAGGCAGAAGCAGCAGCTCCGATGGATGCGGGAGGCAAATCAGCAAATAATCAAAAAAAAAAAAAAAAGAGCAATATTGTTTTCCTTTGGAGCACGTAACAGGTTGTCATGGGGAAGGCGTGTGGGCTTCTTTGCGAAGGGAGCATCGCTGACGACCTTTGGATAGCGTTTGCTCGGAGCCAGCTGCTGCATTCAGCACATCCCTGGGCTCTGGGAATCCACAGCCTCGCGCTGCGGCTGCTCGGAGCGAGAGGCTGCTCAGCCCCCTCTTGCTGCAAAACCTGCCAGACCTGCATCCCCACGCTTCTCCCAGAGCCAGGAGAAACCTCAAACACGCCATCCTTGTAATGTACCATTACAAGGAGTAATGTTTTTAAACTAAATGGGGAAGCTTGAGACTAGATATAAGACATTTTTTACAGTGAGGGTAATTAAACACCGGGCACGGGTTGCCCAGAGAGGTGGCAGATGCTCCATCCCTGGAGACATTCAGGGCCAGGTTGGATGGGGCTCTGAGCAACCTGGTCTAGAAGAGGATGTAACTGCTCATTGCAGGACTCGATGACCTTTAAAGGTCCCTTCCAACCCAAACCCTTCTGTGTCTCAGTGATCCTCGAGAGCTGGGCTAGAGCCTGGCATCGCACAAAAGTCGCTGAGTCCCTGGAAAGATAATAAGCAGGAGGAATTTGCCCCAGATCAGGTCTGCAACAGTCCATGCCATGGTTCCTAAGGTCATAACTGAGCTGGAGCACCACACCACACACTGTGTCACAGCACTGAAGCTGCACTTGGCTTGGTGGCTAAAGCAGAGGATCAACAGCCCGTGTTTCTTTCCCAGTTTTGGCAATGATCCACCCAATAATTTCAGGGCTTCAGCTACTTATTCCTTCATTTCCTGGGAAAACTGCAGGAGAGAAAGGCTTACACCCAACCTCCACCAGAGCCTGGAGATATGGAGGTGGGATGTACAGTCTAGACAGGGCAGCCAAAGGCTGCTGGGGACACGTGGGACAGGCCACACAAATTAGCTGTAGGTGGCAACTAAACCCAGGCAAAGCAATGCCCAGAAATCCCAGAAACCAAAGTCAGCTGGGGCAGGAGGGCATGAAGCTGTAATGTACAGGGAAACCAGCCCATTCTCAAGCGGTGCTGTGTGTCTGTCTGCAGAAAAGCAGACACTTCCTGCATATTTTCCTAGAAATGGAGCCATCTCTGGGACGTGCTCCCAGGGCACCTCGGGAGGGAACACAGACTCTGGCAACCATCAGGAGTGGATGTTGCTCAGCACGGGGCTGAGCTGGGTTTTGAGGTTGAGGCAGGAGGTCTGACTGCAATCACATCTCCCACCCATTTTTTGCAGGCTTGTGCATCTGTGGTATGCGCTGGAAGCAGTTAAAGAGATTTTGATAGCATTGCTGGGAGAAAATGAACCTGTTAATGCTGCTATTTGCTGCGAAAAGGATTCACGCCCAGAACACTTTCTCACAGCAATGATCATTTTTAGCTGTGAGAATGAATTAGCCCTTCCACTGAAAAGCTATTTGCATGGGAAAGAGGTCAGCAAGGAGCAGCAAAGCGATTATTTGGGGGTACGGCCCTGTCCCAGCCTGGAGGAGACGTGGGTTTAATTCTCATTTTTAACTCTGAATTTCCAGCCACCCTCTGCACCCTCGAAATCTGTTTATGCAAGGGCATCACAAGGGCTTTAAACATACCTGCAGATAACCTGCTGCTCCCGTCCTGCTAATAAAAGCTCTGGGTTTATTTTGCAGGACTGGTTCATTTAATCATCTTCAGATTGCCAAGTTTGCTTACAGCAATTTAATGACAAAAAGTGTGAGATCAGTGTGAGTAACACCAGGCAGCTGCTCCCCAGCAGCCCCTTGGCTCATCCCAGCCAGCCCTGCACACAGCTCTGCTCTGCAGGGCGATCCACCTGGATCCAAGGAAGGGCCACACTCTGTTTGACTCCTCTGGTGGGAGTTAATTGCAGGCAACATTTCAACAGGAAAGAGGCCAAAATGCTAATTATCCCTCTGACCCTTGTTCTGAGCACACCACCTGCCTCAGCAGGGCGCTGGGAGAGGGGCTGGTTTGGTCTCCAGGGATGGGATGTGCCTGAAAAAGGGATTTATCACATTTTGGCCCCACCGGTGCTCACACAGATGCCAGAGCTTCCTCCACTCCTCCAGCCCTCCCATGCCCAGGCTGGGCTCCCATGCACGTGGCTGTTCATCACAGCTCTTCACCCAAGGCAAGGAGACCTTCATAAGGCAGGAGCTCCCAACGGGACAAGAGTCCAGAGCAGATATTGCCCAAATCCTGACCAAGCGCCGGGAGCAGCATCCAAGGCCGGCTCCTCCAGGCCGGGCATGATGAAATGCAGGTCTTCACCGACTCTTCATCTGGCCCTGGTACTCCCCCGTTGGGTGGTAAACAAACTTTTCTCAAGCACACCATTTATTTCCTTCTCCCGCCTTCCTGCGTCACTAATTATCCGAAGGAGATTGATAAACCCGCCAGTTGCCGCGCTGGTTACAGGTCACTTAGCGTCGTAATAAGGAGTGCAGGAATCAATAGCCATAAATAGCAGCTGGGAATCAAATTCCCTGAACAGTACTTTAAGGGAGGAGAAGGTTTAATTATGCCATTGTCTGGCTTACTTTGCCCTGCAGGAGCAGGACGGAGCTGAGGGGAGGTGCTCCCAGAATTCAGCCGGTCCTTTATATCTGGGCCAAGGTTGGAGAAGCTCGTAGGTGAGAGGGGATGTTGAGGACTCTGAGAGTCTTCCACAGGCAGCACAGCTTCACACCACTCTTTACTGCAGGCAGGATTTTAACACTGCCTGTGCAATCCAGAGTGATTAAAAACCAGGCTGGTGGCAGCCAAGAAGGAACAGGTGGAAGGCACACAAAGCAGTAAATTGACATTTTTTTCCAAAGCAAACAAGGGTTGAGACTTGGGACTGACTCAGCCATGCACTGAGCTCTGGGATGGTCCCCCTGAGGATGGCCCACAGGTTTTAGATGCAGGAAGAGGGAGGTTGTTTGCTCTCACAGGGCTTTGGGATGATGGAGTTGGAGGCACACGCATGAGCAGCTCCCATCGCTCAGATGTGCAGTTCCAGCAGGAGTGGGAATGACTGCTGGAGAGGCTGAACAGGGGAAATGGCTGTGTTAGTTTTTATTACTGCTAGTGATAAACTATAATTTGCATGTTTAGCAAATCTTGCATGCTTTTGCAAGCTTGCAAAGTGCAAGGCTTTTCTATATCCACGTAAGTGATGGCCTTTTGGGAAGAGGCACATTGGTCAAACACTTGTACACGGCTCCAAAGCTGGGGCAAGCATGTGAAAACTTCCACAGGGATCAGTCTTTTCTGGGTATAAAAATTTGTGTCTTCAACCATCTCAAAAGTGGTTGTTTTTCCTGGTGGAATAAGGTCTGGAGGTGCCATCTGGCTCCAGCTCACATGGGAATTCCTAAGGAGGGGTAGGGAATTCTCCCTGGTCCTCTAACCCAGCTGCCCCTCTCAGCTGCTGTCCCATGTTTCCAGAGGAGCCAAGTACTGCAGGACTGTGGTGTGCCAGGTCTCCCTCACCCTCTCTGCTCTGGGAAGGCTGGTGGATGCTCCAAGCAGAGCACAGCTGCCAGGCTGGAACAGGAAACCAGCCAGCCAGTTCCCCACCACACTCTCCTGACCATCAGGGCTCCAGCTGGAGCATGGAAGAGTTTCACCCCAGGAAAGGATATTGGAGAAAAGGCCAAGGAGGATTGGCAGCCTTTGTGTTTCTGAGATAGGCTTTGCCTTCAACAGCTGCTCCCACACCTGGACACAACCTGGGCTTGGACAGCCCTGTCTGAGTCCTCTGATTGACTCAGTCTCCCCTTGCTGCTGTCACCCCAGGTTCCCAAAGCCCTTTGTTACCCCGGAATCGCCCTGGCACTGCACCCATCTGTGTGTCTCCCCTGCAGCACCTGCTCTCCTCCCAGAACTCTCCTGCAGAGCCCCATCGTACTTCTCCAGCTATCAGGGTATAAATATGGTGTGAGATAAATATTGTCACGGCACATTACCCTGGTCCTTCCTCACCAACACACACTGCAGACAGAGTTATGCATCTATTTATGTGTGTATATATATCTAATTATACTATACAAACTGTATATCCAACTGTCTATTGTGTATATTTAATATAAATGCCAGCTAATTGCCCTCAGTAAATATATATGGGGATTAACTGTATTGACGTTAAGTTTACTGGTAATCTCCTTGAAAATAAACACACAAAATAAAACAAACACATAAAAATAAAAGTAGAGGACATCACAGTTTTTATGTGTGGCTCCTTCCACCGCACGCAAGGCTGGCGCTTCGCCAAGGCAGAGAGCGCCGAGGTCTCTGATACCTTTTCCAAAGGGCTCCCCCAGGGAGCTGTGGGCTCACGCTGGAGGTGTTTGCAGCCGCGGGAGCCCGCGGAGCCCCCGTTTGATTCCCGTGTGTGCGGGAGGAAGGGCTGGGTTGGCCCGTGGTGTGTTGGCCGACAGCTGGGCCGGCAGATTGGCGATGGGCTCCGGTGCCTTCCAGCCCGAGGTCGCCGCCTCAGATACGGCCCCGCTCGGCGCTGACGGGCAGTCATTAGGGCCGAGCAGATGTTTGATTGCATGTGTGAAATGGGCTGGGGGTGCTCGGGCAGGTGGCCGTGGTGCAGATCAGACCCTGTTAACCCCCTCAGCCGAGCGGGCACTGGCAGCCCCTGGCCCCGCACCGAGCCTGCAGCGGGGACAGCAGGGGAGTCTCTCCTGCCGTCAATAAAATCCTCTCCATGGGACAGGCCACTCATCTCCTGCATCTTTTTCCACCCCAGAAAGAGGTGACACTTGGCAGCTTTGTTTTTTGGTGGCGTATCGTGAGCTCAGGGTGCACAGGGATCGGGCCAGGTCAGCACGAGGACACGCGCTCGGGGCAGTGCTGGCACAGGCTGCTGTGGGGACAGGGATGGTTTCTCAACTCCATTGTCAGAGGTTTCAAAGAAGAGGGTAGGCAACTCCTGCTGGAATTGGCTCTTGCCAAAATGGTCCCATACAGCACATTATATCACAGGCACAGTGTGCAGGAGGAGTTACACAGGGCCCAAAGCAGTGGACCATGTGGAGAGTTCCCCATCTAATGCCTCACATCTTCCCCTGCTCTGTTTTGGCCTCAGCAGAACCCCCTGACAATGCTAAAGCTGCTGTTTAACGTTTTGCCACATTATCTGTCTGTGCAGCCCTCCCAGCTGCTGTGCTGCTAATTATTTGGTTGTGATAATTTCTGTCCTGCTCCTTCATGCTGGCAGTGAATGTGCAGCCACTCAGGAACGAGGGACCTCATGGAGCTTTCAGCCTGGATCCAGAAGGGATCCAGCCTTTGACCCCTGCCATAAATCCTCAGTTCTTGTGGTTTGGTTTTTTTTACCACCAAGATGACTGTTCCTTCCTATCCACCTTCCTCAGATCATTAATTTATTTAATCCCACGCCTCGCCGGTTTGCAGGGCTCTGTTTTCCCGGGAGGGCTTGGGAGGGAGATCCTGTTCCAAGGCCTGTCCAACGTGCTCTGCAGAGCTGCCCCACTGCAAGGGGAGAAGTCACCCAGCCAGTGCTCTCCATCCCTCCTGTCACCCTTTTTACCCTCTCCTCTGGCCTAGACACAAATCAAGGGAAGCTGGGCATCCTGCAGCCAGTTGTGTTTCCTTTCTTTCCTCCCTCTTCACCACTTCTCCCTGCCAGGTGCCTCCTTTCTCTCTGCAAAGCCCTCAGGGAAAGGCTGTCTTGACTATTTTGAGCCCATATGTTAAATTGATGTTCTTGCTGCTCTCCTGGATCCTGGGTTAATTGGCAGGAGCAAAAGGCAGAGGGAAGAGGCGCTTCTCCAAACATGCACACATGGGTGCACACAGCAGCCTCGCCTGGCAGCAGGACAGACAGCTCCTGGATCTCTCCACTTGCTCTAAATTTCAGAAATCACAGAATATTCTGAGCTGGAAGGGACCCACAAGGATCATCAAGTCCAACTCTGCAGTGAATGGCCCACACAGGGATCAAACTCAAGCACCATGCTCCAACCAGCTGAGCTAAGCTCAGGGTCACTGGACTTGGGGATCTGTCTGTGGAAGTGAAGGAGGAGTGAGACGGCAGAAGTGATGACTCAGAGGTGTCACCTGGTCCTGGTGTCTGGAGGGGCCAGGGTTTGATGCTATGAGAACATCTCAGTCACCCACTCAGTTCCCACAGCACCACCTCTCCTGGATGCCTGTGGTTATCCTGTGATGGACCTAAACTCGTCCTCCTTGGAGAACTGCAGCAGCAGATTTGGAGCTGTTTTCCCCCATTTGACAAGCTCTCCATAAAGTGTGGGTGTCCTGGGCTGCTCCCAGCCCTGTGCCTTGCCCACACAGCCTCTGGTTTCCAGCTATGGGAACGGGCTGATGCTCCTGTCCTGTCCTTAATGCCCTCCTTATCCTTACTGCCCTCCTGTTACAGCCTCTGTGAATCAATCACCAACACGCATTCCCAGAAGAAAATCCATGTGCTCCATATGGCACTGCCTCCTTCTGGCTTCCAAAGCGAGCTGCAATAAAATGCATCCGTCGTTCACAGAAGCTTCCTCTCCCTTTGGACAAGAGCAACTTGTTTGGCAATGAGAAAAGCCCCACCACCCCTCGGATCTCTTAATTTGACGGGTCTGGGAGCCGGCAGATGAATATCTTAAATAACTAATGGTGACTCAGAGGAGCGTTAAACAAAGATAACATTGTCACTTCCTCTCTGCTCCTCTTTTGTTTCTTACTCTTCAGCTTTCCTGCCGGTTTATTATCTCTTCAGTTTTCCTTCTGATGATCTTGTTACTATGACAGGTTGTGTATTATCTTTGGCAGCTTCTTGCAAACGTGTGACCTGTTGCATCAATGCACGGCAGGAATAAACAAGAGGAATGCACACAGAGGAGTGCCAGCACCCTCGGGAGGGCTGGGAGTGCAAGAGGAGGGCTCTGTTTGCCAGCTCGGGGGGTGTGGTGGGTGAGGGGGGTGTGTGGTGAGTTCCAGGTGGGAGACACTCTTTCCACTAACCCCTTTCCAGTTTGGACATTCTGAAACTGAGCCTCCAGCAGTCCAGAATCTGGGCTGCCTGTTCCAGAAATCCTGTTCCACAAATTGGCATTGCTAAATACTTCCTAAGGCTCTGTCCCACAGTAGCCCTATTTTTCAGGGACAGGGGTGATCTGTGCTGCACCACATGAGATCTGCAGATAAAGGCAGCCTTGAGAAGCTCTGGGATGAGCTGATAATACCAGCCAACACCACTGGCACCACCAGAAGTGCTCACACTCAGAGGATCGCTTGCTCATTTATTTCAAGGACGTGCTGATTGCCAGGTTACCACTTCACGCTGCTATTTGGGTATATCCAGTGCCTGTTAGTCACTGCTGGAGATCTCCAACAACCACCCTCCAAGCACTGCACAAAGCCAGAACCCAGCAGGACCATCCCAGCCTCCTCCTCAATAAAATACATGTCACAATGGGGATCACCCGCTGCAGGAATGAACCACCTCCCTCAGATTCCAGGCTCGTGGTTCCCGAGGACCAGAACTATCCAGTTCTGCCCATGTGATTGGCAATTCTTGGTATTGCAGAAACATCTTCAAAGCTGAGAAATGTCTGGATAAAAGGCTCTGGTCTGGTCTCTCGCTTTTTGTATACGTCAGTAGAAGGCCTTGGGGAAGCAGGAAATCTCATTAGGAATTAACTCGGGATCAAATACGACCTCCCAAGTGATTCTGAAAGGCCAGGTCAGTTTAAGGGAAAACTGCTTGATGAACAGAGCCACCTCAGACTTCTTTGAAGAAAAGTACTGCATGAAATTTTGATATTACTAAGTATTTAATAGATCTAATTTACAAAGCACTGTTGCTCCCAATTCCCAGAGTGCTGAAAATCCTGCAACCTATTTCTTTACAAGTATGACTTCAAGTCATTCATGGCTTTTAATGCAGCAAGCTGTTCAACAGCTGCAAAAAATGTTTTAGGACAGGGAGCCTGAGCCCTTGTGAAGTGCACCAGGCTCTGCTGTACCTTCAGCAAGCCAGGAGAGTTCTGTAGCTCTGTTATGACATGAGGTACCAGGGTTTTCACACTCAGCCTGGAAGCAGCATTAGCACAATGTGTGAAGTCATCACAGGGATCTTTGCTCACTCGAGAGTTACCCCAGGACAAGCAACCTCCACTCAGGGGAATTTATAGATTAAAAGAGCTGCCAAAATGCCCCCAAATCCCACATTTACAGGAATCCCACAGCCATGTGTGAGCAGGTGTAGCATGTCACGAGCATTCAGGTGTCCCTTTGGGTGATGGCTGCCATGTGACAGAGGGAACTGTGACAGCGCTGGTGTGAGCAGGGCTGGATCCACCCTGTGACCTCAACGCAGGAGTCCTCAAGCATCCCATGAGACAAGTGCTCTCCAAGGGACCTGTGACTCCCATGCCTTAATTAGAGGACAGTGACACCTCCAGCCAGGTGGTGAGCAGTCCTGTGGTTTATATGGTCCTCAGACCCCTCCCGTTCTGGTCGTGCACACCCTCTCCACAGAGATAAAGGCACGCTGCACTGGTGCCACACAAGGTCACCTCTTGGTCCTTTGTGATGTGGAGCCCAGAATTCCGCTGGCGTGACAACGGAATGTTGCAACAGCAACACACAACCTCTGCCAGAATCCCCCAAAGCCAGGGTGGATACCATCCAGCTCCTTGTGGAAGTGTTCTGAAGACATTAATTGTCTGTCAGGACCAAACAGAAAAGTATCCAGGATTTCGGTGAGTCCTGTAAGAACATCAGGGTTTTTTAATAAATATTTGAGTGGCTTTTCCACTTCTGCTGGGTCCAGGGAGGCCAATGCTGAGAGGAGAGAAGTCTTAGGTCCTTGGGAGTGGGAGCAGTGAGAGAGCTGACTAACGCCAGTCAGCTGCCATCCACCCATCGCAGCTCCCCTGCGCACACATTCCTTGCTGAGAGAGTTTTCCAGGCTGCTGCTTGGTCAGAACTACTCTCACTAAAGCTTTTCTTACAGAATCTTGGATTTAGAAGACCTCAGGTTTGTTTCCATGCTGGTGAGCACTGGCAATAACTCCAGGCATGCACGGTGCTGTCCCTGCACACTCTGCTGCAAAGCTCAGCAGCAAAGGGAGGGCACACCCCCCTCTCCTGCTCCAAACTGCTGCTCAACGGGTCAGCCAGAGCCTTCCATCACAGCACAAGCCTCATGTCCTGTTCTCCACCAGGAGATTTGTTTAAAAGCCAGATGTTTGCTCAGTGAACTCAACTGGAAATAACTTGCCTTTGACAAATCTCTTACCAGTGAAGGCTGCAAGCACCCACAAATAGTTTACACGAGTGCCTTGATCAAAGACACACAGTTTCAGAAGCTTTCTCAAACCAGAGTCTCTGAACATTGTGTGACAGAGTCCATTTAAAGAAGGCAATAAGGATGTTTAACAAAAAGAGCATGACTCCCCCCAAAAAACAACTAAAAAACCCCCAAACCAAAATCCAAAAAGCCCAAGGAGTTTCCCTTTCATACCAAACGCTTATGAGGAATTAGAAAAAAATTATTTCTGTGCATGCTGGAACACAAATAAGAAGATAAAAGTGAAAACCCTGCTTTTGCCACTTGGATTTCATTTTGACCGAAGAATAACCTCTTTTTTCATGGTTAATAGTGCTGGTCTCCCCTGTTCCTGTAAGCTGGGGAAAGGGAAAATATAGAAGAAACATGGTGGGGGGGGGAAATCACTGCTTGCTTTACTTTTGTGGCTGTACTGGGTTTGCTTTTCTTTTGGAGGTTGAAGCAAACACCATATTAAGTGAAATAATGGGATAACAATGGTGAGAAAACAGTAAGAAAGTCAGGACACTTTCCCCAGGACTTGCTGCTTCTCTGCTTGCAAGGCTGAAGCTGTGGAGGCACATCCCAAGGCAAACTAATTTGTATTTCTTACCCCAAAAGGCAGTGCAGGAGCAGGGATGAAGTATCTCCATCCGTTAAGCTACTCCTAGGGTTTGCCACCTGAACAGGACACACTGTTGATCAGCTCCAGGGGGGTGAAAAGGACTTCTGGGAGCAAGTTCTGATCCTCTCTAGGAGGCAAGGCCAAAACATTGCCAAACTAAGCTGGTTGGAATGGTCCCTGCCTCTGTGATTAAGGGGATTCATAAATATTCAATGTTTCTTGGCAGCTGGGAGTGCTTCACTTGTTCCAAGTATCTCAAGGGGGAAGGGAAAGGCAGAATGAGCCTTAGTATTTCTGACACCCCGCAGAGACAATGAACCGGGGAAGGAGAGTGCTCGTCGTCTTGCAGCGAAACATTTCACGTGGGGTGATTTTAATAATTCAGCCCTCGACTGGTCTGTTTAAATGTTTGATGCCTGTGAGTTGAGCTTTAAGATCCAGCCTCCTCTGGATCTGAGGGGCTGGGCTCCAGGTGGGTGCCGTGTGCCTTCCCCAGTGGTGGATTGAACGTGTTCCCACGGCACGGCCCGAGTCTGAGAGCAGGGATCTCTTCCTCCACTGCGTGAAATTCCAGTGCTCTCACACCAGGGGGGAAAACATCAGCTGCCCCGTTCTGGTTTGTGTTTGGAAGAGAAGGAAAATGTAGTAATGAGGAATAAAGATAAAAATGCTTGATTACATTCTGCTCATATTAGAGACAGCCGAGCACTTGGACCGCAGAGGAAGGTGCTTTTTCTGGATTTCTGGACAAGCCCTGGGATATTAAGACCTCCTGCTCCCACACAGTGGAGTTGCTATGCTTGTATCTCCTCTGACTGACCAGATTTTGGCCATTCTCAGAGACAGGACACTGTGCCAGACATGTTCTGAGTTTGCCCAGGTTGGAAGATGCCAACATTCAAGGAACCACAGCATTTCTGCTCTCCCAGCTGCTGGCATGTTGCCACATTCAGAAACTCTCTGTCCCACAGCTAGAGTTTTCCATCAGCTTTGTTCATGAGAGACCCTTCACTTCCATGTGAGATCCTGATCTTGCAAGCCCTTATCCTAAATTATCCATGAAATGTGTGAGCATGAGTTATGCATGAGATGAATTATCCATGAACAGGGTTGGTCGCCTTC
The DNA here is from genome assembly GCF_003945595.2 of Pipra filicauda. NCBI lineage: Eukaryota > Metazoa > Chordata > Aves > Passeriformes > Pipridae > Pipra > Pipra filicauda. Next base: position 4,033,294 of record NW_024104887.1, on the reverse strand, counting down.
TCTCTTTGTCAACTCTGTAGGTTCCAGCCAGGTATCAAAGCATGGAGTAGGCTGGGCTTTTCCCCCCCTCCAAGAATCTGAATTTTACACAGCAGTGTACAAAACCTGGGAAAGAGCTTCAGTATTCAGTGGGTTGTGGTGGAAGAACACAGAAGGCTGTCTGAGAGTGCACAGGGTCAGCCTTTCCCCAAAGACGCAGTTTCAGATCCTAAATCCAGTCAGTGGTTATTCATTCCTGCAAAGAGCTCCAAGAATGATGGAGACAACTTGTCTGTCTCTGACAACACACTCCCACACCCAGGCTGGTGGTGACTGTAGTCATCTATGAACTGGAGCTTGGGATTCAAGGCCCTTCTCCGCAACAAACACAGCAAAGTCTTAATTTTGGTGGATATCTATTGATTTTGATGTGAAAGACTACGATGGAGTTGTGTTACTGATCTTGAGGTTACTTGTCAAAGTTGGTCAGTTTAGAGAAGGGAGAGGGAAGAGAGGATTCTGGAAATCTGATATTTTGGGGGGAGGGATGTTCTGTGGGGGGTTTTGAGGACTCCTGACCAGCTCTATCACCTACCACCTTGCTAACTGTGTGATTTATCCCCACACAAGGCCAGCAACAATGTCGGCACCAGCTCTCCAATGTGAAGCCAGGAGCCCCTCCTCATCACCGGAATGCACACCCTACCACACCTCCAGGGACATCAGATACATCTTCCTCAAAAGCTGCAGGAACATCCCTGCATTCCGCACCCTGGACGGTGCAGGCGCCAGCAACGTCTACCAAGGACCCACGTCCTGCCACCCCACGTTACAGCACTACCTCAGCACGGATGAAGACTCCTATTCCTCTCTTCCTCAGCACCTCCCCACCTTTGTCACCTTCTCCATGCGCCTGGAGAAGGAAGGCACGGATTTGAGACGCTCCCCTGGCTCCAGGAAAAGGCTGCCGGTGTTCCGCCAGCTGTGCGGAGAGGCCGTGGAGGAGCTGGAGGAGCTGCCCGGTGCCAGAGCACCCAGGGAGAACATGAAAGGCTGGAGGCTCACACAGGCTGGGTGCTCCACCTGCAGCAAGGCATGAACTGACTCTGAGATACTGTCTGGAAAAATACAACATTAATGGTGTCCTTACATTACCAGGGGGTCAGTGGAGACGTGGTGTGAGCTCGGCTTCACTGACAGCCAAGGGCTGGGAAAACGGGATGGAAAGGGACAAAATTGTCTACCTGGGATATTCCTTCCACTCTTCTGGGTGCCATGGGAGACTGCCAGCCAAATAGACTGGCAGCTTGTACCAGGATGGCCATCCAACCCCATCTCTTTCACTGAGTCCCTCCAGCATGCTGGAAATAAAGGAAAACTTCCTTCCCCACATCCCAAAACCCAGCAACACCTCCTGGGCTGACACCCACAGCCCATTCACCAAGCACCCCCTCCAGCTGCTGAGCTGGAGGAAAATGTGTTGGCTAAAGCACTGAGTACAGGCTGTGACAGAGCAAGTACCAGACGCTCTGTGGGAAAACAAAAACATGAAAGGGAGAAGAAAGCAAAGGAAAGATCTCACATGAGAGTGCCTGGGAAGGAATTTGGGAGATTTTCAAGTCTAGGGATTGAAAAAATAGTGACAATTAGAAGAAATGCCCCACAAAAAAAAAAAAAAAAAAAAAGAAAGAAAAAAAAAGGTAATAAACAGGATTCAGGGGGGTTGGCACATGTATGATTCTTAGATGTGTTCCTGAAAGAAACTGTTTACATCTGGAAGATCACAGCCCAGCCTGACAGGATCTCCTGAATGGGAATGTGAAACCAGGCTGAGCAGAAAAGAGTGAAAGACAGTGGAAAGTGCAATGGTTTGAAGCCCAAAGAGGGATAGGATGTTACTCAGAGGACTTCAAGGAAAACAGGACAATCAGAAAACAGGAGGAAAAACAGATGGGGGGAAAAAAACAGACCCTGGAGAATGTTGGAAACAGGCAGATATCTGTGAGGGGGGACTTGTTAGGGAGAAATAATGAGTGTGCTGCTTGTTTGGGACCAAAGAGCAGAAGGCTGTGGGGTCTGCTGGGGAGGGAAAAAAGGAAAAAAAATTAAGAGTTTAAGTTAAAGGCTACTGATTATCCTTTACCTTGGGACAGTAACAGTGGCAGAATCCCACAGGGATTGATTGCAGGTACAAAAACCAGGCTGTAGGGTTTTCAAAGAGAAGTCTTGAGTGATTGTCAGAGGTTGCTCTTGCAGGGCCAAGAGCATGAGAGGATGCAATTCAACAGGCTCATCAAGGGCTGATGCCATGAGAAAGGTTTGAGGATGATGAGCTATTCGAAGGAGAAGAATTATTGCCAGAGAATAAATTCCCACTGGTTAAGTTTGGGTGTTAAGTGCTGAGACTAAGGGTGAAAAATCTCTGAGGAGCACAGTGAGAAACAGAGGGACATGGAGATACCACATAACCACCAGAACTATCTCCGTACACAGGGAGAGGAATCAGGCTATCAAGGATAGACCAAAGGATGGGGATGGGTTATGCTGATAAAAATAAAAGTTGTTTGGGGAAGAACTGTGCGAGGAGTTTGTAGGTCGTGCTGGAGACTGAGTTTAGATCCCCCCAGTCAGAAAGGGACTGAGTCATCATGGAGGCTTTAATTTTTGAGGCACAGATTGCAGAGCAAATGTTGCTTATTGCAGGCACCACTTATTCCTGAGCATGATAATAAACAGACTTTGTCTCCAAATGGTTACTGATCCAGGACGACACAAGGCTATTTTAGTAGTATTTCAGTGAATGTGAAGACATTACAGAAGAGGTTGACCTAGAAAATAAACACGGGTCCAGTGATCAGAAGTCGATGCCATTTAAATTAAATGGAAGGAGATATTAGAACAGGTCAGTAGCTGGGGCCATTCACGATGAATTAGCATATGAAATTACCAGCATGGCAACAAGGAATTTTACTGCCTCTAACAAACTGGGAGTGGAACCATATGCCTGGAGTTTACCAAACACAGCACCCACGCTCGAGGAAATGGGGCAGGAGCAACCGTGACAGCTCAAGAGCCTTTATTCTGACCTCGGGGGTTCGCTTCCATTTCAAGCCAGTTCTGGAGGTGAGCAGAGAACTGAGCCCAGTGCAATCAACTTTTATGGAGGACAGGTCATGTCGTGCTGGCAGGGCAAACACATCACCCAGCGGCCACAACCCACACCCAAGGCCACACTCTACAAACAGGATCACACAGAGCCTGAAAAAACAGCCAAAATTTCCCCCACTGAGGAGCCCAGGAGCAAAACCACCTTGAGAGAGCTGGCGACAGGCGCTCAGGGTTGGTGCTCCTCTGATGCAAATGAGATTTCTCTGGTAGACCTTGAACTGATCTGTGAGGACATCAGTCCAAATCTAGGGACACTGTCTGGCACCTTCTTTGCAAAGGAACCAGTTCTTTCAGGCATGAGAAGCCTGGTACATCTAATCCATGTGGGCATCAGCATCTCTGCAGGAGATGGATTCAATGAGTACAAGTGAAGTTCCTCAAACAGTGGCCAAGGGACTCATCTCTTTGGCATTTCCATTGATGGATTTGGCATAGACAGACATATTGGATTTAGGAAGATTGCTGATTCCCCAAAGCTGAAAGGAATCTATTTCTCCTGTGGGAGAAATTAGGTGACCTTGAGGAACAGCAATTGCATGAAATCTCCTGCAAAAGGAGCTTCTTTCTGCTCTAAGCTGGGAGCTCACACATTGGGAATGAGGAAGGGAGGGAAAGGCAGAGATGAACTTGCCTCTCAGGGGCTGATGATAAATCTCTGATGTAATGTGGCTCTGAAAAAGGCAAATTCGATAGCAGAAGGTGTCAGGGGAGATATTCCCTTTAGAGAAAGCCAACAGCTTCTGTTGTGGCACAAAGCCCCAAGGAGGCCTTGTTTGGAGTCCTGTTCCAACTCCAATCAACCAAGTTCAATGGAGATTAACTGAAACCAGGACAGGTGGAAGAATGGGTGGGATGATGATCCTTCCTTGTGGACCTGCAAGAGTTTGGCAAAAGGTAAACTGAGGGGATGGAGCTGCTGCCTGAACAAAGAGCCCAGAGAGGAGCATTTGAGGAGACAGGGAAAAGAGTTACTTGAAGTTGGCATCCGAAGAGATGGAGATAAAAAGCCCAAGGATATGCTTCAGCTGGAATTACAGGATCCTTCACCATGAAAAGAGCAAATCTGTGGGACACACTCCAAGTCAGAGGAGCAAGGGAGGAGGAGCTGAACAAGAGGATAGATTTGTTGAGGAAGGAGGGGATGTAGCTGTTATATCTCACTGAGGGGGATTTCAAGTTGATGAGGTTGATGACCAGGAGATCCTGAGCAGCACACAATCTGTCTACCCCTGAAACAGCCAGTTGCAAGATGCCTATTTTATGATAGTGCTGTCATGTTGGTGTGAATATTTGGGGGTGTGCCTCTCTCTGTGCTCTACCAACTGCCTGGAAATTTGCTCTGGATTCTAGATTTTCTCTTCCTGAAAGGCAGGCCTGTTGCTGAGATCTTGAAAACTGGAAAAAAAAAAAAGACATCTCTTTCTTTCCCAACATCAAAACTCTACCAGCTGGCTGGCCTAGCATTGCCTCTGCCAAAATCCTTCAGAACCCAGCACAAAGATAGTTTCATCCTCCCAGTCATAGCTTTTTTAGCCTCTGTTCTTCTCATGCAGGTCTTCATCTTTTCCCCTGCTTTTCCTCCCTTCCCAGTCATCAGCATGCAAAACCCTCTACCTCCTGCTATTCCCCAAATGCCTCCCAAACCCAAGGTCTCCACAGGTGCCTTATGCATGTGTGTGAAGAGCAATCAGTGCCTCACCTCCAATAATTGGAGTTGAGAGATGAATTTGATCTCTGCTGTTCTGCATGTGAGGGATGAGCCAGGGGGCTGAGCTCTGCTGAATGTGACGTGCTTTGGAGTTTAGGAGGCTTTACAGCACGGCACAGGGATCAGGACATCCTCCAGGGACTGGTGTAGGACACAGGCACACACCTCTCCCTGCCTTGGTGGCTGCACCCTGTGCTCTGCTCCTGCCCTCAGAGGGACAATGTCTGCCCAGCTCCTTGTAAATTAAAACCACCGATTGCTCTAAAGCTGTTTTATTCCTCTGGCCTTTGGCAGTGATGGGAGTACAGTGAGGGACAGGTGGTTTAACCATTCCAGCGATGTCCCAGTGCACACACACGTGGCCATGAACAGCGAGGCCCCTGTGCCTCTGCAGAAAGCCACCCCATTTCAAGAATGGGGCACTTGTGCAAGTCTCTGCTGCCTCACACCTACACGTGGGACTGTGGCTTTGCCTCTAAATGCTCCTTGAAGGGTGGCCTCGACCTGCAAACACGTGAGGCAGAAATCTGAAGGTGCCTTCTCTCACAAGTGCCCGAGGAACCAGCGCTCCCAGGGGAAGGGAAATCACCTCCTCCCCATTCAGCGGCGTCCTCTCGTAAGCAGGCTGGATCCTGAGCAGGGCTGGCATCCAAACGGGGAGGGGAGGCCTATCCCCACAGGTGCCATCACATTTAGACGGGCGATGGTGTGTGCAAAAACATGTTCATCTGTGAATACCGGAGCAAATTACTGTCTTGTGATTATTTATATGAAGATGTGTTTGTGGATGAATTACCAACCAGCCTGGAGCAAAGAAATGGAGCAGTGACTCCACCTAACATGTCAGCAGGCAAACCAACAACCCACTTGGGATAGTCATTAACAAATTAACTGATCACCCGGGTCTCCCGCTCCCTGTGGGGGATCTGTGTGCCTGGAAACCCAAAGCAGCAGATTTGCATTTGTGACGGAGGTGTGTGGGGACAACACTACCAGTGACTGCAGCCCGGGGCTGGCTGGGCAGAACTCAGCGCTGGGCAGGCCAGGACACCTCAAACTTGCCAAGTGCAGGCTGCAGATGAGAACAGAGCAGAATAAAGACCCAAAAATGAAAGAAAGGCAGGGAAAGGCTGCTGGAGAGGCAGAGGGAGAAATTGTGAGATGAAATGAGAGAGTGGGGAAAAAAATTAACAGCTTTCTTTGTTCCTTTTCATTTACAGACAATATTATAGTTCTGCACAGAAGGACTAATTTAGCCCTCTGTACAGCCCCAGTGACCCTTCCTAATAGAAACCATTTAAATCTTTAAACAATTTACATGAAAATGTAACTTTGCTGTGAATATATTTCTTCCCCCTCCTGCTCCCATCACAAGTGCAATCCTTCAAATCTCTGACAGCTTCCATTATCTCTTAATGAAGTGAGAGCATCTTTCTTAGGAGACGCGCCGGCCCTGAGGTTAATCTCCGAAACGAGGTTCACAAATAAAAATCAGAGGAGGGAAGAGGAAAAAGGAAAGGCAAACACTTAAAAGAGCTCAAGTGGGTGGCTCCACCACCCAGAGACTTTAGATCCAGGAGGGCAGTGATCACATCCTCCTTGAGAGCGCGTGTGGGCTGATGGCTGACTCCATCCCTCCATCCCAGGGGAACCATTCCAGCTGCCGTTGGCTGCCCCACCTCATGGGGCCTGAGGTGGCTGGAACCTCCCGTGGGCCCAATCTCATGCCTGTGCCAACACAAGTGGGGGGGTGATGCCAGGCAGTGCCTCTCCCAGAGGTCCAGCTGCTGAGAGACAAGGGGAGCCCTGGGAGGTGCGAGGGACACCAAGGCCAGGCCAGAGAAAGCAGAGCCTGGAGGCTGTGGGGAGAGAGGCAGGAGAGAGAAGAGCACAGAGCAACCTGTTAAAAATGTCATCCTGGGATGCCCAGGGCTGGGAGCACTTTCCCACACAACAGGCAGAGCTCTCCTTGTGGCACTGACCCACTTCTCCCAACACAGGCACCAGCAGAGCTCCCCAGCACAGCCTGCACTCTCAGACACACCAGGGCTGTACCTGAAAGGCCCATGGAGGCACCAGGGTCACCATCAACCCCGGTCTCACCAGCTCTGGAGACACTGAGCCTGAAACAGGGGCTCAAGAGCACCTTCCAAAGCACGTGGGGTTCTGTGTAGCCTTGTGGCACCTTGGCACACACATCAGGAGAAGCCACCTGCAGCTCACTGACAGGGACAGGCCGGGACGCAGGGACACCGGAACACCACGGAGGCACTTCAGACTCTGCAGGAGCCACACACATCTCCAGCCCAAACATCAGCCACAAACCCCTCGGTGTGTTTGCACACAACAGGCCCCTGGGGCTCCTGCAGGGTTGCAGGATTTTGTGGGAATCTGTCACAGGGGTATCTGTGTTGTAAGAAAGTTGCAAAGGCAAAGCAAAGGGTGCCGCTCCAGGCTCTGCCCTCCATCAGATGCTCCCTGCTCTTCCCCAGGCTGGAGGGCTGCTTGGCAGAAGGCTTTGAGGTGGTGTGGTGCAGGTTTAAGATAGGGGACACAAGGAAAAATAAATGTAAAGGGCTGGTAATAAGGAAAGAAAGGCTGAAAAACTATTGAGATCAGAGGAGACAGTATGGAAAAGGGGATAAGAAATCAGGAATGTCTCAGGGGAAAGCAGATTCACAGGAAGGGGGACTACTGAATTGAACAGAAGAGAGATGAAAGCAGAAAGCAACAGCAGAGAAAAATAAATAGTTATTTCCAGAAAAGCAATAAAGTTTGAAATATTCTGGGCTAGAAGGAAGAAAAGGAAAACAGAAGCCCACCAAGAGTTAGCAATTCTGGCTCTTGAAGCTGCTTATGTGAAGAAAACAAAGAAAAGGAAAATACAAAGCACAAAAACAAGGAGCTGAGCGATGCAGGGAGCAATTCTTTCAGCAAGTTTGTTTCCTATTGTGTTCTCCATCATGCTGGTGTGGGACAGCATCAAACCACAGCTCTGTATCTCTGAACAAAGCATCACTCCCAAGCTCAGCACAGGAACTGATACTCTGTGGCCTCAGCACCCTCCCCATCAATTTGCCTTCAGGCCACAGGATCAATGAGCCCCTGGCCATAACTGAAGAGTTTTTCAGGCCTGTCTAAACACAAAACCACTTCCCTGCTGCCAAGTAAGCCCAAATTTGAAAATACTCGTACAGAAGTCTGTCATCCTGAGGAAAGACAAAGCCTCTGAAGAGAAAGAGCAAAAGGCACCGGCCAGAGCTGCAGCTCAGCAGGTCTGTCCTAACCCAAACCCTCCAGCTGGGAAACCTGGGCAATGACAGATGTCCTTGCTGATAACTGCACGAGGCAGTTATCAATCAAGCCTAAGTGAAGGCAAATCAGTCCTCATCTGTGCAGGGTAAGGCTCGTTGGCTGCCTGGTGTCGGGTAAGATGGAGCTCTGCACTCCAGGATCAGCAGTGCCTGGCAGGTCACTCAGCTGCTCGTGATGTCCCACGGGCTGGAGCTGAGCCTGGGCTTTGCTGGGCCTGATCCACTGGCCCAGGCTTTGCTACTGCACACAAGCAAAGAGGGGGAGGACATGGATGGGACTGAAACCTGGGGTCTCTCAGTGTATTCCCAGGACTCAGCATCACCTTGGAGTGGCTCTGGTTTAACCTCTCCCTGTCCCACGCAGGGCAGGGGAACATCAGCAATGTTCCCTCACAAACTGGACACCTGTGACTTTCCTCCATCCCACTCTGGGTTTCAGGGGGGCAACTTCCCTGCCAGGGGTAGGTAATCAATCCAGCACGGAGGGGATGGCATGGACCCCGTGCAGGAGGGACGAGCTCATGGGTCCCAGCCCATGCAGGGGGAGAGGAGGAGCAGGGAGAGGGAGCTGTGAGGGGCAAGTCAGCCTCTGCTGCTGCTGCTATCCCAGCTCCCCACAAAGCTCCTTTCCTCCTGGTACAGAGAGGCACAAACAGCTCTCGTTCAGTGAAGAGGGGTTTGGAGGGTGAGTGGGATGGAGGATAACAGCTGCATGTCAGCCCTGCAGGCAGCTCCAAACAGGGCTTTTAGCCAGTTCCCTTCCTCTCACCTTCCCCTCTCCTGCCTCTGCACAGTGAGCAGGAGCAAGTTAACCCCCTAACCTTTAATCAAGGGCTCGTGTACATGGAAAAGGATTGATGGAGCTTGTCTCCCTCATGGCCTCACACCACAGCTCCGATTACACCATTAACTCCCCAAGCCGAGTGCCTGGGCTGGTATCGGCAGCCAAGGAATAATGGCCCTGGAAACTGCATTACAGAGCAATTGCTGGGAAGCAGCGGGATGCAGAAATGGGCATTTCCATCCCAAGGTGCTCTGGGAAAACCAGGCACCTGCTGACAGGAGGAGATGGAGGGTCCTCGCTCTCCACACACAGGCAGAGGGCTGGGTGTGAACTCCACTTCTCCGGATGACTTTGATCAAGTTACAGCCTGTCCAGGTCTGATGAACAAAATGCATCCCAGGGAGTGAATGGTCTTGGGGAAATCCCACTATCCATGACCAGGTGAGTCACTAAACTAAATGGGCTGCAGAACCTGCACCCAGGTGTCCCACGCCAGCATCATTTTGGAGACCTTGGACATTTTTCCCTTTGTTTTGAGTACTGAGGAGTCTTCAACCAGAAGAGAGATCTCTCATCCCTGGATCAGAGCCTGGTGAATGCAGCAGGACATGAGATTCACGGGGCTGTGTGGGGAGACAGGGGAAGCATGAATGAGCAGACCTGCAGGCTTGGAGACAGCCTCACTTCAACCCAGGGAAGCTGAATTATTAACAGCCTGGATTAACAATCCCAGAGATGGAACATCTCCACCAGGAGATACTGAAGGACTCTACCTGCAACTGGAGGAAGCTCTTTAGTCAGGTCTTCACGCATTACATGGAAGAGAATGGGTCAGATCCGGGCTGTGAATGAGGATGGGCCGGTCCATGGGTGCCAGGATTATGGATTCACTGGCTGTCTTGGGGCACAGGACTTTTTGTTCCTTCTGGTTTAAGCCAGGAATGTCACCCCACAGGTGATACCTCCCTGCAAAAAGCTTTGCTTTGGTAAACTTTTAAAAGCTGGGAAAAAACCCCACGTGATCTGAAAATCACCAGCCAGCAGCACCTCACGGGATCAGGAGCTTCCCTGAGGCTGAGCAGTGGGTGAGAAGGGGATGGAGGGTGGAAGGGGTGACACAGACAGTGTAGGGACGGGTTCAGAGCCGAGCCAGGGCTGGGGGGCTCCAGGGGGAGGAGAGATGGCTGGGAGAAAATCCTGGGAGTGCTTGTGAAAACCAGCCACCTCTGCCAAAGCAGGCAGGACTTGCCAAGGAGCCAAGGCTGCACAGAGTATCCCGCTGGTCAGCTTATTGCTGCAGCTCCTGGCGTGGTACCATCCCTCCTTGTAGCTCCACGGGGTGGGAAAAGCCTGCCAACAACCAGCAACTCCAGTGGTGGGGTTGGTACCACCTTCCCCTGAGTGCAGGAGCTGCCTCTCCCGAGTGGGTGTGAGGCGTGACCTGCTCTCCAGAGAGAGAGCTCTGCTCTCCATGGAGGAAAACTCGTCCTCCTGAATCCAGGTCCACGAGCGGCCGGGAAGTGGGATGCTACTGACACCCAGTGGCTCCGTGCATCCTGCAGACAGGGACTGGATCCTGGGCTGGTGGAGGAGCCGTGGCCACGCTCTCCCCACGGCCTTTTGGGGGGACCTGTCTCTTCGGGGACTCGTCTGTGGAGGGAGGGGTTGGAGCCCCATGGTCACCACATGCTCATGGCATGGCCAACAGTGACATCCCTGGCAAATGGGACACAGGGGACAAGCAGGAACACCCCAGAGGGTGGTGGATCCATGTTCAGCCCAACAGTGTCTGCCTCGTATGGCGAGACACTGTGGGAGATGTTCTCACCCACAGCACAGCACATCCACCTCTGCAAACAGCTACACTATTTTATTCTAAAAGCTAATAAATAAGTGCCCTAAATTGCCACAGAAATGCTGCAGAGTGGAAGAAGGGGAGAGGCTGGGGTTAGTTTCCTCTGAGATGATGTGGTTTCTGCTCTCCAGATGCCCCTGCCAGCTCTGATGGTCAGCTCTGGCCTCTGCAGCCCATAAATACTGCAGGGATGGAGGCTGGGATTTTGGGATGGAGCTCCATAGGCCAGCTGTCTGTGCGAGTGTTCCTGTGATGCCTCCCCTCACAAACATTTTAACTCCAGGCAAAGAAGCAGGTTAGAATTGGAAGTAGATTTAACTAAATCAGAAAACCCCGTTCACATTCCAGAACAAGACCATCTACACACAGGGAATTATTTAAAAGCAGCAATGGAGCTTTTCAATCCACTCCACATGTCATTTCAGCTCCAAAACCAAGCAAGCAAGCAAACAGCACAGAAAAATAACAACAAACTGCCTGCATTTGGCACCCCACAGTGCACAACCAGACAAGATACAGCCTCTGACCTGATGAACAGCAGCAGATAAGATGGACACAGAACAGAACAAAAAAGAGTTCAGGAGCAACACTTCACAGCTGAGAAAAACACATTTTCCTATGGGCCTTCACACTGACAAGCTCTTGTTTCTGCTACAGAGAGCACCCGGAGGCTGCTGAAACAGAAATGCATTTTTAATTATTTGTTATTATCAATTGCTTTGCAGATAGAAGCTGCTGATAATAGAAATCCATTGGAGCGAGCTGAGGAGAGCAACAGCTCCTTGGACTGTGTGAGCAGGGACACGACTGTATAAAGGCACAACTTACCCAAGGAAGATTATCCCAGAGTCTCAGAGTGGACCAGCCATCATCCCCGTGGGATCAGAGGAAGAAGGGATGCTTCCTCTGCAAGTGTATAAATCAGATTGTGGGTGGAGAAAAAGAAACAGAAGCACTAAATGAAAATCACCATGGCCAAAGCACATGGTGCACAGATTTTGTGCACGGCGCACAGATTTTGTTTGTATTCCTCCAGAGAGGGCTGGTGATCAGGAAACACTGGTTGGAGATAAGGCACCAAATCTGGGCTACAAATAGGGACAGAAGGAAGAGTCTGGAAGTTCATCTCTGCATCCTATTTCCAGGCCTTCATCGCCTCCTCTTATGAAGCAAAGCAGGGACAGGGAAGGCACCGTGTGCCATGATCTGGGGGGTGACACCGAGGTGTCCAAGGAGTGCAAGGGAATGCAGTGACTGAATTAATGCACCATCTCTCATCCTAAATGAGCCTCCTTGGCATCCAGTCACACGCCCAGGGATCCAGCTCTGGAAACAAACGGGCTGATTAGCATCGACTGTGTTGCCATTGCCCTGGGCAGAGACAGCTGATCGATGGCTACTCAATAAGGCACAGGTGGGTGTCAGTCACTCCAGGGGAGCCTCCTGCCCCCTCCACGGGGACCTGAATGGAGAACAAAAGCAAGTGTACGTCCACTTTCATCCCCCAGACTGGACTGCTCATGTGGCAGCAGCAGGGACCTGATCAGAGCAGTTGTCTTCAAGGCAGGACTTTGCTGCCCCTTGGCAGAAGGTGGTTTTCTTCAGGGCCCAAGAAGGTGCATCTCCCCACCCACAGCACTCTGACAGTGCCCTGTGAGGAGGAGAAATCCTCTCTGCTCCCAGCTGTTATCGTATCCCCTGCATGCTTCCCTACCCTCGCTCAGTAAACATCTTACACCCAAAGGATTAAAACACAAAGATCTGGGCTGACCTTCCAGCTGGCCCTGTCTACCTTCTGCAGTCTCCAGCTCCGTGTGTTAACAAACAGCTCTGCCCCGTCTTCCCACTCTTCCCAACTTGACATTTCTTCAATAGCCTTATTTTCTTCCGTTTGTTTTGTTCCCTGCATGTGCACCAAAACTCCTTGCTCCTGCTTCTTCTGCACAAATTGGTTTTCCCTTATACATTGTCTAGAGAGCAGTGAAGGAGGAGTGGAAGAATCACAGCCCCTTTCTCATCTTAGATCACACATTTTCCCTCTCTCCAAGCACACATTCAGAGCTGGGAACAAAACAGCAGCGGTGGCTGATTCCCATCGTGGCTGAGGATCATTTCAAGGCTGTGGTGTGAAAGGACTCTCCTGCCTCAGAGATGAAATGTGCTGTGGAGCAGAGGGAGAAGCAGCAATGAATAAGCAAGTGGTGCTGAGCAGGAGTGTTCAGTCCCCCACCCTCTGCTCCCACTTCTCTGCCTGCAGGCAGAGATGAGTGTCTGGGGGCAAAGCAAGGAGGTTCACAAATGAGCGTGGCAGCAGGATGGGAGATTGAAGATCCTGAAGATACCTGGCTGGCTGCAGTGGCTCTGGGATGGTGCTCTCCCTATGAGACCTTTTGCATCCACACGTGGGTCCTGGGCTCTCCCTGTGGGAAAACTCAAGATCAGCTTCAAACCCCAGTGCGGACACAACCAAAACCTCCACGCTGCTCTAAGTGATTACAAAGGCCTTATTTTCTTCCTTCAGCCCAGCTCCCACCCAGCACAGGGACTGTCCCCTCGTAGGTCCATGCAGCTCTTGGAGCCAGGGTGACAGGGCTGTCCTGTGAGGATTTGGACACCTGAAGGGCAGGAGCAGCCGTCGGGCTCAGCGCTGGCACGGTGTGGGGCTGGCACGGGGCACAGGGGACGGCAGCGCTGCAGTCTGGCCAAGGGGTGATGAAATCATGAATAACTTCAGCCAGGTCGTTATCTGCCAGGATGAGGTAGAATCTCCTTGCCAGTTAGAGATGACAGAAAACATCATTCACGGCCATTCCTGTGTGAGAGGAATCCAGAAGTACAGCAAAAACCAGGCCACCCCTTGTAGACGTGAACTTCTGACCCAGAAGAGGTTTTCTCAGGGGAAGCTGCAAACTCTCCAAAATGCTCTTTTCCCTGCGCTGTGCAGCTCCAGCCCCTTTGCTGCCCTGCTTGGCTCCAACGAGCTGTCATCCATCCAGGATGGGTGTCTCCAGCCAGCTGGGAGCTGTGCTGCCGTGGCATCCCGCTCACCCCGGGCTGTGCTGCCCGAGTGCCGTGTGCCCCGCCCGCAGGTGGGCACAAAGCCTGGGGGCTCCAAGGGAAGTCCCTGGCTGTGGGGGTGGACTCAGGAACACAAATCACCACAGAGAGCTGGCCCTGCCTGGTGTGTTGCCCTGGCCAGGTGCCACCACTCCAAGAGAGGCACCACCGTCCTGCCCAATCCAAAGGGATGCACAGGAGCGTCCTGACAGTGGGAGAGGATCTGTTGGTGGCACTCAGACTGCTTCAGCTCATGCTCTGGCATGGATCCAGCTGCCGAGAGGGCTGGGATATTGGCTTCTGTCAGATGAGCTTGTAGCTGGCCTTTCAACAACATGTGAGACACTGGTTTTCAGGCATCTGTGCAATTCATTACTCTCCAAATGAACACAATATGCATCACACCCCGGGGCAACCTGTGCACCAGTAAATCCCCACCGCTCACCTCCAGAAAGCTGGAAACACCAGCAAGGTGCCAGTATCCAGTACTGAGCCTGGATTGCTCCAGGGTCACAGTACTGGGCGGGCAGTGCAGTGGCACATGGAGGTGGATGGGAATGTGGGAGCTGCCTGTGCTGGGAGTGGGGCTGCAGGAGGGATGTGTGGTAGTTGGCAGGACTGCTGAGCACCACAGATTTTGAGCTGTGCTCTAGAGCCCAGCCCATAACTTACGGTGCTGGCAGCACACTAAACAAGGTGCTCCCTGCTGAAGCGAGAGGGGCTGTGCAGTGCACGGGGCTTACCCTGCTCTCCTGATCAGGGTGTGCAGGGATGGGGCCTGTTCTGAGCCTGGGTGGCTGCCAGGGCTCCTCACACAGACTCAACCACTTTGATGGGGCAAACAGTTTGCACCTCTGTTGTTCCAAAAGCCCTGGGAGAGCAGTTCCCTTTGCTGGGTGGGCACAACAAGAAGAGCCTCCCTTGAAGAGGGAATAACCCCCAGGCACAGGCAGTCAGCACCATGGCACGGTCTCTCTGATGCTGAAAAGAGGAAGGGAAAATGGGGAAGCTTCTACAGACATCACAGGAGCCAAATATCCGAGATCCCACTAGCAGTTGTGTAGCTAAAGCGACAAAAAAAACCCCTTGTATAAACTTGTGTTTGATTTAGACAAAATTCCCCCTTGGGGTTGCTTGGCCAGGAGCATCTCCTGGCTGAGCTCTCGTCCCATGTCGGGGCCAGGCTGTCCCGGTGCCCAGGGCCAGCTCCATCCCCTCTGTGCCATCAGCCTCCCCCGGTGAAGCCGCAGCCACCCGGAATCCGGCGCCGCCGCTTCATCCGACACGGCGAGTGCGTTTAATGAATGAATTAATTTTGCTCTCAACCGGGTGCGACGCGCATTCAAAGGACAGAAAATAAACGTTTCCCTTCCCTAATTTATCGCGTCCCTTTTGATTTGTCATACACACAGCAGCGTGTGCTCGGCCTCTCCCTATCTCCCCCACCCACCGGGTCCTGGATATTCCATCACCGCAGAGACAAACAACCTCCCAGCAGCAGCTGATATTGCTGTGCTGTGTTCCCTTCCATCCATATCCGCCGGCTCTGGCACCGCACGGTACCACATGTTGCTCAGGAGCCCAGAACTGATATTGCATCCCTCCTGGGGGTCATCACAGCCAAAGACAGCCACCTC
This sequence comes from Pipra filicauda, assembly GCF_003945595.2. Taxonomy (NCBI): domain Eukaryota; kingdom Metazoa; phylum Chordata; class Aves; order Passeriformes; family Pipridae; genus Pipra; species Pipra filicauda. Next base: position 4,017,792 of record NW_024104887.1, on the reverse strand, counting down.
CCTCCTCTGTCAGCAGGGCCTTTTTTAAAGTTTCCATCTGAGATGTATTTATGCCTGTTTTCCCCCCATGCCAATTTTATATTTAAGCGTCTGTATCCTTCTCCCTGCACGGTGCCATTCGGTGTGATATACACAGAGGGAGTGATCCTGTGCCCACTCAACTTCTGTTTTGCTGAGCTTAACAAGCCAAGAGTCTCCACTGCAAAACAAGCTCCTCATTCCTCAGGCCAGCCCTTTTTCCGGCCCTTCTAGTTTTTGGATGGATGCCACAAAAATAGCGATCATATTGTGAAAACCCTTAACAAACTACTCTGAAGTGACCACACTGCCCCCAAGCCTTTCCTCTTTTACAGGAGTGGAGACTGTAACTATACCCAAACCTTGATTATAACTGGGGAGGTGGTGTTTGCTTCTGATGTTTTCCTGAGGTTTGGGGACCACTAGGACCAAATCTGAGATCTCAGCTGTGCACCTCCTCGCTTCTCCACCTCCTAGTTTGCTCCCTCCACATTAGGGGGTCTTCATTCCCTTTCCCAGTGATTCCGTGACTTCTTTTCCCTGAATCCTTCAGTAAATGTCTCCTGCCCTGCTCAGCTGGGTTCATGGTTGGGTTGGCCACTGTGCACATCTCACCACTCTCCCATGAGCCCAGGTCCCCTGTGAGCTTCCAGAGCCCTTTCCTAACAGGCAGGAGAGCCAAGCTCTAAATCCTGCACATTTTCAGGTAAACCACTTAATTTCCTCACACAGCTGACAGAGCTTCCCAGGACTGAGCAGAGTTTCAGCCCCAGAATTAGCATTTCCAATCCCTCTCCTAATGAGAGGCCACAGGCAGCCTGCTGGAACAATCTCTCACTAAACTGCCCCAAACACAAAGCTGCTCTGGAAAGCAAGAAGCTCTTTAAGGAGGAGTAATTGTTAAGATTTGCAAAATCCATTTTTCCCCCATCATCTGTGCAAATCCATTTTAGAATCTGTAAATTTGTTCTAGGATTAGATTAATAGGTTTCATGATTTATAAACCTTTTCTTCTCTCTCACCCTCCCCTTGACTTTAAGAAGCAATTGCAGACTTTAGCTCAGTCCAGGGTTTAGAAATAATTTCTCAGCCACTGCTGTTATTCTGGTATACTAGAGGGGAAGATTTCTCACCTAGAACACCAGGATGTCCCAGTGCCAAACCCTCCTTACAAACGGGATGTTTGATGGTGACCTGTGTTAGCACCAGGCTGGTGCCTCCTGGGAAGCACAGCTGGAACCAAAAGCAAACAAAGGCCAGCAAAGGAAGTCAAGGCCTTGCTTTGAATCACCTGAAAACAGCATAACAGCACCATCAGCCCAGACTACCCATCTCGAAAGCTGGCTGCCTGGGAAGACACCAGAATATCTCACAAACTCCAGCAGTTTGCTGGAGACAATTTGCTCAGGGACATCCTGGGCCAGTGATGGGGAGTTCGTATTCATTAGGCCTTGAGGGATTTGTCCTCTATGCCCGTGACCCTGCTGTGCCCTGAGAAAAACCCTCTTCTCTTGCTTACAGAGGAGCCCAGAACAACAGCCCTCCTCACACACACGTCTGAGCTTAGTGCCGACAGCCCAGGCTGCCTGAGCATCCCTCACTGCCCCAACGTCCCTCGGTGCCCTCAGACATCCCAGCGGGATCAAACGAACCACTGGGACATGAAAGACAGAGAAAATCTTAACTCACCCTGGGACCTGTACCCAGCAGGCCCTTGGAAGCAAATAATTTATCAGACTCCAATAAAAGGTCCCACTGAGTAGCCCCAAAGACACTGTCTCAGCTCCACTTTGCTCAGTGTCCGCATCATTCCCAGCCTGGGCTGATGTATTCTTAATTAGCATCTTAATGTGAGGAGCATATGCAATGAAGCATGAAAAGAAAATCCCCATCATTTAAATTCATTAACAGTCATTGAAAGTCTTCAATGCAGAGGTGGAATTATCTCTGAACTCCTTCTGAGAGACCAGCTGTGCTCACTAAACTGTGGTGGATGTCGCTGCGCCCGTTTATTTATTCAGCTGCCTCCAGGGTGTTTGTCCCCCTGGATTTGCCCCTCTGGATTATTACAGGTTGCAGCCACTGGATCACCTGGGTGGCACATACAGGTGTAACCACAGCAGTCACCCCAGGCCTGGATACAGAAGGCCCATTGACAGGTTGGTCATGGAAACTTTTCCAGTGCGTCCCCACTGAGGATGTTTAGTCGTGTTTACCATGTGGATTACTCTGTCTCCTGTGTTTGCTCTTCTTCTTATCCTTTCACCAGGGAATACCTCCAGCAGCTCCCATGTCTAGTCTCTCTCCCGTGGCTGTCAGGGTTGTAGGGAAGTGGGTGCAGTGTTAATGAGGTGGGATTTGCCACTGTCCCAGCAGCCATCAGGCTCCCACACATCCCACACGGGGAATCCCCAAACAGCCCCTGAACTGAGGCCATGGGAGACACTGGGCTGGGCTCAGGCTCCTCCTGCCTCCTGAGGAGCTGCTCAGGGGGGAGTAGGAGGGGAAAAGCTTGTGCCAGCAAGACTTGTCCTGCTGAGCACCCCCTGCCTTTCTGTGCTGTTTGTGTGCCCTCGTGTTTTGCTGAAGGCAAATTGCCAGAACCAAAGAGGCAAAGAAATCAAAATAAGCTGCTCCACAGCAAATTACAGTGAAGGTCTCATTTACAGAGAAAACCTGATTTAATGCAAAACAGGCTTATAGCTTGGTGCAAACCAGTCTGTTTTAGGGTATTTGAAGCTTCTTGGATTTCTTTCACTCAATTAAGGATTGGTTTTATAAGCCAACCCCAAATTTACCATTAAAAAAGAATAAAACATCCTCCCAGAAGTTTGAGCAAGTGCAAATGAACTGGATCCAGATCCTATTTGCACTCAGTTCATGCTGCTTTACAAGTTCCTAAGGAGGAACTATCTATGGGAGGAGACAGCAACCAACCTGACAAATCCAGAAAGCCCACAGAAATGTCAGATTGTCCACAGGTATTTATTCTTGGAGGTCTGTCTTCACATGCAGGTCAGAATCTGTACTGGGTTTGCATGGCAAGGTTTTGGCAGTCGGGGGGGGCTACAGAGGTGGCTCCTGTGAGAAGCTGCCAGAAGCTTCCAGCTATTCCTTATCTCGATCCATGAGGATTTCCTTATATTTTCACTCCTGTCCAGCTGAGGAGGGCAGTGATAGAGCGGCTTTGGGGGGCACCTGGCACGCAGCCAGGGTCAGCCCACCACACAGTCCAATCATCTTTCTAGTGACAGAGCTGCAGGAGGAATGACAGGAGTGTTTGAAGGATGCAGTGATCTGAGGTTCTTTCAGACATCTTTAATAAATGATAGAAAAGGCTTTTTTTTTCCCCTCTATGCTGGAAGATTTTCACATTGGGTTTCAAAGAGATCTTTTATTCCCAGAATGGGAAAATAAAACCATTTCCATTCAAAACACTACTCTAAGATTACATTTGCCTCAACCTAATTTTTAAAATACTTTCGAAAGAGAGGAAAATGAGTTTAAAACAAACAGAAATCTGTTTTATTTTGGATTATACTGACTCTTCCATTTCATCTCAAAGGCTTTGTGAAGGTGGAGAGGGCTCACGTGCACGAGCTCCCTTATGGCACGAAAAAATGCTGGAAAACTTTCTATTTTGGGCCGCTCCGAAAAAGAAATCTCATTTTGCATTTTTTTTTTTTCTTTCCTGGTTAGGCAGGAAAATGAAAAAGCAATTATTCATGCAGTTCTCATTAACCATCCATCTCCAAGCTGTTTATAAGTGATTAGTCAGTCCCAGACTCATGTCCCAGACAGGAGCAGCGTGTGTTTATTAAGGTGTCAGGGGAAGGTGTTGAAGGTGGTTCTAAGCTGGGGCTGAGGAGAATCAGCTGAAGCCTCTCGCTATTGATCAGCGATTTAAGCAGCCCCGATTCATTACAGCATCTCTTCCTGGTGTGCTAATGAGCACTTAGGAACAGACCTGTAATCCAAAGCTGAGTTCTTAAACAGCAAACCTGGGCCCAGCTCTGAACTCCTGATGAATTTTAGCGTGACCGTGCCAGGATCCCGCGCCAGGGGTTGCTCCCGGAGACCAGGCAATTTTTCTCCAGGCCTCCTTGGAGAAAGCTGGGGAGTATTTTTCATCCAGGACCGGATCCAATTGACTTCCCGGGGATGGAGCCATTCTGCTATTTCCCTTTGAGGTGACTTTGGTAAAATTACCTGGCAGCCCTCAGTGCTGATTGCGTGGCCCTGACCCGGGAGCAAGTGTATGAAAGGACCAGATTCAGATGCTACTCAATAAAAACGGGAGGATTTACTCCAGCAAATAACTCAGCCCAGCAATTGTGTTCTCTCTCTGACTCTCTTGCCCTCCTTCTTTTCTTCTTTCTAATAAAATAAATAAATGACAAGGACTGAATTCTGCAGTAGGAAATTTTTCAACCTAGGCCTCCTCCCAGGATAATCTATTATCTTCACAAATTACTGCAGACAGTTCTTTATTGTTTAAAACCTTTTATCCAAATAAATGCATAAACCTTTCGAAAGGGAAAAAGGAGGGGGGGAGATGAAGGGAACCAGCATTTTAAATGAAAATTTTCTTCCTTCATTGACTATTGCATGCTAAAAAAAATGAAAATAAGACTGAAAAATAGAAAAATGACTGGAAGAAGAGGAAAGGAATGAGCCCAGGGGAACAGAAATTGGTGATCCGCAATGGATTTCATTAAAGTCTTCCCCCTTTAAATATTACAAGTGTTTGTTCTCTGCAGCCTGATAAATATCTAGCTGTGTTGAGATTGAAAATTGATAAGCCATGCAACATCAATCTCCTTCAGATTCGCGGCCTCCCTGCAAACTCATCACTTTGGGACAGCCCCAGTTTAATTAGCTGGTGGGGTAATGCCATGTCGGGCAGCTACCTAACAGCCTGGAAGCACTTCCAGTGTTCTGCTACATTAGGCCCCTTTGGGCAGATATTTCTCATACATCCAAACACAAAGAGGGATGCGAGAGGAGCAGCCTCTTCCCCGTCCTTCCCGAGGCACTGCGTGATTCTCGTTCCAGCATTCCGTGCCTGGTGGTGGGTGGGATGTGGCTGGGAGACAGGTGGGAAGAAGGATGCTCAGACAGGGGTTTAGGAAGAGGAAGGGCAGGAGGAATTTGTCTCAGTTTGAGGGCAGGCACCCAGTTTTCTGGTGTGGTGATTATTTTGCAGCGCTGTTTTCTGCCTCTGAGGGCACGGGAGGAGCACGGCGCTGCCACCCGACCCGACCACTCAACCCCCCCAGCTCAGACAGGCAGCTGTGCAGTGAGCAAGACCAGAACATGAGCTTCAAGACTTTGCTCTTCCACCACTGAGTTAAGTTTTAATGCCCCACCGCCCCCAGGCCCCCCGTTGTACTCACTCAAGGGTGAGGGCACCAAGGGGGAGAGGGGTTGTCAGTGTGGGGAGATCTGTCAGCTCAGCACAGACCTGACTGCTCCTTTTTGGGGAGCTGGCTAAAGGAACCTCTTCAAAGCAATCCAGTGGGAGCTGAACTCCGTGTGCCCCCTTGGAGACTGTCCTGGAGACATTCCTTGAAAAGTAATCCAAGCACTGTTGGCAAACCAGCACTGAGTCCTTGACCTGACTAATGGAGCCTTTGCATCACATCTTCGAGCACGTTGAGGACCAACTCTGCCCAGTTCGGGCATCCCAACTACTGCTGTGGCAACTCAGGGCACCCAGTTTCTCCTCTGCTTCCTCATCCTCCATCTCCTCCTTCTCCTCTCCCAGACCCAGTGGCCTGTGCCCCAGCACTGGTCTGTTCCTCCCCAGCCACAGCAAGTTGGGAATGGGGCCATCCCTGTTCCACCTGGTGTGAGGGAGGCCAGCACAGCTCTGGAGCAGGAGGAAACGACTCAGAGCTGTGCACAATGAAGATGTTGCCCAGGAGAGCAACTCCTTTTTTCGGCCCTGGAGAGTCTTTATCAGGGAAACCTCATTCCCTCTAACAAAGCACATCTAATGTTCTGTTTATTACCTTTGCTGCTGCATTTGGACTGTCAGGAGATGAAGAAATATCCCCAGAATTAACAGCAACATAACAGAGGAAGAAGAGCTGAGGGAGAGGTTAAGGCAAGTGCTGTTATCTAAGAAATAGGCTCATAAACTCTCTTCACTGAAAAGGGTTTGTGCTTAAATGGTAGCACCCCTCTGTACCCGAGAGGGGAACTGTGGCTGCTCCTCCCTGGCACCAGGGGAGAGCCAGGTTACTGCCCTGATCACTGTTGCCTTCATGGATTTTAATGTCCAGACCACAAAGATATGTCCAGTCTCATGAAGAGCGTTCCCAGAGAGAGTTAACATTAAGTCCTTGAAGGCTTGAGGAGTCTTTGTGTACCTACAGTGCTTAACAGGACAAGCTGTTCTTCAGGTCAGTGCTTTCAGGGTCACCGGGAGAAGAGGAAATTTGTGAGCACCCAGAGCCAGACTGTAATCTCAGCCAGAGACATTAAAGACTGGACAGCAGGAAGCTGAATCTGTGAGCTGAGGGAGATTTCACCCAACCCAGAAGGCACCTAAATGCAGGGGACACACTGGGGGAAAGCAGGAAGGGTCCAAATCAAGACAGAGGAGGATGAAGTGAACAGCTCAGGAAGATGATGCTGGAAAAATTTTCTTTTTTGCGGGTTGAGGCCCCTCCAGAGAGGGGCTTGTCTGGTTGGCAGTGGCAGGAGCATAGACAGAGGGCAGGACAACCTCAATCAAACACACAAGATCTTCAGTGAAATAAACCCGGTGCTGCTCCCAGACGTGGAGCTATCAAGTCTCCAAGCTTTGGATGAAGAGCTTTCCAGTGGCCAGCGAGGCATCTCAACTTATTCTGGAGAAGGCTTTTGAAGAAGTACACACTGAGTGTGCTGCTTGAGCACTGCACACCTGTACTAGCTGGAGAAAACTCCACATCTCTCAGAGGGTCTTGGAGCCATCCAGCCTCCGTTTGCCGGGATCCTGCGGAGCTGGTGCTGCCTCAGCCTTTCCCAGCTGGATGGAAAGCCACGAACCCTTCACAGTTTCTCCTCACAGTTCATGACCCCATGGTGCTGTGAGCCATGCTGTGCAATCACAGCACTGTCAGTGTGAAACACTGTGCTCCGGCCTCCGGGGGGTCCCTGCAGCAGCGGGAATGCTGGTCCCGGCTAAAAAAAGCACCAGGGCCTTGTGTATTATTGCTTCCAAAGGGACCTGAATGGGAATGGGAACAAAACAGACTGGAAGGGAGCTGCGGGGTGTCTCTCCACGTATTTACCCACAACAAACAGTGGAAAGCAGTGCTGAGCTCATTGAGCTGTCATTTGCACTTGGCACCAGAATGGATTTCCTTTTCAACATCTCCCAGCCAAGGGCTTCTCATCTGCACAGGTATTTTCTAGCTCATGCTTTTATTTTATCTAGGAAACCAAGAGATGCCACCACGGACATGGAGCTGCTCCAGGAAAAGGAGGAAGCAGGCAGGAACCCTCAGCCAAAGCATACACCCTTCTTTGATAGGCCCAAGACCACAATTAATCCCAGCCCACCCTGCGGGCCCCCAGGTCTCCTGGCAATGTGCCCCAGCACAGCCAGCTCCTGTTCCATTCCCAAAGGATACACCACTTCCAGACTGCCTCTCACTTAACACATGTCACAGAAACCTGCACAGCAAAGCTCTCTCCACCCCCAGTACAGCTCCCACAGCTCCACAGCTCAGGGCTGTGCTGATCCCCCGCAAATCTGCAGGTTTTCAATTTGCTTTCACAGGAAGGAGCTCTCAGGTGACACCTCACTGCAGGGCAGGGGAAATTTTGCTCCTGGAGCCAGGGCATTCCCAGGAGCCCTGCAGCAGAGTAACCCTGGCATCAGACCACATCCACATCCCTGGAAAGATCTATGGAATAACTGACCTTCTTCCACAAAGCAGGTCTGGTTCCATAGTGGAGGTAGAGAAGGAAAACCCTTTCCAGGTCTCCCAGTGTCAATCCACAATGGCACAGACTGATCTGGAAATGGGAAGACAGCTTCAGGCATGTCCCACTGGGAAGAGAGGAGACCATTCCCATCCATGCTGCCTCGCTGTAGATGACAACCCCAGCCATGGTCCCAGACCGTGTCCATCTCAGCCCTTTTCCTTTTGCAGCTCCGTCACGGAGCCTGTGACAGGGATGGAACAGGGCAGCACAAGCAATGTCTGCTGGTTCTCACAGCAGGATGGCCTTCCCAATGTTTTCATGCACAATTCCAATCCCACCTGTTGCCTGTCATGCCAGAGAGAGCAGCCTGTCCCCTGTGCTCCAGCTGTACTCCAGGGGAATAGAAATGACTGATTAAGCTCATGACATGTGGCCAGAGGGAAAAGCACACCCTGGAGAGGAGCAGAGAGGTGGTGCTGTCCAGAGAGAAACACAAGAGCACGGAAAGGTAGAATTTCCTTGCCCAGCTATCCAGCTGATTTCCAGGAGTGCTGAACTACCCTTGCAGATACAGAGCCCTTTTGGTCAGTGCAGTCATGCTCCAAGCCCCCTCCACAGCTCATATCACTCTAACACTGAGAGCCACATCCATGTAATGTTCCCAAACCTTAGGATCTTAACTTGGGTCCTCATGCCTGCCGTTCTCATTGTCCCAAAGATGGGGAGATGGAAGCACTGCTACCGTGTTAAAAGCAGGCAGCTGAATCTGTTCATACTTTGGAACTCCTGACCCCTCTGGCTAATTGAATTCATCCAGAAGAGGGGAAGGCTTACAAGGAAATTGGGAAAGTTTAGAAACACAAGAGTTACCGTGTGGGGAGGTGACTGGTGTCCTCTACTCTTTAGCTGCTCTTACTGGCTGAGAAGCAGACACAGCATCTGCTCTGCCGTGTCCTCTGTGGGGCCAAGCCACCAAAATCCAGTGGGACACGAGAGGCTGAGCCCTTCTGCCACAGCAGAACCTCATTTGTGAGATGGTCCTTTGGGCCATGGCAGACACTGGGACGCTGCCAACACCTCCTGACACGGCACATCCACGTGGGTTGGGCCCACAGGGAGAGATGGGTCCAGGAATGGCCCCGGGTCGGTGCTGGGATGAAACACTCTGGGAATGCCACCCCGCTGGGAGGGTGAGCTGCGCTGTCAGAACAATGCAATTAGCCACTTAATTCTTAATGTTAATTAACTTTTGCTTGCTCTAGCACCTTTGTCGAGGTATCGGCCTGCTCTCTGGGGTGCTCTTGGGAAAGCAATTATATCCTACTTACTTTGCAATTAATTACAGCTTTAAGAAGGCCGTGGGAGGGCACCTCTTCCTGTTTGATCTTGTAAATGCTTCATTAAAGCCCCAACAAGGAATAGGATATTTTTGTAGTTTTGCTCACCTGGCAACCCTGTCCTCCTCCCCTTTGAGGAGGCAGCAGTGGTGGGGATTCTACTTTGTTTTAGAATAGAAGAAAACCAAACCCCAATGGAGTTCATTTGGTACAGACACTACACAGCACCTCTGCTGCTCCCCATGACAACACAGCTGCTGAAATGAAGGCTCAGAGTCTCTAGTTTTAACAGGGAAGGACAAGTGACACTTCCCTAATGAAACAGCTTTTCAGTAGAAAGGCTGCAAATGAAACCCAGCTTTGCACAGTGTCTGCAAACCTGGGAAATGTTCATTTGTGGTCCAATACCTGGAGAGTATTTTGAGGTCAAACACTGACCACATTCAGTCCCCTGATAAAAGCTTTTAAGCCAAGAAATGGAAACTTTAGGGTTTACCACTGGTAAGTATTTAATGAAAGATGCCGAGGTTTTGACTATTTTTTTTTAATTAAGCCATTGGAAAAAATAATCCTGTTAGCGTTTTCTCAGGGAAAGTGCCACTTTTAAAGCCTGTGCTCCTGAAGAGATGCAGTTCAATTATACAATAACTCCCTTGTTTTCTGCGTTCTCACCCGGTTTCACAGTGAATTGAGCAACAAAGAATGTGTTAAATGAATAATTGACATGGTTGTGCTTTCTGCAGCAAGGAGCAGAATCCAACCTCTTCCACACAGCACAACCTCTCAGCAACCCATGATGAAAGACAGCCGTGGTGGAGGTGAAGAGGAGCTGCTGGGATCAGAAGTCCCTTGTTTGAAGCCGTATCTCCATGGGACGGCGACCTTTGCCTAAAACAATCCACCGGCAGCGTGTCCTGATGTTATCATGTCCTTGACTCCAACTGTGCTGCATCAAAGAGTGGGCCAATGTGGCCAACACCCTGGGCCCCCATGCCCCTTGTCCCATGCTCATCCCGTCCTCGCCATCCCTCCCACTCCGCCTTGTCTCCGTCCTCTGCCCGAGTGCAGGGAGAGCCAGACGGAGGGATTCTGCTCTCCAGCTGGCACTGGAGCGCTGCCTTTGCACGAGCATCCTCTCGGGGAGAGGGGAACGCAGCAGCTCAGATAAACTTCTTGCTCGGATTATTTTGGCTACTGCTGGCAGCTGGAGCGTTTTAGAGGTGCTGTGAAGCCCGGCAGTGAAGTGAGGGAGGGAAAGAGGAAAGAACAGACGAGTGGAGGAAGAAAAGAGTCTATTTACTGGGCTGCCTTTGCTGTTTCTGCATCTCTCAGCTTATCTACCGGATGCCGAAAAATTTAGCCTTTGTTATGCTAATACCGCTCTTGTCAGCACAAATGGCGCGGCTCTTCCCACCCTTCCCACCGCCCTCCCGACGCGCCTTCTCACTCGAGTGGAAGCACCAAGTCAGCAGAACAGACGGGGCCAGCGCTACCCACACAGCCTGCGACGGCAGCGGCTTTTGTCTGGTACGGCAGCTTCCCGCTTTCTTCTTGTCCCTTTGAACTGATGCGAGGGAAAATGAAAGGAGCTGGGAGGAAGGCACGTGCAGCCGGGAAGGCTGGGGAGCAGCAGCGGAGTTACTCAGTCCCCGCGGGCAGCACTGGCTGATCTCCTGCCCTGTTGGGCTGGGAGGGGACAACACTCACCCCGTGCGTCCTCTGACAGGGTCTGTTCGGGATGTGCACTCCACAGGGCTGTATGAGGTTGAAGAGGAATGAAATCCCCCCCACTTGCATTGAAATGCTCCCCAAAACAACCCCCCCACACCATCCCCAGCAGAGCACCCGTCTGGAAACGGAGGTGTCCGTGCAGCTCTGCCCACCACCTCCTGCCCTGACAGGGAGCCGTTTCTGGCTGCTCTCCTGAAGGTGCATCTGCTTTCAGCCTTCATTAGCAGCCTCGTTAATGTACACAGCTTCTCCCTGTGCCACGGCAGCACAGCTCCGTTCGGAGCTCGCTGCCGATTGCAGGAGACAGATCTAACGCTGCGCTGGATAATTCAGCCCGATGGCAAGCAGACACCAGGAACCAGCACCGCAGTCTGGTAACGCAGACGGTGCCAGGACTGACTGAGAGGGCCACAACCACCTCCTTGGCACGATGCTCCCTCCCAGTGCTCCCTGTCTGTCAGGGCTGCCTGTGCCGGGGAATCCTGCACGCTTGACGTGAGGATAAATGGGAGCCGTCAGTCACCAGGGCTATCAATCTGCCAAGCTGCATCAAATCTGCCATAAAAGATGTTTAAAAAGAAAATTGACATTTTGTTTTATAGCTCAGGGATTTAATGAAGGGGGAAGGAGGGCTGGAGGAGCCGTGCTTCCTCACACGGATGCTCTGATGAGCTCTGTGGGATCTCTCCTGTTCCCAACCCCAAGTGATGTCCTTCAGCTTTGAGACTGGTGCCCACCAGGACTCTGGGGATGAAGGACACACTTTGGGCATGAGCACGGGCTCAGCAGCAGCTCAAGGTTTTGCAGGAGCGTGAGGCAGAGCTGACCCCACCACTCTGCTGATGAACAGCTCTGGGTCTGACCCACTACCTGAAATCTGTGTCTTGCCCCAGGGCCAGACACGGCACATCCTACAGCGACTCCTGTGGTGAGCAGTGATGCTGGTGGAGGTGATTTTCCCACTGCCTGGCCCCAGCAAGAGACTGAGCCTCTTCCACCACTTTGGGCAATCAAATACCTTGCTCCCAAGTGGATTCCCCAGTGTCTAATAAAGGTTGAGCAGCCTGTCCCCCAGAAGCACTACTGACATGGCCACTTGCTTTCTCCTCCACCTACTTCCACGACCTGTGCAGAACCTGGAAATGCTGGTGAGTGCCAGGGTGCTCAGCACTGTGTGGGAGGGGGTCACAAGAAAAGAGATGTTCCTTCTTCCCCTCCTGGCTTCATCCTCCTCGCTCTGACCAAGGACAGCCCATGTTCTTGGGCTGACCCTGATGCATTACACCATTTTTATAGAGGGGGAGTCCCTAAGTGGCATGTTCCCATAAATAATAATAAGCCATAAAATCTGGGATTTATGGAGTGCCTTTCACCGAGGCACTGCCATGTACTTTATAGCTGCTGCTGAATGAAGCTGTGCAGTGTCTCACAGAATGATATGGAGGAAACTGAGGGATAAAGGAAGGCAGCAGTTTAATCCATGGAACAGTCAGGAATGGGGCTGGAGGGGGACCCACATCCTCCTCTGAGCTCCCGTGTTGAGCTGCCATCAGCAGTGTGGGGGATGACACATTTTATGGGCCAAATCTGCATCTGCTTCTCTCTGCCTTGTCACCTTGTGGTATTTGATGCCCCCCAGCAGTCCCAGCGCAGATATTTACCCCAGGAGATCCCTCCACAGTTCATCTCAAGCCTTAGCTTTTATTCCTAGTCTTCAGCTCTTAATTTCTCTCCCCTTTGTCCATTAATTAATTCTACAAAGCACTCTGGGATGCATTTATTCTGAGTGACAGAGTGGCAAATAATCTCTGCAGTGTTATTGCTGTGTGACTGCAGCGGGTCCCTGCTGATTGATGGCTCCTTATCCGAGCAGGAGAGTGACCAGCAGCCAACGCTCCTCAACCCCTCGCTGGCGGGATGGAGGTCACGTCAAGGAGTCACAGCACTTTAATGGAAATCTGGGCACCGTCCAAGAGGACTGGAACGGTGTGTTCTCAGCAATTTGCCTCTTTCCAGGCCCTGATGTATCCTGGGAATGAGGCTTGTTGCAAAGATGGTGCTGGACGTGCAGGATGCTGCCGGCCTAACCCATCGGGCTCTGGGTTTCACACCTCGGGCACTGGGTAATCCACACTTTGGGCATGCACATTTTGGGAATGAAAAGCTAAAAACACTGCATGGCTGAAGCAGAAGGATTTGTCCTGGCTGACAGTGGATGCTGTCAGGTGGGGTGAAGGCGATGTTTGAAGGAATCAAATCAAACGTGGGATGAGCAGGAGCAGAAGAACAGAGAGAGCTCTGTCTGAGATTAAAATAGCTGAGCTGGGAAAGGTGAACACGCTTCTGTGGCTCCAGTTCCCTCACAGTTACCACACCCTCAGCCTCCACAAATTCTCACCACTGAACAGCACCGAGACTGGCAGCAAAGTGCTTTGCCAAAAATTGCCAGGGGTTCAGACAGGGCTCAGAGCTGCAAAGTCCTGCCGGGGCTGAAACCCATCCTTGGTGAGCTCAGATGCCTGAAAAACTTTAATGCTGAAAATTAGATTTCAGGTAGCTCCAGGGTTAAACAGCGACTGGGAGGGATTTATAAGCTCTAAATTTTTAACTTTGCCCTCTAAAATGGAAACCAAGTGCCTCTGTTCTCCAGCAGATCCAATTTAGGGTCTCTTGTACCTTGGCTCTCCAGCTACTAAATGAATATTACTTCACGGACATGCAAAGAGGGCAGATGTGCTAATGAAGATAAGGGGCTTGGATGCAAATTTTCCAAGCCCAGTAATTACCTCATGGGGATGAAGACACCGAATTCTTGCCTTGATCATAAGAGATCAAGATGAGAAGCAAGAAAGGCCCCAAGATTCAAATAAAAAGTTCCATCAGCACGGGAAAAAATGAAGCCAAACGATCATCACGCTCATGGTAAATCTAATTAGACTTGTTGCTGATAGTTTCTTTTTATTTCCTCCAGCACTTTTTCAGGCAGAAGGACAGATGTCAAGACTGGCCTCTTAAATATCATTACCAAAGCAAGCATGGATATCGGGGAGCAAAAACTGTTTATGTTCCTGCGATTAAATGGCATAAAACAATACTCTTTACAGCAACTATTAGCTGGCTAATGGCATCCCATCATTCCTCATATCAGCTAAGTGACAGATGGAGCTGACGGCATAATTAAGCCACTAAGAGTGTCATAAATTACAAAACTACCAGTGAAGCACCAACCCCACCGAAGGAACCATTGCAATATGATGTATGAGGAGAGGGAGAGAACTGTCTTCATTAAGTGACTGAGAGAAAACCGTGACGGGGTTTGGTGGTGCTGTGAGGAAACCTTAAAGTCACTCACACTGCACCGCTAATGAGACGTGTTAGGCCACGCTCCCGGAGCCAGGGAGGAGGGAACTGGCCTTGCCTCTCCAAGGAATGGCTGCAAATTCCACTTCTTGACAATGCAGGAAGGATTCTTCAGCGGGAAAGAACTGCACTGGTGGAGCGGTACCTGCGAATGGGCCTCGGGTGCAGGAGAGGGGGGAAAGTGGAGTCTTTTCTCCGTAATCTCTCCATCAGAAGGAGGTGTCGCTCACTCAGGGTTATTGAATTGCCCAGTGCTACGGATGGGGGAGTCTGGAAACACTTCATGGGAGTTGGAGCAGATTCTGCACCTGCTGCTCTGTTTTTTGGGCTGTGCAGGAAGGTTCTTCCCCCAGAGGGTGGTTGGGCACTGCCCAGGCTCCCCAGGGCAGTGGGCACAGCACCAAGGCTGCCAGAGCTCAAGGAGTGTTTGGATGATCCTCTGGGGCACAGGATGTGACTCTTGGGGATGGGCCTGTGCAGGACCAGGAGTTGGACTCGATGCTCCTTGTGGGTCCCCTCCAACTCAGCACAGTCTGGGATTCACACACTGAACAGGTTTGGGAGGGGTGGAGCCCTTTCTGACAGCAGCAACATTTTGAGCTCATTACAGACCTAAGTGTTCTCCTCAATCTTTCCTTTTCATTCTATATATAACAGGAAAATGAAATACTGCAGAAAATTATCTTGGATAATTCTGACAGAAGTTTCTGCTGTTTCTGAGAGGTGAGGAAATTTGAAATAACAACTTCTCATCCCCCTTCGGGAAAAAATCAAGTTGTGATGCTCCTGAAGTGTAATGTATTGAGGAGCAGATTCCTGATGTGGGAATGGGATGTGGATCTTTTGTCTCTCCTCCTGGCTTTGCCTCCGCTCAGGACCACAGTGCTCAAGTGAAGGAAACTGGGAGCAAGGGAACAGCGGGATTCCCACTGCTGGATTGCCTTCAAGCCCCCAAAGCACCACGCTAAAGAGCAAAGTTAAGGCCTTGGGGAAGGGGGGATGCTCAAACAACAGTGCACTGGATTTTACAAGTCCATTCAGATAATATTTTTGATTCCACATTCCCAGCACATGTGAACATCTCCCTCTGGTTGCACAGAGAATGGACATCTTTCCAACTCCTCACACGTCTGTACCTACCACATTTCTAGTTTCTGGGAGAAGAAACCCTTGTAAATGATAAGTTATAAACAGGCTTTTATCTTACAGTTCAACACCATGACCTGCAATGATGCAGCAGATCATTTTAGCAGAATATTATCCCTTTGAATTTTAAATTAATTTCATTTACAAGACTAAGGATAGAGGAAGAGAACTATACGTGGAGATATTATTTCATCAGAAAAAAAAAATCACACTGAGAAATGTGTAGCTCAGACAAATAGAAGAACATTAAGGCCAACAGTGAGTGATGTGAATTTACCAGGGAATTATAGAGAGAGGGTAAGGAAGTGGCAGAATTTACATTTGGTGCCTGTGTTTATTGCTTACAGCTGAGCATTATAAATAATAAACTGGGTTCTTACTGCCTGTGCTATAAAGCTGTGTTTTTCCCCTTCCTCCCCCTCTCCAGCTCTGGTGGATTTTGTGACATGCATGAAGAAGCTTGGAGAAGGAGCCAAAAGAAATGATTTGCTGGATGGCAGGAGAAAGGAGGAGACAAGCAAAGGAGAGAGTCACAGAACAGGCAGGAGAGAAAGAAAACCCCAGTTTTTCCAGAGCAGAAGTTGCCACGAGGGTTTGTCCTATGGAGTGGACTTGATTTTCAGGAAATGTCTTTGAAAAGCAAGTCCTTTCAAGGCTTCCTAGATCAGGCCTACAAAATGTCTGGGTCATTCACCCCTGTGGCCTCAGAGGCTGTGCCACATGGGACATTCCAGCCTAAACCCCCGCCTCGGGTGCCTCTGTCCATGGGAATCCCACAGCTTTCATTCCCTCAGCCTCCCAGGCCAGGATCCCCACAGGGGGCAGGGTGGGAGCTGTGCTCCTCCAGATGCTCTCCTTATCCCAAACCTCAGCACAGCCTCCCATGGAGCAGGCAGGGCCCCAGCCTGTCCATGCCTCTGTTTCCCTGTGCAGGGAGCAGAGGGCTCCAGCCTCCTCTGAGATCCAGCCAGGAGAAGAGCCGTGCAAGATCTCGGGGGCAGGAAGCAGCGCTGCTGCTGCACTTCATTCCCATCCTCTGCTCTCTCTTCCAACCTTGATCCCTTCCTTGGCTCTGCCATGGCCCCACTCTCGCTCTTCCAACTCCCCTCCCTTGTGCCCACGGCCTCTGCTTTGTGCCTCTGCCCGTGGCAGAGGCATCACAGCAGCCCATGGCAAGTTGTTTTCCTCCTTCCCTGGGGCAGGAAAGAAGAAGGAAACTCGATACTGATTTATTTCCAGTTATTGTCTGCTCCTCCAACAATGGCTCATTTGGAAACTTTAATCACCAGGTAGCTCGTTGTGGTTCCTCACAGAGCATCTTTTGTGCTGCAAGACACGTTGTGTTTTGTGCTCCTTAGCTAACACAGATTTCATGGAGGGAGCTTTGAAAATCATTTTCCTCGGCCACTTTTCTTCTTGAATGTTTAAAGCACTTTTTTCTCTGTGTGTCCCTGGCTGTCCTCCCTCACAACTCTGCTTTTTGTGATCTGCCTTGACCCTGCACGGTCCAGGCTAACGCTCAGTGAAATTAGCTGACAGATCTTTTAGCTGCAGCAAGTTTTGGGTCAGCCCCCCGGAGAAGCCAGAACTGAGATGAGCCCAGAGCACGGCACAGAGATGTGAGCAGGCTGAGACTGCTCAGGCCATCAGATTCCTGACTGCACTGTCCTGCCAGCACTAAATTCCTTCCAACCCGGAGTGGGTTTACAAAAGGAAAGAGATAAGGCAAAATAACAAGCCACTGCTTTGGTACATAATAACTATCACCACAAAAGGAAACTCCTGTGAGATCAGCAAAGACAACTCCTGCTTGTTGCACAGGTGATTCCTGCAGGGACAGCACAGTTTGGCACATCCAAAACACATCCTAACAAATATGTGTCCATGTGCCACAGACTGTGTGATTCCTGGAAGTTCCAGGATCATTCCATGATTGGTGTGTTATGTGAGGACACGTTTCTCTCAGGGAAGTCCCAGAGAAGGCAGCCCTGCCTTGGGCTCTCCCTAACTCTGGCTGCAGCAGCTCTACAGGACTGACTGTGTGTAATCCTGCTGGATTTGAGTGGCTGGACTTGGCACACAGTCTGCACATGTGTACGTGTGTGTAATGATGTATTCAGGCAGTGTGTTCCCAATTATGTGCTCTCCACGCTGCCAATACTCCTAAGGTCCTGGAGATCATTTAATTAATTACACTGTACCTTTTCATCTGCATTCATTTCAACAGCCCTGACTATGAAAACACCATCCTCTTTTTCACTGAGGCAGGAACAAAGGTGTCCAAGTGAGAAGTCTTTTTTAAAAGGTTTCCTTTTAATTTTGTTTTTTTTTTTTTCTCCAGCGGTGTTGAGTGGATGCGATGGGGTTCATTTCGGGTAAGAAATAGGAGGAGCTGTCGAGGATGAAGCTGTGCAAACACCAGGTGTGAGAATAAACTGGAAGAGCTCAGGAGGGTGTCCTACCTCCCAGCTGCAGGTCTGGAGATGATGCTAAAGCAGAGCAGAGCTGTGCTGTTAGAGAAGGAGTGACCACAACCCCTCTGTCTGGGTACCAAAGCTTGGGGTCAAAGGCCTGTGATTCAGGTCTTTAGCCCCACCAGAGCTGGGTGACACTGACACACTGGCTGGGCTAAAAAACCCCCCAGATTTATCTGCACTGGCAATATTCGGTTGAAAAAGATAAAGCAGAAAGCAATATTCCCCTCCACCCCAAGTCTGAAACACTTTAATGTGACATTTTTCATAGGAACCACTCCAATTTCTCAGCTCACGGGGCTCATTCTCTTTTCACACAGACTCCCATTACATCTGACCATACTCGAAAGGGTAAAACCCTCCCAGTTCTCATTCGATGTTGAACAAAGCATTTCCTTTAGTCCCAAATGAAATCATTGCTGATTTCTCCATCCACTAAAAATTCAAAACTACAAAAGAAAATTGCCCACTCTGGCTTGGTCTGAAATGAATTCATTTCCAGGCTTGTTTGGGAATGGCAGGTGTTCGAGTCAGATTGCAATGCAGGTAGGAAATGAGCTCATCAAATTTTAGTTAGCAAAAATTCCACTCTGGACTAAATGAATCGAGCCTTGACTCCCTTTGCAGTCAGCCAAGATCGGGGGTAACCCTGAGAACAGCAGCTCTGCACAGGGAGCCTTGGAAGACTTGAAACCGAGATTCCCTGTTGCACCAAGAGCAGGAGATACTCCCAGTTCCAAGATTTTTGGAGGAGGGGACAGAGCCCAACACAGAGGAATGTCAAATCCCTCCAGCACAGCTTGTGTGCCCAGATTTCTCTCAATCCCTCGGGTCATTAATGTGGAACACAAGTGGCACTTCCCAAGTGCCTCCCCTCCTCTGCATCAGCACTTCCAGCTCTGCCAAAGGGGAGGAATAACCAGGAGGTGGTTCACAGGTGCACCTGACTGACCTTGGCAAGTCAACAGGGCCTCGGCTTGTCTGCCTAATGAGGCAACTCTGTAATTAGGGTTGTCTGGGGAAAGGCTAATAAGTGCCAGGTGTGTCACCAGCCAGTGGAAAGCCTCATCCTCAGGATGGGAGAGGTAGAACAAGAGGCTGAGGGATGCAAGTGGCAGGAGAAGGAAGAGGTGGGAGACAGAAGGCTGAGTTTTTGCTGCCTCAGCAACTGCTCTGCACCACAAACCCATTTCTTTCAGTGCCCAGGGACTGTCATTTAAGGATGGAACCATCTCTCCGCTCAGAATCCATGATTCTTGACTCCCTCTCCAGCTAAAGCAGAGATGGTTCCTGGCAGTGGACTTTTGCTGTAGTTGGAGGGGGTGACAAAACCTCTAGAGAAGGTGATTCTACCTCTCCACTGCCTGGAGAGAGAGCCCAGGGGGCTGCCTTGGATTTCAGATCTGGGTGGTTGAAGCAAAGGTACATCCAGCTAATCAGCCTCAAGTGGGAAAATCCCTTTTAGGAACAAGGTCTCTGTGTCCCTCAGCCCTGCCCTTCTCCCCCCATACTGAGTGGCACTGGGACACACAAACCCTGCTGCAGGAAAAGGCCAAACAACTGAAACACAGACTGAAGCAGGTTTTGCTGTGCCATGGGACAGCTCTAAACAATCCTGTCCTATGGGGGGATCACGTTCTCCCCATCTCAGCCAGACAGGAGCCCTGGATTTGGGAAGTTCAGGCTGTACCCTCCCAAGCAGGAGCTGCCATGCCAAGTGTGCGTGTTTGTGTTCTCTGAGCTGCTTCAAACCCTGTGACCTCTGTGGATCTCCACGATGGCCCCAGCAGGATCTGCTGCTCGTGTCTTTGTTCTTTCTGATGAAAGAACTCTGGAATTTGTACATGATGCAATTTATTTGCCCCCCCCCCCCCCTTTTTTTTTTTTTTTCACAAATACACACCCTTTTCCTCCACCCTCGCTCTCTCCTTCCCTGAGATAATATTGACACCAATATCCATAAAACAGAATATTAAAATAACCTTTTCCATTACATCCTAATTTAACTGCTTCCCTGCGTTCCACAACACACCTGGCTGTCTTTGTCTGTTTGTAATGTGCTCCTTCATTCCTTTCTTGAGAGTCCCTCTATTCCATCAAAGTCCTCCTCCTTGCACACTAAGCTGCAGATTACGTTTTCATAAGATGCAATTTCATCCAGATCTCATTACTTACTCTCTTAATGTATTTTCTGCATTTGTTTCATCTACAATTTCTCCTGTGCTCCGTTCTGCTGATAAAATAGTCAGCTGAGGTGCTGTGGAAGCAACTTGCTGGAGTGCATTAACTAAAACTCTTCTTATTCTTGGTTTGATGTGCATTCTCTGTGCCTCCAGCCTGCCGGGCAGAGTTACACCCACATGTGTACGAGGCAGAAAGGAGCCCAGAACAGTGCCCTCTTGATTTATTACCATCTCTTTGGGAGGGACATTCAAGCTGGCCAGGAAATGGGGGCAGTGGAGAGAAGCTCAGTGAGAATGGTGGGCTTTCGAGCCAACTCAGGGCGCTGAAGTTGCGTGAGGATGTTGCAATGCTCCATGAAATTTGGAGTTCACTGTGGACACCCTCTCTTGGGATACACTACAGGCTCCCCCCACCCTCAGTGGCCAGGAGTAGCACAGAGATGGCCACTGCAATGCATTGGAGATGGGAATGTATTTGGAAGCCCCTGGCCCAAGGAGAACATGGGGAGTGGGCTATTCCAAATATGCCCAGCATCTGGTCAGCCCACCTGACATAGGAATTGTTCCATTTTGAAGGATTACAGCAGTTGTGGACTGGACACCTTCAGGTGTTCTGGACATCTTCAGGTGTTCACTGAACATCTTTCCAGGTGTTCTGGGAGAAAAGTGAAAGCAGCTTTTCTGGGGAGAGATGGCAGTGTTCAGGAAATGAGCTATTTTCTGGAAGAAAGTCACCAAAAGTGTCAGAAGAACCATCCTCATCCAATAGGAATTGCATTCATCCATTAGGGACTGCAGAGGAGCACTGACTACACTGGCCAGAGTGGCAACTGTGGACCACATCTGCCATCTGGGGACAGTGGGCAGGACATGGTGCCTCTGAGCTGGGATCTCCTGCTGACAGGGGAATGCAAGAGCACAGCCTGTTCTCAGAAAAGAGGTATTTGGCATAAGAGGCTTAAAGGGCAAGTTTGGGGTTTGACCTGAACTCAAGCCGAAAAGAAAAAAAAAAAAAAAAAGAGAGAAAACCCTGTAATTACAGGCAATATTTTTACTCTGCTGAAGATTAACAGGTCAGGAGAAGAATTTAAGTCTCCTTCTTTCCTGATTTCCAATTTAATAGCAAATAATCCTGCCCCTGAATGCAAAGAAACTATATTACCCTGGAGAATTCTGGTGAAGTTCAAAGGAGGTCAGACAACAAAAAGGTCAAAAATTAAACAGATGGTGTTTGCTGATGGTGTACACACAAAAAACAAGTGATGTGATGTGATGTGCTGTCCTTCCCCTTCCCTCCACTGCTCCCCTCCCAGCACACCACAGAGACCCCCAGACATCCCCCTGCCTGCTTGTTCTGCGGCTGCACCCGCAGTCTGGAGTTGCCAGCACTCCCTTACCCTTCAGAGATGCTCAGGCAAGCACACCATTTTTAATGTGTCTGGAGGGAGGAATTTATTAAAGAGGCACCGCATTAAAAATATGCAAATGCTCCCAGTAACTACACAGGCCCACGAGGAAGCCAGATGAAATGTCATCCCTTCCTTCTCCCTTCCCCGTTTTTATGCACTGAGGTAGTTTATGGTTCCTCCTGTTTTATACTGTAACTGGGAGCATGGCAGATATTTAATCTGCTTGGAAATAATTGCAGCAATAATGATTATTTTATTGGGTTTAACTACGTCCTAAAAAAAACGCCGCGGCGATGACGCGCCGGGAAAGGGAGAAGGAGGAAGGATGCTCTGGGTGTGAGTGTGAGGATTTACACCCTGTGATTTGCACACTTGTGGGCAGGCACAGGGGATGTGGACAGGAGGGAGCACCTGGATGTGTGTCTGGCTGAGCGTGTAATGGACTTCCACGGAGCGTGTTCCCAAACACTCCATTAGGAGCCCGGCTGCCCGTGGCCCCCAGGCTGGACCATATCTCTCAGATTAATTGCTCATCCTGAGTTTTTGCAAAGTTCTCCTTTTGGAGTGTGGCAGGACAGCCGGGGCATGGGGAGAAGCACCATTAATTTTCTGTTCCTCACCATCTCCCCTTTGAAGCTGCTGTGCTACACAGCCTCGAGGCAGCTCTAAAAGCCACAGTGAGATGGACTCTGTGGTCTTAATCCCAGAGAAAACGCTTCTCTCAAGTTCTTTTTATATCTTCCCAACCTTCCCAAATCCCTGCCTAATACCAAGCTTGAGAGAGCTTTCTTTTTCACATTTCCCCTGATTCCTCCACCCTCCCTGTTACCCCCTCCCTTCCTGCAGCAGAGCTGGGCTGTCAGGGAAGCAAATGCCATCAGAGCCCTGCGAGGGCTTAGCAGTGATGGCTTGAAGGAGGGCAGGTATTTCTGAGCATGATTCCAAGCATGACTCTTGGAAAGGGAGGTGAAGCTTTCCATCACGCAGCCCAGCTGCCAACACCACCCAGGACCTCCAGGCTTTCAGCAGGAGCAGGAGGACGAAGGGACACCTGACTCACAGTGTGACCCATCAGGAACAAGGCTCCCTTGGCTTTGGGAAGTGTCTTTTCTTAGCAGAGCACTTCTAGCTCACCTTGCTGGAAAAAAAAAACCATTTTCAACAGCTCCCATCCAGCTGTTGGCCATGAAAGTGTCCTGAGCACCAGGTTGTGCCTCCCCCTGACAGCTCCAGTGTGAGAAACCCCAGTCACTGTTACAGCCTCTATTTATCTCTCACAGGCTGCATTGTTAAACCTCCATGAATATGTTTTCTGTCAGCAACTGGTGCTTAATTATTACATAATAACTGCCTTAATAAATGGAAATGCCTTATTTGAGGCATTTCATTTAACAGATGAGACATCATTTTCCCTGCCATAAATCCTGGAGCAGATTGAAATGCCAGAGGGTCCGAAAGCTGCCATGGGAGGGGAGGCCAACACCCTTGTTTGCAGGGAAGGGGAACATCTCCACAAGGTCTTCTCAGACCAGCACAGCACCCACATGTTTGAGTTCATGACAGTGTTGGGAGCCTACCAAACCAGAACAATTTGTCCAATTAGAATTCACACATTGTCAAGGAAACATTTTCGTTATCAATATGGTGAAAAGAAAATTTGGGGAACCAAAATGACAAGATAATTCAATCCCAACAGTCCCTTCCAGAGAGGAGAATCCCTCCCCGTCCCCAAATGCTGAACACAGTATGACACAGGGATGATGAAGATGGAGTCAGAGGTTTTCTGTGATCCCTGCAAACACTGCAACACTTCCCTGGGCTTCACCAACACACATTAACTGGAGCTTCTTGCTCCACATGGTCTCCTTTCATCTCAATTAACTTCCTTTCTTTTTTCTCCCTCCTGACTACTCAATGAAAAGTGTGACCAAAAGTTAATTACTCTAATTCAATTGAGCTACAATTCTAGGGGGGGGATAGAGAAAAGAGTGTGGGTGAGGGGCTGGAGAAGGGAACAAAGGCAGAAGAGTTGTGGTAGAGACTCCTGAAAAGTCAGCAGTTTTGCGACCTCAGCTCTGCCTACAGGGAGACACCCAGCTCAGCTGAGCCTGGGAATCAGGACTTGGCTAGCAGGGAGAAGTGTGATCCCAAATGGTGCTGCCATGGGAGGGGCTGTAAGATCTCTGTAAGAACTAGAGGTGAAGAGCAGGAACACGATGATGGATGTTGGATGGACAGACAGACACAGACAGGGGCTGACAGAGGGCTGAGCACGGGGACGGTGGACAGAGGAACAGACGGAGAAACTGGGAGCAAAAGGTGAATCACAAATCTGCCTTCCCTGGCAAGCTGTCCAATGCATTCTGCTAATTAACTTCCTCCTACCAATATCCTGGCAGGGTTGCAGGCTGATTAGGAACCCCTCTCCTGTGCTGGGAAGCCATCCTGACTCGGGCACTGGCGGCTGCAGCCCCCAGACTGGGGACATATGGCAGCAGGGCGTGCCAGACAGACAGCACGGCTTGCTGGGGAATGTCTGCTGGGAATGAGCAGTCCAGCTCCAGCACGAGCCCTCTCCAGTCTGCTCCCCTCACTGCCTGCAAACAAAAGGGCCTGGAGTGCAAATCACTGGGCCAGCTTGAGTCAGAGGTGGAAATCAGGACACCAGTCTCTGTTAAAGTAACTCCTCACTCCCTTTTAGTCTTGAAAACAAATACAAAAGCGAGTCATCAGCAAACTCACCTGCCTCTCTACTCAGCCCCGGCCACACTGGTTAGTAAATAGACTGAGCAATATTCCCATTTAATGTCCCCTTGACAATCACAATTTCTCCTGTTGAGAATTGCCCATTTCTTCCCATTCTCTCCAATAGCATTAATCTACCACAGGGATTTTAACTTGCACCCTCTGGTCACCATCATGCCTTGATAGCTCTCTGTCAGGGTCTTTATCAAAAAAGGCTTTTGAAATTCAAAAGAAGGAGTGTGTGGATATGTACTCTCTCATTCCCTTTTATCCACTGGTCTCTTAACTCATCCAAAGGATTTAAGCGGGTCAGAGAAACATAATTTCCCTCAGCAGAACCCATGCTGCCTGTCCCTTATCCTATAGAAAAGCCTAAATATAGACACTGAAATTCTTGCAGCTGGGAATGTGAATGCAGCCATCCTGCTTTGAAGCTGCCTGGGACTCGTGCAGTTCCCAGATGAAGGGCTGGCTGGTTCTGTCAAAGGAAGAGAAAGTCTTTCAAAGACGCTCAGAGATACCAGGAAAGATGTCAGTGGCCCACAGATTTCCCTTTTTCCTCCTGCTTTTCTCAGATTTTCTTTGGCCTCTTTAGCTCCTTGTCTCTGGCAGCTTGTGCTGAGGAGGAACGAGGCACTTCTGCAGCTACACCCACTTGGGAAAGAAACAGGGAAAGGGCCTGACGTCAGGGGGGAATCAGCTAAAATATCATGGAAGTGAGTCCTGGGGACACAGCCAAGAGCACAAGGCTGTGCTGTGACCTGGAGAGCTGACAGTGGAGTTTGTACCCAATTCAGGCCTTGCTTCAGCCTGCAGAGAGAACAACCACTGACCCAATGCTGAGCAGAGCATCCACAGGATGCTTTGGGGATACTTCTGTGCATCACCCACTTATCCTGCAGCTCCCTTGCACCCCTCTGGAAGGAGCCTGGAGGCTTTGCTAGTTCAGTTCTCCATAGCCTGGCTGTACTGCTTCCCAGGGATCCCTCAGAGCTCGCTGCTGTGTGGCAGCCTCACCCGAGCAGTTGTGGCTTAGCACGTGGGCTCCTTCCTTGCTATTGCCTGACTGTTCCAGCTTCCCTGTGCTTTGCTTTCCCTGCTGATAAAGGCAGGTTATCAGGACCTGCCTCACTGCCAGGGAATAGCTGAGAGCAATAGTTATTATTGGATCCTCCGACCAGACAGTGACACATTTGCCAGAACAGTGTACCTGGATTAAACCTTCTCCACCCAGAGCTCGGATGTCTCCAGGATCCGCTATCCATTTTCTTAATGCAGCTGCCTGACAGTTAAATCCATGCCTATGTCTATTAGGGAAATGCATGTGTTATGAGCCCCATGAATTCAGGCAGCCCTGTTAAATCTATTTGATGTATTCACTTCGACCCTAACCCCCCTTCCCCCCCAAAGTTACCTGTCGGCCAGGCACTGGAGCTGTCAGGCGGTGAAGGATAACAACATTGTGGGACTAACAGGGAGCAAAACATCAGGGAAGGCAGGCTGGCTCTGGGCTGCCTGCATTAGGCACTGGGCAGCTCTGGGAGAACAGCACTTCTGCATCAAGTGCAGGGGAAGCTTCTGAGACATCAGACTCCACACACTGACCTGGAAGCACTTTGGAGACGCTCACTAATGGAGATTATCAGCCTGAGGGGAAATGGGAAGGCAGGGAAGGTAACAGCTTACATTTGCAGCTGGTTTTAAGGCATTGGAACAAGTCCCAGGTTGGCTCTGCCTGAGCCAGACCCCTGGTGGAGTGGCTGTGTTGGCAGAGCTGAGGAGCCTGCTCAGGGCACAGGGGACACGGCCAGACATCATCTCTGCACTGTGGACCTGCCCCGGGGAATCTCAGGCCTTACAACTCAGTTACTGGGTCCTGGTCCCTCATTTGATCTGAGGCAGCAGTTGGACCTTGGAAGGGCTCCAAGACATGGATAGTGCAGGCCAGGCTCAGCTTTGAGCTGCTCTCCAGAGAAATCTCTCACGCTTTCCGCTGGCTCTGAGGAGACAGACGTCAACTGCTGCCATTTCTTGCTGAAGGACAAGGTGAGATGGAGTGAAGAGCCCTTCCCAGAGCTCCTGTGCACTCACAGATAACTGGCTGGAGGAGATAGGGAGGTCTACACAGAGGGGAATGTTCTTGACTGGAGGGCATCCAGATAATGCCTTCATAAGCATGGATTTCTAGAATCTATCTACAGAATCTCTGGGCTCTGCTAACAACTGTTTCTCCTGTTTTAGGGCATAAATGAGTGTTCCAGATCTTCACCAAATAGTGTCTTGGTTAACAGAGGGGTGACATTCCCTTGGGCCTTGGTTGGGATAGGCCAAGGTGTAGCAGTTTCCACACAAGTCACACAGCCTTGTCTTGGGTACATGGGCCTCCCTCCCACTCCAAGCTGCTACCAGGGCTGGGATTTTTGTTGTTTCTTTCCCCCCCCCCCCTCCTGTTCTCTTAACCTTTCTTTGAGCTCTCACTTGCTTCCTCAGCACCTAGTGTAATTGCTTGCAGTCTCTGAGGATCCTGGCGAGGATTTATGTAACACACCAGGCAGCAATTTGAAAGGCTGCTCTCGGATATAAGAACTTAATGCTACACCAGCCTTGGGGAAAATGAGCTGCAATCCTTGGGAGGGCCGTGCAGTGTTTGCTGCACGCTGTCTGAGTGAAAGGCTCTGGGGCAGCACAGGCGCCTCTCAGCCTCCCCCTCCTCGCACGGCGAGCAGGGGAGGAAGGCAGAGGTGTCTTCAGACGAGTGCTTCGCTCCTTCTCTGTCTCATTATGCTGCGGCTTTACCTGGAGGGGGAGTTGGAGGCAGCCAGCAAACACTCAGCATTGCTAAGCAGCCTGGAGAGAGCAGAGATGTGGTTATTTCTCCGGCAGACAGCGTGGTTTTGCTGGGATTTCTTTCTCTCCTTTGTGTTTCTGGTTGCCAAACAGGCTCCCGGGGTACCTCTGTTGCTTTTAAGTTCACCATGTGAGGAGGGCATCGAGATTTCGGTGCTGTTGATCATAAATCAACTCGGGCAAGGATGAGAGAGGGCAGACTTCTAGGAGGAAAAGGAGAGAAACAGTGTTCTTGCAAGGCTTTCAGAGCACGATGGCCCTGCAGCAGCTCTCGAGTGCCCTGGTTTGAGGGATTTGTTCTGCTGGTTTGACAGCAGAGCCTGTGCCTGGCAGGGGCTGAAAGCACAGCTCTGTGCACCAGACACCCAGAAGAAACCCCCCTGAGCCAGCCCAGTTAGCACCCTCTCTTCCTTCCTGCTCCTCTCCATCCCTGCCTACCTGAGCCTCTGACACAGGCAGGTTCTGATGCCTGGAGGAACAATGAGTTTTCATGAGGGCTGAAATTCTTCACTTCAGTTTTCCTTAAACTAGATTCTACCATTTTTTCCCTCTTCAAAATCATATTTGCCCTATTTTTTTTTCCCATTGAGGTGGCTGATGGAAATAACACCAGAGCAACCAAAGTGTTTGAGTGTGTGACTCTGTCCATCTGCCACTCCGTCTGCACTTGCTCCCTCAAAGCTTTTGAGCTGATTTCAAGTGCTTTCAACACAGAATTAGGGACCTTAAGACTTGGAGGTGCCAATGAGTGAGATGAAGAGAGGCAGCTGAGCAGAAGAGAGCCATCCCCTGTGTGCCTTCTCTGATCAAGGCATTAGGAACCGGCATGGGATGGAGACACAGGAATCTGGACACAACATTCAAGGGAACAATTTCTTTGCTTAAAACTTGATGGCTTTCTAAGCTTTTATCACAAGGAAAGGGAAGAGAAAAGACTTTAAAAGTATGCAACCTGCAAATTAAATCAAGCCTTGCACTGCTGGACAAACAGCCAAGCTCTGGTCGGCCCTGACTGTCCTCACCACCCTCACCATCCGTGACTGCACAGTCTGGCTGCAGGAAGGAGCTGCCCTGCCTTTAGCAAGAGGAATTCTTCACCCAAAGGGTTATCAAACACTGCACAGGCTGCCCAGGGCAATGGTGGGGTCCCCATCCCTGGAGGGATTTAACAGACATGTGGATGTGGCACTTGGGGACACGGGTCAGTGGTGGCCTTGGCAGCGCTGGGGGAACAGTTGGACTCAATGATTTTGGAGGGCTTTTCCAACCTAAACAATCCAATGATTCTATGATTCTATGACTGGCTACTCCCACTAACCAACATGGAGCCATAAAACTGTGCTGGGAGTGGCAAATGAACACAGGCTCTCCTGGCACTAATATTAAGACTAGAACAAGACCTGCCACCCTTCTGTTTGCCTCCCTGGTCCTGTGAGGGCAATGTGTTTCCAGGGCTGCTTCCCACATCCTTACATTAATGTGGGTGTTGCAGCAACACCAAACCCTCCTAAGCCACCCTGTCCCTGCTCCCCACAAGCACTGTTACATCTTTCTACTACAGTAGCTCCAGGCCTCTCTTTTCTTCTTCCAAGCCTTTAAACTCCCCCCTCCCCTCCAGCAGCACCAACAGCCACAGCCTGCCTGAAGTACCAGTGCTAATCTATCATCTGCAGCACCAAAAGAGCACGTTGCCACTTTGCTTTCTCGTCCTTCTTGTATCTCTAAAGAAACGGGGCAGGGAAGGACTCACAACAACAACAACCACTGAAAAAAAACCCCGAGTAAATTAACATTGCAGCTGAGGTTTTACACGCACAAAAGTCAGGAAGTTCGAAGTTATGGTCCCCCCTCCAGCTGTAATTCTGGTACACTGCACATATATATTAAGACATTAAAGTTAGCCCCATAAACAGTAATACAAAATACTACAGGCACACAGGGGGGCCGATCTACGATGGCCAGGGGAGCCGTAACTCCTGCTGCCCTGACTCCTGTGCGTGAGTTTCTCCCTCAAAAAAGGAATAAGTCAGCTCTCATTCACTTGTAATTCAAAGCTCAGGATGCTGATAGGGAAGAGAAAAGAGGGATTGTTCCTTCTGCTTCTTCTTCCTTTTTTTTTTTTTTTCCCTCTTTTTATTTTTTTTCCATTTTTTATTGCACAGGCTGCTGTCGAGCTGCCTGCGATCGATGCTCTCCCTTTGTCTGACTTTGATACATCGGGAGGGATCTCAGATTTCTATTCCCGTCCTCTCTCGCTCCATAACCGATCCAGCTCCCCAGCAAGGCACAGGCAGGCAATAGATAAGGGATGGCCTTTGATTGAATTTACTTAATTTATACGGGCGATGGGACACAGGAGGAATATTAAAATACAAATTAGCAGCTTTATATTTCACATGCATTGAAATCTCCCCGGCAGATAATGAGCTGCTGGAAACTTATCTGCCAAGGGTCTCTCCCCAGCCACACCTATTCCCTTTCTCCCGAGATCCTCGAGTAAACACTCTGGAAAGTTGATAACCGGAGAGTTACAGTTTTAAGTCCTTAAAGTGACAGTAACTCATGCCAGCAGTTTGAAACACCTCTGACACTGTGGGGGAGCTGTCTCTGTCCATTCAGCTGGCCCAGTCTCCCTTCCCACACATGTGAGTGGCAATGAAGTGCCATTATCCATAGGAGCATCCTCTAGAAGTCCAAGCAACCTGGCGGCCTTACTGGATTACATAAGATCCTCATTTTTGGTGGAATATTTCATTCTGCTGCGCCAGCTCTTATCACAGGGTAGGTTAGTCAGAGGTTTCTCTAACACTGTGATCGTAGTTGGAAGTTGCAGGTGGAAGAGTGGAGAAGTGGCAGAGCAAAAGGACCAGACATGGTGCAGTGCAGGAGGGATGGGAAAGGTCTCCATGAACATGTTTTCCTCCTGGTTGCCCCGTGGAGCACAGATAGAGACGCACAGATACAAGCAGAGGAAGCCTGGAGGAGCTCCTGCTATGTTAAATTGTTCTTCCACTGGAGATTGTCAGCTGGATCTGAATAAGAAATCTGCCAGTAGATGAAGTGCTCAGTAGGAAATGCCTGCAGGTAAACTGAACAACAAATAAAGTCAGCCTGGGGGTCAAACTGACACCGTGCGCTTAAACTAAGTTTAAAAGGACCCTGTTGCTTCCCAGGTCAGGGTCTTTAACTCTGGTAGTGGCCAAACTTCTTCACAAGAAGTGAAGGAATATTCTCTGGTAGGATTCTCTGGAAGGAAGGAGTGTTTTGAAGCTGCACCTGAGCTCTGCACACCCTGAGCAGCTGCTGCTTCTCGGGAGGCTCCGGAGACAATTCCCTGCATTTGGCTGAAGGCATCAGTTACATGAGAACCTGATCTGCTCCACAGGAGATCAGACACACTTGAGCCTCCCTGGTGCTGGAGATGGGAAGGGTAGATGATATTCCCTGTAGGTGATGAATGCCTGGGAGCAGGGACTATCTCTCCCTCCCCAGCTCCTCAGCACGCTGGGCTCCAACAGCAGAACAGAGGAAAGGAGTGGGAATGGGGCCACTCCCACGGATTGATGTGGGTGGGGTGGGCAGCTTGTCACATTCCCTTCACACACACTCTGGCAAAGCTGGAAGAGCACAGAGCCCAGGCTGGCCAAGAGGGAAGAGATGCAGACATAAGTGATGCTGACTGACCCTGTCCTCTCCAAGGGCCTCACTGAGATCCCTCCCAGCACACAAGTGGGTCAGATTCCTTCCCTGGTGAGAACTAGGCAACAGTTTTGGAAAAGTATTCTGCTTTCCTTGATTTCCCACTGGAGAGCTGAAAAGCTGGGACACAGTGCAGGAAGAGATTTCCCTCGCCTTCCAGGCAGGCACTTACCCACCTCCCACTGCCTGCAAGTACATTTTGGATGTTTCAATGGAGGCTCAGTGTAGTTTCAGAGGCACTGACACTTTTAATACTGTTTTTGAGCAGAAGGATCTGGCTTTACCCAAGTCTGCTTGGCACAATGGGGAACAAATTGTGCACAACTTCCAACCAACCTCCCAACTTTCATTAGCACATCCCTTTCCAGTGCCACAAAAAAAGCAGCCTGATCCTCTGACTTTTCTTCCCATTAGAAAGTAAAATGACCCAGGGAGTGACAAAATTACACTGTCAAAAACAAGACAGTCACTTTGAAAATCAATAATACCCCAAGGTGTTATTGTGAGTTAACAGCTCTCTTAGGCCCAAAGCACAGAGCTGGTATTAATGCTGCTCTTGCCACCTCTCCCACCAACATCCCGCCGCTGCCGCTACTCGAGAAAATCTCTGACATGGAATTCTACTTAAAGCAGAGCAAAGGATGAATTTTTCAGTTGAGTGACCAAATGAAAAATAGTCGAGAGAGATGAGAAGAAGAGAGAAAAGAAATGTGCTACAGGCCACCCTACGTGCTTTATGCAAGGCAAACCCAAAATACAATCTTTTTCATTTGCCACGATTTGACAGTTACAGACTCCCACTCCTTTATTTCTGCCCTGCTTAGAGCCCATTTCTCAGGCTCTTCATGCTCATGCCAGTAGATGTGGTGTGCCTGTTACAGAAGATCATCTCTTCCTGCTCTCTAGACCACGTAACATAGTGGTAGGACAAGAGGACATGGCCTCAAGTTGTACCAGGGGAGGTTTAAATTCGATGTTAGGAAAAATTTCTTCGCTAAAAGGGTTGTCAAGCACTGGCACAGCTGCCCAGGGAAGTGGTGGAGTCACCACCCCTGGAGGGATTTATCAGACGTGTGGATGTGGCACTTGAGGACATGGTTTAGTGGTGGCCTTGGCAGTGCTGGGGGAATGGTTGGGCTTGATGGCCTTTAAGATCTTCTCCAACCTAAAAGATTCTATGATTCGATGATTTGTTGGTTCAAAGCAGCACTGGAAGGAAGGTGTTACCTCAGAACAAAACATGGGATTTGTGGAATGCTGGCACAAGCTGTTCAGCTCCCTGCTTCACTTTCTCATCCCTGAACTGACCCCAAACGGGGTCAGTTCACCCCACAGCTCTGAAAATGCACCTTCCAGCAGGTCTAAAGAAACCTAAAAGTAATGAGCACCCAGCAAATGGGTGGTTTAAAGAGGGACAAAACATCTGGGTAGACTGGTGAACCTCCAGAGGTTGTGAGGTCCCCTCCAGATGTGTCCCTGTGTTTTTCAGCAGTTATGGAAACACAGGACCCGGAGAGGGAAGGCTGGGGATAAAAGAGATATGAGCTGCCTTGAAAACCCCTTGCATTTCCAGACTTCTCAAAACCCAGTATATACAGGTGGTGCCACTGCAACAGGTACTTCAGGAGGTGACACTTGGCACTGGGAACATCCATCCACTCCTGGGAATGGGCATTTAGTTGCTGGGGAAGAGAATTGGTGTTTCTTTTCATGAGCCCTGAATCTGGACAAACAGGGCAGAACTGGCACAGGGTTCTTGCATTGCTGTTTTTCATAACCCAAGGTCCCAAGCAGCTGCTGACAGTAAAGCTCCTGCTGCATTTTTACAGGAGTCCAAGTGTTAGAGCTGCCATCCTGTCCAAATTCGGGGTTGGGATAATTAGTTGCTGCCTAAATCCTGCTTCAGAGCCCTACACAGGAGTTACAGGCTGCTCCTGCCATCTCCTACTGAGGGAGAGGCTGAATGCATGTCAGGAGTTGCCCACACCACCCCTCACCTCACTGCACGGGCATTCCTGGCACGGGAAGCACAGGGGGAAAATGGCCAAGGTAAAAGGTGGTGAAAAGCCCCCAAAATAACATTCCCTGCCCTTACCCACACCCCAGCCTGGCCTCACCACGGGATGAGAGATGGGGAGCCACATTACCCCAAAGTTTCTGCACCAGCTGCACAAGGATCTGTGATCCCACAGCATCCAGGGGCTCCCAGATTGCAGGAAGGTCCAGGTGAAATTACACATTAGTATTATTTTCATTCCTGTCTTGAAAAAAAAATTATCCAAAAGGGTCTTTTCTCCTCCTCCTCTTGTGACCAAGGCAGCAACCAGAGAACATCTCCTGCCTTGGACTCCTTATTACTTTAATTAGACGATTTTCTGCATGATTTATCCTGAACGCTGCAATTGCACAATCAAATCACAGATCAGTTGACAACTTCATTTAAAAAATTAGTGTATAGCAGCTTTGCGGGCTCTAAAAGCTCTGAGGACATCTGTCAGCAGTGACCCCTTGTGATAATGACAAACAGTCCCAGGCTGTGTCCCCACCCCCTGTCCTGCCTGCAAGCTGGCATGCTGGAGAAATCCTCCAGAACAGAAAAAACACCAAGCCTGGGGGCTTTCCCAGTTTGCATCTGCTGGAGCTGCTTGGCCTTCCCCCTCAGATGTCAGTCCACAATTGTTAGCGAGTGCTACAAGCCTGTCAGGAAGAGAACAGATCCTGCTGCTCCGAGGGCACTTGGTGTTACAGCCGAATTCGCATCAGGCCCCGTGGTTTTGCTGAATTATGTGGGAGTTGGTGCCCGCTGTGAAGCTGTGTCAGCCAAAACTGAACCCCCTGCGCTCCCCTTTGGAGCTCTGCCCATCCTGGGGCACGCGGGTGGAGATGGAGGGAGGGAGGGAGGGATGCTGCTGCTGGATTGAGCGGCTGAACAGCCCGAAGCCGAGCACAGAAGCTGCCAGAGGTGAGCTTCCCAGCTCCCAGGCCTCCTGCAGGAAGGTGTTGATCCTGCAGGCTGGGTTTGGATCAGCTCAGCACGGCAAGCCTTGAGTTTTCTTGTGCTTAGCAGGACGTTAGGAATCGCTTCCAAAACGGGGCAGGGCAGCAGTGCCCACTGATGGAGACAGTGGTGCCAATGGAGCTGCCTGGGCACATCCTGCAGGGAGTGCTGGGAGGAGATGAGGGATGTACCAATCCTCTCCTGCTGCTTTGGGGAGGAGAAAACATCCTGTGCCTTCTGAGCAGGGAATGCACAGACTGTGTCTTTCCCCTAAAGAAACAGAAGCCAAAATGAGCTTCCCCTCCCCGCTTTATCCTGTGGTTAGTCCAAGGAGCCCTGCTCTCCAGGGTGCAGGATCTGTGATGGGTGGACATCTGATCCTTAAGCTTTCCCAAAGCCAAGGGGCTTCCTCTGAATCCTCCATGTCCAGGGCCAGGCTGAGGCAATGGCACCTCTCCTGAGGGAGCCTGCCTTTCCAAGGAGACTGTCCAAGCAGGGTGGCACCACGATGACAACTAAGCATCCTTCACCCTGAGAGATCTCCAAAAACCCCACCAACACCATCTGAATTCAGACCTTGTTAAGACACTCAGGAATCAGCCTCCATTCCACATCTTCAGCAGCCTGAGACACTGATTATAATGAGCTCCACTAATTAGACTGTTTTAATTCAAAGGCCAGCAGGCTTGGAGAGATGTGAATCGAGGGAACCTTTGTGAGGCATCTGCTGGGATTTCCAGCTAGCCTAATTCCTCCAAACTGCCCACTGGTGAGTCCTTTAGCAAATGTCTCCTCTCCCACCTCTCTCCCCAGAATGAGACCCTGGCCAGGAAGGGCAAGGAAGGTCTCCAACTTGCCAGACAGATCCCCCAGGCCCTCCATTCTCCAGCAGACCCCTCTGAGGGATGAAATAACAGCTGTTTCCAGTCAAATGAACCTCCTTCTCTTCCGACATTTGCTTCAACTGTTATTCAATCACACAGATGAAAAAACCAACTCAGGAAGGGGCTAATTAGAGGAAGACAACAAAGCAGATGAACTGAGGTGGAACCAGGAAAGGAGGTGGTGGATGGTATAGAAGGGAATGGAAATCAGTCTTGACAGGAGCAGCAAACACATGGAGATGATCCATGGGGACGCTGTGGTGGATGGGGGGAGCAGAGGGCATGGCTGGTGGCCGGTTCAAGCTGGTCAGGAGCCACCAGGACTCAGACACGTGCTGTGTGTGCTGCCGGTGGCAGATGCCATGGCTCCAGCGCCGGCTCACATCCTTCCTGTGGCCTGCACCACCCGGCCCCATCGCTTCACCCGCCCTGGAACGGAACCTGGGCTGCCTTGGAGAAGCCACGACCAGGCTGGGGGGTCCTTTTTTTGCAGAGATGTTGCAGCTTTCCCAGAAGACCAAGGCTTGGCCTGCTCTGGGCAGAGCTGCACCAGCTCTATGGATAAATGGAGCTCTCCCAATATGAGATCTGCACATGACCCAGATACCTCTGACTGCAGTTTGTGCCAGCGCAGCTATGGATGGCTGGATGAATTCTATCCTGCTCCTACTGCTTGAACTGTCCTGGAGCCACATCTTTTCAATCACAACTACAACATAATCCCTAAATGAAATAAAAGGCACCTGTCAGGTGCACCTACCAGAATTACTAGAAACTTAAGAAAGAGCACGACTTGCCATCCATCTCCTGGTTGTGCCAGCCTTTCTAACCAGGTGCACCGGGAACTCTGGGACAAGCTGCTGATCCTCCTTGGGCCTGAGTTCCCCTTTGCGTAAAAATCAAAGTATGTTTCTGCTTGTGTTCAGGAATGATCAGTGATGGACTTAGAAACATCTTGAGATATGCAGACAAAAAGCAATTGAGAAGAGCAAGTTGTTATCTGGGACCTTGGGAAGGTGTGGAGGGGAACAGACAGCTGGGAGAAGGACAAGGAGATGGAGAAATCCTTCAGGCGAGCTTTTGGCCAAATCCCAGCCCATGGGAACGACAGTGTTTGAATCCAGCCATAACTTGGCTCTCTATCTAGCATGTCTAGAAATTCAAATCTAGAATTCCCAGCTCAGACAGCTGGGAAAAGGCAGGTACTGGCCTGTCACTGAAGCTCCTTCCTTCCAGTGGCACTATCTGCTGTCTCCCGTGCTTCTCTTCATTACCAAAATCCCCCGAAGACTCCATTGATGATGGAGAACCTTCGGAGAGGCAATTAGAAAGAAGTTAAAGTGAATTACATATGCTGGGTTTATTTTCTGTTTTCTGCCAAGGCTGCTGCCAATTATTGTGCAATTAGGCTGCCTTCATTAGCAAATGAGATTAAAATTAACATCGTTAATTACTTGTTCTGTTAAACAGGGGAAAGCAGGCGTTTAAGGGGGAGATGCAGAGAAGGTTGTTCTTGGAGCAGATGCAGTAACGTTCTCCAGCACCATTTCTTCAAGGATTGCACCGGGTTATTCA
Organism: Pipra filicauda; assembly: GCF_003945595.2. Classification (NCBI taxonomy): domain Eukaryota; kingdom Metazoa; phylum Chordata; class Aves; order Passeriformes; family Pipridae; genus Pipra; species Pipra filicauda. Next base: position 3,981,463 of record NW_024104887.1, on the reverse strand, counting down.
GTTTTGCTAACACAGCATTTACATTCACACCTCTAAGGCGAGGCCTGGCAGGAGCACGGTACATGTTGCTCAAGAAAATCATCCTCGCATGTTGCAAAACAAAAGCTGAGGGCCACAGGGAGCGGCCACTGGATCACTCCCACCAGGGACTGGAGGGAAACCTCTCCCCTCAGTTGTCGGTGCAGTTCACACGACTGTCACCAGGAATTTCTAACGGGGCCACAATGTGGCGGGTCGGGAGCGTGGCTGACACTGCCAACAACGGGACAATAAAGCCAGAACAGGCGGGTGCTGGAAGGTTTGTGGACGAGCAGGGAGACTGTTTCCTGGGCTCACGGGCTGGACGAGGAGGTCAAGGAGGAGCAGCAGAGCTCCAAACTGACGGTGTTGTTTTCACAAGCCAGCTCAGTGGTATCCCTGCAAAACCCAGATGCTGAGTAAGTACAAAGCGATGCCACTGACCTACGAGGCCACACTTTGAGGTTCCTGGGTCACAGGGCTGGAAAGGACCCCAAGCAGTCACCTCGCCCAGCCTGCTGTCCCTACAGAACTCACGTGGCTGCATCATTTTTACCTGTTGTCTCTCCAGGCCACTCGCTGGTCTGCACCAGTGCAGGCTCTGTCCCTCCTGAGACATTCTGTCTAACATTTTGCTTTCTTTTCACTTGGGAAGGCTTCTCTAAGTGTTTAATTAGAACTGCAGTTGCCCAGCACTAGCTGTTCTGCTCCCCGTGGGCATGGAGAAGTGATTATTCCCATTCTGTTTGCATCAGCCTTTTTCATATTGCAGAACTGTTCCTGTCTTGCCTGAGATCCTCTCCTTTGGACTAAACCATCCCAATTTACTCAATCTTTCCTTGCAGATCATGCCTGCTAGTCTTCAGTCAGTCCTCCTTGCTCTGGACTATATTCTGTTGATCAGCAGCTTTCTGGATGAGTTATGCCCAAAACTGGACCCAGCATCCAGCTGAGATCTCCATAACACTGGGCAGAGCAGGAACACCATGTGAGTGTCTTGCTGGTGATTCTTCTGTCTACAGTCTCCTGTTTGTCATTTTTCACAGCAACTTGACATCTCTCATTCACACTGTGATCAAAAATGAGCCCCAGCCTTTTCTGCCTCGTCAACTCTGTATTTCTGCATCCTGCATGTGAACAGTTCATTATTCCTGCCTAGATGTAGAATCCAGTACTTATCTCTATTAAATTGCATCTTATTTCTTCCAAACCATTTCCCCAATTTGTCAAAATCATTTTGAGGTAAATAGACAGATTGAAAAGGTCCTTTGGAAAACATGGAGTGTAATAAGACAGCCCTGAAATTCAGCTTGAGCCTTGCCAGGCTGAGGTTTCCCTTGGATCTGCTCCTGTCTCACCTTGCTCTGCAACTCCTAAAAGCAAAATGTGGCCCCTGTGAGGGACGTTGTCACAAGCTGAGACACAGGTTGCCTCTTCAAAGCATTCAGATGTGCAAACAACGTACAAAACACCAGGACATGTACTGCAGAACCACTGCTCAGGCTGCTCCCTCTGTGTGCAAAGCTCAGTCCATGTTGGAGTCCTTGCAGGGAACTGCAACATCCCTCTCCAGCAAAGCCAAAGACTCAGGAAATGGACTCAAATGGACTCCTGACAGTGAGGATCTGCTGCCTGGGTTACCTGGCAGCCTGTGTGCTGGTACTTCTGCTAATGGACTCCCTTTTCTTTGTGCAGGTACAGCCACAGCTGAGAGCCTTTATGGATGAGGGTAAGGCAAAGGAGGGCAGTCTTTCATTAGATCTGCTTTGGGGCACACAAGTCTTTGCATTGAGAACGAGAATATCAGGGTCCATTTGAGTGAAAGCTGAGGTCGTGTGTTGTCTGTCCCCTTGCTTGCACGTTCCTCTGCTCTAAAAACACCAAGTGTCCCTCTGACACAGTTCATAAGTTACCCCAAAAAGGAGCAGCCTGGCTGGAACAGACTCTGCTGAGTCCAAGCTTTGAAGAAGCGTGTAGAGCTCAGACACCTCCCTGTTGTGTTTGGACCTGCTGGCTGATCTCACAGAAGCCGTTTCCTCTCCCTGGGAGTTTCTCAGGTGCACAGAAGATGCCCCAGCTGTGAGCAGCATCACTGAGGGCAGTGACTGCACAGCCCAGGCTCAGCACACACGAGCTGTGCCCTTTGCTGGATGCATCTGAACTCATCACACCTTTTGCTTTCCTGACACCCCTGTGAGGGTGGAAGGAGAAATATTCCAATTTCTCCAGCTAGAAAACTCGGGCAGAAAGAGATTTAACCATCTACCCATGGTTAGTCATGAGCAGGAGGCCACTTGGGGAACTAATGCTCTTTCTTCGTCGGGGGAGATTTTCAGTGTTGATGATCTGTGAAATGTTTGCCTTGAATTTCCTTTGGACCCAGCACAGAGCAGTGTCTTATTCAAAAGCTGTATTTAAGAATGGCCACGAACTTTATTAGGTGTGTGCCGACAGCTTCACGGCCCCCTTCAATACGGAAAGCAGTCGGATTGAGAGCGGCGCGATACCTCGTGCATAGCAACAAGCCAGCTGGCTCTGAGGAGCCTTTTCTCATGCAGACCTCATCAAAAAATGAAATGAGAAAATAAGTAGACAGGACTAGGCAGGGAATTCTTCTGCCCTTGTGCCCCAAGGGGAGTATATCCAAATTAATAGGCCTTTTCCACTGCTAATGACTCAGTGAAGATGTGGGAGTCACAGGCCACACCATCAGCTGGTGTAAATCAGTGTGTACCTGGAGAGACTGCACGAACATTAATTTACATTCATCTCAGCCAGCCCATCTTACCAGAAGCCCACCTTTCCAGACCACTGGGATAAGCCAAAACCAGCCTGGGGGTCCCTGGACCCTAGCTGGCTCTCTCTGGGAGCTGTGCATATGGATAGGGATGCTATTCCAAGCTTCCAGGTCAAAAGCCCCACAGTGTTGTATGGCTCCTGGTAAAATCCTTACCAATGCCAAATCATCCAGCACTGGGATTTCCATGTTCCAGGGTCAACAATTCCCTGGAGAAAAGCTGACAGAGGAGAGATGGAGGGGGGAAGAACAAGTGGTGTGATGGGATCAGCGGGATGGAAGGGACTGAGAAAAGGTGCAAACGGACCCTGAGGTGTGCACAGGGCAGGAAAAGATGGATGTATGGGTGAGGGAGAGAAAAATGGGAGATAATAAGTGATATGAAGTTTTCACATCAGACTCCTCTGTGAGGGCAGATTTATCTGCCTTCTTTCTCTAGAAAATTCATTAGGCATTTGTGCCTCCCTCTTCCCCCTGCCAACGTGCTCCAGCTTTGTCCAGGAACAAAACAGTAATTCCTGCCCGCACACTCTCCTGTCCTCTCCTCTCCCAACACAGCATCCTCCCAGCCTGGCTCCTGCGAGAGGCTGATGGGGACCAGCATCCCGGGAGTCTGCAGATATTCCTTCAGGAATTTGCAGACCAACAGCAGAAACTCTCTGGTGACACCACACGTTGGTGTGAGATCCGACTCGTGGGTGAGCAGCATAAACGCTTCCCTGGGAATAAGAGGGAAGAGGCTCCAGGAGCAGGGTGTCAGTTTGCTTCATTCATCTATAACTCAAGCTAAAGGAAGCTGAAGTGGCCTGTTCCAACATTCCTTCATTTGCCAAGGAACTGGCTATGGAAAGAGATAAGAAATAAGGTCTGAAATCTTAAAAGAAGCCATTAGGAAAACACAGAAGCAAAGACCAGCCAAAATGCATGTTTGTGAGCCGATAAGATTCTGAACATTTCTTTCAGCAGCTGACAGCCAGAGGTATCAACAAGGTAGACAGATTAAATTCCTACAGGCATTAATTAAAAGAAGTCTGATGAGGAGAGAAATCAAGACCAAACACTGAGCAGAAACAACTGTTATTTTTTTCTTCAGAGAATGTTTAGCTCCAAACAACTGCTGTGGGGGGAAAACTGCTTGTGGATTTAAAGGTGCAAGATGCAGATGGGAGATGTGGACACACATCATGAAAGGATAAGGGGCACAAGCTAGATGGAACAAAAATAAAATTGGGATGAATCTGATGGTGGTGAAATGGTGATGAAGAAAGACAAGGAGAAGCTGACCACTGTGGGCAGCCTACAAAAATGTGGATGTAGAAAAAGCAGTGAAATCCCAAAGATTCCAGTGGCCAGGGTATGAGATTCCCAAGACAAAAGAGAGCTTAGTAAAGCATCACCTGGTATCCAGCTCCTCTGTGGGAAGGGATGGAGGAAGGGCACAAGCACAGTGAGGTTACAGCTGAAGCAGAACAGGAACCTGCTGGGATTGGCCTCTGTGTGTGCAGAGCTCAGGAGAAAGGAGAAAAACCTGTTCATGAATTCCCACCTGTTTGCCATAACTTCCCTTCCTAATGAAACAGAAGTGCCCTTCTACCCTTCATCCTGACCCTTTCCTTTTGTACCAGATCTAGTTGGTACATGCAGAGAGCCAGGAGGTCTCTGGACTCTACATTGAAGCAAACAGCACTTACTATACCTGAAAAATTAGTGGCTGCCAGATTTATTGTTCCACCTGCTGCAGTGGCACAGGAGGGGGGTGATTTTGCCTCTGTGTCCCTGTAACACTCGTGTGGGCGAGTGCTTTTCCGACAGAAATGCCAGTTCCTGCATGGAACTGTGTTGATTCGCTGCAATCCAGTTTCCTCTGGAAGACACATCCAGCTGAAGCCAGACAGATTCCACCCACCACAACGCAGCACAGCTGACGTCTTGTGGCAGTCCCTCGAGGACACATCTCCAGAAAAAGAATCACACAGCTGCTCATCTCGGCTCCCAAACTCACCACTTCTCCCCCCGCCCTTTCCCCCCCCCCCCTTTTTTTTCTGAGTTGCTTTATTTACATCATTTCCCCCCCAACAGGTTGACAGAGCAGGGAATGCTTTGTGGCAGGGAGGGCCAGTGTGGCAAAATCCTCACTCTAAAATGCTGGAGCATCTCAGACACACGGTGCCAACTCCAAGATCACATTGTAACACAGCTGACACGTGCTACGGCTTAAACACCAACTTGGAAGTTCACAGGAGTGAAATGTCAGCTCAGGGGCTGATTTCATTCACCTGACATTCCTGTTAATAACAATGCCTAATTAGAAAGGCTTTTAAGCATCCGTTACATTAATTTAACGTGAAAATCTCATGGAGCTTTATTGGAATTTTTTTCCCCTGTAAAATTAACCCTGCAGGCTTGTTACACATGTTTTCATTAGGGACTGTGAGCAGTGGAGATATTTGATGAATTAGAATCAGCCCCTTAGTCTTTGAGTTTAACTTTGTATTTCAAGTTCTTTTATGCTGATAAAGCCCTAATTTGATCCCCCCCCCTTACTCCCCCATTAGTTTAATACGTGCTACAGATCCTCACACTGTGGCTGAGGGCTAGAAACCCAAATTCAGTGCTGCCACTTTCCACGCCACGCAGATGAAAGCCTGTAGTTCACAGCCTTTCGTACCAGCTGGTGCTAATTCTGGTCTGCAGCCCTGCTCTGCTCCGTGGAGCACGTGCTGCTCACATGGCCTTTTCCCACACTTCCAGCTGCCAAGCCGGCTTTCAGGGAGCTGAAAAGCCACGATGGGGTTGCCCCAGCGTTATTTCCCTTTCTAAGTGTGGCAGGTGACACCTCAGCCAGGACTGAGGCTTCTACTGCCAAGGGCACAAAGTGCTCCAGCAGGAGCTAAAACATCCCAGGGTTATTTTATTTCTCAGGGAGAGGAGGAACGGAGGCTGTTTGAGATCACACGGCTCAGCAGAGAGAGGGACTGGCAGTTCTGATGGCCCCACATCCCACACACCTCTAATGCTCTTGCCATGGGCTCAAACTGGCTGCAATTATGTGTGGCTGGGCCAAATGCCCGAGGGACGAGTCCTCTTTGAAAGCTCTTCCATACCTTGGGAGCTCAGACCTTTGGAGAACAGCCTGGGCTATTTCTAGCACTGGGATTCATTAAACTGTGTTACTACGTTAAAATTTGGACTTCCTTTGAACTTCCCAGCTTGGTAGAACACGCTAGAATGATGTTAATGATGGATCCACTCGGGGATTTGAGGGAGGAAAAGCTGGAGGAAGAGGAACAAACACTTGGCTGGCATAAATCTATGGAATTGTTTGACACGCAGCAGAAATCTGCCGTGAAGCCAAGTGCCCTGTCACACAGACCATGGGACTGACATTGAACCTAAATGGCAAAAGAACCCCACTGACATGGTAATGGAGGAGAACATACACATCACCTTGTTCTCTGGCAGCCCACCACAGGATGGTTTCCCTCGTTATATTTTGTGCTGCTGCTGCTTCACCAGATCTACAATTCCCAGCTGATTTAACCTCTCTCCCCAGTAAACTACCCTACTGCCTAATGCAACAGATGTAAGAATGTTTTCTGATAACCACAGAGATTTCTCCTCTTATTAAGACTGTCCCTTGAGTCACTGAACATTAATATTACCCATCTGTGGTATTTCTTCTATCTCAATATGCAGACACTTATCATGTCCCTCCTAGTTGTTACTTTGCCAAGTTGTACATAATTAGATTTTTTTAATCTTTCCTTGTTAATCAGACCCTTTGAACTCCCCATACCTCCAATAATTTTGTTGCTCTTGAACCTCTCGAGTTTGTCAATACCCATCGGATAATGAGGTGTGCAGAACGAGATGCAGTGTCACAGCTGTCTCACAGAGAAAAGGAGCCTGACCCGGGTCTCTGTGCACACAGTGCCCTCAGCCTTTCTCTGCAGCCACAGCACATCTAAACTTTTCCCCTCTGTGATCCCCACATCCCTTCTGATCATCTTCTGGCTCAGAAGTCCTCCAAGGCTCTGCTGAAGATGACGGAGATCTCTTCTGCCAGCTCAGTGCCCTGCTACCTCCCTCCTACCACTCATCACACAGATCAAGTTATGAACTGGGAACCCGATTGGCAGAGCAGGGGATAGACATGGATGGGGAATGAAAGGCACGCAGAGATTTTGTATGCAAGTTTAGCTCCTCTGAACACTCTTGTGTTGGCATTGCCTAAGAAACTAGTGCAGTTTGCTCCCTGCTGAGAATTTGTTTCTGGAAACCTGTCTTGCCTAATTTCCTAGACTTCCCAAAGCTATATCCTTTGAAAAACAGGCTCTTCGGCTTCCCTCTCTCAAACTGCCCTCTGCTAAATAGCTTTTTCTTGATCCTTCCCAGCTGCTCAGTAGCTGCTGCCTGAGTTAACTTCTTTCTGGCTGTCAGGGGGCAAAATCCACCTACTGCTCTGCAGAGGAGCAGACTTGGGCCAAGAACCATCACACCTGATGTGAAACCTCTGCTTGGATTGAAATGGTGAGTGGAATTTCAGCTGGACAAGATCTGGATGTGAATTCCTATTAGGAGGCTCTGGGCATCTGCTGAGAAAAGCACACACAGACACCCCGGCACTGCCTCTCCCTCTCCCCAGACTGGTCTGACAAAAGCCACCAGGACTGAATCTCTCTCTTGCTAAAAGCAAACAGAAGCTGTAAAAGGATCAAGAGTCATCTGGAAATTCTGCTGTTAGAGTAGCCTTGGAGTCTAGAATTGGATAAAAAGCACTGCAGCTCGTGCTGGCTGGGTTTCCTGTCATCTCCATCCTTCTGATGATGCTGCCTCTCATCCCTGCTGTGGGTGCTCTGTGCTGAGATTTCTTAGAGGCTGAATCTCACCTCCTGAGCTGACAACACCTTATCTCAGCAGCCCAGCCGAGCATGAGGACTCGGCACAGGTGACAAAGGCTGAGATGTGCCTGCTAATTGCATGCATGCTGCTTTTCCATGGGATGGTGGGGCATGAAAAGTGACAGACTAAAAAAAGCTTAAACCTAAAAAAAACCCCCGACCCACAGATTATCTAACGAGTCTTTGGTTGCTTGGAAAGCGAAAAAAGCCTATTTCTGAGTATTTTCCAAAACTCAGGGAAGAAAAGAGGTGTAAGAGCATGTCAGAAGCACCAGAGGCTGAGAGATGAGAGAGCAGCAATATCCAGAGGTTGAGCTTCTCATGTGGGATATAAACCTCTGTGTTCAACTCCTGGCAGGAAGCACAGGGCTGTTGATACTGCCATGGGACAAATCCCCCTCAGATGGCAGGGGATGGCTTGGCAGAACCTCCCACCCAGTAAGGACAGAGGGAGGGAGGGCATCCTTCCCTCAGGGATTCCCAAAGGCAAGCAGAGCTGGCTTTGAGGGACACAAAAAGGCACTTCACTACCTGCCTGCCAAGGGGCTGGAGGTCCACAGGTGAAGGATTAGTGCTGTGGGGAGCCCGATGATGTGAGAGCAGTGAGGGGCTGCCAGAGCTCCTGCTCTTGCTGCACCAGAGGAAGGGGTAATGACAGTGTGGCTGCTCGTGTTTGTCAGCCTGCACAGCAGCAGCCCCGGCCTGGCTCTGCTTAGGCCTGTCTGCTCCCAGCAGGCTGGGAAGGGATTTACATAATAACGTGCCTATTTTAACTTTGCTTCATTGGCTCCTGACAAGATACAATATTTTTGATTAAACAGCTTCCCAGGAAGGAGCTGCTGCCTTAAACCGCTCGCACTCTCTCTGACCCTGTGCGATCTCATTAGTGGTGCCCTCAGACGCCGTCTGATGGTATCTTAAATTCCTCTTTCCTTTCTTACTCTAAACGAGCTCTTCAGTGTAGGGTAGGGCCCTCCTCACACCCGTGCTGTGTCCAGCTCTGTGAGATCTAACCCTGACCAGGGCCTTCCATCACTGCTGTGGCATCAGCCCTTCTGCCTCTCCGAGCCCTCTCTCAGTCTTCTTCTCCTCCTTTCTTCCCCTATCAATCTCTGATCTGCCTTTTTAGTTTCTCTTTATCTCACACCATCTGTCTTTCCTTTCTGCTGTCTTTTTTTCCTTCCTCCACTGACCAGCCCAACAGAGAGAGATAAATCTCTCAAGCCAAGGAGACCATGTCCTCCATATATATTTGCGTGACAGTCAGATGCTCCAGCGACAAAGATCAAACCCACCAGCTAACTCGACAGGGAGATTCAATAACAGCAGAGAGTTATATTGATAGGAACAAGGCAAATGGATAGTTTTGATTTCAGTAGATTATTGACTGCACAACAGAGGCAAAAAAAGGCTTCCCAGCAGCATGGCTTAGAGAGCAGCTCTTCCCGATGCAACACGGCCGAACAAAAGGAGTGAAATATGAGAGAGGGAGCACTCCATGGCACAGCTGACAGCCCCATCATCTGTGTGAGGAATGGTCCTCCCTGCTGGATGAACCACTTGGAATACACATGAAAAAAGATGAGATCTGCCTTCAGCTGAGCCTGAAGTGAGCTGGGCTGTGCAGAGAATTGGGGCGCGCTCCCGTCTCAGTCCCCTCTTACATCCGGGCACCAGAAGAACATCCCCATCTCTCAGGAGAGTGTGGAGACAACACTGAACTATGTGGGGTGGTGTTTCTGTCCAGTCTGACTCTAAATACAGTGCATGTCTGATACATGGCACTCAGAATGGCTGATACTCCTCAGTGGTCATATCCTCGCTGCTCCTGTGCCTGTTTCATGCTGGGAGCTGAAAACCTACAGCATGTGCACGTGGTTCCCAGAGGAATCTGGGTCAGGGCAAGAAATCATCTTTGGTTATGGTTCTTTACTGTCCAGATCGCTCAGTGCAGCTAACATTGCATTCCTCCATGATCACATTTTGCACACAGATTATTTGCTTGCAGTCCTTCTGTGAGAGAGGAAGAAATTCAGAGCTCGCCCGGCAAGAGTTTACCTGCAAACACACACAGGGAAGGCTGGGGAAGTAAGGTCTGCAAAGGGAGATCAGGCACAGAGCTGTGGGATAGCAACAAATCTCACAGTCCCCATCAGACCTGGAGAATCAAGAGCCAGGAACATCTCTCTTCTTGAGGACAGGGAGTATGGGCACCAAACCCACGGACACCTCGAGCTTGTAGAGCCACACAAACCAGATCAGGAGCTCAGCTCCAGTCACGGTCCTGGATAGCCCTGGAGCACCTGCAGGACCTGCTGAAAACAGCCAGGAAATCACTGGAGGGGCTTCAAATTTGTGTTGTGCCTCAGACCAGGTTTCCTGACAGGGGATGTCCTGGAAACAGCAGAAGGATGTGGGTTGACCTCCAAACAGAGCAGCTAACCCAGCCCTGGGCCTGAGCAACCAGAACAGAGGAGCAAGGATCAAATCACTTCACCTCAAGACCGGCAAGAAGTGGCAGCATTTAGCAAATATTAAGTAAACAGAAATGACAGGGGGCTGCTAAACATCTCCCTGAGAGCCTGGAACCCCAGAAGTGATGTGGAGCCATTTAAAGCATTGAACTGGATTAATTGAAACACCAGAAGGCTGAAAAGTTGGGCAGGGGGCATGAATATGGGGTGTGAAGGATATTTCATCTCTCTGTGCTTAATTTTAGCCAATTAGCACCATCCAAGGAAGGGAGGGAACTGTGAAGTGCTAAATAACAAGAGTGTGAGCTCAAGTGTGAACAGGTACAAGCAGGAGCAGAGAGCCCCTTTCAGCAGCATCTATGTCAATATTCAGAGATGGAAAAACACCATGAAATTATTTCTTCTGCATTATGGGAAAGGAAGGAAATCTTACAGTACAAACACACTAATGGGCTATGCAGGGATCTGAAGGAGGATTGCTGAGGTATTAGAGCAGGCTGCATTAGGGGGAAAAAAAAGAGCAAGAAAAGAAAACAGGGTTTTCAGGGAGATTTCATCCAAATCGATTAAGTGAGAAATGTAAAGGGGCAGCATTCCATGGGGATGGAGCTGGTAATTGGCCCACGCAAGCCCCGACAGAGAAAAGCACTCAGAATGCAGGCTGGAAGGTAAGCAAGTGGCTGACAGGTCTCCTTCAGTCGGGGGTCAGGAGAGACCACGGGGAGAAAAGTTTCTCTATGCTAATCCTGTGCACAAATCTGTGAAGCCCCACTTATCTTCCTTCACATCCCTCCTTAAAAATCCCTGCTGCTGCAATGCCTGTGGAACACTGGCAGTGCTGGAGCAGGCGGTGCAGCAGGGCCAGGAAAAGAAAAGAAAAGGCTCATTTCTGGGTTTGTATTTCCCTCTCTCTAGAAAATTAATGAAAACTCGGTCCAGGAGGGGGGAAAAAGCATCTAAAACGGCCAAATCCGGTTTTCAAAAGGCACTTTTTAAAAAAAAACCCTCATGATTCAAGGGGGAAGATTGATTAAAAGCAGTTCCTGACTGCTCCCAACTAACCTCAGTGGACAAATTTTACACTAAGACAGGACAGAGGTGAGGAAGCTGCTCTCTGGCAAACGGCCTCATGTGTCTCTGAGGGTTCACAGGTAACACTGACTCGGTTCACAGCTGAAGATCTGGACAAGATTATAATCATGGGTGTAAGGGGAAAAAAGAACTTCTTTCTCACTTGTTTACTTTCAATATAAAAATGCTCTGGAAGGTGCAAACCAGCTTGGGAGTCTCATCCCGCTGTCCCCTGCCCCAGGTACGTGTGCAGAACCAGCCCCTCTGAGGTGAATAAAGCAGCAGGTCCGTGGGGATCCTGATCCTGTGTAACTTCCTGTCATCAGGCAGAACACTGAGGGCTCTCCTGAGGTCTTGTCAGGATCAGGGCTGAATTTTGGCACCTCTGGCTCTGAAATCTCTTAGGGCTGACCATGGAAAAGAAAAAAGCAATATTTTTACATATACTATTTCTGGTCATGTTTTCTGTCAAGTATTCACAAAATAGGTGGTAAGAGGTTGGAAAATGATTAATAGGTGCTTTAATGAATGACTAATCAATGCTTACAGATTACTATAAAGCCCAACCAGTCAATAGGTTGCTTATAATATTCTGTAATACCTTCTCCTGACACGCTTATAGTCACCTGCTAAATTATGCTACTCATGTCTATAATGCCTATTAATCATTTATTAATCTTTCATAAGCCACTTGCAAATGAAAGCATAATATAAGCTGTAAGATCCTCCTGCCATCCGTGAGCATCACACTTTCTGGGGTTTAGGGAAGTATCAGTCAAGCAGAGACATGATTTGAGCCCAAACCTAAATCTGTGGCCCTGGTGGGCTGCAGAGGCATGATTTGAGCCCAAACCTAAATCTGTGGCCCTGGTGGGCTACAGGTAATTTGCTACCTTTGGCAGGATTTGAGGGAGAGAGGGAATGGTGAGGGCAGCTGAGAGTTTTGTGGTTCAGATGATGTCAAAGTGGCGTTCGGGAAAGATGAAATAGTCACGCACACAAAAGCCTCCTGAAGAAAATCCTCACACAGAGAGAGAGGGAGGGAGGAATTAACTTCAAGGCTTAAAGCAAGGAAAGGAAAAAAAAATATCCTATCTGTAAGGACAGAGGATTGAAGCAAATGGACCACAGGTAGGTGAAAATAACTGAAAATCGTTCCAGGTAATCACAGTAAAATCAAAAGATGCTCCGACACAAAGTAAGTATGAGAAAAAGAACTGGTAACACAACACATATATTTCTTCCCTCAGATAGGTGCAATTTTTGCAAAAATATATATGTATTTGCGAGATCATACCAGGTTTGTTGGAGCCACAAGGAGCTGCCTTGGCTTCATCACTAGATCCCAGAGCTGACAGCCACAGGCTGCTATTAAATTCTTTTCCCAATTACTTACAACTGCAATTACTTACAACAACCCATTTTTAACCACTTCCAGTGCAAAGTCCTACACAATGTGTGACAACAGAATCACCACAACCATCTCACCATACTCAGGGCCATGCTGTGCGGGTCCCTCTCCCACCCCAAGCCTGTGGAGGCAGTTCAGAGGGCACAGAGCCAGTGGCTGCAGGTTCAATCAGGCAATTCCTCCCAACAGTCCCAGAGCTGAGGCTTTAAACAGTGCCTGGGCTGGAAATCTGCTCAGCCTGACCTCTCCTTCCCTGTCTGCCTGCAGGCAGCTTTTGCCTTTTGGCTGTTCCTTGTTCTGTCACCAACACACCCAGCACTGCCCAACCCCACCCAGGTGGGACCACTCAGGGCAACTGGAAAGACTGAAGAAGTCTCAGGAAAGGCAGCAACACGGAAAAATCCACTGAGGGGTAGGAGAAAGCACTGAACCTGGTTTCATATGGCTCCTCTGTGCAGATGTCCCAGGGTCTAATAATCTGGCTTAGCTCCAGGGGCCGCCTTTTCCTCAACAGGACAGTAATTCACATCTCTCTCTTCTGCCCATCTGCACCAAACATGTAGGAATTTCACATCTCTGAGCTCTTCAGCCCTGTTTCAAATTTGCTTGAATTACCAGCAGGTTCTAAAAACGTGCCAAGCAGACACATGCACATGAAGTTGGATTAAATCCCTCCTTTCCTTTGGGGAAAGACTTTCGCCCACCCCCAGCCTTGGGGAGCTGCCTCACTTCTAAGCCAACGCTCTGAAAACTGTGCAAGAACCCACCAGATCCTCTTATTTCTTGCTGGGCAGCAGAGGAAGTTCATGTGAGGGCGGCACAGGTTGCCCAGAGAAGCTGTGGCTGCCCCATCCCTGGAAATTTTCAAGGCCAGGTTGGACAGGGCTTGGAGCAACCTGGGACAGTGGAAGGTGTCCCTGCCCAGGGCTGGGGGTGGGACTTCACGACTTCTAAAGGTCCCTTCCGACCTAAACCATTCCATGATTCCGGGATTCTGTGACTAAGTAGGTGTCATCACATGTCATTCCTCCTTGATCCAGGAGATCCTATGGTTTATGCCCTAATTAGCTCGCGTTAATTCCATTCCCTCATTTCACGCCCCGCGCCCTTCCGTGGTTTCGGGTGCTCTGCTGCGTCACGTGTGCCTGCAGGAGCAAGGACTGCGAGGAGGAAAAGAAATCTGGATCTAAATTAAAAAGAAAACATAAAAATAATAAAATACAATCCCCTTGATCAGTATGCCTGTCATTTTAGCGGCACTAAATACATTAAAATGAGATCTGCACACCAACTTAATTAAATGAGCCAATTGAAAGTTGCTGCCAAGTATTAGTTTAAGGTAGAAAATACACTTATTTTGGAGCTTACGCAGATTGAATTTGTAGGGCCTTGTGGGAAACGCTAAGCTTTTCTTTTTTTTTTTTTTTTTTTTTGGAAGACTCGCAGTTTAGAAATTTATTGCAGTGATCTGAATTTTGCTTCATTACGAGTGTCAAGCACAATCACAGTTAGAAGAAGTCTCTTGGCTGCTTCCCAGGGTACAAAATCCCTCTGAAATTGATCTTTTCTTCAAAAGCAGCGCGGGAGCGGCTCCGGCTCTCCGTGCCCAGGGGCGGGTGACGCCTGTTTGCCCACCAAAGAGGCGTTTGGGGCTCCGCAAACAGAGCAATTACGGCGTGAAGTGTGAGCTGGCATTTGATGCCCGGTGCCACTGTTTGATCTCCGCTCTCGGGTGACGCTGCCAGCTGCAAGGTGATTACTGAAATGGAGCGCCTGGAACGCGGAGCAAAGCTCATCACTTATGCCGGGCTTTCCCTGATCCCTGGAACGCTGCAATCAGGAATTAGTTGAATAGCAGAACAATTGATTCGAAACTATTTCCGTAAATCAAACCACCGGTTTCAGCTCGCTGACGGTCTCACCCGGAGATGCGTCACCTCGCTGGCAGCAGGAGCTGAGGCTGCCAAGGGTGGCTTTAAAGCTTGGGGGCAGAGGTGATTTAAGGGGCAAACCTGTGCACTCGGGGTTTCTAAGATTTTTCCTCTAACAAAATCAAACCACTTTGCCTCTGCGTTTTCTTACTGAGACATTCCTTTAACCCAGAGTTAAAGCGATTATTATTTTTCACTGATATATTTTATGATATGAGTGTGGTTTTTAATGGGATATGTAGCAAGCCTTTAAATACAAACGTTGCTCCGAACTGATGAGTGGGAATGTTTCACTTCACACGTATCAGATGCTTTGATTTTTTTTTTTTTCTGATGTTTCATTTCTACCCCATTCTGAAAAGAATAATTTTGGGGATTCCACATGGATTCAAACTTTTTACTAAAGTCTTCATCTGATGTAGTTTTTCTCAACTTTCAGTATTTTGATAAAATTTCGAAACTGGAAGGCTGGTAGGTCAAAATAAAGGGAAAAATCTCTATGGTGCTTTTTTCCCCTCATGTTCTTCCTTATGTAGCAGCTTGCAATCTTCACTTTTAAGGAAGTTTTGAATGAAAACATCACTCTTAGATGAGCAAGCACAGCGATCTCCCTTTCAGACACGCAAAGATCCACAGGAACTAGGAATGGCTCAGCTCCTCAGAGCAATGCCCAGCCCCAAGGGCAGCACAAAGTTGAGGGGGGGTTTCTGACACCTATTTTGGCAGATCTGTGCTGTCTGCTGTCTCCTGACGGTGTAAGAATCAGGGAGGCATCCTGGGAACAGCCTTCCCCAGAGCTCCCAAGCACCTTGTCAGGCAGAGAAAATCACAGCTGATGGTTATTTGCGAGGAATAACTCGCACACTTCGGCCCTGCCTGCCCTGCTCTGCCAGCATCACTTCCAGCCTCTGTGCAGCTTTGCCTGGTTCACATCAGACACCCAGAGGTTAGAGAGCTCTGCTGCTCCTAATTAATCTCCTCCTGAGCCGACTCTGAGCCTGTGCTGCCTTGGAGATGGTTTAACGAGCTCGGCTCACTTGAGCTGATCTGCAGCTCAGTGCTGGGCCAGTGTCCAAGTGCCAGGGGCTTTAGGGGTGGGGTGGCTGAGGGCATTGCAGCCCACCAGCCCAGGTAGCACAGGTCACACTGGGGAAGATGGGCTGCTCGGATCACTGCCAGGGAGCTCAGGGGGGATGCTGCAGCTGAGGGCTGCAAGGGGGATGAGGAGGTTTCCACCCTGGGTTAATTTCAATGGGACACTCAAAAGGTCAAAGCTGAGCTCCAGACACCCTCTATGGCTGTGCAGGTCATGGCAAGCTCTGGCTTTTAGCTGAGTTCATTCCATCCTTTTTTTCCATCAGGCTGTTGGGATATCACACTGTGGCAAAGCCAGCTCAGAGGTCTCTGCTGCCTCTGAGCAAACCTCAGGTCAGGCTGAGTGTGCTCCTCACCTCCCTCATGGGAGCTCGGCCCAGACTGACCCACCCTCCCCTGACCTCCTGCTAAAAAACCCCACACAGCAACGAAGCCTGGCCTCAAAGGGGTGTTGTGAAGGCCAGCAGTGCAGCCACCCACTCATGGGAGCCAGGGAGGGCAGATGGCAGCCAAGCCAGGCTGCTGGGCTGGATGTGCATTGCTCTGCCGGGGACAAGCCATCCAGAACAGGGACACGCTGTCCAGCTGGATTCCCACTGCTCCCCACGGCTCACACGGCACGGCTGCTGAGTGCCTCTCCAGGTCTCTCACTTCTTGTCTCACAGCGCTCTCTCAGATGCACAGACACACCATCATTCAGGCTGCAGGATGCAGTTTATAAAGGAATATAAGGAATTCCCATCTGTGACATCTTCCTGTCCCTTTACTTCAATTCATCTCTTCTCCCAGCTGGATGGGAGTTATCAGGTCAAACATGGGTTTCAATGTTTACCCTGCTCAAGTCACCTTGGGAGTCACAAAAGCTCCTGTCATTGCTAATGGAGGTAGGAGAGTGATGTCTCTCCTCTAAAGTGGCACCTGTAGCTGGGAACACAAATCAGACACTCAAAGTGCCCACTTTTCTCTCCAGAGTACCCAGGGAGTGCAAGCAGATGGATCTCTCCTCTCCTCTCCTCTCCTCTCCTCTCCCTCTCCTCTCCTCCTCTCTCTCCTCTCCTCTCCTCTCCTCTCCTCTCCTCTCCCTCTCCTCCCTCTCCTCTCCCCTCCCCTCTCCCTCTCCACTCTCTCTCCCTCTCCCTCTCCCTCTCCCTCTCCCTCTCCCTCTCCCTCTCCCTCTCCCTCTTTTCTCCTCTCTCTTTTTTTTCTCTTCTCTTTTCTCTCCTCTTTTCTCGTTACCCCAGTGCCTCAGAACCGTTCCCCAGCACGCACACACTGTGTTCAAACACCATGGGGGCAGGGTTCAGGCAGCTGACAGTGTAAAACAAGCATTGTTCAGTGCAGCCTTCAAACCCTGTGCAATTCTGGGAAGAGGTCAGGATCAGCCAGGATGTGGCACCAGGACCAGTACAGCAGCAATGCAGAGCAGATGTTCTGGACAAGAAGCTCCTCACACCCTGGGACTGGGAAGGCTGGTGTAACCTGCTCTGTGCTGGTTTTAGAAATGAGCTACTGGGAAGTTGCACAAAGCCCTGAGACACGGGGAATCTTCCCTAGGTAAAGTACCACAAGGGCTGATCCAGCTCCAGTCATGTCAAAGGAGTCCATGTGTCCTGGAAGTCTGGCAACCTCACTCTGCAATACCAGGACAACCAACAGAGAAATGATGGACAAGAGGAAGAACTAGAGACTGAGGAAGGTGACACACAAGAAACCCAGGGCAAGGCACAGTAAACCCCCATATCTGTGTCCTTTCTTTGCTCTTTATCTCTCTTAGTTCTCTGCCAGTTCTTTCTTCCCTTCTTTGCTCCTCTTTTCCCTGACTAAGCCCCACTAAGGGCACACTCTCACAGTGCTGAGATGTAGGTTATCTTTCAAGGGAAAAACTAGCTTCAAGCCAAGTCCAAAACCACAAGTGGAGCTTTGAACCCACCTCTCCTGTCTGTGTTTAGTCCAACCAGCTCAGTTATTTGTTTTAACTACTTCTGCTGCTGAATAGTGTCTGTACTTGCCACGGGTGAGTGAGCACAACCGCTCATTGCAGGCCTAAAGAAAACGTGCAGAGAAACTCTAAGATTGTGTACTGACCTTTCAGACAACACACATGCCAGTAAATACCAGCCAGCCTCCGAATATTAAACAAGCCACAGCCAGCCCTGCATTTCCTATTACCCCAAAGTCCTTCAGACTGAATCTTGAGTCCAGCCCTGCATCTGCAATGACCTGCCATTTCTGATAATTCTGTTCCATGCTGGACTTCAGGGGGTTGTCCAGCCCAGACACGGTGACTTTCTGAGCTGACTGCTGTCACAACTGCCTCCAGTTCCACCTCAGTGCAGAACAGCCACTGGCAGCTCAAACCCCCCAGGAAACCCCATCCAGATTGTCCAACATCCCTCAACATCGTGCAGTTGTCCAAGACCTGCCATAGGCCCAGGATTCTCCTCTCTTTCCTGGAAAACTCTTCAACAACTGCCCAAAGTCTTAATTGTATTTTCCCATCATTGCCTCGCAGAATTAGGTTAACGTGGCCCAACATGGACTGCAGAGCATCCCAGAGAGGGGAACTGTAATAGAAGACATTTTCACACTTGTACTCTGAGAGCTTTAGACATCCCTCCCATATCCCAGTCATTTTATGATGTGTCCTCACCACAGAGTCCCAGTCCATCTCAGGACACATTCAGGTCTCTTCTAGACCTGCACCTTGCACCAGGTGCCATATTACACCCATGCCAGGTGTCATTTCTATCCATGCCTCCTCTGCAGTGGGCTTCCTGCAGCCCAGGAATGCCTTGGCATCCTCAAATGAAACAAGCCCACGAAACAAGCCCACTCGAAGTAGAGCTGGCACTGAATTTTGCTGCAGCTTTTTATAACTCCAGTCAGCCTCGTCTCCCACTTTTATACTCTGATTTCTACACTTTGTAGTAAAAAGTAGAAGACGTAGTAGAAGTAGAAGTTTGCTAGGTAGGCTGGAAAACAGACAACAGGACCAAAGCTGAGGATGAGCTTTGGGGAGGTGGTTCCGCCATTTGAGCTCTTTGTGGCACCTGCTGCTGTTCCCTTTAATTTATCACAGGTAATATTTTATTGATGAGTGTTGGTATCCCCTCCTTGCTGGCACTCTTTGGTATGCCAGGCACCCCTTGGTCCATGTGAGATCTCATTCACAGCCTCCCACTCACCTTCTCCATGTGGCCCTGACCTTCTCCATGTGGGACAGAATAACAATCACACAGGGGAAGGAAGCTGATTCCTACAAAGGGTGGATATGAACTTGGAGGGTTCATATCCTCTCCTCTCTGCTCCATCCATCAGTGTGTGGCTCCCAGGACATCCCCAGCTAGGAATGCAAGTGCAGAGGCAGGGTCAGCTCTGCTCACCAGCGATATAACCTGCAGGAACATCCTTGGATCTGGGACACCCCCCATGCTCCTGGGGAAAACAAAAGCAAACAGCAGCTGCCAGCACCCAGCACAGCTCTCAGCCCAAGATCTCCACTCCCCAATTAGATTTCCTCCACCAATTTGCACAGGGAAAGGCAGAGAGGAAATGCCAGATGCTGCTGGGCACGCAGAACAGATTCGATGCGTGCGTTCAAAGCACTAATAACTCCCTGCCTGCTGAAAGAGGGAAAAGGCTTTCTCTTAATCCTTCCTTGCATCAGTAATCAGAGAGAGGAGCAGATGGTGCCAGAAATACAGTAATATGCCCATTAAAATAACCTCATAGCCAATAACTTAGCACCAGACCCCAGGCAGCAAACACCTTCAGGAGAGCCAGAAAACAGGGACTCGTGCCATGAGGGAATGAGAATTTGCTGGGAATGACCCAGCTCCAGGGAATGACCCAGCTCCGTCTCCACAGCGAGGCCAGAGCTCTCGCCCAGGAAAGCCCTGCCAGCAGATGTGCCCAGCAAGATTTGCCCTCCAGGGGCATCTACACAAGGTGGACATCCCATTCTCCCCTCCCCAACACCAGCCTGTGCCCACACGGAGTGGGTGTGTCCCAGGGGAGCAATGAGCAGCTCCAGCACTCCTGCCAGGCTCTCCAGAGTCCCTCAAGAGGAATAAGCAGATGGACAAGTGCCTTTCCAATGATGGATTTTTCTTCTACAATTCCCAGGGTGAGGTCTGTACATAGCAATTTCTCTCTCTTTCAATCAGATACAAGGCATACCATTCATTTCTCAGTGGATTTGCAAGTTTTTGTCCTACTTCATTCGTCCAGAAATGACATTCTTCCCTCATAGGCCATCTGAGCAGCTCCCTGCAAGTTTGCCATGGCATTCATAAAGAAAAACAGGAGTGTCAGCAGCCACCATACTGCTGACCTTGCAACCTTGGATGGCCAACCCATCTGTTCCTGGACACAGAGTAATGATGTTTAAATCACACCACCCACCTTGGCTGCGAAGGACAGAGGAACTGGCAAGTACCAGGGGTGAAAACACTTTTACTATTCAAGGTCTTAATTTACAGTGGGAGTGCTGCCATCTCCTCAAGCAGTATTTGAAAAGCAGCATCCTGCAGCCCAGGTAAAAGCCTGCATTCTTCCTTCTCTTTCTCTGACCTCATAAATCTTCCAGGCGAAATTTCCATCCAAATAGCTGCGCTCCCACAAACATTTATGCCAAGTCACGCGTGCGCCAAGCAGTGTTTCTCAACAGAAAAGCACTGCATCCCAAATATTGCATCAACTCCAGCTCCGTGCCTCTGGAAGGGTGAACGTTCCTTTATTGTTAATTAACTCTTTATATGACATGACATTTATTTCATTATCTCACTGAATGTCACCATCCAATTAGCCCAGCCCCAAAGGAACGGGACCTAATTAACCAAGACAAGTAAACTGAACTTTAGCAACCTTCCTCTCCTGTAAATAAGTTGCTAGTATGTAATTACTCAGCAATAACTACCTCATTAAAGCTTGAATAAATATTCCTCCCCCTGTTCTTGGCTTTATTTTTAAAGAAATTCCCAATTCATCTGTTTCTATTTCGCTTGTCCCAGTGTCTCAGCAATCTGTAGGGTCAAAGTGTGTTGCCTTCCAGCATCAACAGGGTGGAAGTGCTTGTACATAATGATACCTCTCTCTCCATGGATAACAGATCCTAATTTGCTCATGGGACAGTGGAAGCTTCCCAGGGGCTGAAGAAAAGGAGTTCCAGCCCACATCTCTGGATAGACTCACAGACTCACAACTGCCTCCCTTCCTGGAGCAGCTGAACTCAGCTACAAGAGGCAGTAACTGCACAGGAAGCAGGAGGTTCCTTTCAGCTCACTTCCTTCTCTCCGAGGCCCTGATCTGGTTGAGCCTGTTAGAAATCTGAAAATATCCCTCCTTTTTTTCGTTATAATTTTCCCAGTTGCATGGTTTAGCTGTTTCAGTAGCAAAGGACCCCCTTTGCCCTTACTGAAACACCGAAGGTGAGGAGCAGAGCTGGATCTCTACCAGCTGAGACACCCCTGCTTGGAACTGTAATTCCAGACCACCCTGGCATGACCACCCAGGCAACTGCAGAGGACAGAGGGAAATAAATGGGACTCTTCACTTGCAAACAGCTTCTTTTCTTTGATATTTTTTCCACAGGTAGCGTGCTAGGGGCTATATTTTACACGGTACCTGATTTGAAACACAGAGATGAAGGGTCGTGAGATGAAAGGGAAGCATTAATCTCGCATGTTGACTCAGCATCACAATAAATTTCATCCCTTGATTGCTTTTGCTCTTGGCTGGAGGTCAGCATTTTCAGGGAGGAATTCTCCAAAAAAAAGACATTGTACTGGTACAGAGCTCTAACACACCACAGCCCAAAACTGCCTCCTGCCTGACAGTGCAAGGGTTTTCCTGTGCTGGTGCAGAGACACCTGGGAGACATTCCATGGGCTCTGGAGCAGGACTTGCACAAACCAGGGCTGCAGATCTCAGATTTCCCATTATTACATTTGGCTTTACAAGGAGCTGTTCCTTTAGGCAGCTTTGTCATGAGGTACCTGAAGCTGCTGCTGCAGTGTGGGGAGGCTCACACATGGCACTGCTGAGCAGGCACGACTTGGGCACGGGCAGGTCTCTCCTGGCTCGGAGCCATCGCTGAACAGTTTCCCTCTCTCAGTGCAAAGCGAGGCAGCCTGGAGCAGTCCCATAAACATCCCAGCTTTCCTCCCCCTTCCTCACTGAGCTCCTGGTCAATGGGGTTCAGAAGAGATCATCAAAGACCAGTTAATATCTGTCTTAAAAATCATCACTCTATACATAAAGGTTGTAAGGAGACCAAAGACACAAGATCTCCTATGAATCTCTAAGTGTTTAGGACATGACTGGACGTGGCACTCAGTGCTGTGGTTTAGTTGACAAGGTGGTGTTTGGTCAAAGGTTGGACTCGATCTCGGAGGTCTTTTCCAACCTTAAGGATTCTGTGATGTTATGATTCCATGATTCTTAGCAGATGTCAAGAAGCAACAAGAGGAAGATCTGCCTACACCCCTTTTGGGTCATCACACACCTCAGGGATGTGCTGCTGATGTGTAGCAAGGCCAGGGCTCTGCTGGCCTGAGGAGCCACCGGGATTGAGCACTGCAGGCAGCAGGATCAGTCCCCCCTTGGCACAGCTTGTGACTGGTTCCCTGGAGCACAGGAGTGTGTGATCTCAGAGCAGGATGCACAGGAGACAGAGAGAAAAGACCATTTAGATGATGCTCCTACCTCACGATGACTAATGACTGAACAGCGCTGGATCTGAACTCAGGCAGAGGTGTGATGGGAGGAGGGACCAGTTCCCCTCACAGCTCCATTTATATATTATTATTTTGTTATATATTTTCTCCTGGTGGGAATCACAGTCGTTCCTGGCGATGTAAAGCACGTGCCTGATGCCTGTAACCACACTGGGATGGCAGGGTCAGAGCTATTGGATCTCTACATATGTTATTTCCTTGTTCTTCAGCTTAATGGGGCGTTCCACTTTATTATTGTATTTTTTTTTTAATTTTATAAGACATGTTTCATTAAATCTGAATTATGGCAATTCAGGGAAAGAAATTAGCCCATTAAAATTATAATGAAAACATCTTATAAAAAAGGCTGTCAACTGCCATTTCTGCTCTGCTGGGTGAGGAAATAAGGAGGAGAGAGAAACGTGTTGTCTCTGAGCAGGGAGAGCACCTGGGAAAGCAGGATCTGTGTGCCAGGTGCTCTGGAACAGAGTCCATGTCGGGGGGATCTGAAGGGCTCCTGGGGGGTGACTGGTGGAGTTTTTCCCATTAAAAGGTCCTTTTCAGGTCCTTCAGAAGAGTTATGAGAAAAAAGGAGCATTTTCTACATTTATGGCTGGTCCCACTTCCTTCTGACCAGCCAGAGAGCAAATACAAGTAAGGAATTTCTGCTTGGATTTCCCTCCTGCGAAGCCCCAGCGAGGCTTGAAGCGACAGAAATTGCAGCATCCTGAGGTTTTCTGGTTGGGAGGAAAAACCTGTGCTGAAGAACAAGCCCAGGTCTTGTCAGACAAGGGAACTGGAAGCAAGGAATATCCCCAAAGCCTCATTTAGGAAGGATTTGCACTTTTCCTCGAAACAAGTTGCTCCTCCTGTTATCAGGGATGGCTTCTACCACCGGGCCCAGGCTCAGGTGCTCCCATACATCGCTTTGTTCCTCCTGTGGCAATGACTTCTCAGAGGAGGAAAGAGATTTTGTTAAAAATAAAAGTGGAAAGAAAAATAAACTCCCTTAAGCTCCCTCATTTATGGTTATGTGGGGGGGAGAAAGCTCAGATCTGTTCTCCAGTCCAATTACTTTGTGATTCCTGCTGCTGTCCTGAACTCCCCACACCCTCGAGCAAAACAGTGCTGCATCTCTGTTTTTAGCAAGGTAGTGAAGGTATTAGCTGGAGAAAAAAAAAATACTCCGCCTGCAAGGGGATAAAGGTCAGCTCTGCTGAAATGAAATAGATTTTGAAACTGCATGTCAATTAGACACACACAAAAGAAACTAATAAAATTAATCCACTAAACTGGCAAGCTGTGATAAAGCAACCCTTTAAGATATATAGAAAAGAAGGTGGGGAGGGGCTGGTAAACAGAAAGAGAAGTGAGGAATGCAATAAAAGAAGGTACAGAAGAAGAAATAATGTGTAAAAGGGGAGATGGAGATAAATGGGATATTCATCCCTGAAAAGGTAAAAGCAAATGAAATGAGATCGGGATGAAAGGCAGAACCCAAATAGTCCAAAACACGCAGCTCTGCTGTGTTGATTGTAAGGAGGGAGAAGGTTTCCCCTTCACAGACAGGATAATTGCCTTAAGAGCCCAGGAGAGCAGGTCTGTGTTTGTAAGAGCACAGTGATGGGGCAGGAGGAGGAGGGAACACCTGGGTGGGGAGAGGGAAGAGGGCCTTGCTCCACTGGAGCACTGAGTTGGACCTGGGGGCAGCCTGGACAGATCTTAGCTCAGAATGATCATGGATCCAGCATGGATCTTATTGCAGCGTGGGCAGAACCTGAGGGAATGACTGAACAGTGACTGAACAAGGCTTCAGATGTCACAGGAAGGCTGCTGTCAGATGGCACAGCCCTGTACCAGCCCCAGTCTGTGCATCACACTGGAGTGGAACCACGGAGCTGGCTCCAACCTGGAGTTGATCTGAGGTGGACCAAAGATGGCAGCCTAAGTCAATCCTTAGATCAACTTCAATTTCTTCTGCCTGTTTTATCATTCCAAAAAAGGGACTGGCCCTGCAGAAGCTCTCCATCATTTCCTTTAGAGGACTCTAGCCCAGGATTGGAAGAGGCAAACAGTTCACCCATGGTTTATTCCACCTCTTAAAAGCTTCCTCCATCCCAGATCCTCCCCTGATTTGGCAATGCTTCCGGACACAGGCCAGGCTGGCTGAAGGTACCTTTGCCAGTGGCTGGATACCCCTCCTTGTCTTTCCACGTGTATTTGACGTGGCAGTTCCTGCTGAGCTGCAGGGCATTTCCTGGGTTTAATGAACATCAGGCAGCCCTTCCGCCTGACGGGCCATTAGTGCCTCCCCACAGAGCCAGCACCACACCGGAGTCATTATCCATTTGTTACACGCCTCACTGCAGGATTTCCATATGGAGAGGCAGGCACACGAGGTGACCCTGAAAACGTGGAGTCCTACATTCGAATGCCAAACAAAAGATGTGTGGGAGAGCACGGGGGAACTCGGTCCCGCGAGCCTGGTGCCTCTGATCCGGCTGCAAGGATGGAGGGGAGGCCCTGAGACTCCAGGACCCTCACGGAGGCTGTTGCATTGAATCACTTGTGTTTCTCAAAGAGAAAGGCACAACCAAGGCTCTTCCAGCCATGGTCAACAAAGAACCTTCCTGGGATTGTCAGCCCAGATGTGAGGAATGAGGGGATAAGGGATTCTTTCAGCGAGGTCCTAAATGTGGGTTTCCAGCGGAAGAAAGAAAAAGAGACCATAACCCTTTGCTGCAAGAGGCAAACACCTCACTGAGAGGCTCATTAGGAGAAAAGAAGGTCGATTAAAGCTGGAATCAAGGAATGGCAATGCTAATGTTGTAAATACATGTGCAGAGTGTCCTGTAGCTCTCACAGTCTGGTGCGCCGGGTTTCTGC
Organism: Pipra filicauda; assembly: GCF_003945595.2. NCBI lineage: Eukaryota > Metazoa > Chordata > Aves > Passeriformes > Pipridae > Pipra > Pipra filicauda. The sequence goes on along the minus strand of NW_024104887.1, from coordinate 3,956,163 downwards.
CCTCCCTCGCCTCTTCTAACAGGAGAGACAGGAAGAGGCTGATTAATAAGGCTGCAGAAAAACAGAGACTCATCTCCAGAGAAAGAAATGCATTCAGTTTTAACTAATTTCCATATCTTTCTTTCCCCCCCAATGAATATTTGACACTGATTGTTTCCCCTTTTCCTGTTTGTTGTTTTAAATAGAAAGCTTCTGCTTTCAAAACAACTGCTCTCGGATTCCCCCCTCTCCTTCTTACTAATCTCCAAACAAGGGAGTGAGCAGGTTCTCAGCTCCTCTGGTGAAGGACATGCTCAGTTTGAATTTTCTCATCAATACCTGGTAGGTGTTTATCTGATTTTTGTCACACACACTCCTCAGGCCAGAGCACGTCTGAGGATATATATCAATGTATGTTTATTGCAATGGCTTCCTCACCCTTTTCTACTTTGCTTTTTTCCTCTGGAAGAACTTTATTCAGCTTTACCCACCACTGTAAGCCCTGGATCAGCCCCATGTTCCAATCAGAGCAGCAGGATGAGTAAGAGGAACTGTCAACAAGGAGTCTGGATGGAGTATGAGGAAGCCCTGACACCCCTTTCCCAGTAAACCTGCACTTGTGATGAATGCTCTGGCAAGGCAGCCTCTCACAGCAAATGAGACAGCACTGAAATCTGGAGTTCAGCCTGAATCCACAATATTTAACACCCCAAATGCAAAAGCATGACCCATTATTTACTAACCCGGGCCATGTTAATAAAGATAATACATAATTATTCCTGAAATAGTTCAATGCAAAGGTTCCCTCAGCTAGAAACATAACACATTTCTCCTCTGTTTGATGTCCTAATTACAAGTATCACCGTCCATCTGAGTTAGAACTAGATTAAGGCTCTGCTTGCATTTAAAGTAGCTGTTAGCATTGCTTAATAGTTAGAGATGACTAATTGGCCATCACGTTGTGATGAATGAAGCTGACACAAGGCAGTGCATGAAAATTACGTATGATTATTGCCAAAAATTAGACTGAAGAATAAAAACTCATGTACACACACCCTCCTCATCCTGTCTAGCCCCCAAGGTTGATGTGGAACCCACCAGCAGCCCTGAATATCAGGAGATGGGTCCCTACTGTAGCTGGCAGCTGAGTGTTCATCCCTGGCTTGGAGTCACCTCCACCCTCTTCACACGTGCTGGGTGTGTTTGTCACTGCAGGTGTGAAGGAGCCGCTTGTCACACTGCAGCTGGTTCCTTCCTCACCATCACCCCAGAGTCATCATCCTGCCACAGCCCACAAGTGAAACGTGGTTCATCCAACTCCCCGTCCATCCCTCTTCCCCTCCAGGCCATGGTGCAGCTGCCTCAGGGATGTGTGTGGTTCCAGGGGCTGCTTTTTCGGTGGAAACAGAAGAAAACAAGGCCCTGAGTGTATCAGCTCATTAAAGGCTCAGTGCTGGGGAAGTGTCCTGGTTTAATCCAGGACTAATTTCTTCTTGGTGGCTGTTAGGTGCTGTTCTGGGTTTGGAATGAGAGGGGTGTGGGTAACACACTGATGTTTTGGTTTTTTGCTATTGTGTTTATCCTAAGTCAGGGACTCTTTTCTTCTCTGCTGTGCCAGTGAGGAGGTTCATAAAGGACACTGTGAGGGAGCAGAGCCAGGACAGGTGGGAGACACAGCTGGGACAGGTGACCTGAGCTGGCCAAAGGGATATTCCATACCATAGAACATCATGCCCAGTGTATAAACTGGTGGGAATTACCTGGGTTTGGGAAGAGGGGTCTGGCATCAGTCAGCAGGTGGTGAGCAATTGCACTGTGCATCATTTATTTTGTCCCTTATTATTATCATCACTGTTATCATTTACCATTATTTTTATTGTATTTTTGCTTTATTTTTGATTTTTAAACTGTTCTTATCTCAACCTACAGGTTTTGCTTTGGTTCTCCTCCCCATTCCACCGGGGTGGGCAGGCAGCTGGGTGCTGCTTGATTTCCATCTGGGCTTAAACCAGGACAGAGGGCTGTGGGCACCAGTGAGGCAGGGACTGGTGAGGGCAGAAGTCTCTTCATCAACCCAGGGAGAAAGCTAACGAGCTCACAGGCACGAGAGGCAGAAACCAGCCTGCTGCTTGTCCCAGCTGTGAGAATCCCCGCTGGGGAAATCCACAGCGCTCTTCACACGGGTGCTGGAGGGGCTCTGAGGGGATTGTGTGTGTAAAACACCCTCACCTCTTCCCAGCCTGGTGTTTCTAAGGCTACACGGAGCTCTCTGATCTCCCGTGGTCAGGGCTCGGCTGATAAAGCCCCTTTGTGTTCAGCCCTCGAGGTGGCTGCGTTTTGGCTCGGCCTGGAGTCCCTTCTGCTCAGTTTTGAAGGTTTTTTGCCACACCACGTTCCCAAGTGCAAGGAGTACTCAACAAAGTGCTACAACAAAGCTTTGCTCCTTTCCTGGAGCGCAGGCTCTGCACTGAATTAGTAACAATAAAACACTTTGCTGTCTGACCTACTTTCTCACCCCCTCCAAAACAAGCAGCACTTCTTCCCCATCTCTCTCCGCTTCCCGATACAAATCTTTAAGATTAAATTTAAGAACATGCTAGTGAAGCTAAGAAAAGACGTTGCTCTCCCCTGGCCCCATTGTTAGGACACTGATGGTTGCAGAAATCCCTGATTAAGGTGGGAAGCTGGGATTGGACCACTCCATGCAAAATGTAAGATAAAGTTTGCTATCTGTTCAGAACACGAAAACAACAAAATCTTCTTGGGAAATTTCTAAGCTGGTTCCCAGCTTGGATGTTCATCCAGGCAAATCTGGGATGTGTGATAAGAATCCATAGTCTAAATTTTACCTCCTGCAGCAGCTCATGAAGAGAAATTACCAAAATGCATCGCAGGAGGTAAAGTTTGAATGGCAGGGACTTAATTCTCCCCGGTGCATTGGCTCAGTGTGACCAATCAGTGGATACTGATTGGTCCCAAACAAGATTATGGAAAATTAGGGGGCTTTCAGTTGATTTTTGGAAAAAAAGAAGATGGGAACCTTTGCTGAGGGCTATCCTCAATGCTGGTTTTTGAAATCTCTTCTGAACCACAGGTTCAGAAAAGAGGTCAGTGTTCCTATTCCTGTAAATACTTCCCACAGAAGAGTTGATTTAAAGAGGATGCTGAGGCACAGCGGAGCCTCCAGTGTCACAAACGAGCCCTTATATCTATGTGGGGCACTTTTTGCTGGAGTGTGCAAGTAAGAAAGCAAAATGGACATGATCCCAGTATCCCTGGGGGCTGCTACAGTCCATGGCAGATGCCAGCCCACGTGAGATGCTCTTAACAATCCCAAATCATCTGAAAATTCATAAATTTCGAAAATTATCCTAATGGCAGACATAAATTTTCAAAATCCCTTGCTTCTCACAGTCTTTTCATGCATTGCTTGGAAGTCAGCTTGTCCCCAGGATATGAGGAAGGATCTGTGTTTCCAGGGTGGATGTGGGAGGAAACTGGCTTAGCCATGAAAATATTGCCAATTGCACCTTTTATTTCACACATTTAGCCACTGAGATGAAACAAAACTGTGTAGAAAAACTAATTTCATCTGCTGCACAATACCATTATTACCATAATCTAGTATAAAAGGGTGAACTTCACAGCACTGGTAAATAGATTATGGGAGTCATTTAAGATCCCGGAGCATGCCGAGAGCCTCGCATTCCTGCAAACAAGGGATTACAAAATTAATGCCTCCCCCTGCTAAGATCCACACACTTCAGCTCAGAGTTACCTGAGGGATAATGAAACACCTGAGTGCCCTGCTCCTTTGTATCTTTTTTTTTTTCCCCAGTCTTGATATTCAACATTTTCGATTTTAAATATTTTCATCTCTCCAGCCCACCTATAGCCTGGAACTGCATCTTCTTCAACCTAAGTGCAGGAGGGAACAGAGAAGACCTTGTGTGTTCCTGCCTCTGCCACCAGTTGCCCTGCCAGTGTGGAGAAGAACCCTTCCCCCTCCCTGCCTGGCTGTGCAGCACCCGGGGCTCGCTGCTGTTTGTCCAACAGGCAGTGCAGGGGCGCAGCTCTGTCACAAGGTGCCTGCAGCTGAACACTGGCCAGTAATTAGTACTGGCCATGGGCCCCCAGCTCCAGGCTGGCACATCATCTGGCAGCTCCACAGCCAGGGTTCACCACTCTGGCCAGACTGTCCCTCCCAGGACAAGAACCACAACTGCAGAACACAGGGCAAGTTGTGACAACCAGATGGAGATGTGTAAACACGCCAGTTTATCCAGGGGCTGCAGCGTTCCTCATTTCTCTAAATGAAATAGTACATTTTTAGCAAAAGCCTCGCTGCAGAAATGTTTTTCATTGTCCTCCCACGAGCCAGTATCACGCTGTGTTTCCCTTATCCTCTTATCCAGCGGGTGTTTTCCATTCATCCCTCGCTCGGTGGCGGTGCCTCCACGCACCGCGGACCGTGCACGTCCGATACCTTGTGCTCACACCGAGCTCGTGGTTTCCTTACAGTTCCCTCCATCCTTTCCCCAGCTCAGCAGGGAATCCTTATCAATCATACTTTGTGCAAAGGTCAGTTCCTGACCCCTCTGCCCTCAGCCACCCACCATGTGATGAAGCATTAACACTCCTGTTCAGGGCTGGTGCCCCGAAGGGCCCCTGAGACCGAAGCAGGCTCGTGTGCTCACCAGGGTAGCTCTTAGATTAAAAGCACCAACCAAAATAGCTGGATTTGAGCCTGTTTACAGACACTGCTCACTCCTGCAGAATGTATTGAGTGAAGGGTTGCCTGGTGAAGTTAAAAGTTTTTGCCTCCAACTCAAAATCTTTCAGGAGGGGTGCGATCTCCTCTGAAAAAGCCTCACTTGGAGGTTGCAGAACAGCACAGGTGAACTTGATAAAGACCTTTCATGCACCCTGCAGAAGCACAGAGAGACTGCAGCACAGAGCCACAGGGTCCCAGCCATCTGACTTCCCCGAGTGCTGCTCCCAGTTAATCTTGTGCTGCAGATGATCTCTGAAGTACCAATCATGCAAAAATCGACTTTATGTTTGAAGGACAAATGCAAAGTCTCTCTTAATGTCCTTTTATAACACACACTCCATCACACCTGACACAACCACTCCTGTCAAATATTGTAGTTTAAATAGTGCTGTTGGTAAATGATAAATACCAGAGCATACATTTGGATAACCTTACACCCTGGAGAGAAGAGGGTGCCCTGGATTTATTATCACAATGTTTAATATTGCTTTATTTTGTCCACAGAGAAGTACTGGAGATGTTCATAAAGGTGAACTCTGTAAATCAATAAAGACATTCTTGGCAAATCTGAGTTTTAGCTGGGAAAGATTTTAGCTGCATTGCTAAGAGGTGCAGAGGAGTGGAAGCTGTTTTATCCAAAAAGAGCATGGTATGAAGTGCTTTCCGCTCCAGGTGCCAGGAGATGGGAAGCCTGCTGGCCTGGAATATCTTCCCACAGGTTGCCAAACCCCCATGGTGTTCAGAGGCAGCAGCTCACAGTGAAAAGCACGAGAAGCAGAGGGATCCTTCCAGAACATGCCTCTGAGCTGGCCAGGATTTCTCCATCAGAGATTCCCAGCTCCAGGCTCAGGAATCCGACCTGCTGGCGGCTGTACTGTGACCCTGGGGCAGTGCCCAGGTCCCGCTGCCCAAACCTCTCTCAGTGGCTGCACTAATTGAACAGGGGCTCTGCACACACCCCTTGTCAGCAGAGCTCCAGGGATGTGCTGGTCTCCCAGAGAAGCACTGGGACACTGGTTTCCTCTCCTCAGGAAGGCAGCTGGTTGACAGGAAGACTCAGGATCTGGCCACAGGTGCTGCTGGGAAGCATCTCCCAAGCTGAGCATTCCCACCCAGATCCTCCCTCCCTCGCAGGGCAGGATGCCCCTTGCTGTGCAGTTCAGAGGGTGAAAATATGATTGTGAATGTGATCGACCCAGACTTCAGCACCTGATGACCCAGGGAGCAGAGGCTGTTGGCAAGTCTATCCCAGAAACCAGTGAGAAGGTTTCTAACTGTATTCCTACAGCTTGTTTATGTTGGACTCTGCTGTTTGCTGCTTTGAACTGCCTTGATTTTGAAGGTTTGTTTATGGGTTTTTTCGTTGTTTTTCTAATAAGCTGTGTGCTGCAATTTATTCTGTATCACAGAAACCAGAGAAACATCTCTGAGAGAAAGACAACTCATGCAAAGAATTACTCAGACGTACATCCCATCCTGCCGAGCAGAACAATGATCGTGCCAGCGCAGCAGAGCCCGCTACAATCTGTAACAAGGCTGCTGGAGACAAGGAGGAGGTTGGACGAGCTAGAGAAACAAAAGCCAAACCCTCTGATCAAAGAATCGAATTAGAGACAAGAAAGGAAGAGAGAACTGGCTGACAGCCAACCAGCCACCCTGTGGGACTCGGAGAACACAATTTAATCTCTCTTTGCCTCAGCTGCCCATCTGTAAAATGGCTGTTGGCCACCTCTCCCGCTCAGGCTGTGGCAGCCTGGGGTCGGACGGTCTCTCGTTAGATGTCTGCACACTTTCGAGCCAGCTGGGCTCTGCATTGCTATGAAGGTAAATAAAGATGAAATTCTTGAACACCAGCACAGTTAAATCAAATTTCTAAATTGTTTTGTGTTTCGCTCTTCACTGCCTGTGGGGTCTTACCGAAGCTTTTTCAACCGGGGAGATGTTCTGGATCTCTTTGTGCAACTGATGAAGTTGGAACTGCGGCATTTGAGCCTTGCAAAGTCCCTTTCCTCTTCCTCACCCCTGCTTCTGTGAAACTTGTACAGGTATCATCCCTTTTGAGACCATCACCCCTCCACCAAACAGGGCTGAAATGGGCCGAGATGTGCAGGAGTTGGTGAGTCAAAGGGCATGCAGCTGCACAACCCATTTCCAGGGAAAACAAACTCAAAATCAAGCTGTCTGGAGCAGAGCCAAACCAACTTTCTCTCAATCAGTAGTTTATGTCCTCTAAACAGTCCTGTCTTCTTTCCCACACAGTTTAAGTCCAAGGGCAATTATACCACCGGGCAAATGAGAGAGGATCTGGTTTTGATTTTTCATTCTGTCTCCATCACCTCAGCTGTCTCAGTACACCAAGGACCCCGTGGCTGTAAGCTGAGACTGAAATATTTCAGTGGCATCTGAAACACAAATATTAACAGGGAGAGGAACTATTCCCTGGAAGAGCTGACCAAAGAGCAGTGCTAATTCTCCATCACTTAAATCCAAACCAGAAGAGCATGGGAGGAACCACAACTTATTAGACTTGGTGCAGAGGTCACCCATTGCACTTTTCCGAGCTTGACAAGTGCAAGAGGCCAGAGCAGAGCAACCCACAGGTTATTTCTGACCAGGTAACCCACGGGACCGACCCTTGGTCTCACAGTCTCAGTTGCACCTGGTACCAGCCCCGGGAGAGGAACTTGCACCACTCTTGGAGGCCATTAAAGAAATGCACAGCAGCAAATCCGAGACCCATGACCAAAATTTCAAGCCAATGCTGCAACATTTGCAGCGGCTCATCCAGTCTGACCACAGGGGTTTCTAGCTAACAAAACAAAACTCTCTGTCATCCCATGCTCTTAAAAAGTTCACCTGCAACCGAATCCCTCCTGGGCTGCGCAGCTTTTCCAAGCAACCCATTTCCAGGGACACGGGACCCTCCTAGCCCGGATGCGTTCTCGGGGTGATGGGCTCTAACACAGGGATGTTTGGTCTGGCACAGAGCAGGAGCCTGGCACCGAGCACATTGATGCAGATGCCTGCTGGAGACCATTCATTGATGCTGAGAGCAGTCCAAGAGCTCCTTAACCTCTGTCTAATACTGTCACGCCGAATAGATGGATCGCCCTCGTGTTTGCAGCTTTCGCTGCCTTGTCACGTAATATCTTCGGGGGCCAGAGGCCACACCACTGCTCCCATCAATCCAGCTGCGTGCCCTGCCGTGTTGCATTAGCCCTTTCCATCTCTGTCAGGCTCTGGGAGGCAGTCAGGGATGTTTACTGATATCCACTGTGCAGTCAATCTCAGAGCGATCTCGGTTCTGTGACCCCTCTCTTTACAAATCACACTGGTTGAAGGCTATAATTATGGGTTATAATTAGAAGTGGAGTTTCATTTAATGGAGGCAGCAACATGTCAAGAGCCCCAAGAGTCCACCACGCTGCAAGCTATGATTCCTCCTCACTCCCCTCTGCTGCTGTTTTGGAGCACATAAAATGCCTGCTGCTCTTGAGGATGACCTAGATGCTGATGATGATCTTGCTTCAGATGTTGTATCTCCAACTAAGAAGTAAAGCTCCAAACATGAATTTAGCCCATCTTTACACCTACCAGATCTTACAAGACAATGACAGAACTTACAGGTCAAGGGACTGAATCCACTGGCTCTCAACAGTTCCCACAGTAGTTTCTTTCTCTTTTCTGAGCAAGCCTGTCCAAGTCCAAAGCACACTCAGTACACGTACTTTTAATCCCTTCCCAGATTGCAAATTCAAGCAGCCACAGACACACAGTAAAGACCCATCTATATAAAGGTATGGAAGATGATACAGCCTTTGATACATTCATTGTCCTAAAAAAGGTTTGTTCTACCTATCAACAATCTTCCAGCTGCAAACAAACTCTGGAGAAGTTCTGGAGACCCATGAATTTAGCTGTCAAATGTCTTTGGAAAGATGAGGGGAGTCTTCATCTCTTGATCAACCTAAACCTTTTTATATCCTGGTAGATTCCAAAGCCAACATTTCTGGACTACCAGTGCTACAAAGACAAGTCATTACCATGGAGCAGGAGTAAAATCCAAGGCAGAAAAAGCACCTGTGAGAAAGGTGACAACAAACTCACCCAGTCAGGACATATTCCTCCTGCACTGCACCACCCAAATGTCCAGCCCTGCATCACCAGGGTGTGGTGAAAGGCCTTGGCAGCCTTTTGGGTGCAGTCAATCTCTGGCCTTTCTGCTGCAGGCAGGAACAAGCCCTACAATGACCAACATGTGAGTCCTTGTCAGACACTGGGCTGGGAGCAGCAGCGACTCCTGCACCACCTGGGAAACAACAGCTACCTCAGTGTACTCACCAGGCCATCGTGCCACCCAGGTCCTGGCACCCAGGTCCCCTCTGGGCACAGGAACCAACACAACTCAGCCACCCACAGCTGCCTGGGAACCAACCTGTGCCAGCACAAGGCTCAAAAGTGCTGAGGCAACGCTGATGGAAACAGCAGCAGTCAGACTGTGGAAAGAGCCAGTAGGGCCTTTGTTCTGAGATGGCTGCAGGACACGAGGAGCCAAGAGCACTTCTCATCAAGCAAAAGAAGTGAAGAGCACATTCCTAATTCAATTGGTGTCAACAGGACTTCAGCTCCTATTCAAGCACTTCAAGTGGTGAAACTGCACCAGGAATTTGCTTTGCAGCCTGGGCAAGGAGCTGATGGACTTGACATATTTATGTCCCAAGTGCAGCAATGAAGGGAATGTGAATACCTTTACCAGTCTGAAAAGATTTGGGGTGTCTTTGGAGAAAGACAATGAGAGAAATTCAAAAGAGAGCATTGACTGCACCAGGAGTGGCATTTGCTCTACTAATGTGCCTCTGAATAAAAGCCACCAAGGGAAGAAATACAGACACCACTGCAAGAGGGAGATTCCCGAGGGCTGTCTCATGAGGCACTGGAGTGATGCAACCTGAAAATGAGAAGCACATGCTGGGAAGAACCAACCCCAGCCAAGGTGTTTCACAAGAGACCTGTCTTGCTCTGATGAAATCATTCCAGCCAACATTAGACTCCAATCAAAGGAGAATTTTGGAAGCAGCTTCCCAACCATCTTGTGTGATAATCTGGCTCTCTTTCCCTCACCCTGACAGAGCAGAGACTGGAGAAAATGATGAGGATTTTATAGCTCTCTGCGGTAAGCAGTTAATAACTCTCTGAGGCGATAGATCTGGGCTCCACTGCAGGGCTGGAATAATTCACAATAAAATACGACTTTTCATTTATCACTTTGACACTTAATAAATACTTCCTGGTGAAGCCCAGGAAGGAGGAAGAGAAGGGGGAGAGGACAGCCCATGCTTGTGGTGACCAGGTGCTTTCAGTGAACATGGCACACGGTGAAGGATGGTGAGACACCAACCAGGAAACACAGTCCTGGGAGCTGGTAGAGGAATGGAGTGATGAGGCTTCAGCTTAATAGGGATTTTTTTGTTCATGATCAACAGAAGAGGCCTCTTCTGAGCTCAGGTGGACACTGATGTTTTATAATACTGATAACAATGGATGAATGGTGCAAATACTGAAGGAAAATGGTGTGTGGCTCTTTCTCCTCTCCGGTGCTGCCATCACCCCACTGTCCCCACACAAGAGGGCTGGTGCATCCCACAGTCTCTGGGGGAGCTGAGGGCTCTCTGAGCTGCTGTGGCCGCCTTTGCCTGGGTCTGGAAGTGCCTCACGGACATACATCATCATGTCACTGCAGAGGCAGGAAAACAGTGTCTGTGTACTTCAGGAAAAGAAATAAACCTGAGGCACAAACTTGTCTTGAGAGAACCAACATCAGTTTGCCTGGGGCGATCTCTAAGTCCTCCAGCAGAAGGGTGAGCCTTGCCAAGAACATGTCTTTGCTTCCCCTGCAAGCATGAGTGATTCCCACTGATGTGCCACCTGAGCACTGGGAAGGTGCCCCCAGATCCCACCTAGCCCCAGGAAGAAGTGGGAGCTCACCCGCAGAAGGAAAGCAAGGCAGGGGGTGCCTCTGGCAGGAGGTGCTGCTTGCCTGGGAGTCACAGTGCCCTCTGAGGAGAGCAGCCATTCTCAGGTGCCCAGGCTTGCTCCCAGGGCAGGCACTTGCTACGTGAGAGAAATCCGCACCCCCTGGATTCCCTCTGCCTCGAGCTGGCAGGGACACAGCACAGACACAGCCCTGGTGAAGCAGAGAGCGAGGCACAGCTCGCTGTGGCATGGAAAGCAAGGCAGGTTGGTGGGAACCAGATCTGCCCATGGCTCCTTTCTGTGGCTGCTTTGCAGATGCTCTCTTGGTCTCTCCACTGCCTCACATCTTCTTGAGGGCCTTTTTATCTACACGGAAGCAATTTCTCAGTCCCTGCACCTACACACTGTATTGGCTGATCAGTGGAAGAGACTCTCATTTCCCCCACCCTGGACAGGCCTGTAGCAGCTGCTGCTGCATTCACACAAAACCTTGATGCACACAGACCGTGGAGGTCCCCATTCCCTTTCTCCCTCCGTGGCTACTCCCCTCAGAGCATCCTGTTTTTTCTGAAGAGCTCATCCCTACAGCGGGGAGGGATGTGTGGCTGTGTGGCTCTAAACATTCTGGAAGTGTTTTAGCAACAGAGGCAAACAACAAACGTTATCCTGTGCACAATATCGACTCAGTTAATTGGCAAGTGAGGTGTTGGACTGGCCTCCTGCTTGGCTTAAATTGTATATGCACCGAGCACTGTCTCTGCTCATCATGCTGTCAGTGGGAGAGGCTCCACACAGGGTAATCACAGGCTGCTGCAAAATCGGTGCTCGGTAAAACTGCAAATCAAGAGGAAATTGCAGACAAACACTGAGGGGAGGGGGAAGGGGGGTGGAGGGGGCCAGACCGGAGTCCTGCAGCCTGCAACTGTGGCTGCTGCTTCTGGGAGCTGACAACTCCCGAGAAACTTCTTTGGGTTGGTCTGAGGTCCGTGTTTGGTGGCTACAGGCAGACCCAGATGAAAGGCATAGGAAGGGGTGAGCTGAGTTGCTGCAGAAGTAGCAAAATGGAAGAAATGAAAGGCCACTGCCTTCTCACATAACTTTGGGCAAGTCACAGGGACTTCCTTTGCCACAACTCCCGCACGGCAGATGAACACTGGGGTCCTTCCTGTGCCTCTCCTGCTGCTTACTGCTCAAGGACCAGGTTTTCTAAGGCAATATAGACCCCTGGGGATACATCTGTGGGGCCCTGGAGTATTCAAAATTGTCCTAAGCAATTATGTGCCTAACTCACTTGGGTCTTGTCCCATTTCAGTGCAGCCTCAGGCATGCAAATGCCTCTCCAATTCTGGCCCTTGGACTCTTTGAAGCAGCAAATTGTCTCTTACTATAAGTGTCTGTGTATTTATAAGTGTCTGTGTATGCACGTACACACACATCGCTGTCTGATGCTGTGGCACAAGTAACCAAAGAGCTACAGAGGTCCAAAACTAAAAGCTGTGTCCCGGGAGGTCTCAGAGCTGGAGTCACTTTGCAGATTCCTATCGCAGGTGCAACATCATCTCAGCTACAAAACTGTGGATCTGACTCTCTTCCCACTTTGCACCCAGGCCACGTGAGGCTGTGCCTGTTCCTGCCTGTGGGCGGTCGGGAGCTGGGCACAGCCACTCTGATGGCCCTGGTGCTGTTTGGCTCTCTGGAAGGAGTTCTGAGTGCTCTCAGGAGCCAGAGTCACACAGAAGCATGAGCAGAACGAGGGGGGGAAATCAGCTGGGGAGAAACAAAACAACCCACACACATACACAACTCCCCAGCATTCTCTGTAAGTTAACAGAGCAGGTTAATGCACCAGCTCCTCGCTCCCCTGGCAGACAGGCATTTAATTTATAGCAGCCAGAAAATCCCACACATTTGGAGATTACATCCCTGGTGGAAGCGGTGTCACATCAGAGAAGCACAGAGCAATCTGGCCACTGGGGACAGGGCTGCTTTCCACGATATCAGCTCCATTAAACTCCTCTTCCCCAGCTCCACATGTGCCAGAAAGTGTGGGGAGTTCAGGGCAGTGAAAACTCACACGCTGGGCTCTGACAGCTGCTTTGGCTTGGGTTTGGGCATGTTCGCTAGGGAGGCTTTTGGACAGGGGTGCCAGCCTTTGTGTTAAGCTCATGCTCAGAAAGGATGACAAAGAGGGGAAAAGGCATGTGGGTGAGAGCAATCCCTAGTGCTGGAGCCAGGCCACATGGCCAGCAGGCGTGTTTCATGGACAGATCAGTCCTTCCCTTGAAAGCTGCAAACTTAATTTGTTAGTACAGGACTTACTCTGCCTCCGTGTGCGCCGTGTCTAACCCCAGTTCCCAAGTTCAGCTGGAAAGCACACATTTCCATTAGTACTGCTTAAAACTCGGCTCTGTCAGCACCTCCACCACATGTCTGGAGGACTTAACTCCCCGATAAAGCATCAGCTCCCAGCTGGAACACAGCACACAGGAGGGGGAGATAACATCTGCATAAGTCCCATTAGCGCTTAAACGTTTGTTAGCTCCTGTGCCCTGTAGCTGGAAAACACCTCCTGAGCTCAGTGCAGGAGCCAGCATCCTTCCCAGAGTCACTCTGCAGACATTTGGCTGGGGATTCTACTTAAGGTTTAACTCGATTGGCAGACGTTGTTTTTCTGGGTGGCTTCTGTTCCAGCTCTAGGTTTCTGTAAAGCAACGATGAGATGCATTGGCAGAGCGTGCTGGGTGTTAATTACCAGCTACAAGCACACCCTCACATGCAATAAGGTTTTTCATTCACAATCTGGGATGGAATAACGATGCAAGGAGACCAACAGGTTGTGCAGAAGAGTGTTGTCTTCTTACCTGCCATCAAAGTGGGTGAGAGGTTGGGAACCAGGTAGGGAGAGCAGAGCAAAGTCTGCTTAGTGCCAGGGCAGCAGGGAGGAATAGATATAGGGGGACACCAGGAGTGAAACCACACAGCTTCATGGGTGTGACCATCTGCTGCAGAATGAAGTGCACACTGGTACACTGGGAAAACCCATCCAGGGAATCAGGGATGCTGCAAATCCATGCAGAGTCACTGCAGATGTTCTAAGATCCTGGCTCCCCAACAGCCCTGCTGGTATTTATAGCCCACAGTTCATACATTCCCTAGATCCACTGCCTGCAGGCCAGGCAAATTTGGGAAGGCAGTACCTCAGATGAACTTCTGCATGAGGAAACAGGGGATCCATCCATACAGGAGCAATGAGAAAGCTCAGCCTGGTTCGCGGCAGAGAGGGAGCTGCTTCAATTCCAGGCACAGAGAGGAAAGCAAGGAATAACCACAGCACTTTATCTACCAAATATTTCTGTGTCTCACATTAAATTGGATTTCTTCGGAGTCTGCATCTCCCTCCCCACGAGTCAAGGTTGGAAACATCCTTCTGAGAAATGCAGAGAGAGGCAAAGAGAAAGGCAGAGATATTTCAGCATCACTGGTGGGATTTTGAGGCTGCAGCAGAATTTCTCCCTCCTCTCTCTTCTGCCCTTATCTCTAAAGCTCTTCATGTTGGGCAGAGCCCAGCACCTTGTGAATTCTGGAGCAGAAAATAAACAGGGACCATCGCCAGCAACAAGATTCTTATTAGAGATCCCTCATGTCCACATCTTGGAATAGGCAGAGACAAACCTCTGGGAGCCTGCCAGAACACAGGGAAGGCTTTCCTTCAGATTCCTGGCTTGATGTTGAACTTCTCCTCCCTTTGCCAGTGTGATTATTGCCTAGGAGCAGAGAACACACTTCTCTCTGCCTTGCTTTTCAGAGGTCACTTCCTGAGTGCAGCAGGGGAGAGAGAGGTGAATAAATGGACAAAGAGCAGGAGCTCCAAAAGAAACAATGAGGCTGGAGCAAAGATACTTGTGTGTGTGAGGAGCTGCAGAAAGGACAAGCTGTGCTCCAAGGAGCCTGCAATCAAACCAGATGAGACAGGGCAGGGGGACAGGCAAAAGGAAATCCAGAAGGTCACTTAGGTGGTGCAAAGTGTATTGAGAGTCCTGAATGATCCACTCCAACCTGCACACAGGGTCACTGATCCCAAATGATTCACTCCAGCCTGCACACAAAGTCACTGATCCCAAATGACCCACTCCAGCCTGCACACAGGGTCACTGATCCCAAATGACCCACTCCAGGCTGCACACAGGGTCACTGATCCCAAATGACCCACTCCAGGCTGCACACAGGGTTACTCCCAAGCCCAAGCAGGATTCAAGCCAGTGCATTACCAAGAAGAAAAACTTTTAAGAAGAAACTTATCAGTTGCTCATTAGTTGTTACTCATTAGATGACCCTCTCTGAGACACAGGTGTTAGAACATGCAAAGTAGCATTTTTGGAGAATAAATAAACTCAGCCCCTGCCCTCAGTGCCTGTTTCTGTGCTGGGTTTTTCTCCCTGCAGCTCCAGGTCTCCTGAACTTTGCTGGGGATGCTGCCTATTTTTAACCTGCCTTGGCACTTATGTTATCGCTCATGTCAGAATGAGGCCAGGTATTAAATATATCTTTCCACCAAAACTTCCCAGATTTTGTTAATTTAGGCATTCTAGTGTGATTCCTACCACACTTAGGGAATGCTCCAGCACGAATGTCTCGGGCCGGACTCCTGGCTCCGAACCAAGGGGAAGGTTCTGCACGCACACGGACACCCCACGTGCTATTGCCAGGGAAGCTCCTGCTCCTGAGGAGGACTATTTCCTGCACAGTTCTTTCACTCCAGAACTGTGTTTTAGGAGCCTCCATATTCATATGTCACCGTTTTGTCAGCTGCCTGGTAACATCTGCTACAGTAAATCAATACATGGCATTAGCACAGCCCAGTGCCACATCTTTCTATATTAAACCCTCTCTAGATTTCAAGGCTAAGAGGAACTGAGAGGTTCCAAGGAAATTCCTGGGGTCTTGTATAATACTTACCAGCCTGACAGACTAATTGCCCTGTAATTCAAACACAATTGCAATCTATACTGGGAGCCATTATATGCAGATGACTGGGGTGACTCTCATTTCCTCTGTTACTTCTGAGCCTTTTTTTCTGGTATCAATTCCATTGAAAAATAAGTCTTGGGAATTATTAACGCATAAACCTACATTTCATTAAACCTTATTTTAGGAGCTGCGAGTTAAACCCACATATAGATACAAAGGCTCATGAGGGATCGCTCCTCCTGTTTAAGTTCTCGATACAAAAGCCTTCCTGCACTGCCTTCTGGGAATCAAGCCAGCCAAGAGCCTGAGAAACGGTGTAGTAATAAAAATGTAACATGATGTATCGTAAATTATGCACGGGAGGGGACTGATGAGGGAGGTGCTGAGTGTAATTGTCTCTCACCCCTTGCAAGGAGCTCAAACGCTGCCTAAAGGTCTCCTGCCTACACCAACCTGGGAGGAGATTCCTTGGTGTGCTGCTCTGAAGAGGTGGAGGCTGAGCATTGTTGGGGATGAACATCCCAGCGTGCCTCGTGTGCCTGCCTTCCATGGAAGGGTTATCCTTGGAGGAGGACGGCAGGACCCCCCACCACACACCCCCACAGCCCTGCCTCTCTGCCAGCCCTGCTGAGCAGTGAGATAACCCAGCTGTGCACAGGCAGGAGACAATTAGAAATGCCCAGCAAAAGGGATTTGTCTCTAAATTATTATTTACCGAATGCGTTGATCCCTCGCAGCTTAATTTCATTCTTCCATTTGTTTTTCGGGAAGGATGAGGCTCTGGCATAGTCAGCAATCCTGTAATGAGGACGTTTGCCTGCTCCCTCACAGGCAGGAGGGAGCTAAGGAGGGATTTCAGAGCCTTCTCTTTTCAGCTTCTCTTGCCCAGACTCTCTCATGCTGGATGTCTCTCATTTGACAAAAACTGTTACAATATCATAGTTACAGCCATATGGAGATCAAATTTTAAAAATCTCAGCTGTGTCGTGGGACAGAAAAGAGAATTTCCCTCCTCCAGCCTTCCAGGCTCATCCACAGCCCAACAATATCTGCCAAACATCCCTTTTCCCTTTGCCTGCTGACTCCAGGGTCACGTCCCACATGTAAGGCTATGGCCTCCCACATCATGCATTTTCCCTGGATTTATATTCCCACATTTCCTTGGCATTGCCCTCCACTGGTGATACCAAGAAGCAGTTTTATTGCAAGAACCATCCATATGTGCCTTGGGGTCACAGCTGGCAGATACCAGCCAGGAGAAACACAAATGACCTCGGCAGGAAGGAGGCTAAAGATCCTGGTACCAGAGATTTCCATAGGACCTGAGCAGCTCATTCCATCCTGGCTGCTGAGGCTGGGAATTGTGCATTTCAGGAGGACACACTGTAATTCCACGAAGTCTGCCTGGTGCTGAGGGAGCACCAGGTCTGGCTGCATGGTCTGACAGAGGGATGTGAAGGGCTTTTAATCAGATCCCAGCAAGCAGAAAGTGAAAGCAGACTGTATTTTTTGGAAAAAGAGCAAATATGCTGAAAGACAGATTTTTGGGGGTACTATTTCTCTCCCAAATGTGTGAAAGTTTTTTTTTTTCTTTTTGGTTCAGAAATGCCAACCCTTTTTATTGCACCAGTTCCTCCAATTCAGCACTTCTCTTCGAGGTTGCTATTTTTGGGTTTCCTGAACAGCCTATGGAAAGTTACATGGAGCAAAATGTTCTTTCCTTTTTCAGTTTTGACTCAGAGGTTTTCGGTTTGCACCCCAAAGAAAAAGCTTTCCTTTCCTTGACTCCAACAAGAGCCTGTTCCTTGTCTTTTTTTGTCTGACTCCTGAAGTACCTCCTCACCCTACTGCAAAAATAAGAGCAAAGCCAGAGTTCAGCCTTAGGTGGAATGGTGGCTTGTTGGCCTCCACTGCAAGTCAGGTGTGCCCTGAGGAACAGCTGAGCTCTCAGGATGACAGGGAGCATCCCTGAGCTCAGGGATGACTGGAATCTCACTGCCTCCTGTATGTAATTCCTTCTCCTGGAACCATTCCCTCTCTTTCATCGCCCTCCACTTGCTGCACTCCTGGATCCAGCCACCAGCCCAAGGCTGGAGGTCCCCCACCCCCAGGGAAGGGAGCCCAGGCCTCCCATGGAGCGGGTTAACTGAACCAACCCACACGGGCAGCCTTTGGGATGCTGGGATTTAGTTCATTTGTTCTTTTCATAATCGTGACCTCGGACTATTCACTTGAGAAACACAGAAAGGCAAAGGGATAACATGAGCTGTTTGAGGAACTGGTCACACAGGAAGAGCTTCTCGCAGGAGATGGCTGAGGGGCTGTGCCTGTGGGACTGGGTAGAAGGGAATTTGGAGGAGCCATCACCTGGAAGTCAAAGGAGATGGAGGTGGAAGGCAGAGCAGATTGTTGTGGGTGAAATGCAGCATATGAAAGCAGAGGCACCATCCGGTAGGAAACGAGAATCAGCCTTGCCAGTTGGGGATGAGATTTTTCTTCACAAGCACTGGAGGGGGTCTGGCAATTACAATTAAAGGCAAGACCCCTTTGGTGAGGCTTTGGCCAGAATCTCCACCCCAGTCCTGCCCTCCTGCAGGCAGGAATCTGCTCCCTGCTGCAGTCTCTGAGGGGGACAACTGCAGCTGCTCAACAAGGCAGAGCCACACCACATCCCAGCTCAGGCCAGACATGAGGAAAGGAACTGTCTCCTGCTGCAGCGGCAGTAAAAGTCCTTCACAATTGTTAAAGCCGGAGGGAAACTAATGTTTTTCTTTTTTTACAGCCTCTCATCCTCTCCCCTCCCTCCCTGGCTGCTACAAGAGTGTACAAGGCTGAGAAAAGCCAGTTGCAATTAAGCATTTTACTCCTAAACGAACAGCTCGGTTTGTAAACAACAGTAGCCACAAAAAAAAAAATGCAGCTCTCAGCAAAAGCAGCCCAGCTTTCCTGGAAAATATCACAGGTCTCCAGCAGGAAATGGCTCCTCTCCACATCATCCTGAGTCTCCCACAGCGCTCCCTCGCCCCTCCAACCCCTCTTTGCCCCAGATTTAGAGCCTGTCAGAGCTAATACGAAGAAGAGGACGCAGGCACTGAGACATCCTGGCCTGGAAGCCGTTCTTCTGGAAAAGCACTGCAAAGCTGCTACTTTAGATAAATAAATAGTGCATCCCCTGTGAGACATCATCTGCAAAGCACCATCGTACGGTGCCTCCACTGTCATAATTCCCCATGTCCTTATTGCCCGACAGCCTCCATAAAGAGCCGGCAGCTTTATGTGCCACTTAAAACCAGCCTATTACCAGCAGCAAACTTCCTTCAACAAGTGTCTGTGTGCCCGGGCTCAAAAGCAAGGGAACTGGGGCTCAGGGTGAGCACCCAGTGCTACCACACACACCCCCAGTACCCCCAGAGCAAGGCCTGGTTCCCCACTGCTGGCTCCTCCAACACCAGGAGGACATCAAGCCCAGCACCCAGTTTATGAGCTCCAGGCAGGAAGGATGCTCCCCCATGGGCTACACGGGAAGGGAAGCAGATTTTCCACAGACAGCAGAAACACTGATAGCAAGGCAGTGAATGGGTCTGGCCTCAGGGTTGGTTCAGTGGCACGACCAGGCTGCTGTGCCTGAGGGACATGAAAGATGCCAATGGATGGCAGCCCCAGAGATAAAGCTTTTGACCTGCATTTGGGATTAAACTGGAGGAGCTGCACTGCTTTACATGCTGCTTTAACCAGCTTGCAGACACAAGCAGGTCCTGCATTACGCAGAGATCACTGAACAGCAAGGGGAAAAGGTACCTAAAATCTCCCAAACCTTTCCAGCCTTGCCGTACATAGGTCTGTGGTTAAACACAGTCATTTTTATTTTATTTTAAGACACTAAGAAGTGATTTTTTTTCCCGTCAAGAAAAGATTAAAACACAAAACACAGGGGCAAGCCGATTGCCCCAAACTGTCTCATCTGTTTTATGGATCAGATTTTATGTGTCAAAGGTCAGAGTATTTGTTTTATTCTCAAAGAGCATATGGTTTGATTTTCAAAAGCTCAGTCACTCACCACTGGGACCAGCCTTCCAGAAAAACTTGATGCACAGCAGCTCCTCTGGTGCCACATGGGAGAGTTTGAAAGAGCCCATCACCCAAGTTGGGCACTTGAATTCCCTGGAAAAGCTGCAGGAGAGCAGAACAGCAGGAAAGCACCCGCCTGGTGCAGGAATGTAATCCACCTACCCCAAAAAACAAGGAAGTCTTTGAACAGAGGGGAGAAAAAAACCCAGAAATATAATAAAACAGAAAGGGAAAAGAAAGGCAGGAAAGGGTTGAATAAATTTCCCCTTTGGTTTTAGACTAGTAACACCATAAATGCTACTGAATAAATCACCAGCAGACCAGAGAGCTGAAATAATACAGGGAAAAACCTGAGTTCCCATTCATCACACTCTCCCTGACACATAATAAATGCTTCTCCTTCAGCCAAAATGAATTAGCACAGTTGACACAGTACACAGCACACTGACATCCCCATGCCCACTGATTATCCTGCTCTTTGCTCTCCAAAAGCCTCCATTCCTGCCACCCTTGCTGCCAGTAATCCCCAGGACACTGGGGTCCCTCTGCTGTCACCTGGAGCACCTCCAATCCCCGGTGAGTAGGAACTGTGAAGTCTGTTATGAAAACAAAGGCCATGGGAGATGTTGAGATGGTCATCACCACTTCCTCCCTGAGGAAAGCTGCTGGCAGGTGAGCAGCAGAACTGGAAAGGGCATTTCTGAGTCCCACTACAGCATTCCAGAGCCCAGGAACTCTGCCTCACTCTGCAGGATCCAAGGATGAACCACCTGTTTGGTACCAAAACCTCCAAGGGAGGGCAGAGAGGGTGAAGGTGCAGTCACACACACACCCCTCACACAACTCACTGGGAGTCCTTCACACCAACCACGGGCAAACTGCAGTCCTGACTCCAGTCTGGAATGACATCCAAGACCTTGGGTCGTAGCAGGAGAGTTGTGGGAAGGCAGGTTTATCCTTGGAAACCCAAGCCAGCACCTGCCATGTGTGTTATCATGGAAACACTGCTTCTCTGTGAGGGAAACTGGCTCCAGCCAACACGGACCCAACCGTGGCTGCAAAGGGACAGACACTGGGACCAACACTGGGACCAAGACATGACAGAAACCTGGATCAGCCAGGGCCTCATCCCCAGAGCACCCTTGTGCAGGCCCAGGGGTGAAGGGTGATGGAAAGCACTTCCTCTGGAAGCTGGGAAAGGAGCCCAGCCCACAGCAACCCCCCTGGGCAGGGACGGCGGGCAGGGACAGCCGATGGCTGAACACTCATTTTTAAAGCCAACTGGAAACAACCTTTACTGATGTTCTGAAGGTTTGAAACCATCAGTGGTGGATTAAATCCATTTCAGGGGGAAATACCGTGCCAGGTCTGAGTGCTCGCCCAGAGTAAAGATGGAGTGATGTGAAAATGGGTGATAAATATTAAGAGACGGAGATGAGAGACATATAATGGAATATCTGACACAGCCTTAATTACAGCCTTGCATATACTCTGAGAAAATATATTTAGCTGATAGCAGCACTGGGGGTTTGAGGCTTTCTACAATGTGTTTAGGTTAAAATAAACATTTATTTTAAGCATAAGCAAGTCATTCAACTAGTTAGTTTGAAGCAGAGGTAGGTGAATAGCTTACAGTAAATAATCTGCTACATACATTTATTCAAGCTTCTTTTTAGCCTAAATTTCCTAAGAGAAGGAAAAAAAAAGGTCTGTTATTGCTCTGCAATAGTCATTTCCTCCTAAAAACTCCTGAGTCTCCTGCCAGATTTCTCTGAGGTTCAGCACAGGAGTAAAGGCCTTGGAAATGCTCTGGTCCTCCCAATTGCTGATGATTCCCACTCCTGGAACAGCTGCCAGAAAATCCAGATTGGATGCCTTCAGGTTTCTTAAACTCATCGTTGTTGTTTATAACTCTCCTGACTCCTAACACAAATAACTGCTCCCTCAGATAGCCCAGCACCAATCTGAGATGGATTGTGGTCAGGACATCATTTTCATGATCGTATCTCATGGCTCCTTTTCCCTCTTGCCCTTGGCTATTTAAAGGCAGGAATTTCTCAGAGTGATCCTTCCCAAATACCCAAATACTTCTCCCCAACAACCATTGCTGGTAATTATCCACACTGCCAGCTCTCCCCACCACAGCCTCTGCAGAGAAAAGGGAGGGAGCTCTGTGTGTAACATTGTCCCTGCTCTGAACCACGGGTTCAAACGGCTCCCTGAGAGCAGACAGCACTTCCAAACAGCTCATGGAACAGCTCCAGCAGCTCCTCACCCACCTCTGCCTCTGAAACAGCCTGTGGAGCAGCTCACATCCCCTTGGTGGATGTGGGATCACCCTCAGTACACAGAGCTGGGCTCCACTCGCTCTGGGCAGACAAATTACCCTGAAGAATCCCCTGCCCGGACGGATCCTGCTCTCCAGAAGGATGAGGAAGGGCCTCAGTGTGTGAGAGCCCACTCCTGCAGCGTCCATCACAGGCAGGCAGGGCTGGGAAGGACTTGAGAGACATGCTGTCCATTCCACTTGCTCCAAGGCAGGAGTGTGACCCCTCCCAGGTTTGTCAGAGCTGTCTAATCTGGTTTTAAACACCTCTGTGACAGAGCTGCCACGCTGCCCTTACGGGCCCTCCGCCCGTCCTTCATACTGTCACCTGCTGCCAGAGTCCTGCAAGACTAATGGTGTTTTTCCTGGGGAATGAGTCAATCCATGATGGGGGTTTCAATCCTCTGGTGTGTCAGGAAAGGTCAAACTCAATTCATCTGCAAATGCTGCTCCCTCTGTGACCTCCTCCAGGCTATGAGCTCATGCAGCCCAACCAGGGCCACCACGAGGCATCACAGACTTCGCCCCAAACACCCACTTTTTGTTTCTCCAGACTTTCAAACCTTTTATAGAGGCCTCCTGAGACCACTGTGTTCCTTTTCACACCATCAAAGCAGCAAAGGCAAGTAATTTCCTTCCCTTCTCCTTCCTAAGGTCTTGCTCCCAGCCCCTCAATGCAACAGGTTTTTCAAGAGGTTCATGCATGGTTAGCAGGCTCATCTTTCCACCAACACCATCCCAAAGAGCTCAAGATACTGAGATCCCAGTGACAGATCCAAGATACTGAGATCCCAGTGACAGATCCAAGACACTGGGATCCCAGTGACAGATCCAAGACACTGGGATCCCAGTGACAGATCCAAGACACTGGGATCTCAGTGACAGATCCAAGACACTGGGATCTCAGTGACAGATCCAAGATACTGAGATCCCAGTGACAGATCCAGCCTCCAACAGAAGCACAGAGCCCAGGGAATCAGCTCGTGTGCTCAGCCCCAGCACTCAGCAGGGCCAGTGTATCAGCCCAGGCAGATGTGGAATGTGGAGAGCTTGGAGACTGATTGTGCTGCCACCTCTGCCTCCCCAGAGGCACCTCCATGGTGCCACCCAGCAGAACGGATGTCCTGCTTTGCATAATGCTTGTTCTGGGCATATTATGAACCTCATAGATCACTGGGAATGCACACAGCTCCCGTTCAGGGGAACGCCAGGGCCCTCCCTGTTCCATCTACTTCTACAAACAGAAGCAAGCACCAGTTAATAAGCAGGAGGCAGCTCGTGTCTTTAGAGAGCAAGGGTTTATGAGGATGCTTTTTTCCCTTTGCAAAAGATAAATACACTCCAGGGTTTTTATGCTATGGATTTTCACCTCTTGTCGACCTCTCATAAACTTAGCAGGGTCAAGCACTGGTCAGTACTTGGTTGGGGGATCTCAAGGGAAAACAAAATCAACAGTAGAGGGGAAAGAGAAATCCTTGTGACTTGGCTGTTAAGGGAGTAACACTCTTCTCTCTGAGCCAGCCCTGAATCCCCATTGCAGGCAGGGTTAAAAAGGCAATCACAGCTGCAGAACTTTCCTTCTCCCTATGGAATATGAAACTGGGGTGAGCTGGCATCTTCACAGGAATCAAAGGGAGTTAGGAACAAGAATTAAATGGCAGTCAAGCATTTGAGCTCCTTTAAGAAAATACCAGCCTTGATCATAAAATCTGATATCTGTCTCACTCTAACAGGTATTAGCCAAGGGGCAGCTGTTTAATGCTCCACATAAAAGGCATTCTAGCCTACTTCTTCCCCTAAATTTAGGCAGCAATTTTGTTTCAATCCAGTATGTTTGCTCCCCCTACTGAACTGTCCCACGTGCTTAGTGTATGTTTTCCAACATGCTGTCTGAATTTCCCCAGTGACTAAAATGATTTCTGTGTTCAGTAGCCTGTAAAGCACTTTGGAATCTCTCAGATGAAAGGCCCTCATCGAAAAGTGTATAATAAGGTTCCATTATTGTATCATTTATTCTCATTATCGCTAATAGCAGTGGTTGTATCAAATGTTCTTCCTGTGATCAGAGCCGACTCTCCAGCAAACACCCCGGCCCTCGGAAGCTCAGGACAAAGAAGGCATCAGGGAAGAGGTGTCCAGAGTTCACTCGGCTCTTCTCATCTCCCCATATGTCCTCTCGGCTTCTTTGAAGAATTTAATTAGGAGCCTAAGGAACAGTGTTCCAGAACCTGGAACAGATCCAGAGGTATAAAGGACAACAGTCAAACTGGGACCTTCCGCTCGCTGTGGAGGATTTTCAGAACTGAAATGCAGGAGACACTCCCAAAGGAAGCTGGAGAGCAGGCAGTGCAGAGGTGTGGGACACACAGCAGGTCCAGCAGGGAAAGGGGATGGTTTTGGGGGTTACCCAGGAGCAAACAGGCTTGTTAACATCTAGGGTTCAAGGCATGCCAGGGAGCGAGGCAGCGTTTCCACAAGAAATTGAGGGTGTAGGAAAAAGAGGATTCTGAATTTAGCAGCAGTAAAATAGGGCAGAAAGAAAATTGGGCAAAATAGCGTGGAGAGGGAATGCAAAAAGAAAAGGAGGGGAAAAGAGAATGGAAAGCACTGCTAAGTCACGCTGCCCTAGGAGCAGAGTGCAGAGCTGCAGAACTAATTGCCCTAAACAAATACATGAACTAAAGTTGGGTAGGATTTATAAGCAAGAGAGCTGCAAGAAGCAGCTGGAGGAGTGGTGTTCGGATGGGTAATGGGAAGTATTTACAGTGTTGGCAAAGAAACCCGACAGGCCAGAGAAGCCTCGTCATCATTTAGGGCAAGAAATAAAAGAGGTGACAGCTGTAAGATCTCACAACACTTAGAGAGAATGAGGGATTTCTGCACCGTTCCTGCTCTTCTCTGTGTGTCCCAGGTGCTGCAACTTCAGTGACTTGTTTTCCATTCTGACATTTGTAGCCCCACAAATGTCAAACTTTACAGCGACAAAGAAGAGAACTTGATCCAGGAGCTGGAGAAAACAGATGGGCAGGAAGGCATTTTGGACCTCTGTCATTCCAGGGTGATGAAGACCAGGAAAAAACAACTGGAGCTGGATTTGATGCTGGGGCCTGGGGACCCTTCAGGCAGTAGCAATGTTTGGAGATAGTCCAGTATGGACTGAGAGGTCAGTTTTCAGATTGAAGGGAGAGAAAGACAAGGGACAGTTGACTGCAGATCCAAGGGCACAGATAAGATACAGAGAAGGGAGTGGTTCTCTGTTCCCCCCTACTCAGAGAGAACAGGAAAACTAATATTCAGTTTCACAGGCTGCTGAAAACTCATTTTTCCTGAGCATTAAATGATAGTAAAGAGCATGAGTTGTGTTTTCATTCTAGATCATGGTTTGTCTCCGAATAAAAGTGGGAACCATCAGGTGTCGTCTTGGGTGACTCAGGAATTCCTTGTCAATTCCTCTTCACCAGAATCATTCAAAGATGACCCAGTTTCCAATGCTTCTCTCCAGTTCCAGTAGCCAGAAAAAAGGCCCAGTATATGTGGCACCCCCACTGTCAGGCCAGATGAGATCTGGTCTTTAGGGACTGGCAGAAAGAGGAGGACACTGTGCCCAGCCAGGAGCTGACAGGTATCCTCTTTACACCGTGACACATCTGAGCACCTCCACGGAAATTTAAAAAATATGCTTTCAAGATCTTGTCAGAGCTGCTCATCACAAGTGCTCTGATTAACAAGCATTACTGAACAGCAGCTACTTTGTCCCTTTGATCACGGCCGGTCCTCAAGTCATGGATGAATTAAATATTTAATAGGCTGTGTGACAGCTCAGGACAGCTGATCCATCACAATGGTCCTGGAAGGGCCCCAGGTACCTTGGAGCAGTCGGCAGGCACAGGAGTGAGCAGTGTGAGTGTTGGCAGCATCCTTGGCTGGTCTCCAGAGAAGAGCTGGAGCCACAGGCTCTGCTGCCCCATGACCTGGCAGCCAAAAGGATGGATCTGAGCAGAATGGCAGGATGGTAACGCCAGGATTTATGCTTTTCCAGAATGTACAGTGTTTTCTGGGCTGACACTGCACTGACAAAGGGGTTTGTTGCAAGACTTCCCCAGTATTCCATTGTCTATGTTTCCATACAGTCCTGGACCATAAGAGCTCAGGGCCACAAGAAACAATTCTGAGGCTACAAGTCACACAGACAGGCCAGGATGGTGGCTAATTCCCAGCTCCCACGTGGAGAAATGCAGCATTGCACAAGCAAGAAAACACACTCTGCTTTGTATATGCAAGGAATGGTCTTGCTTACACACTGCATCCCAACTTCACAGGTTGGATATGTCTGGTGCTGAACTTCAGACACTGAACCTTGGGGTGCTGAGAAGTCCAAGGAAAGGACTGGCACAGGATTTGTGACTGTGATGAACTCCTAAAATGCCTTTGGCACCTGCTGTTTGACAGCTCTGGGATTGTGAATATGGTCTTCTGGCTCATCCTCAAAAAAAGAACAAAAGACAGTGACTTTGGTTACAAACAGTAGCACTTTAATTGCAACAAAGGCCCTGTTAATTTAGCAGAAACCCTTTTAGCTCAGATAACTGCTCTGCTAATGAAATCAGAGCCATCACCACTTGTGGTTCCCCGTGGTAAAACCTCTGTCCTTTCCAGGGAGCGAATATCACCATGGCTTCAGACAGAAGTTTTAATGGGCTTTAGCAGCCTTCAAGAGAAAGTGCTTGAAGGACAAAATAAATCATCTCTCTTACTGTGCTGTCATAAGATCCCCCTTCCCCTTTAATATTCTTCTTGCATCACCTAGTTCTACCTTCCCTCTTTCAAAGCTCGGACTTAACTTGAAAGAGCAGATCAACCCAAGGGGAATAAAAAAAGACCCCTCAAAGTTTCCATTCCTCAGGTCTAGGATTTGGGAGAGCAGAACACCAACCCAACTCTAATCAACAAACCCATCTTTCCTAATGCAGTGGGGAAACTGCTGTGACAGCTCTCCATGGGAAACATTTAGGGAAACCAGCTCCCTCTCCTCCTCTTAATGTTCTCTGCTGCTTTGCTGGGACACACTGTTGGTTATTTTGAATTGGCCTTGGCAAAGGTTTTAGTCTTCTGAGTGGGGGAATCTCCAGCAGCACAGAGGCAGCATAGAGGGCTCCATAACCCTGCTCTGCAGGGGTCATCTTCAGGACAAGTCCTTGGAAGGATCTAGCTGGGCTGTTCCTAGACCTCCAGTACTGCAAGGCATAGGAAAATGTGTGGATACCCAGGGCAGTCCATGCCAGACTGTAAAAAAGACAAAAATAAGGCAGCAAAGCCACCCCTGCATCCCAGCTTTTCTTCCAGCAATAACAACAGAGCTAAACTGGATCCCAAGTGTTGGCTCATATTTCCAAACACTTACTAACTATTGCAAAGAACAAGTGCCTGAGGGCTTGGCTGTATTTATGCTTTTGCTTGTCTTTAATAAAAGCTGCATTTATAATGCATGATTAATTGTTTTGCACAAGTCTCCCTTTTATGGGAACCTGTGAAATGTAAGTGATTTTTAATACCACCTCACAGACATCACTCCTTCTTCCCACCCCCATTACCATTAATCCACACTGGAGAAAGATGTAACATTTGTCACTGGTTTATTATGAAGTGCAATGTTGCGAGTTATTTATGAGCTTGCTATTTATTGAAATATTTGTGGGTAGTTTTAGCACTTCAACTCCAGGGTGAGAATCAGCCACATTTTACCCACTGCCTGGCAGAACCTTCTGCTGTTTAACCACTTCCCTCCCACTCTCTGGCTGTGCCCTCACAGCAGTCACCCAGCATGTGGTTTAGGGCAAACTCCCACCACTGTGGGACAGGACAAGTAAGTTCAATCACCTCTTGTTCTCTGTATGGGATGGATGGAAAGGGCCCAGAGGCAAGGGGCAGAAATATATTGTTGTAATAAGAGCAGAGAGAGAGCAGGGGCCAGTGCACAGGGCTCCAGCTGCCCGTGGAGGGGAAGAAATGAATCTCCTCCATTCAAAGGTGTGGAATTACAGAACACATTGAAGTGTTGGACTGTGGGGTTTAGACATGCAAGCTGTGGAGAGTTGACAGTCTGTTACCCTGCATTATCCAGGCCACATAATCTTCTACAGAAATGCTCCTTGTCCATGGCAAACACGGAAGGAACTCGCGTTACTCCACCACGATGGAAGAAATCCATCGAAACCCACACCACCAATAAAATGGGCCAAGCAAAGAGGCTCCAAGCTCAGCACTGAATGCTCAGGAGGGCTGTTAAACGTGGGGACACACCTCACAGGCAACCCATGAGCTGCAGCCTCCAGTCACATGGAGACTGCGGACAAACAGAAGGATCTGAGCTGGAAACTCCACACGAAGCAGAATATTGCCGTGACCGAGCTCAGCGAGGAGGATCCGCTTTTCCATTTGCTTTTTTATCAACTGCAGCTACCTAAGCAGCCAGTTTTTCAGCACCTGAAATGTCTTGCTGGAAACTGTTTACAGCACTTAGCACTTTGTGCTGTGATCTCTTGCTAAAACGAAAGCCCATATTTTATTAAGAAGAGCAGACACGGTTTTATTTCGCTCCAACACCGGCTCCCCAGTGCAGGCAGGACACACGGATGCTGTACAGGCCTGTGGTTTGCTGCAGGTAGAGCTTTTGAA
This sequence comes from Pipra filicauda, assembly GCF_003945595.2. NCBI lineage: Eukaryota > Metazoa > Chordata > Aves > Passeriformes > Pipridae > Pipra > Pipra filicauda. Next base: position 3,927,400 of record NW_024104887.1, on the reverse strand, counting down.
GGGTGTCAATTAGAAGGACACAAATTCTATTCAAAAGGTTTAATAGCCGTGGGCAGGAGGATCTGAATGTGTTTCTTCTCTTTCTACACATTTCTGTTCTAATCCTGCTGTGCCTGTGAGTGCTCCTGTTATGTTAGTTATATTTCCTACCACACCTTTTCTGGCAGCAAATGCTATTCCTTCTAAACAAGCCAACTTGATTTTGATAAAAATTCCATGTTTTAAAAGAAGTCTGCTGATTGGAAGCATTTTGCAAAAATCAAAACAAGTCTGGGAACTTCGAGGTTTGCCTTGAAACTACCTTTTGTTGTAAATAATTCAGGAGGGGAGGACCCACACTCCCACCGCATTTGTCAGAGCAAAGCAGAGTCACCTGTAATTTGTGAGCACTAAATGCTCTGAAATGCCGTGGCAGAGCATTTGGATATGGCTCCGTGATTGTTCCAAAGAGAAAGACAGGCAGAAAACCACTCAGAAATCTTTTAACTCCCTTTTAGCAGACCTGTTCCCACCTGATCCAGCTGGCTCCTAAACCCCCTTCAGAGGGTCAAACAACATGAAACCTTCACTCAGCAGCATTTTGTCCTGCACCACACACTAGGCTGGGTTCTGCTGATGGGAAGTCGGAGTAATTTCAAAGTCATCAGAGCTGGAACAGATCTACTGAGGCCTGAGTGAAGAGAGGCCGTGTTTGATTCAGCCTCTGTGGTTGCATGGCCTCCAGCTGGAGTTCAGGAAAGCAAGTTCTCCACAGTGAAAGCAAAGACCAGCTTCTCTGCATCAAACACTGGGTGTCAGTCCTGCCTCTGCTCTTCCAATCCAGACACCTTTTCTTTCACCCTGTGCCTCATTTTGCCGCTCTGTAAATCACACCTTCCTAATTAAGCGTTGCTTCAGTGCCCAGGTGTGGCTGAGGTCCAAAGCACAAGCTCCAAGGCCTCTTTCCCCACTCCTCCTGAGAGCCAAAGTGCAGAGGCACGGCAGGATGCTGGGCACAGTGACACACCTGAGAGCTTCTGGCGGATTCCTCCAGCCACCAACAGAGTCCTCAGGAGCTGGCCAGAGCAGGGAGATGGGGTGAACAGCCTTGATAAGAACAAGCAGGATAATAAGTCCACCTTAATGACTTTGGAGGAACACAATCTGACCTTATCTAAATGCAAATTGTGGTGCCTTCTCCTCCTCTTAGAGGGCAGGTGAGCTGGCTCTAACGTTCATGATAACAGCAGTGCATTTGCATTCCACCAGCCCCTGTTAGGGACTTCTCTCTGCTTTGTTCAGTGACTTGGGCTGTATTTAAAACATTAAATCCCTTCTGAAGAGAAAGCAGCTCCATTTGGCTGCCACCTGTTACCGAATCACCAGAGCCTTGGGAAATTGGACTTGCAGGAGCCTTGGCTCCTGCACCCTTTGCCGGCAGTGTTTGACTCCTGGTTCTCCCTCATCCCATTGTATTGGCATGGAAACCAGTCTCTGATGCTGAGGAATCCATCTGTTCCTGCTGTTCCCTCCTCACCTGAAGTCAGGCAGTCCTACTTACAGTGGTTTTGGTGCCTGTGAGTTGAAAGGACCTAAGAAGTTGGAGGGTGGGATTAAAAATAAAATGAAAGTGAACAGCAGATGTTCTTCCATCACAAGCTCAAGATGGTTCCCTGTAGAAGCAGACCTCAAGTATCCCAAAAGCTGTGTGCCTCACTGTTTTTCTTTCCAAAATGAGAGGTGAAATACAGCAGGAACTCAGCAGGATCTGCCCATACATACAACTACATTCTCCAAGGTTTTGCAGAAAACAATATGTTTGTATTGGCATATTCTTGCCAACCCACAGTAAAATCCACATCCTCCATAAATCTACAGAGCTGCCTTGTCCATCACCTCTTTCCCAATTTTTCTGAAGCTAGTCCAACACTTATTGAGGACCACTTGACCTGTCTCAAATTCCACCAGCAGTGTAATCTTGCTTGCTCCTATCTCAGCCAGTCTGCAGTTTGAATGAAGTCTGGATCAACTTCCAAATCTGAGGCATTCTGCTCCTCCAATCTGGCATTAACCTTACACACTGACACACAGCCTTCAGAAGAAAAAAGAGGAAGTGAGTTGTATTTTTAGAGGGGGAAAAAAATTGAACATCATGTTTTTATGCAAATAGCTTTAAATCTGAGTAGGGGCAAGAGAGAAAACAGGGGAAGAAATCCATTTAAAAACCTTTCTGCTTCTATTATTTTCTCCTTTATGTTTTCAGTATAGCTTTAGTGGCTCTTTAAAGATGTACTACAAAGCTTTTAATAAAAGCCAGAATGAAAGGCAGAATCCTCTTTAAGATCCTAAATCAGTCTTGCAATACGTGTCTAGACTCACACGTTACTAATACATTAACTTTTTAGAAGTGAGATATTGTAACACCCAGTAATCCCTTCAGCTTCTGCTGAATTCCCTGTCAAGGAGGCTGTGTCCCTGTTTAGATGGGAAGCAGCAACATTAACAATGACCCCTTCCAGAGAACATCTAGTAGGCAAGTAGATCACTCAGAGTGCTTTTCATTTGTGCCTCTCATTCATCTGGAGACCTTTCCAGCACTCCATGAGCACTGAGGGTATGATTGCTTTGCATTCTGCAATCACTGCACTCACTGAACAAAACAAGCAGGAGTTTGGTCCTAATGCTGGGAGCAATGTGCTGGTGTTGGCACCAATCCCACCAAATTTAGGGTTACACTTCTCCAGCAGCAGCCATTCCATCTTCACTGAGCAGCAGCAGCAATTTCCTCTGGTCACAGCTGTGCAGTTTCTCTTCTCCTGGAATTCAATTTTCACTGCTGCTGGCTTTCAAAAGTGTGAGTCCATGTAAGCTTTTCTCAGCCACAGTAACATATTCTCCCATAATTTGCACTTTTGGGACTTATCATAGCTTCTTGTTTGCTTCCAGGCCTAAATGTGGCATCTACAAATAATCTACTGAGAAAAGGTAACAAGCAGTGTCCGAAGGAAGTGTGGATTTGGTTTTTTTCTTAAGAAGACCCAACAGTCTCAGTCCCAAGCAGTGGCTGTACCTCATCTGTTTCCAGTGGAGATGCCAACCTGCTGATTCTTCTGGTGGGGAATGCCAAGGGCAAAACAACAAGTCACTGAGAAATGACCTGGTTTGTCTGGAGCTACAGAAAGAAATCGGTTGTTAACTGAGATCCCCTGTGATCCCAGCTCCATACCTGGCCTCCCCACTTCCCACACAACCACAGGCAAATCACAGCATCTCACTGAACTCCAGTTACCCAGCTGTGAAATGAGGTAAGAAGAGCTTTGTTCCTCCAGGACTTTGTTTGACAAAGCCTGTGGGGCGCAGACTCTTGCTCTTCCCTTGTACATACCCACAGCTTTATTTTATAAATAACCACCAAATGCACTGCACGATTCCACGATCCCAAAGACTTAAGAGAGGTACCCAGAAAGACAACAGAGCAAGTGTGTTGCTCTCCTGCCTTGCCCAGAGCCTTTGGATGCAGACTCAACTTCCAGGCTTCCCAACACTGCAAGCAACTGCCCCGGCAGCCACAAAGCTCAGGAGCCCCAGGCAGGCTGCAGCTAAATTTAGATCCTCCCTTCTGTGCTTCAGCTGGAATTTCAGATTGATTTTGTTTCTCCAGCACAGTCAGAGCTGCTCAGAGGGATCCCTTGTTTCCCTGGTTAGTTATTACCCTCCTGCAGGGAGAAAGGGCCCTGTTTGCGCTGGGAACACCTGACAAGCTGCTCTGAGCAAAACAGTGAATGCCAAGTCCCTCCATCAGAGCTACAAGGCCAAACCCCCCCCGTGTGCCAGCGACCGTGAGGAACCCCGTGAACCCACCACTGTGCTGAGCCTCTGCAGAGCAGGGGAAGGGCCTGGGAGAGCAGAAATCCTGACCCAGCACCGGGAGAGCTCCTCAGGTGTGTCCAGGTGCTTTGTGCCAAGTCCAGCTGTCCCTCTTCCCAGGTCACACAAGCCATTCAGAACCCACACACACGTGTAACCCCATCCACTGCTCCAGGTTTGCCTGCAGCAGCATTTCCTGCAGGACTCAGAATTATCAATCCGAAGACTCGTCCCTTGCCAGATCAAAGAAAGCTCAATGAAACTGAAACATCTTTGCCCTGAGGCCACTTGATGCTTGCTGTAACTGCATCACTCCATTAAGGATGATACAATTTAAGTGTGAATGTCTGGTTTGCATTAAGATTGATAGCAGTTAGTTAGCCATATTCCTTGGATATTAACAGCAGAGCTTTATCCTGGTGATTTCTTATTGCTCCTAACAAGATGAAGGACTCCACTCTCAGCAAGCAGGAAAACAAGTTTGGCTATTATCAGCAATTAAATAGTCAAAAAGAAGATAACTCTGCATCAGTGTTAAGCAGCCTGACACCCATTAGATGCATTGCTTTTCAGGATCCCATGCACACTTTACCCAGGTTTCAACCTAAGCTGTGAAACGTTACAAAGACAATTAAAACACCATAAGCAATCATGTGTGAATATTCCTGAGTGCAGCTACTAATAAGAAACAATGACAGATCAGCAAAGGAGGAAATCATAGTTTAATCTAACCTTTAGTGGGTGTTTATTAACTGATTACCCCAATCTAGAACAAGTCATTTGTTACAGACTGGTCTATATCCCAGCTTTTGCCATGTTGCATCCAAGGCTCAGTGGAGACAGCATTCAACAGGTTTATAGGAAGTGAAAATGAGATACACAGACAGACTGAACACCCCTGATCCTGCTGGAACATCCTGTGTCGACTAAATGATCTGGACAGAGGCCACTGGCACTTACAGAGTGGGACAGCAAACCAAGGAGGTGGTGTAAAAATGTGGGTAATATAAGAGCACAGAAGAAGGGGAAAAAATTCATCCAGCCCCATGATTGCTACAGAACAGTCAGAAACATTTACAAAAGCATTCCCTGGAGGAAGAAGAGTGGCTGTCTCTGAGAAAAGACTAAGGAAGCCAAGGTCTTAAGCCTGGCTGCTCAGGCTGAGAAGGCAGAGTAGGGCAGGAACTAGTGGGTGGGATCTGGGCACGTTCACTGCGAGAAACAGTGGAAAATGTTACCTGGTCAAGGTGACCATCAGCACGAGCTGTTCCCTGCAGCCATTAAATCAAGGCTGGACACCCTTGTGAAAGAGAGAGACCAGCTCAGCAGCCCCCCAGGTCTCCCCATGCTGTGACACTGCCAGCTGGACAGGGAAGCCTCCCCCTGCCCACCGAACTCCCGGCTGGAAGACCTGCAAGCCCACTTTAAACAGGAGCAGTCAAACACCTCTGACCCTGCTCTTTCCACTCCTGAGACAACCAGGATGGCCTTTTTCCTCAAAACTATAATCCCAATCTCCTACTCAATGACGCAGTTGATCAGCTTCAGTTTATCTGCAACAAAGCCACAGCAGCTCTGGGTCCTGCTCTCTACCTGTGGCCATGAGCACAGGCCTGGGAGAGGATGGATGGCTGTGCTTAACTGCACATTAGAGCGGGAAAGGGTCTAATCTTACATCCAAACACCACAGGGACAGGGGAGGAATTTAACTGAAGAGAAAGAGCAGGGTTCACCCACCTTTCACCCTCCTCTAATACGCTCTGCCTTCCCAGACAACTACTTCTGTTCTCTCAGGGCTAAGTCAACATCTTGCTCAGTTATTTTTAATCCTCAGCCGCCCGGGTGGACAACTGTATTTGTGGATAGTTCCCCAGGCAGGCTGAAACACACTCAATTACTGAATCCTTAGGTCTCAGGCTCCGCTGCTGCTTCTCCAGAGGTAACCCTGTCACTGCTGCCTCGGGCCTGACACACATTTCTTCTCACCAGAGCTCACTTCATTAACCAGGCAGTACCTACCTCTCCCTTCATTGCTTCCCTCTGTGCCTCCCTGGGTTTAAGGTTTTATCAGAGCAGATTGCCCACAGCTGACATGGTGCTGCCTCAAAACGGGCACTAATTGCACGGCCATCTGGAATTAAGCTCTTGGTCTCAGACCTGTCCAACAGTGTCTCTGCACAAGGCAAAGTCAGTTCCTTTGTGTCATTGCCTTGACACTGGCCTGCAGTCTGAGATGGGGGCTCAGCCCTGTCCTCTGTCGATGGAAAAAACGTAGAAGGGAGACAAATCTCATTTGCATGAGTAACTACCCAGCATGCCAGGCCAAATATTGTCATTGTTTTCATTAGAAGATTAATTTGTGCTTGGAAAGAAAAGATTAAAGTGAGTTGTCTTTACTGCACAGATGGAGGAGGAAGAAAATTGCTTTTGCTGTGTCTTTAGCAGTGGATTCACCCTCCCCACATCCCAGTGCTATACCACTAACTCATGGTACTTGGACACAAACAGGACACCCTGGGATAACAAACAGTCCCAGATGGCTTGTGTCTGCAATATAGCTCATGTCACACCTCGATGGATTGTCTTCCACTCAGATTTGTATCCCAAAAGGAAAATGGTTAAAAGGTAATATTCTGGGGTATTTTTTCATTTAAAGAAAAAGAAAAATAGGTGATTTATATTAGGGAGGAAAGTCTGGAAGGGCAGCAGTCTACTTCTGCAGTTGTTCAGCCAGGGTCCTGGTCAAGCACTGGTGTTGGTTGAGGCATTGTGGCAGCTCTAGAGACATCAGCCCTGTAGTAGGGCAGGTACCCAGGCCACTCCCAGGCCCATCAGCACGAGGGAGTCACTCTGGGGTTCATGTACCCTCCCTTTGTCCTGTCAAGCACGTGAGCTGTGCACATAGTTAACAAAGTCCCTGTCCCCATCACCCACTAAAGAAAGTTAAAATACAGACACATGGAGGAACAGAATGAGCTTCCTTGTGCTTCTCTCTAATCATCAGCGAGGGCAACCCAGGGATGTTTTCCCTTCATCTCCACTCTTTTGTCAGTGCAGAGTCCCAGCAGCCACCTGCTACCAACAAGGATGCTCCAAACCACAAGCTGATCTCATCCACCATTACAAAAGTTAAGCCTCTGCTTCTTTTCCTAGTGAGAAAAAATAAGTGATCTGTGGACAAGATCCAAGAGACATTCCCACCACTCAGCCCAGAAGGTGGAGAGGTTTGCATCAATCTTTTTGAAAGGGGGGAGTTCATCATAAATCCCAGCTCATGACAGGAGCTACAAGAAGCCTCATCCCAAGGCCAGCGCTGCGTGTGATCCTGTGACCCTGGGCCTTAATGTGCATATTAACACATCCCACATGTCTTGGTAAAAGGCTTCTAAGCAGCAAAGGACATTTGAAACTGCTGTACAGCAAGAAACAGGCATTTGCTAGTATGTGACTTGCAATGCATTCTAATAATCACACAATTACAGCTGCAATCCACTCACCCTGCCAGAGAGAAGAGAGGAAATTAAGAGAACTCTCTCTGATGATCCTCACAGATACCATAAAGTGACACCACTTAAGCCAGCATAGAATGTGGGGTATTCAGGAATAGCTGTTTGTGTTCACCAACAACCAACAAATCACCCAGTGAAGGCATGGACAGAACTCCAGGGATGAGACCATCTCCAATGGCCCTGTGCTGCCAGGGGATCACTCCCTGAACTGAGTCCTCAACTGAGACATCTCTTAGGAAAACAGAAAGAAAATCAGAGGCCCATATGAGCTTCCAGGAAATAGATTTATTGCCAGTTGCTTTTCTCAGTCTTATGTTTTCCCTCGTGCTGCAGTGCCAGTGTATCAGAGAGGAATGTAACCCTTTGCTTTACTGCACAAGGATGCTTTGTCCTTTTCCCAGTGACCACGTCAAGCACAGGGAAATGCAAAGCCCAAACCAACCTGCTGGGCAGCCTCAACCCAAGGCCAGTTTGGGATGTTCAAGAGTCAGAAGAAGTTTTCCATGAAGGGAGTAACATCAGTGTGGGGAAAGGCAGGATCCAGTGGCAGGACACAGGGAGAAGCAACATACTTTTGAAAGTACAGCAAGTCACACACTGTATTGGCTGAGCAGACAGACAGACAGACAGACAGACATCTGCACTGCAGTGGGAAATGGAAAAGATGGATGTTAACACATACACCATTTGGACACTGAGGGGACATCCTGTCTCATCAGGAGGTTTTTAAAAGCTAAAACCTGCTTTGCCTGAGTACAAACTCTAGACAGAGTGCCACTATTGCACAGACTCCTCTGGTGCCAAAGGACCACAGCCATTTCTCAGACACTCCTGAAGGTGTTAGATGTGTCCCAGATACACCAGATGTTAGCTCAGACCACAGCAAGAAGACTGGGACTGATGTGAACGTGATTGAAATCGCATGGGAAGTCAGCCTGGAAAGGAGAGGGAGAGAAAGCTGCAGAGCTGATGAACTTTGAGTAGCCTGTGTTGCTAAGGAGACACATTACAGCATCCTTTAGCTGGAATTTCCTAAGTGATGAAGGGCTCCGTGCCCAGGAACGTCACTTCACTCCAGCTCAGCCCAAAGGGAATGAAGCCACCATTAACCAAGGTCAGGGCATCGCCTGGCAGGCAGGAGCAGATGATGTCCCAGCCAACCGGACCCAATGGAGCAGGTCCAGCAGGCACCAAACCCAGCCACTGCCATGAGTTGGTTACAGGCCCTCTGCCAGACAACTTCAGGGCAGGACTCAGTGGTATTACACCTTTCTCTCTGCTGAAGGCCACGAGTTCGCCCCTCAGCACCTCGGTTATCACACCTGGAGACAGGACAGAGATGGTGGAAGGAGAAGCCTCGTGAAAAAGGCAGCTTTGGGCAGATGGTGGGGTGGGTTTTTGTGACATTTCTCCTGGCACAGCAAACTGTGAGTCTGTAAGGCTTCTTCCACCTACTTAGTGGCTCTACATGGCTGGTTATTAATGCTGCTGCCAGATGGGCTTCTCACAGGATTTGCTTATCTGCTGCAGTGAATGCTTTGGGAACGGCTGACAGCTTCCAGGATTGCTACTGGAGACTTCCAGGAGGAAAATGAAAGGTAGAAGTAGGCTAAGCTGTCTCTCTGTCTATACAGCACCTTCAGTTCTCTGCCATCACAAGCAAGAGGCCATGGATTGATGGACAACACCCCTGCAATGTCCATGGAGCCCCACAGGACACCCCTCCCAGGGGCACATCACACAGTGACCAAAGCCTGGCTCAGCCTCTCAAGCTGCAGCCAGTGAGCTCTTGGCTGGGAGGAGAAGCACTGGGGGCAGTGCTCCTGCAGGGAAGAAGTCAACCTGGAGGAAATGTAGCTGAGCTGTCTCCTGCCTGTCCCTCGGGGTGCAGTGGGGTCTGGGCTCTCCCAGCTGAACCACCGCTGGCTGGGGCTGCAGGTTTGCAAGAGTGCCCAGCAGCCATGGGGGGGGGGGCTGGACCCTGGTGGAGCTCCACAAACACAACAAACAGGGAGCTGTTGGCTGCCAAAATCACACTTAGGACTTCCAGTAGGAAAACAGACTTCTGTCAGCCTTCCCTGAGCTTTGCTGGGATCGATGCTACAGATCCCACTCCCAGCTCACACTGAGATGATGCTGCAATGCACCCAGCACAAAGGCTTTGCCAGTCAAAAGGCACAGGGACTTCATCCAACCAGTTCTGTCCCTCTCCCATGTGCCTCATAATCACTGACTTGCACAAGCAAAGAAACTCAGCAAATCCTTGGGCCACAGGTGGCTGCAAAGTGCTCTGGAAATCTCCAGCTGCCGGGGTGGGGAGTTCCCCCATAAATGTCTTTTTAAATATTGTTTTAATGAGGGAAAGAACACTCAGCATTCACAAACACCAGCATTTTTGTGCTATTGGTTCCTATTTCATCTATTATTTACAGAAAAAGATCTATTCAGGGAAAAAAAATAAGCCTTCTCTTTTGAACTCTTTCCAGGACTGACTCAGCAACTTAATTTTTATGCTGGCTACTTTCTTGCTTCTCTTCTCTTTATTGCTAATATTTTTAATTTTCCACTTAAAATCCTTATTTGCATGATAGGTCTGTCCAGCCTTAAGGAGATTTTTCTTGTCTTTGACTTTTATCTCATTTTCTCTTCACTTTTTTTTTTTTTTAATTAAAACCCAGCTTTGAATTAGTTCACTGAAACATTCCCTTCCCCACCTTCCTCTCCCCCCAGAGAGCTCCTCCCACTCTAATCCTGCCGGTCCCTTCTGCGATCTCAGCACATTGCCATCACAAGAGCAAGGGAAAAGCTGATGCAGATCACCCCTGAATGTCAACTACTGACTGACTCCCAGGCAGATCCCAGCAGGACACTGGTGTCCTACACTAGTTGCTCCCAGACAAGCCCAGCTTTAGCTCTGAACCTGCCCCAGGCCCGTCCCAGGGGAGTGGTAGTTGTGCAGTTCAGCAAATCCCTTCAACATGCAACAAAACGAGCACTTTGTGCTTTAAAGGCATTTTCAGCTCTGCAGGATCAGACAGGATCAGTCCTTCTTTACAGAGGGAACAACTTAAACAGAGGACTGAGCCTTTTTGTTTCCACTCCCCACTCTGCTCTGGCACAGCCCTTGTCAGGAGGATGCTCACTTGGCATTTGCTACGATCCTAATGAGACCCAGTTTCACACCTCCTCTGACAGGGCCCCCAGCGTTGCTGCAGAGACTGTTTGCTGAAGGGACAGTGCAAATGCCTCACGAAAACACGTGCAAGCCAAGACGCCAGAAGCTACAAATCAAACTGGCACAAATCTGGGTAATGCTGATTTCAAGTGAGTTGCTCCCCGTTCACATTCACATTAGGATGAGTCAGCTCACAATATGACTTTTTAAATTGCCCAGGTAGTTACAGAAAGATGTGGAGAGCATCGACGTTGCTGATTGCTTTCCTTGCTAATTGTGGCCCCACTGGGTCGTGGGGATGGAGGGAACGAAGGGTTACTTGGCTCATTTGCCAGCTGAAGCATCAGTGGTGTTCCTTCACCCGTTCCCACTCTTGAAATAGCTACTGTTGAGCAGTAATACCAATATTTTTCAGCTCCATTTAATGCCAGCAGGATCATGCCTGCATTGAGGTCACAGAAATGACTGCAGTGCATTGGAGAGGGAGATCCATGTTGGCTCCTATTGTCTGTCAGGCATACCTGTATGATCCCAGCTGCTGCAGCAGAGAAAGCCACACAGACTAAAATTGATCTTGCTTTTCCAAAAGAGCTCTGTAATCCTACTGCTGCCACAGGGAGGCTATTACCACCAGAACACAGCAACAGGAAAACACACAAGGACAAGGAGCAGCTGGCTCAGCCCGGACATCTGGGTACCTATCTCTGACAGGGGCCAAAAAGAGATATCTGGGGAAAGTACAAGAATGAACAGCAAACATACCATTTTTCTTCAAACAATCTCTCAGATTCCAGTTTTTGTGTCTCAGAGTTAGACAGTGCTTCCATGTATTTAGTATCTCTAAGCAGATTTCTCTCCCATTAATCAGTCTGGCATTCCCTGATATTGTATAAACCACCCTGCAGTGAGGAGTTCCTCAGCTGAACTACCAGCACCAACCACTGCCAGCACCAACCTCCTTTTGTTGCTTCTGATCCTGCCACCTACAAGGGGAAGCTTCCCCTGGTGCTTTCTAGTTCTTGTGCTGGAAGGGCACATCCAATGCCTGCACACCCTCCACAGGCTCCTCATGACTCCACAGACCTTCCTCACACACACCTGCCATCAGTGCCCTCTCAGGTGGAGTCAGAGGCACCTACTCACCCCTTGCACAGAATTCTGAACCCCCCTCTGAATTTCTCTCTGTTTTCCTAGATCTTTTTTGAAATGGGAAGACCAGAACTGCACAGTGCAGGTGGACTGCCAAAAGGAGCTGACTTGGCAGGAGTTCCCACATCCCTGCTTTACACTGTGATAATTTCCAGGGCAGTGCTACAGCTCCTGACACGCCTTTGCTGAGACAAGAAGGGATCAAAGGGGAAGATGAACTTGGTATCTGCCAGTTGCTGCTATTCAGGAAGAGGGGCTGGACAAGCTCTTCCTAAACAAAGGCCAAAAAAATCAGTGTTCCAGACACAAAACAGCTCCCCACAATCCTGGGCCCATCCCCAGCCTCCATTATTTTGGGGCAGGAGAAAAGGAGAGAGACAGAAAAGGATTAGCCATGCTTCACTGACTAACTGGTGTGATCCAATTAGTGGCCTGTTCTAGGAACAAGGACACAGCTAAGAAGAGCTGAAGCTGTTGGGCACAGCTAAGAAGAGTTGAATCCTGTCGTTGCTCTCCTTTCATAATAGATGCCAAGCCTGGACTCCTCAGCACAGCTGCCCATCACTTAACTCCCCACTGGGCACAACCGAGCGTAAAATCCTGGCTGGAGGAACGGGAAGCACGATCGTTCACCGAGGCCACAACGAGGAAGAAACAGATGGACAAGCCAAACCTTTCCCTCCATCCCCTTTGCACAGGAGGAGGTTGCACAGATCCTGACAGGCAGCCAGGCAGTGCCAGCATGGAGCAGGCACTTTGTTACCCACCTCCTGCCCAGCCCATGGCCATCAGCTCCCCTGGGGTGCTTTGGGGGGAGCTGGTGTTTGGCCAAACACGGGAGGCTCTGTGAGAGGAATCAGCCACGTGGCGTTATCAGCTGGCACCCGCAGCCTTATCGAGTCTCTTTGGAAAGCTCCTCGGCTCAGGGCAGCCTCCACCTTTTTAATTTCTAAAAGGCTGATGCTAAGTAATTGTTTGATATCTCCACAGCATTTGCTCCCCTTTATCTCGGGATCCCTGCTGCAATTCATTGACAGAACTGTCTTTTCTCTTTCTCTATTCCACCGTGTATGTACTAGAAAATGCTTTCATTGTGGGCAGAGATACTTGCTGCTAATTGATGCTTATTATTCCTTTTAAGCCTGTAATTGCTTTTTCTTGTCTAAATTTACTTCTTTCTCCTCCCCCAACTCTTCCTCCAATTGCTTTGGTTTTCTCCTCTAATCAGCCCAAATCCCGGTGTTCGAAAGATTATCTGAACGTGTGCCAAAGGTTTTGCTGTTGCTTTGACATGCTGGCTTTTCACATCTGTGCAGTTTACTTCAGCTTCTTGAATATTTACAGGCAAATTGGGTGGCCTGCAACTGGTAATCTCTCAACTGCCTTAATGAGGGAAGATTTTAGGTGTCAGCTTCCACACAGACTTTTGATTACAAGGCTACAAAGGGTCCTTGGAATTATCTCTTACATAACATAGGATTTCTTAGTCAATTCTTTCAGTGGATAATGAAACAAATGGAACAAGTAGAACAAAATGCAATTTGGTTTTGTGACTGAAAGAGAACCTGTTCCTTCTGATTATGTCTTTTATTTTTCCCCAGACCTTTACTGATTAGCCCAAAGGAGTTTCCAGCCCATTGCTCCCTGGAGGACCATATTCCCCTTCACTGAGACCTTCCCAGAGCCTTCCTCTGGATTCTCACCATCACATCCACCTTCACCTGCAACAGGACCACAGTCTGTGGTCTTCCCCACAGGGAAGAAATCAAGTCAGAGAGCCTACACACCATGTCCTTTTCCATCTCAGACTTTGTGTTGTCCTGGCAGCTGATCCGAGGCACCTGAGAAACAAATGTCAACCCCTGCCAGCTGGAATTCACCTCCACCAGGGAATGCCTGTGCCATTGGCTTCACTCCCCACCAGGCAGCAAGGGCTCACTCCTACCTGGGACACACGGCCCTGCCATCACAAGGGTAACACTGACTTCCAGCTGCCTTGCTGAAAACTTGGGATCTTCTCACTTCTCAGCTGCCTCCTGCCCCGAGATGTCCTGAAATGCTGAGTGGCCTCGGGAAGCAGTGGCTGTAACACCAGCCTTAGTACTGACCACTTGTGCCATTTTTAGGAAGCACCTCTGCCTTTGTTTTCTTTTTGCTTTCTCTCGCTCTTCTGTTCAGCTGGGAGTGCTTCAGCCATGGCTATCCTCATTTATTTCTTTGAAGGTTTCCAAAGCCTATGGAGGTCTCCAGCTTTGTTCCTTAGTGTAGTTGTCATGCTGTATCTACCTGATATTTAGGGCTGACCTCAGTGGTTGTTTGAGCCACACAAGCCGTTCTTCCCAGGCTCCTCAGTTCCCCACAGCCAGCACAACAGCTGTCCAGGTTGCCTGGACTGGGCACGAAGCAGAGTTTTCCCTGCAGTGAGTCTCTGCTCCTCATCTGGGCTTGCCTCCAGAAGCTGAAATAGGAAGAGGGGATGCAGAAGGGCCAGAAGGAACGGTGGAGATGGTGATGAGCACAGGAAACCTTCCCACTGGGTTTACAGGAATGAGTAAGCTCTAAACATCCCTCCTCAGGAAGCAGGGACACGGCTGAACTCAGCCCCACTCAGCAGCACTCCCAGCTGCAGCAGAGGACTGGCTTTGCTCTCAGAGTGGCTTCTGGGAGCGCTGTGAAGACTTCCATCCTGAAAACATCATCCATCCTCCTGCTTATGTCTGCAGTCTGAGGGCCAGCACAGCACAGCCCACCCAGGGCTCCATGGGGGAGAACCAGGGGTAGCCACGGGCTCGTGAAGTAGCTGGTGAGCAGCTGACTGAGCCATGAGCAAAGACACCACATAAATATCCCCTGCAGCTCAAGGTACCAAGCCAGGACACGGAGGAACAAGAACAATTACTGCCATACAGGAACATTTACTGTTGGGAGTTTGCTGCATTTCATTTTAAACAAGTTTCTTTTGCAGCTCTAGTGACCCGAGGAGCCAGAAATATGAACATTAACAAAAGAAACAAATAAATAACGTATTCCAATTACAGCTTTAATAAGAAGCAATGTGCTAGAACTCCATGCGGATGCAACAGTAATTTCTAATTAAAAACATGCAATTAATTATTAACCTAAAAAAAATCCTAGTATTATTCCAGCGTGTTCAAATCAGAGTGTGCTCTCGGAGTGAATTCAGGATTATGATTTTTAATGCTTGGGGTGTTCTTCTGTTTGCTTGTTTCTAATCTTATCAGGGGAAAAGGTAATTTTCAGGCAGCAGAACTGCACAGCTGATAGGAGGCCATTAGGAGCTGCTCTGAGCTCCACCCTCACTCTGCTTTAAAGGACTACACCTCAGTTTCTTGAGTGAAATCTTCCTTAATCCCTCTCAGACACCTTTGAGAGCTGCAGCCAACAGGTCAAAGTCCTGCTGGTGGAGGAAGCCCCTCTAGAGCCTATAACACCACAGACTGAGTCCATGAGCAGGGCATGGAAAGGGAGATAGCTCAGGGCACTGTGGGTTTGCTGTGCATCTCCAGGAGGTTCTTTGCTTCAGGAATTAGTCAGGAAATTTGTGGTCACTCACCACCGGAGTGAACTGGGCCCACAACCAACATGATTCATGCCAAGTGAGAACTTGCTACCTAACAGCTGCCTTTTCATGGAACACAGCAGTGCCAACACATTTAAACCAGCCCAAATCCAGTAAGACACAAACACCAGAGGTAAGGAAGAGGATTGATCATGTAATTGGCAAATAAATCTCTGATTCAGACCCTTCCATGGAGCCCAACAGTAATTAAGATATTTGCCCTTGAAGCACGGATCTGAGAGCAGAGACTCTAATAGCTTCCTCTGACTGCTATAAAATGTGGGCAAAAAACATTAAAAACTAGTGGCTCTGGGCTGCTGGAATAGAAGCACCCTCAGGAGAGGCCTGAGGCACTGAAAGTTTGGAGTCAGACATCAAGAGCTTCCCATTTTATAGCAGGGGGGCAGATTCAGCCTTCGTGGAAGTGAGCAATTTCAAACTAACAGACAGCATAGCCTGATGGATCAAAGATTGGATTGAGGCTTAGGAAACCAAAGCTGATTTTTCAGCTCTCCCAAGTAATCTGGCTTCTCTCTGTGCTTTTGCTTCAAGCTCAATGGAACAATAGTCTCCCTCCCTATGCACAAAGCAGAGCACCTGGCAGCTTGGTCCTACCATAACACAGAGGATATTAATAGAGGAGCTGCTCTTCTGTATTTAGTTCCCTATTTTGGATGGAGATGAAAATGAGCTGAACTGTGAATCCAGCTAACAATGGCCAAAAGCTGCCCGGGTGGAACGCAGAGTGATGACAATCCTCAAAATGCCTGGAGAGATCTACTGCCAGCTTTTCTGCAAGACAAAGGACAGCTTAAGGGAAAAAAGAGGAGCCTGAACAGGAAGGATGGATGTAAAAGCTGGAGAAATAGCTGAGGGACTCTTTCCTCCCCTATGTGACCTGCTGGAGACAAGCACAGGGGCCTTTTAACAACACACAAACAGCAGCTGCTTGTCTGGGCAAGGTTAGTTGGCAGAATAATCCTTGGAAGCTCCCAAGAAGCCTGTCAGCACCACAGTGAGGAAAGCAGAGAGGAAGGAGATGGGTACTCGACGTCCCTCAAAACCACTGACTGTAATTCCGTTCCTCCTGCACCTCCATCTCTGGGGCCAAGTGGTCACACAGCCTGGAGAACTCTTGGAAATGCCTTATGCTGGCTGAGCATGTCTGGGCTTGTGAAGGCATTTCCCAGCATTTCCCAAGCCTCTGAGCTTTTTTTCCATGCCACATGGAGTCCCAACCTGGAGAAAGACTTGGAGAGTTGTACCTTTTTCACTTTCTCCAATGCAGACCTTCACCATTCCTTGGATTTCACCATCTTCTGCACAGGTTTATCAGCTTTTCAACTCTCTACTGTCTGTGTAGTTCGTGATGTGTTTTGCACTTCTATGGGATGGAACATTGTTATGGACTTGGGTTAAGTTGTTACAGACTTAGGAAGGCAAGTTTGAGTCCTGCTCCCAGTAATGGCTCTTGTTTACCTATCAGCTTGGGAATTTTGCTCTGAGTCATCCTATGCAGGACACAAAATATTTTTCCATACTCAGTGGAAAAATATACACTTCTAGAAGTAGAATCACACAAGAAAGCTGCCCTTTTGAGTATTTAAGAATGCATAGAAACTTCCCAGTTTCCACAAGACAAGCCAATAACCAGCAGAGCAGCCCAGAACTTTGCAGCATCCCTAGTGCAGATTCTCTCTCCACCCCAGCCCTTTTCATTATGACCCATTTTCTTGCCTTTTTTTCCTTCTCTTGTTTCGAGAGTCAAAGCATTTTGACACCCTGCCCTTTGTGAACGTGGCGTGTCAGAAGATCTACAAGGATGGCAAATCACGTTTTCTTCTGTCTAATCTCTGCAGGCAGCTGGGCCGCTGCCATCTCTAATTGGGTGCCTCTGGGACAGTGTCACTGTCACAGCAGGGCTGGGCACCCCTGTGCTGCAGCAGGACTCGTAGGCACATGCAGCCTATGATAGAGGAGCTGACCTGGACCTCAGTGTATTTATACCTAAAAATAGGGAGAGATCAACCTGCAGTTGAATTTAGGAGAGGGAAAAAAAAAAATTAAAAAAATATCACTTTTCTTTGAAACCAGCTAGCAAAAAAAGTCAGACTCTTGTCAAAGCTGATGCACAGAGAGCACAGGGGAGCAAAGGCAGATTTACACCAGGACACAGCTGGTGATGGAGTCTGCACCACAGTAATCTGTGTTTACAGCAGGGCTACCTTTGGCTTGGAAAAGGCACTTAAATAGCAACTGGTTTGTTTTGCTTGTTTGCTTTAAACCTGTATATAATCAACTTCACGTCTGCTGCCTGCCATTCTCATTTGGTAAATGAGACACATCCAGATGTTTCAGCTTGTAAAAAGGGAACACATAAAACAAACCACACACCAGCTTCAATAAATACTTCTCTTAGATGTTTCTACTCATTTTTTTGTTTGTTATTTTAAGATGTTTTTCTTATTTCCAAAACAAGGCTTCCTCCTCCCTATCTTCTCTTGCCACGTGTGGCAACTACTCAAAAAACATGAGGGGGGGAAAAAAAGCAGTTTTGTTTAACACAAAACAAACAAGCGTTTGCATTTGGCAGTTCCCTTTGTAGGAACTGTCTGTGTGGGATTTCAGAGGGAAGGGGGGATTTGCGAGGTAGGCAGGAGCTCAAAGCAGCACTAACGCGTTCTGACACTCTCGCTTCTGCTTCCCATATGACAGCCTTGTTCTACACTGAGATTTAAAACACTCAGGCCTCCCCCCTGCGTGAAGGGACACAACCATCCCCAGCTCCCGGGCTTTTCAAGGAGACCTGAGGTCGTGGGGAGAGGCAGCTCAGCACAACCGGGTCATTCGGGACCTCACCTGGGCCCGGGGCACATCCACACGTGCTGGGAGGGTGGTGCCAGCCAGGAGAGCTGAGCTGTGCTGGGAGTCCCCCTGCCTGGGGCATGAACAAGGAGAAAAGGATGGGAAGAAAGTCAGGAAGGGCAGATTTCCACCTGCCTTTTGCCCCTGTTATCTACTTGCTCTTCTTGGCTTTGCTCCTGAGTGAGACTGAAGGGCTTTGAAGGAAGCAGAAAGTGGCCACAGCCCACAGGCATTAGAGCACCAGTAACACCTAAGTCCAGGATAAGTTCTTTATAATAACCCATATCACATAGCAAGGTTTCTTACTGCCAAGTGCACAAATACACGAAATAAAACCTCTCTTCATACCTGCAGGCTTCACCATCCAAACAATCCCTCTTTTTCCGAGTACAGTGTTCTTAAGACAGTTTAAACCCTTGTTATTTGTTATGCACCATTATAATCCCCTTCTATCTCTGCATTATTGGCAGGGATTTGGAGTCTGAACACGCAGCACAGACTTCGATGCCTTGCTGAGACATCTTGCTGCTTATTATGGAAAGAGAGCAGAGGGGCTGGGCCCAGCCCTGCTTGAGAGGAGCTCAGTCTGGAGCCCAGGAGAGGACGTGGGAGAGCTGGGATCAGTGGTCCAAAGGAGCCAACCCTTCCCATGGCACCACGGTGTCACTGTTCCAGTGTGGGCCCAGCTCTTCAAAAAAACCCTGCTTGGTTATTTCTGAAGATGAGGAATGATTCCCAAGGAAAGGAAGAGAAGTCTCAGGGAGACAACTGCTGTTCTTTACAAAAATGAAATAAAATAACTTAGCTAAAGCCAAGAAAAATGGAGCAGTTTGAAAAAAACAGAATCAGAGTGTGAAATTCTAAAAATGTAGAGACAGATGTGGAAGGACAGGAATTCTTCAACAAGGATATTTTCACAGTGTAATCTGTGAGGCTCCTAAACATGAGAGCCTTTTCCTTCTCCTCATTCATCCAACACTGGAGCAAAAACCACCGAAGAGCTGCCCCACTTTTGGGGCAAAAGAGAAGCAGATGGGCCAGTTTCTCAGTGTAGTGATGAATGCAGGGAAAGGGAAGGAGGGGAGGGATCTGGTCTGTGCTCAGCAGGCCACAGCCCAAAGCACTGATAACTTTAAAGGCCCCTGAGATGGCCACTAAACCAAAAATTAAGGCGTGAGCTCTCAGGCGAGAGAAATTGTAGCCCTACTTCAGCCTCTTCCAGCTGCTGGGCAAGTCTGGGGATAAAAGTGGGACTCATCCCATGGGGAATGCTACTGCAGGAATCACCCTTAAAGCTGCAGAGGAACCTGGCTGTGCCTCAGCACCGACCCCCAGGGACACTGCGACAGAGAGGGGCTGCTGGCCAGGGCTCTCAGCTGCCTCACTTTTGTTCTGCAGAGAAAGGAGCAGGAACTGAGGGAAGGTTTTCAAAGGCCAAATGCTTGGAGCCCAAGCTCCTTCCCTGCCCACACAACTATTAATTTATTTCCATTTATTGAAGAGGGCAGAGCCCCAGCTGCAGAGCGTGACCAGGGAAGACGTGCAGCCCAGGGGAGCTGTGGCCATCACAGCCTTCTGCAGGGAAACCACAGAGAGAACCCTCAGGGGAAGAAGGATAGGAATAGAGGAGGGGTTGGGGGTTTCTCCAAAGGGCTTCTTTGGGCTCTCCCACTTTGTGTGCTCAGGAACAGGCCCCAGATTACTTTGGGCAAGATGTTTCTTTGTGATGGTCAGTGAACTGTATGTCCCTACAGGCTCTGACTGCAGAGATGATCAAAGAGAAAGGGCTGCAGGTTCCCTGGCCTCTCACTGCAGGTTCCCTGGCCCCTGTCACTGCAGGCTCCCTGTCTCCTGTCACTGAAGGCTCTCTGGCCCCTGTCACTGCAGGCTCCCAGTCCCCTGTCACTGCAGGCTCTGTGGCCCCTGTCACTGCAGGCTCCCTGTCTCCTGTCACTGCAGGTTCCATGTCCCCTGTCACTGCAGGTTCCCAGTCCCCTGTCACTGCAGGTTCCCTGGCTCCTGTCACTGCAGGTTCCCTGGCTCCTGTCACTGCAGGTTCTGTGGCCCCTGTCACTGCAGGTTCCCAGTCCCCTGTCACTGCAGGTTCCCTGTCCCCTGTCACTGCAGGTTCCCAGTCCCCTGTCACTGCAGGTTCCCTGGCTCCTGTCTCTGCAGGTTCCCAGTCCCCTGTCTCTGCAGGTTCCCAGTCCCCTGTCACTGCAGGTTCCCAGTCCCCTGTCTCTGCAGGTTCCATGTCCCCTGTCACTGCAGGTTCCATGTCTCCTGTCACTGCAGGTTCCATGTCTCCTGTCACTGCAGGTTCCCAGTCCCCTGTCTCTGCAGGTTCCATGTCCCCTGTCTCTGCAGGTTCCCAGTCCCCTGTCACTGCAGGTTCCATGTCTCCTGTCACTGCAGGTTCCCAGTCCCCTGTCACTGCAGCACTGCCTGGGCTGTAATGAAGCAGTAAATGGTCATCCAGCTCCCCTCAGCCAGCAGTCACCAGGGTTTGGCTGCCAGCATTTAGAGACACTCAGGTTTCAGAGGGTCTCATCAGGCAAAAGAGACTGGCAATGGACGTGCAGTGAGGTCATCCATTCACCCCCCATCCATCTCATTCCATCCCGAAGGAATTAGCAACATAATCACTGTCAAAATGGGTGTTACAGCCTGAAGATGGGTGCCAAACTAGCAGAGTCCTGACAAGATGTAGATCTCAACGAGGAATTTGCACCATGAATGGAACCATGCAGGAATCTGTGCTCAGGAGCAAGGCTGGAGCTCTCACAGCACTGCAGTGTCCATGCCACCCTGCTGAGCCTGAAGCTCAGAAGGAAGGAAGGGGAGACAAATGCAAAAGGCATCTTTGTGGATTCCTGTCCATCCTGATTTGATCTGGAAACGTATCAAAGCCATTAAGGGACAAACAGCAGCCCTGACTCTACCTGTGCAACCAGATAAGTACCTGCCAGAGCTAAGAAAACAATACATTGCTTCATTTTATTGGCTGCTTTTATTCTTTTAATGAAAGCAAATTTCCAGCACACGCAAGCCCAAAGTTTCCTTTGCAAACAAATGAAATGCTGGGCTCTCTGAGCCTTCAGAGACTTGTGTGTACAATTAGACTCACACTGTTGACAAAGATGTTGGAGGAGTAGTTTCCCAAAGAAGCTGCACATGCTGCAGTTGATTTTGTATGCATGAGCTCTACTCAGATTATCTCAATGCTTTGTCAGAAAGGAAGAACTCTACCAACATGCCACTGATCAGTCCTTGTTACCCCAGCACTGTGATATGAGTGGATCTGACTTTGTAATCTCAGCACTGTTAATACTGATTAAAACCAAATTATTACATATTTGGATCAACCCTGGCAGCAGAGTCTCCCTTGTCCTTCAGCATTAGCAAGCGAAGCTCTGAAGCAGCTGATGCCCAGAAAAGCAGATGATGTCCCTGGAGAATGGGAAGCAAAGCAGCCCCCTGAGAAGGGAGTCAGGACTGCCCCTGAAGTCTGTGCTGTGCCTGGACTTGTGCAGAGCCTGTTGCTCGCTCCTCTCCCGGGCTGCCTCACCCTTTGGATGCATCATGTTCCCGTAACGCCCCAGCATCAGGCACAGCAGATTACAGTAATTAAAATCCTGCCACACTCCTTGCTGGAGCAGGGAGCAAGGCCCAGGGACTCTGTCACACACAATTCAGTCTGGAGAGAAGTGATTGCTGTCTACAAAACTAATACAACAAGATGAAAGGTGCTCTGTACGGGCTGGGGATTATCTCCTACTACCCAAATCCAGCACAATTTCTTCAAATCCCCAGATCTTCTCTTCTTAGCATATCCTGGGCTATTTACATTATGTGTGGGAAAAGGAAACGTCCTTGGGAAAGCCAAATAAACCCCAAACTCTACTGTAATTCCAGGACGAGGTTAAAGACACAATAAGGAGTTTTATAGTAGCATCAGAGTGCCCTGGCCCTGATCACTGCCCTGTTGGGGTAGGTGCTATAAAAATGAGGAGTAAGACATCCCTTGCCTCGATGGCACAGCTGTCTCTTAGGTCTCTAATCCCTCTGTGATGAGACACGATGCAGCTCCACAGGAAACTTTAAAGTCCTGCAGAGGGACCAGCCAGAGGAGCACAAGCAAGGCCCAAATAGCTCCTATAAAGTACTATAAAAATACTGAACTGTTTCAATAAATTGTTTTGTTGAACTGGTTTAAGACATTTCAAGTTTACAAAGGGTAAAACTGCTGGGAAGTGATTTACTTATTGTTTTTCCAGCACAAAAGAGAAAGAGCCCAGTGAAACCTCCAGTCAAGTAGATTCCCACAGAAAAGGGTCTTATTTGCAAAGCTATCATTTTTCTCCATTGTGAAATTCAACATTTCTTGAGAAGTCACTACCACCAGTCAACTCTTCACCACTGAGATAAGACACAGAGTTAACTGAAAGGTAAGAACTGTGTTCCCAAAATAGTTCCCCGTTCTTTCACTGAAATTTTTGATTTTAAAAGATTTTACACATCTCAAAGGTGGAAACAGCTCTAATAAGTTTCCCCCTACTCTGTTTTGTTAAGTAGATAATTCTTCAGACCAGTGACTCTTACAGTCTGTGTACGGATGTCAACACAACAGAATCCCAATTTCTGACAGTGAATTAACGTGCTGGAAGTAACTAAGAAAAGTCTTGTTTTTTAAAACTCTGAATTAAGGTTGGATGGTGCTAGAGATGTTTGGACTCCATCAGGAACAAACTCTGCATCTTATTCCTCAAAAAAAAAAAAAAAGAATTCCTCGTTTCCAGTGGTGCTGGCAGGTTTCCCAGCAGGCAGCACTCGGAGCCAGTCACACCATCAGAAGCCAGAAGGAAGTGGAGCTCGAGAACAAGGAAAAGGGCAGGGAAATGTAGAGGTCTGAGGAGCTGCACCATTATTAACTCCCGTTGTTCCCACTGTAGACAGAACAGCCTTTGACATCTGATCTCTGGGCACCTCACCTGGTTCACTTGACAAATGGCTCTCTCCGATTCTTAGAAGGGAGGAAAAATAATAACCCCCCCCTACCTGCCCTTGGGTCATGCTACCCATCCAGCTTAGAGAAATCATTTATCATTGATCTGATAGCTTAAGCATATCTGCATAATAAGTTGCACACACCCAGAGAAGCTCTCTATATTTCACAAATCCTTAGCAATGCATTTTTTAATAGAAAACATCAATCCCAAGTAGCCCGAAGGAACGATCCCTCTTTAATCATCCACCACACTGAGGACTAATTTTAGACAAAGGCTCAACGCTCCAAGTCACCTCCACCAGGCAATAATACAGATGATTCCTAAATTCACAGGGAAAGGTTCAATCGCCCTTTCAAAGTTGGATTGCAGATCCCGCGTTAATTACTACGGGAAATTACATCGCCAGTAATACTCAGCAAGGCTTTTACAATAAATGCTGTCTGATCTATTCCTGCTCAGCCTTGAACTCTTTGTGGAATATTTGTAAATGTAATGGGTACTTCATTTTCACCACTGCTCCTGAATAATTCATTCGGTGGAAGATCCTTGCATGGTTCCGTGAATTGAGAGACTCGGGGTATTTTGTTCTCTATAGTTAATGGATTAAAACAGTTTTTTGCAGCTATGAAACCAGGTAATTTATCACCACAAAACAAAGCATGGTTCATACATCACTGGCTCAACCCAGAAACACATCTGTGAGTATGGATATCAGAATGGAATTACCAACGATTTTTAAATCATCCTACGTTGTCCGAAAAGCCAACAGAGTTGCAAAATGAAATGCTGAAAAACTGCCTTGCGTCAGTCAAAACATTTGATTTCCTTTTTTTCAAACATTTAATTCAGACTCAACCCTTCTTTTCCCACGAAACGGCACATTTTGAAACATCACTTTGAAAAGAGAAGGAGTAATAAATCAAAACTCCTTTCCATTCAGAAAATGTCATCACTGGGAGTTCCAGCACTTTCAGGATATTCTTCCCTAGCTCCCTTCCAAGTAGAATTGTCAAAATTGGTAAGATTTCTTCAGCAATTTCTGTGTCATCAAAACAACACTTTTCAAGACAAAACTGTCGTGACAAAAAAAAAAAAAACTCCAAACCAAAACTCAACAAACCTGAACATCTCTGATCCAATTGTCTTTGACAAAAAGAGATGTCTCAAAGATGCAAAACCTCTCTTTGGGTGAGTCCCAGAACATCGCTCTGACACATCCAGGTTGAACATGTAAGTTCCTCTTAGGTAACCACACAAGAGAAATGAAACAATCCAAACCTCAGGGGCCAGAGACACCTTCAAATATGATCCGAGCCAAGCAGGGACTTCCTGGAGTGCAATTCTTGTATCAGCTCCACTGTTTTAACTGAGGAAAATTCCTGGTTTTAACTGAGGAGGTTCCCCAGCCGTAAAATGTGGGGACAAGAACACGGGCACTTTGTCAGCGCCCACCCCTGGAGGTGAGCACTGACCTCTGGGTTCTGCACCGATGCAGGATTTGCCAGGAAAGCTCCTCCCGTGGGTTTTGATGCAATTTGCACTTCAATCCCTCTTCTCCTGCCTGCAGTTTCACCTCCACCAGGCACTGACTCTCCGTTCTCAGCCAACAGCCATGTTGGCCCTATCAGAGGAAGTTAATTCATCAGAGGAAAATTCAGGGTGTCACACATTCCTGGAGCTTGTAAAAGCTGTTTACAAAGCTCTGTTTTGGGGCACCACCTCCATTTTCTCAGTGTCAGCAACAAATCTGCTCAATTCACGTGTCAAAAGGACTCCTCGTGCCCCTCTGCCAAGTGAAAATGCCCATGAATGCACTTGAGGAGATCAAATAATTTTCTCTTTGGCTCAGTCATCATCACCAGCCAGAATAAGATTCCCAGGGCCACAAGCTGATCGGTTTGGACTCGTGCACAACCCCTTTGCTGTGGAAAGATTGCACGGAGGGAGCTCAAGGCATAGACACAAAGCCAAGCAGAGGAAAGTTCATAATTCCACGGATTCTCAAGGCAGAGAGGATGGCTGGGCTCTCCAGAGCCGATCCTGCAGGGTTAACAGTGGTGAAAACACTGGAAAATGCCTCGATTTTTTCTCCTCCAGCGAAGCAAATGTGACTCAGCTGGTTGTTGTTTGCTCTCAGGGAAGAGAGGGTTGTTCTCCACAGTCACCCTGCTGACCTTCATCTCTCCAACAGCATCAGCTGGGTTTGGGTTTTTAAGCTCTGTTGTGTGGGGGGCAGGACAGGTCCCGATGGGGATGTGAAATGGCACATCACAACACCCTGTCAAGGCAAAAGGTGCTGCAGAGAACAAATTTTCCATGTTGAGCAGAAGAGGTCACCGGTACTGCAGGTGCCTGTGATGGAGAAGGACGGCTGCCTGTTTTCCAAAATCCACAGGGCTGGGATTACTCTTTTAACCGAATTCCAAGTCCTTATCTTTGCCAGAAAAAAAAAAAAAAAAGGTCTTTTTGTGTTCCACATGGATTTGCAGCATTCAGGGGCAGAGAGGGCCTAATCTAGTGTCAAACCTCATTGCTTTGTATCACAGACACCACATTGTTCTTGCAAAGCCCTGCAAAAACCCTCCCTGAACTGTGCAGCACATCCTTAGCCCACAGCAGCCAGCCTGAGCAACCTTGGTGGGAGCAGCTCTCTGCCTAACAGAGGAAAATGTCCTTGTAAATCCCAAACCCCGTGGAAAAGTCACCAGGATAATGCCTGCCCAGCAGAAGTAAGAAACTTGCCAAGACTGATCTCTCAAGAAAATAGAGCATTCTGTTCCAATTTAATCTAAAAAACCCACAAGCCATTTTCAGCCTGAAGCAAGAAGAACAGGGGGAAATGCCCCTTCCAACCCTGGGGGCAGCAGGGCTACCAGGGAATCCCCTTGGAAGCCCAGGCTGAGTCGATGCCCTGCAAAGCAGAGCTGTTCAAGGCACAGGAGCACAGAAAAGGACTGGATTTTTCTGATCAAGCTCAGTCATGCTCTGCTCTTTGAGGGCAGCTCAGTTCAGTGTGTGACAGAACCATGATTTATTTACACAGTTTTGAAATTCTGGGGCCTAAACTGACTGAATGCAGAGAACAGGTTGCAAGAAACAAGCAGACGAGCAGCAGGGCATCCTTCCTCTGCCAGCCTCATGGGATGGCTCCAATTCCTGATTCTTCTACCTGGAGGACAGACATGTCAGCCCTGTCCCTGGAGCTCCCACCTGTTGGCAGTTCTGGCTGAACATCCATATCTGCTTTCCTCGTGAGCAAGACATTGAAAATCTCTGAATAGGAATGCCAAGAATTCACTTTGGAAGCATGTGGTTCCTCGTTTCTGATAATTATCCAAAAAAGCAAAGACATAAATAAAAATATGGTAAATGTGTTGTTTCCTTATCGCAACGTGAAGTAAAAATTATAAGTGTCTCACTCAAATCAAAATGAAAGCATTTGTTTTGACACATTCCAGTTTAAAATGATGCTGGAAGAGACATGTTTCCATTCAATGTTTTGATTTTGACAAAAATGTTTAAAAAAAAAAAAAAAGTTTTCCTATAGTTTTTTCTGCCAGCTCCCAGAGGGATCAGTCAAAGCTTCCTGAAGCTCAGAGTCATTAGCAAGCTGTCACAGAACTGAGACCCTAAAATGCATTTGACACATCAGATCACAGTTCTATCAGACCTGGCAAGCATGCCAGTGCTGTATCTTCCCATCTAACTCTTGGATCAGACTCCCTTAGGATTCACTTTCTTCTCTGATAGAGCAAGAGAAAGGAAATTAGCCTAGTTCATCCCCTGGGAATGAAACCATCCCCCAGCCAAAACCCTGGGTTCAACTGCTGTGCAGAAAGAGGAGCTCATGGAGCACCTCCTGACATTGCCACTGTCCAAAAAGCACAGTCACACAGAGACATTCAATCCTTCAAGGGGAGGGGAGAGCAGCAGCACCCAAGATCTCAAAAAAGGAGCAGTGGAAAGCACACCATGTTGTCACTGTAAACATGAGGCTTCTAAAGAGACAAGCCCTTGGGGGTCCAGTGGGCACACACCTGAGGGGCCTCTGCCTGGCAATGTCAGAGCCTGAAGATCCCGTGTAAAAACTGCAAAATGCTGGTCTTGGCAGAGCAAAGGGTTGGAATTGACCCATCTGGCAGCTGACCTTGCTTTTCCTACAGAGCTGAGCTATTTTGGCCGTTTAGCTCGCAAACCTCTCTGGCTGCTCTCTCTTTGAGCATCAAGATAATGGCTTTCTGGGAAAAAGATTGTTCCTGCTCCAGTAAGCAAACCCAGGGCCTCCACAGCGTGACCCCCCAGTCCGTTTCCCTGTTGCAGCTGAAGCAGACACGTGTTCCAGCAGCCCTGACGCCCGCCCGTGTCCAGGTGGCCGTGGAGCTGTCGGAGCAGGCAGATGTCCCCCGGCAGACACCGGCAGTGCCAGGGCACGGCTGCTTTGCCTCTTTCTGACAGGCAATCCCACCACTGCTCCGTGTGGATTTCTTGCTGGGAAGGGGCACAACTCCTATGGCACGACATTTGAAGTGCTCAGGAGCACTGGGTATCCAGCTGGATCCCAAGTGCAATCTCTTGTTGTTATCACTGTGATCCTCCCAAAAAAGAGATCGGGTTCTCCTCATAAGGGGAGTGTCAGAAGGGGCACAGTGCCCTGTACCTGGGACATCAGGCTGAGAGCTCAGAGCTGCAGCTCCTCACACTGAGCCTGCCCTCAGCAAACTGGAGAAGTCTTGGCTTTTTAGGGTGTAGGCTTCTGCATCCTCTCTGGGAACATCCCACATTCTTGCACCCCACACTCAACTGACTGAAGTTACATTAATACATAAAAGTATCTCATCCCAGATCTGGCTAAAGCTCTCTCTTTTCATGCAAGGACATTTACTGTTTCCTTTCCTCCTGCAGAAACTTGCTCTCTAGGAAGAAAGATCTGGAGTAAACCATAAATGAGGAATTGCCATTCATCAGCTTATCCAGGAATGCTAAAACATCCACTCGGATCACCCAGGCCCTCTGGATGATCATTAGCTATCAGGGTGTTTCAGTCAAGTCTGCAAGATGCTTTATATCAGTCAGGAGAGACTTTCTAATCAACTGACACAGTTTAAAGCATTTTGGATGGGGAAGCACGTACGTAGGAACGTGAGCCTGAGCACAGATGTATAAAATTGTAGGTGATCAAAGGTAGTGCATCCAAGGCAGGATTAAAAGACGTTTAATACAGCTTTTCCCAATAAGCCTAAGAGATGAAAGAACTGCCACAAGGCCTTGCTGGAGGCTTAGAAATTGCTCTGTGAAATCAGCTGCAATTGGTAATTAAATGGAAACCTTGGGGGTGTTCTGAAGACTTTTCTCATAGCCTGGCATAAAGGAACTCATCTTTAAATTACGTAGACTTTTACCTTCCGTGGAGGTGAAGGTAAAACACCATCCTGCTGTTCCTACACGTCCTGCCTCAGAGCTGCTGAGGTGGCTCCTCAAACCTCTCTGTGACAGGATCAGGGCACACAGTCCAACAGGCTGAGCCTCTCAGGACATTCCTGTTTTCCCAGTGCCTGCCCTCACCTGATCCAGCTGTAAACCAGGGAACACCATCCCCGCTGAGCCTGCAGGCGTGGCCAGGTCTGTCCTGCCTCCTGCAACACAGAACACTGGCTGGGCTACAACGTCTCCCAGCAGGGCCCAGAGGACATTCTCCTTCTTGGAAGTGCACACAGCTCCTCCACAACTGCTTCCAGCCTAGGTCATTGCTCTGCTACAGGGAGAGCCCCAGGCAGGCAGGAGATCCTTTGGTTGACTTGGATGCGGGGGAAGAAAAGGAAGATCCTGGTCCTGGTAAAAGACAGGAGAATGACTGTGGGTTTTTTAGCTGATTATGATGGATTGGAAATTCTGAGCGTGCACAGGAAGATTGGGAAGGGAAAGCAGACCACAGCAGAAAGCACAGCCTTGTGGGTAGAGCATCCAAATGGGCCTCAGGAGATTTTGGTCAGACTCTCTGCCACCGCTTTCCTCAGTACAGCTGAGGCAGAGCCTTTCACATGACCCATTTCCCTTCTCTATGCAAAAAAAAAGGAGTCGGTCCTTTTTTGATCTACTTGTAAGAATCTGTAACTCACTGTTTGCTTGAAGAGTTCCTGGGGTAACAAGGGCCATAAACAAAGCGAACCTGCTACCCTGGATTGCAGTTCAACAGTGTTTTAAAACGCCCGTTTGATGCAAAGTGCTTTGTTTCTTGTTGTAGCCTTTCATTTTGAGATGGCACGACACTCTCATTCTGAGCAGAGTACTCTTTCAGGCAAAGCTGAATCTGCTGAAAGTACATGGGGTATCCTTTCTTCAGCAGAACAAGCAGCAGGTGAGGACAACTCAACTCCAGACAGCTCAGCAGCTGCTGAAAAACAAACTAAGATAAAAAAATGTTTGAAAAAGAATTAAAAGCAGGTTCAATATTTTTTTTTAAAGAAAAAGGTGCTAAATCTTTGCTGAATACAAGGCAGGTAGCCAGAAATAGCTGCCACAGACAGAGATCGACAGCTGATATAAATAGTGGTGACTCATGGTGCATGGGGATCCAGTTCAGGGGAACAAATCCCTATCAGTTGCTCAGACAAAGCCTCCTACAGCAAATGCCTCTGAAGGTGCAGGCCTAAATACTTCTAGGGATTTGGGAATGCAGAGGTTGGGATAATGCCTATCAGGCAGAAAACCCTTCACGCCAGTTCCCTGCCCAGGAACCATCCACTGCTGTGAATGGCTTTGGTTTGTGGCCCGGGAGAGAAGGATTTCTGCAGAGCATGAGGATACTCTCTCAGACAGATGTCAGAAAAAATCTCCACCCGTCAACTGTGCTGCTGCTGAAACCTGTCTGCCAAGAGTCCCCCCTCGAGGGCTTTACACTCACACTTTCTTTTAGGTGAATGTGCCCCACAAAGGCCTACAGGGGGGGTGTGTGCTTTCATTTCCCAAGGACTGTGTGCTTTCCCAGCAGAGCACCGGGCCTTTCCACCCTTGGTTTGGAGAAGGTGCCTGCCTTACCCGGCCAGCAATGGCACACAACCACCATGCCACTGGCATGCAGCCACCACAAGGATTTTGCCAGCTCTCCTTGGCTCTGCAGACTCATGTAGACTGAAGTTCTCCAGCATGTCTTACAGAGCCACCAGTGTTCAAGTGCCAAACGTGCCCAGAGGACACGGCCACTCAGACCCAGGCCCGTGGGAAAAGCCAAACCAGCCAGAGAGGAAGGAGCCAGGAGGGAGAGATGGACTTTTTCATCATGAGCAGAAGTCTGTTCATGGCTGGAAGGCATGCTGGGATGCCAGGTGAAATGTTGACTCTCTGGTACTTGTAAATCCTTTAAATCCTTTTCCTTTCATGGTCCTGGTAACCAGCCCTTGAGCTGAAACCAGCTCTTTGCATCCAGCATTTCCAGCCTCTGAAATTGCTTCCTGCCCTGTGCTGCTGTGGAAGTCAATCCCAGAGGCAGAGCAAACCTGAGAAATAAAGAAGTATGACCCAGAACGGGCAGGCCAGCAGCTGGATGTTGTACAGAACTGGCAGTCTCTCCAACACACAGATGCTTTTCTTTCAACTGCTTTAATTTTTTTGCCCCTCCATATAATTCTCTAATAATCACCCTATTAACAGTGTTCCATTTGCCACACAACTTGGGATATTAATCCTATTAGTTGGTACTAATCCTCTGCAAAACAAAATGGAAATATTCACTCTCTCATTTTCTCGGGGTAAAAGAAAAGGAGAGAAAGAGGTGGGGAGAAGAGAAGACAAAGATCCTTTCAGAGGTTTGCTGTTTTGTAAGTTAATTGAATGGAACTGGGTCTCCTGTGGTCTCCATATAGAATTCCATTATCACGTAATGGGGTGTCACATACAGCCTGTTGATAAGAGACAGTCTGTCAGATTAAGCATTAACTATCATATTTGGAAACCATGCGGTTTTCTACCCATTGGGCCATCAAAACACAAAATCCCATTTCCCCTTCCTTCCCCCCACACCTTCCTCCTTTACTACACACTAATTAAAGAGAGGGAGGGGTAGACTGGTCTGTGCTGCCGAGCCCAAGATAAACTTTGCTGAGTAGGGAGAAAGAAATGAAGTGAGCATCCCAGAGAACAGAGGTCTTTCCTATAGGCTTTCATTTTTCCGCCCACCCCCTCTTGTGCAGTATTTTTTCATATTTCTGTGAAGAATTACTGGCAGTTTCCATCCTCCCCTGCTCCACAAGGTGAGACTGGCACCTACTGGAATGTTCCTGGAAAGGCTGAGACTGAGAACAAAAAAATAAACCTTTCCTCAGCTCTAGTTTCATCTCCAGTTTGGCATTATTTTTCCCCTTCATCAGGCAACCAAGCAGCTCAGCAGACACAGGGACAGCACACACTGGATTTGACACGACTCCATTTTTATAAAGGTGCTCAAGTTTTAAGCTGTTTTGTGGTAACTGGGGGCAACCATCACTAGTCCCTTCATATGGAGGGAACCACAGGCCCAGGCCCTGACAGAGCTCCCACAGTTACTCTGGGTCTGTGAGGCTCTTCTCTCTTCTCATGTGTCTCAATACCTGATGGACCCAAGAGCAAACATCCCTCCAGGTACATCAATCTTCATTAGTGTCATCTCCTCTTCCCCCACAGGCTCCAGGCTGGGACTGAGGATTTCCTTACGTGACCTGTTCATCCTCTGAGATTTAGATTCGGACCTCAAAATGCTGTTCTTCCATGTTTATCCCCTAGCCCTAGTCTTATTCTTTGATGTCCCACTCCAAAGTCCCACTGGCCAATCTCATTTGAGTGGCAGCTTGGCTTCCTTCTGCTTGTCTCCCTATTCCCATCTCTCCTTGCCAGGACAATTTCCCAGCCCTGTTCCCACTCCAGACCTCCAAGACAGCTTGTACAGACCTCCAGCAAAGCCCACCCACGCACTGCTGGTCTCCAAGCTACTGTGAGCCCTGGACAACACATCCTGAATCCATCACCATCTAGTCACCCAAGAGAGCTGCTCTTTCCCAGAGGTTCCCTCCTAGTTTTGCTCCATATCACACTGTGTATTTTATCATTAACTTTGGTACCTGGGGCAACAAACCTCCCAGTTCAGAGACTGTCACACCAAAAGTCACAAAATAGGCACCACAGGTTAAGCAAAGGCACATAGAACAGGGGAGCAGAAGGGCTGCATGCCAGAGCATGGTGTGAAAAGATCAAGGGAGACTCGGAGAAGAAAAGCTGGAGAACAGAGCAAATCCCACAGATTTCTAGCTGAACAAAGTGCAGCTGGAGGCTGAGAACATCTCCTGGGCTGGAGCTGCCTCTATTATAGGACTGAAGCTCTTATTAAGAGAAAGTCCTCTCTCTTTACACTCTGCTAACCTGAGCACCATGACTCACTGCTAGGAATAAAGCCATCCCAACCCAGGGCACCAGACACCTCCTGATTAGCAAGTCTAATCCTCCCTCTCCAAGCCTCTCCATCAGGGAGCTCTGGGCGCTTTTGTTTGAGAAGCAGCAGCTTGTCAGCACCAACAGCCAGGCCTGCCAGACCCAGCTGACCCCATTCCCAGCTGGGGAGGTTTCCAGCAGTTCTCTAACCTCGGGAGCAGCACGGCCCTGCCTCGAGAAACACCGAGTTCAGCTCGTCCTAATTGCTACAGGCTGCACAAACAAACAAACAGAGCTGTTGTTTGCACAACAGCTCTCCAGAGAGGCCTCACAGTTCAGCGTGCTCGAGGTGGGCTGAGATGTTCCTCTCCACCTCCCAGACTGATCCGCTCTCAGCGGGAAGGAACGAGAGGCACTCGGTGAGGAGCCGCTCAGCGGGCTGCCCTCGCTGTGCGTGTCTGGGGCCTGCACGGGGAAATAGAGATTCCTCCTTCCCACAGAGCTTCAGGATGTCCTGCTGCTTTCAGGAACGTATTGAATAATGACCAGGAATCAGAGAGAAGAAGGAGCTCCTTGCTTGAAAGGGCTGTTAGAGCTTCTGTGAAATTCCTCCGGGTTTGCACGGGGGTAAAACAGAGGCGATTCCCCGCTCAGCTGGACTGACTGATGGCACCACAGTCAGTGATGGGAACGGGGACAAGAGAGGAATTGGGTCCAGGGGAGTACGTAAGGGTTCGGCCACCAGCCAGCTCATTGCCTGGCAGCAACTCATAGCCTGGTTCTGAAATCAATACAGGCTGAGAGCACTGAGCAGCCAGACCAAGCCAGGCCTGTAATTTACTGTAATTCTGAGCTGCTAGATTACTTTCTTCAGGTTTTCCAAGAGGAACAGTTAGTCACAGTGGTGAGTTACTCCCCTTTGTAGGCTCTGTTTTCCATTTTTTCCCTTCCTGATTTTCACCCCAACTTCCTTTCCCTAGTGCTATTCCAGCCTCCCATCACAACCTCTGCTACTCAGTGCCGTCAGTCTGGGGGAAAAGAGAAAGCTCTGCTGGGTTTTACACTGTCACTCTCCAGCTTCATGGATGTCATTCCTTAACCCCTTTCCAGCAGCCACATGGATATCTGAGGAGGAGACAGCTCTACTGATGCTTCCAGAACAATTACATGCCAACCACCACTAGGTTTCTTGCGAGATCCGACAGCCTCTGGATTCAAAGAGGCTGAACAGAGGGGAGTATTCAGTGTCTTGGATTATCTCCTCACCTCTGTTTGCCAGCACACAATTAGGAGACTCTCCAATGGACAGCACATACAAATAAAAGCTGCTCTGGAGGGGCCCAAGACAGACTTGATGGGACAGTGGCATTCTCTTTCATGGTCCACATCTGGGATTTATTGCTCCAAATGCCAACATCTGCCACAGGTCTTCTCTTTTCCAAAACATGATGTTTTATTCTCCTGAGAATAGAAGACTTTTCAACCAGCTACCAGTCTGAGTTGTGACTCTCATTGCTCTGAAGATACCACTTTGTGTAGCTGGTTCTTTCAGGAAGGAGAATCACTCCCAGAATAGCTCCAGGTTTGCACTGCCAGAAAACTGTGGCTGGGAACGGCCTGGGGAAGAGAGATTTCGACCTCTTTTATCTTGACTGGGTCAAGGGAACACTGGCTCCAGTGATGGATGGCTGACTGTAATTCCTGCCCACTCATTTAATCAGTGTGAACAGGCAGAAGCACGAGCATGCTCACAGAGAAAGCAGCAGCAGTGCAGGAAATCCCAGCGGCTCCGCAGAGCAGGGAGGTGTGAAGGGGAGCCGCTGGCAGGGGAACGAGACGCTGGGGTAGAGCCCTGATACAGGGTGCCACAAGGAAGGAGCCTGGGGCTTTTCCTTGGATGAGCCATGAAACAAAATCCCCTCTGCTAGCTGTGCTACTGCAATTCCAGAGGCTGAAGCCACGCTGCAGTGAAAGAGCAGCCCCCAGAGCTGCATAAACCACAGCATGTGCTGCATCCCGCCTGCCTGCCGTGAGCAGCCGTAAATACATGGGGGCATCCAGGCATGGAAGGGAGAGGAGGGGCCCAGCCAGACCCAAAGCTACTTTTGCAGCCTCGCAACATGAAAGCCAAATAAATCTGCTCTTAAGGGAGCCTCCCATCCATCAACAGCTAGATATGCACAGAGTTCAAGGCCGGAATAGACCACATGGTCTGATCTCCTGCCTAAAGGAGGGTGGCCAGTAAAACGTTGCTGTTTCCTGACCCAAATAACATGCCATGAAAACAAGGGCACCCAAACTCCTCAGCTCAGCAGCAGTCCTTTTTCTGCAGCACCACGTAGCCCTTAGAGCATTTTCAAACAAAAATGTGTGGTGTAGGGGGTTCTCCACGTGCTCCCTGCAGCTGGCACCAACCTCAGGCCCCCAGCTCGACGGCCAGTGGGTCACACAAGTTCCCTCTGCTCACAGAGGAGCAGAGTGTTGTGTAGCCAACAAGGTGAGGACAGGAGAGGCCAAAATGGCACTACAGCATTTCTGGGCCCCTGCACAGCCAGCAACGAGGCAGCTCCGTGGCTGCTGAAGCAGGGAAGCAGCACGACTGAACACATCCAGGCTGTGCTGTCAACGAACAACCTGCTCCGAAAGCAGAGGGACGCAATGCGAACCACGTCCAGCCCGGAATGTCTATTGTTGGTGTAGCAGGACTACCCTCTAGTGGGAGAACAGCTTGGAGAAAGCCTCTAAAATCATTGCATACACACACACAAATGCAGGATTTTAGATCTGAAAAAAAAAAAAAAATGCAGTGAGAGTGAACGTAAAAATGGGTTTGAAAACAGAGGGAAACAGAATATCATGGGGAATAAAGTCATAAAGTCTGATTACCACTTGCAGCACTATTTTTCAGTTTTCCAAAAAAGCCATCTAAAAACAGTCAAGCCCGCTATTTCAAGTATTTCCGTGCAAGGAGAGCGCTGGGCTGGAAACCAGACAGGAGTCTGCTCATATTCCTGAAGCCAGGCCAAGATTGTTTAAATACCCAAAGGTCGCAGAAAAGCCCTAAGCTGTGTCTTAATCCTGCTTACTGCTTGAAAGCTTCTGGGTGTGGAAGTAGTCTCTGTACTCGTGGCAGAAGCCCAACACATTTCCCGAGGACATCAGAGCTGGTGAAGTCGTTTTGCTTTGGCTCATGGATGAAAGATTTTGCTGTTAGAGGAGGGGGGAACTGGGCAAGGAGTGATGGGTTGGACATAAAGGATACAGAAGATGCTGTACACTGGATACAGATGGGATCAATATGCTCTCCCCAGTGACCTGCTCTAATATCACACTGACACAGCCCTGACAGGTGCAGCATTAGAACCTCAATACAGTGGAATTATGTAGATCCTTTGGGGCCCTTCCCATGCAAAAGCCTATCTGACTTGAATGTTTTATATATATATATATACATGTATATATCCCTTCATCCACTATTGAAATGCACCTACCTCTAGGGAGACCTTTGAGGTGTCAAGGCTCCAACCCATCTGATTTGAGCAAAGATAAATACAGTAGGGGAGTCTGAGCTAGTTTGTTTTCAGATTAAAGATCTAAGCATTGTTTCCTGCAAAGCAGCAATTGTAAAGGAGTGAGAGGATTTAAAGAAACACGGTCCACTTTTACAGCCAGGGATAGGAAGGAAACTAAAAACATCCACACCAGACTCAAGGTGATCATTCCTACAGAGATGGAGCCCACTTAAATCCTGGTACTCACACAATCAGAGCGAAGCAGGAGCGAGAGTTGGGCATGGGAATGTTCACAGATCAGTTCAGGAATGGTGGGAGAGGGGACAGGCAGAGGAATGTGGTGGGTTAAGCCCAGCATCCCTCCTGGGAGATGGCACAGCAATCCCTCTGCATAATGTGTCATCTCAACCCACAGGTTTCCTACTTTCCTCAAGCTCCAGTTACTCCCAGGGAATTTGGCTAAGGACTCCAAGTGCTGATTCCTGGTTATAAGTATCAAACACCCCTTTGGTCAGCTCAAAGAGCCTCCTCCCAGAGAAGGGATGTCCCCTCAGCAGAGCTCATCTCCACCTTCCTGGGCCAGACTCAGGGCTGCTCCAGTTCCACAGGGACTTCCCAGCCAAGCACTGACCCAGCAAGGCACAGCAGGAAAAGTGGAGTAGCATAAAAAAAGATGCCATCCCCAGACACTGATTCCACCCTGGATCCTGCTTGTTTCACTGGGCAGCCTCCTGGAAAAGATATTTACTCACCATACAGAAGGGAGGAGCCTGGCCCAAGGTGACTGGGCTGCAGAACTGGCCCAGAGCCCAGACCTCTCCCAGAGGTTTTCCGAGAGGCAGAGGGAGGGAGAGAGGGAGGGAGGGAGGCTTTGGCTCTTTGGAGGGTTTCTCTGCCTTCCAGAGCAGAAGGCTGTGAATTCCCCATTTCCCACACTGCACGCTCAGTTAAAGTGACAGATGACTGTTTGTGTGCACGAGCCTCTGTCACTGCAGAAATGATAGGGGAGGGGATTTCTTGGAGAGAAAGGATAGGGGAAAAAAAAATAAAGAGGAGAGAAATTTGAAGTAAATGAGGAAAAAAAGAGGAAGAGATTCTCTCGACACAGAATGTGCCACTGCAGAACCAGGGACATGCCTAGGGAAATGTTTAAAAAGTTTTTAAAAAAACAGCAAAGCTAAAAAAGAAAAAGGATCCTATTAAGATTAATGCTTTCTGGCTTTCCATCTCCCTCCAGCATGGTTCTTCCATTTCCATAAACCCATTATCCTCACTGCTGTTTCACTTAATTGGAAAATGTCTACTGCAACTTAGCATGTTCCAAGACAAACCTTGGATGTATATATAACAGGCACTTAAAAGCTTTCAAATATTTCAAATTTGCTCAAAACAATTATGTCAACAAAAAACCCGTGGGACTTTTTTTTTTTTTTTTTTTTTTTTTTAGAAAACAAAACCCATGCAAAATAAAAACCCAAACCCCACAGTAGTCATAAAGCATGTGTTCACAGGGCTAGAAACACCATTACATTTATCCTGATTAGCATTCACTACGCTTTTATGTGCACACACAGTTATTGCCAGGGTAGGGAAGAGGGGAGAGGAGGAAATGACAGTAAATGATTTGGCTGGTGAAGGTCAGGGAACTGAAACAAGGATATTTGTTTCACTGCAGTGGCACCACGACAGCATGTGCCAAGTGCCCTTTGAGATGCATTCTCCTGGGAAATCCCTGAGCTGTGCTTGGGGAGGGCAGGAAGAAACCAGGAGCATTTGGGCTCCAAGGTGGAGCTAACTTTGAGAAATTGGGATTTTCTGGTGGTTCCTGACAGTTCCACAACTGTTAAGAAGCAGAGAAGCTCCTTTGCTTCCACTCTTCCTGCTGTCTTCCTTCCCTCTGTCCCCACCAGCCTCTCCCAGAGTGGCTGCTTTGGGAGGACCAAGGCATCAAGACAAGTTATGTGGATTGAGATGCTCGCTGTGGGAGCTTGCAGACTAGGACCTGGAATTTGCCACTAGCACTTGTGGGAAGCACAGCAAGAATCAGATAAAGTTTTCTCCCCTGGTAAGTGGTCTCAGCACTTGTGTGCACATGTGCATGTTACAAGTTCGCAGGCTCCTTTAGGAAATAATGGCTAATTTTTCCATTTTCACATATCCCAGCTGGTCTCATCTTGGTCGTGTTATCTTGATAAGACTAAACTTGAATTCCAGAGTACTCACGTCCTGGTAAGTGCCAGCTCTGGCCCTGAGGAGCTGTGTTAGGGAACAAATCTCTTAAATATTTGCTCTGCTCTCCTTTCCAGCACATCTCAGCTCTGTCCACACACATTATTCTCCTGCTGAACCTGCCCACTGTGTAATGACATCACACCTCTTGAAAGACGAGATTTCCTCTCACTATCCCTGCATCTGGCTCAGCCCAGCAATGCCTGGGAAGAGAATGCCTGAAACGTGTCCCATCTGCAAGAAATGCAGGAAATCGCCTTGGCAGTGCCCCTGAATGCATGAAGAGACCTGTCAGTGATGTTCCTGGCCCTGCACCTTCATCCTGCCTGTTATGTAGAGAGCTAAATATGCCAGGACTTCTATCAAGGGTATCACAGCGTCTTCCTCTCCAACCTTCTCCTTCCTCACCCACACCACAAACTCCTCAAATCTGCCTTTGCCTTCCTGGGGGAGTCCTGAGAGCAGCTGATCCCCAGCACAGGCTGAGGGCAGAGGCAAACCTTTATCTGGCAGCAGCACACAGGCAGCAGGAACCAGGCTGTGCCCTGCAGGATGGAATTGCCTGTGCCAGGGCTGGGCTCTGTGTCCTCAGTGAGACATTCAGTGGGCTGGAGGGCTGCTCCTCTTCCAGCACTGGTTAACAGGCACCAATCCTACCGGGAGAAAGTGCCTGTGTTGTGAGCTGAGCCTTGCTATCCATTGGGAATCTGAGAGCTCCTAAAGGCTTCCTGCAAGAAGAGTCATCAGGCCCAAAGAATGAAACAGCAGCAACAGTGATGGAGGTGGTGGTGGCTGGTGGTGGAAGCCTGGCATCCAAAGCAGCACCTAGACTGGGAAGATGGCTCCTGTTGGGTTTGTGAGAAAAACAACCACATCCCTAGGGCTTCTTCCATGGCAATTGAGTGAGAGGTCTGAGGTGGGGAGGTGGCACCCACAGCTGGGGTGTCCAGGGTAAACTGAGCATCCCCTGCTGTAAGGGAACAGAGAATGAGAAGGATCTCAGAGGTAACTGTTGCCTTGGACATTTCCAAGGCAGCAGAGCAGCTGAAGTCCAGCTTTATGTGGCACACCTGGCAGTGAGACCTTAAAAAACCAGTCTGTGCTGAAGTCAAAGTGTGAGGGGACATGCAGCCCCAGAGCAGGCCGTGGAGCATTAGCAAGATGTGAGCACTGAAGGGGGAGAGCCAGAGAGGAGGTAAAATGAGGATTCCTGCTGACCAGGCAAGAGAAAGCCAACTCTGAGAGCTCCTCACAAACCAACAAATTATGACACAGTGAGAGAGATATTTAGCTTGTTTTCCTGACAAGTACAATTTGACTCCAATGGTCTCACACCAGTTCTGTCTCTGTTGCTTCCTCCATAAAGACATTAAATCAAATGCAGAAGGTGCTTTTCGAAATAACAATATGATGCTGCTGTCCATGCTGCTGTCTGCCTTAGATGCAAGTGGTGCTGAAAGCCCTGATAACTTACCTGCAAAGGGAACAAGGCTCCTGAAAGACAGGAATAATTCCCTTCTGCTGTGGAATAAGAACAGAAGAGGCTGTGGAAATACCAAAACATTTTGCAAAAGCGACCACGGGCTGCAACCTGCAAATGAAGGATGTGTCCTTAGAGGACACAGGCTGAGTTGTACACTCTCAGCTTCCATTCAGCCACAACTGTATGATCTTTTATCTCCAGCTTTATTCTCAGCTAACACTAAGGTCTGACATGGCTGGTAGAAAGAACTGCTCAGTGCCCAGTTAAGAAAACACTCCTCCAACTTCTGCAGAGGCTGCAGAGCCCCACTGCATGTGGGAAACCCACAGTTAGTGAGCAGTCTGCTGTTCTGTGCCCATGGGAAGCACACAAGAGGTTGTGGAAGGTACACACCAAGTGCAGTATGAACACAGACTGAAGTATCATCACATTTTTCCCACTCTCAAGCATCAGATTCCGGCCACAGCCTCCCCCAGACAACCAGGACACAGGAAAAAATCACTCTTGGTTTATAGATAATGCACACAGGGAAGAAGAGGTTAAGTTCTCTCAGTGACTACCCAAAAGCCAGGCAGGGAGATGCAAAGAACAGCAAACCAGGAGAAAACCAACAGAAATATCTCCCCACAATTCACTGTTTCCTTCCCCCTATACTGAAGTCCTGCTTAACCAAGAGACAAATTTATTGTGCAGTACAGATGTCCAGACAGTGCAATTTATTGTTTCAAGACAGAGGCCAGGGATGACAGGTCACACTGCCAAGCAAAGGGGTATGACATGGTCATGCTGGGAGCATGAGGAATGAGCAGGAAGGAACTGAAATTTTGGAACCCAACCAGCAAAAGCAGCAGCTTAACCGACATCTGATTTTGTAGCATAAATGTTTTGCAGGGCTTTGGACTACATAAGCAACTAATTTCCTCATTTAGCTATCTCTTAGTCATATCTTCATTTCTGCTGGTTTCAAAATCACTGTTGGCCCATCAAACTGGCTTTCGAAGAGCTCCTCTTCCAGATGCAAACATAACTGATAGTTTTAAGGCCAGCACTGAGGTAGAGATCATGTCATGTCTCCAGAACAAACAGGGAGTTTTACAGACCTCTACAAGCACAGGAAATCAGGGGCTGATCTGCCTTGCTGCTGCACACTGTAGCATGCCTGGGGCATGTGGGTGACCAAAGGCTCTTGTGTTATCTCAGCACTTCTCTAAACCTGCTGGCCCATCACACTGACAGAACACACCACTGTCTGTTGCCTTAGGGCTCTTCTTCCCTTCCTGACCCTTCCCTGCATCCAAAAACAATTTCCCAACACGATTTTGTCCTTCCCTAGCAGAGGAAGAAAAAAAGGCTGCTTTGCTTTCTCCTCTGGTGGAAGCTGCACCCGAGGAGGCAGCCCCGTGATTAGGGGAATGAACTGGTAACAGCATTTGGGCATTTCTTAGTAATGAGGGCAGGGAGAGGGAAGGGGGAAGTAATCAAAGGACATGTAGCAGATGGGCCATTTCAGAGGCATTTTTCTCCCTTAGCACCTGTGAAGGGCATTGCCTTTCAGCAGGGACACTTTTTGTAATGAAGTTAAACCCACGGAGCCCAGTGGGACAATTTGTATGTGCTCACAGACAGGAGTATAATAATGGCCAGTCTTCGCGAGCAAAGATTTTTGGGAAAGGTCATTAACCCTTCCAGCCTGCGCAGTGGATTTTTTAGGTGAGACACAGCGTGCGCTGAACTGAGCCCACCCTTTAGTCCTGAGGTTCATCTGCCGGGGCCGAGGCAGGAGGAGGCAGGGAAAAGCCTTGTCCTCAGAGGAAC
The DNA here is from genome assembly GCF_003945595.2 of Pipra filicauda. Classification (NCBI taxonomy): domain Eukaryota; kingdom Metazoa; phylum Chordata; class Aves; order Passeriformes; family Pipridae; genus Pipra; species Pipra filicauda. The sequence goes on along the minus strand of NW_024104887.1, from coordinate 3,885,832 downwards.
TATCTGGCACTAACGGGATTCTGCCCTGGCTAAGCCCATGGAAGAGGACCCTCTACCTATTCCCATCTCAAGCAGAGGTTAATTCAGTCTCCACAAGTTTGTCAATGCTTTCTCAGTTACAGGATAACAATAAGGAGGACAGGGAACAGATGGAAAAGCTTGAGGCAGCTGCACTGACACAGAGTCACACTGTGTGTCAGGCTGAGAAGCCAAAACCTGTACACAGCCCTAACACCACGACATGAACTGCTGCACTCACTCAAATCTTACTGTTCCCTCAGACCCTGGAGGGGTGAAGCACACCCCCTGGACAGAAAAGAGGCTCAGAAGTGCCAAACACAGACCAGAGTGAAGTCCTTTCTGGGTCTCCAGGAAGCCCAGACACTCTGATAAAGCCATGGCTCCAGTCACTGGTAGGGAATTGCCTGCCCTGTGAAGGAGCTGCTTGAGGGAAGTTGCTTCAGATGGGGAGAAAGGATGTCAGGACAGCACTGGATGCCTCTGGATATGGAGAGGTTTTGCACAAAGACATTTACAAAAGGATTGAAAGGTAAGTTTTGGATGTGAGATGCTGGGCTGGGAGAGAGGTGTGTTTACCACTGAATTAGTGCCTCTCTGGGTAACCCAGACACCTCAGCCAGGGGTCACCCTATGAACCAGACCCTGCTAAAATATCAGGAGTATCTACATCAGTGCTGGGCACCACAGTCCTATGTCTGTCTGCTGCAGAGATGAGGAAACTTTGTGGGCAGCTTCAGTACAGCTCCCAGGACTGAGGCAAGAACTGCAACAAGCACTGCAATTTAGATTATTTTTCCCAGCCAACTTGCAAGTTTTTATACCCCAAGTTTGCAGCTTTTGAACTGAGAGCATGGTCAGCCCTGAAAAGGGAACAGCTCTGATTTCAGCTCCTGTTGCTGAGAGCAGAACACAATGAGGTGGCAGCCCTGCCATCCGTGCAGGGGCTGTATTTACCCAGCTGTCACCTGCAGGCAGGACAGGTCACCAGGGGACCCTGGGTGGAACATGCAGAGCTGTCCCGTTACCTTTAAAGCTGGCACAGCGAGGATGGAGCTGCAAACACTCCCCTCCCTCCAATCTGCTGGAAAACCACCTCGCAGAAAACAGGTGCTCTAAAGTAAAACAGCAAATCCCAGCTATCAATGTACTGTTTGTATGGATTAGGCAGCAGGAATGGGGGGTAAAACCTGCCTGAGGCATTTGGCTTTGTGGGGCAGCAAAAAAACCCACCCCACTGTGCCTGCACTGAGAGGAGAAGGACCTGCAGCCCCAGGGCTGCCAGCAACACAACAGATCACCTGGGGATTGTCTCATAGCTCAGCTTGGTTTGCATTTATACAGGGATAAAGTAGCAGGAGTTCCTCGAGCAGGAAATGGTGATTCAGCTGTACCTTTATTTAAAAGGGAATTTAAGGTGAGACTTAGGAAAAGGTTGGTGTTTGCTTTATTTATTTGTATCCCCTTTCTGGTCCTGTTTGCTTTCTAGTCAAGAACTCTGCTTCTTCAGTGTGCATTCAATATTAAATTGCCTCTTAATGTACTAACAGCCAGGCTTCTCTTGAAGAATATGCTCCAGCACAGAGAATTCACAGCATTTGTCAAGGAGAAAAGGATTAAGTGAATAGGGACTCCAGCCAAGTTTCCTTGATTTTATTTTTTTCCAGGTACTGGTAGATTAAAAAAATGACAAAATTTCCTGGATCATTTATTTGTTTATTTTTCCTATAGCTATGTAATCACTTTTTGTTGACAAAAACATTGTAAGCTCTCATCTCAGCCACCTCCATCAGAAGCAGGACTTATCCAAGGTCACGGAGTCACTGGCAGGGCAGGGAATCAGACTCCATCTCCCAGATTTTATTCTTATAAAACTGGCAACAGCCACATTCCTTTTGTCAGGAATATCCTGAACTCACTACCTCAGAGCTGATTTGGGAAAAAGGCTGTAATACCACCTTGATGTTCAGAAAGGCCTTTGGCCCTGGAATTTGGTTAGCAGCACATTCCCAAGGAAGGCATCTCCCCAGGGAGGGCTGGACACTGGAGCAGAGTGCTGAGGGGAACAAAGACATTTCTCATCCTGGAGGAAATGAAGAACCTCCTCAGGAATTCTGATAGGGAAGAGAACTATCTTCTCCATCCACAGGGTGAGTGAGAAAGGTTCCCTGGAGGGCTGGAGCCCACCTCCAAGATGCAGAAGTCTACAGAGGGAGGAGGACTGGTATTCTGAAGACCAAATTCCTGTTTAAAGCACACTGCCCCTCTTTTTTATCTAGTGACTGCTGCCCTCTCTGACAGGGCTCAGTTTGGAAATCCTAAAGCTGCCTACAGAGGAAAATGTCACTGGAAAAGTCCGGATATATTTATCCTCCCCCACGTCACGAGGCTGCCCCTGAAGCAGGATAACAGCTAATCCAAGCTATGGAACCCCCCTTCCCACTGCTCAAACAACAGTGTGGCAAAAGCCCTCCCATTGCTATTCTCAGAGTACAGAAAGCTTTAATCCTGTTTAAAAAGCCTTCAAGGTAGCCTTCCCACCCAGCCTTTCCAGCAGCAAGACAAATCCCAAGTGCTTTTAACTCCATTGCTCTGTAAACATGTGAGCACTAAACAGTCCTCAGAAGCACATTTCTGAGTGAGCCTTAGGGAACCTGGGCAAAGCAAATAAAGTGGTGGAAAGCCTTTCTAGAGGTTTCATAGGCTCTAATTTCCTCACCCATGGGTCACAAGTACAGCAGCTGTCACTTCAGGCTCTCAGCAATTCACACATCCCGATCCAGCTCTTGCTGTTCAGTGTTTGAGAAACACTCAAAGCCATCTCCTCCAATTGTCTCCAGAGTAAATAAAGTTCAAGGCAGTATGACAAGAAAATTAGAGGCTGTGAAGTCTTGAGAAGCAGTTGTAAGGTAAACTGTCTTGCCCAGTGCAAGGTACACACAGCCCCTTGCAAGTCCTTGCTCCCTGACTTGTCTTTTTGCTCTGGGGAGGTCCAGGATAGTCCAGGAAGTCACCCAGCAGCACCAGGAATGTGGATACTGCGACTCTGGCAGGTGGGGGCTCAAAGGACAGAGCACTTGAGTGTCCATTCATGGGATTTCTGCAACCCAGAGAGAAGGAAAGCAGAAGTGGCTCAAAGATGAGTGCTGGAATGAAGGACTGGAGAGCTACTAAACTGGTGGGATGTGCCTCTGGAAGAAAGACTGTTTGCACAGGAGGGACTCAGACGAGTGGAGGAGCAGTGCAAGTGCAGAAATGGAGAAGGAGCATTAGCACAGAGAAAAGGTCTTGTTACACAGCAGGAGTGAAACGGGAGGAGGACTAGAGAGCTGAGGAGGTTCTAGGAAGGGATAAAGGAAAACTTACAGCAGGAGGGCAAATATAGGGCAACTATGAAGGAAATGAACTACACAGAGAAGGGCCAGTGGTGCATTTGGACAGGGACCTCAGGCCTCCCACATCCCATGATAAACAGAGGAAGGGCTGGGACAAAAACATGAACAAGCCTGTGACAGATGTGACCTCAATATGAGAAAAGTTCCATCAATCCATCAGGTTTGATCACAGAGACTAAATGCTGTATGTTCAGGACCGAAGTAAGAGGCAAAGGGGGAATATGGCAAAGGGATGGCAGGTAAAGAGGGAAGAGAGGACAGAGGGTGAAGACAGGAGACTTTAGTTTGACTCAATGTCATCTTGAGGAAAGAGCTAAGAAAGTTCTCTGGGTGGTGGGAGGCTGCTGGTCGATTTTGAACCCAAAGGAGAAACTAGCAGGTATTCCTGAGTAAGAGTGCCAGATTTCTATGGCCTTGGGCTGGGGCCAGGGAGTGAAATCTGCTTTTCAGGAGATCTAACCACGAGGATGCTCAGGACCTCCACGAGGATGTTCATCGGAGCAGAAGGTTTAACAAATGGAACTGGAGATTTGCAATCGTTCCAGGTACTGCACAGAGCCCCAGTTCCTTCACTCCCTTCCCAGCCAGGCTGCTCAGAAGCTGGAAAGCTGCACTGGCACAGCACAAAGCCTGGCTGAACACACCTCCCCAGCAAATGGCCAAGAGGTCGAACTCGTTGTGACCTTGGCAAAAGAGATCTGCCTTTAATCATGATCGTGGATGAGCTGCTGGGCTCCTTCCCTAATGCAGAGGCACAGCAGAAAAAATTGCAGCCTAAAAGTTGAGCTTTTAAAGAAAAAGCTTTCTCTGCTATATACATCATTACCCAACAATACAGAGTAGCTACTTAGAGTATCTCTCCCTTCATTAAAAGACCTGATTTTAAAAGCCAGCAGCTTTACCCACCGTGTAATGTATCAAGTGCAAGCTGAATTGACACTTATGCAAGTCAAAGCAAATGTTTTTAAGATGTGACAGCAGAGCCATTACCAGCTTCATATATTTCATTCTACTTTTGTGCACACAACCAAGCATATTATTGGCTTTTTATTTCCCTCCTTGTTTGCTTCAGGATTCTGATTAAAGCAAGGAAATATTTCATGAACTGCCAGGTTATGCTTAGACCATTAGGTCCATCTATGAGAAATATTTATTGTTTCAGGAAATGGGAGAAAAGGAGAGCTGGAGCACTGGTGATACATCTCATCCGCTTTGAAAACAGAGCAAAAGCTTTTCGGATCCTTTGTGGCCAAAGAGATGGGATGAAGTTGGCTCGGTATCAAAAGCTGGAGTGGCCAGATGATACAGAGCCCTGAGCTGGTCTAAAGCTCCTGGATCTGCTCAGCTTTGTACTGAAAATGTTAATGATGATAACAGAATTTATGCTTGGTTAATGTCTTGTAATAAAATCCCACAAGTCTCTGCAACAGTTCTTTTTTCACTCTTCCCTCTCCTGATGCTGTTTGAGGTCACTGTAGGTGGCCTTCAGACTGAAGTACTAAGTCTCCTTTGGCAGGAGCCAGCAGGGTTTTGCTGCCAGCACTCCTGAGAAAATGCTGCTGTACCTGACCTGAGGTGGAAGGAAGACAAGCACAGTCTGAGAGCCACAACCATGTGCAGTTCACAGCACAAACATGAGCAGATTTGGGTGCCAGGGCTTGGCCTGGTGGAGCTCCAGGGTGCAAATGTCCAGCACCAAGTGACAGGATTTACCACAGCCCCTCCAGCACAGCCCATCAGCCCCTGCTGGTACCACCCACACCTTGTGCAGAGCTGAGGCTCCCAGGAGGACTCACCTGAGGGCCAAGGACTTGGCACTGCCAGACCAATGTGCTCCATCTCCAAGAGCACAGTCACAGGGAGCCACAGGGAGTCACAGGGAGTCACACAGGATCAGCAGACCAGTCCCAAGGAGTCCCAGTGTGCAAAGGTGTCCAGAATGACACAAGGCAGAGGGAGAGGCCGGGCAGTGCCAAAGGCTCCTGTCAGCACAGTCGCTGCTGTGCCACCTCACTGTCTGGGCTGTGCCTCTGCTTTAGCTGTACCCAGGTCCAGGGTAACAGTGACATTGTCACCTGAAAGGCCCATCCTGCAGACAACTCAGCTGAGCACAGGCGGGCACACACACGTTCTCTCATTACCTGACATGAAATGAAGCAGAGGAGTGAGGCACATTGTTTCTAGACTTGCTTGGAATAACAAGACACTCCAGCATAATCAGGGTACTTTTCCAACCATGCTGGAATGAGAACCTGCACAGTTTCACTGCTGGATGCAGCCTAAAACCTGAATAACCACAAGTAATATAACCTGCTCAAGGGCAGACAAAACCAAACCCTTCCTATGGGAACACGTTGTCTTCCCTTTTCAACCTGCAGGGCACAGGGCACAGCAGGAGCTGGTCTGCAATGGAGCTCCTGAAGATTTTGATGTTCAAGCTCCTCCAGAGGTGAGGGGAGAGTCACAGCAGAGGTTACAGCACACGGGGTCCCATCTGCATCTCCAGGGCAGGTACAGAGCTGAATGAGTAATGGGCAGGGGTGAGAAGAAGAGCTGATTTATATAAGAGGCTTCTAAATCAGTTCACTGAGATGGCTGACCTGCTGACAGTGACTTAATCAGCACAAAACATCGTCTTGATTTGTCACCAGGGAACGGCAAAATATTCTCGGAAGAGCTTCATCTTTTATCTTAAGAACTATTTACATCAAGGAGGTTAAGACAGAGCTCTAACCACACCTGCAGCATAACCTTTGGAGCACAATCAGGTTTGCTGTTCTTAAGAAACACTGTCTGGGAACAGTCTTTCCTGTCTTGACTTGCATCTGCCTATCCACAAAAGAAAAAGCTCTGTGTTGCATCATTTTTATTCATGAAGATAAATCCGTTGTGTATTTTTCTAATGATCTCTTAAGCCTGCACTGTTTTATAGCAGTAAAAGTTAGAGATGCAGTAAGCCATGTATTTAGGGCTGGTAACTTAATGGGAAGGGCATTAACTACCATTTCAGATTTTTAGTTATGTTCCCCTCCCCATCCTTTGTAATTACCTTGTTACTAAACAGCAGCATCAGCAATTTTACTGATGTGCTTTTAGCACAGGCCACTACCAGAGGACAAGTGTGCTGGAGCATGTTACAGACTCCAGAGTAAATTTTATCTCCTACTCTTTTTAAAAAAGGATGAGAACATTACCACCTCTCCTCCACCCTTAAAAATCTGCATGCATCAGCAAGGCCTGCTTCACAGGCAGCTGCAGATAGTCATCTTTTAAAACATAAGAGATCACTTTGGGCCCCCAAGTCAGACCCCATGTTATGCCAAGAGATAACATCCTCTAATAAGCCTGGCTTTCTTATTTCTCTTGTACCCTTTTGTGGGATGGAGGAAACTCTGCAACCCCATTATGATCAAGTCTAATTCATGATGGAAGTCCTTTTGAATAGGCAGACAGAAGGAAAGAAAAGTTTACCAAAGGTATCATTGTGCTCCTTCACTTATTTCTGATGAGGGTGGTACTGACCTGTGAGCCTTGGCATGGCCCATGTTCACTCATCCTGCTCCCTGTTCCTCAAAGGATGGACCCCTGGCTCTGGGGGACCCTCCCCTTGGCCAGGCCCCTTGCCAAAGCAGACCCTGTGCCCACAAACAGCCAGCTGGCATCAGCACCTGCCAGACTCCTGCCTTGCTAATCCACCTTCTCAGTCTTATGAGGCTGTCTTACAAACCAAATAATTCCACATTTGGCAGCGTTCAATAAGCATCTGCCTTCAATTCTGAATTTTCTGTACATCCCCACAGCTCCTGGGGAGAATGAACACCATTCTGTACCAGCTTTTTTTATGGCTTGCAATGAATTTGGGGAGTTTTATCCACGACTCCAATGTGCACGTTGTCCTGTACACATGCCCCAGGGGAGAAGACAAAAAAAAAGGGGTCTAGCAAACAGGGTCTTTATCACCATGCACACATGGCAGGCAATTTTTAAAAGACATTCTTAGCAAAAGAAAAAAAACAAATGAAAAAAAAAAACCATGTTGTGCATGTAAAAGAAGGAAATCCCTAATTGGAAACACAATTGTCTTGTAAGAAGGGCTCCAAAATCAACAGCCACTCCAATTTATATGGTGTTTTATCAAGCCAAATAGCCCCCAGGAGCTTTGCAAGATGAGACTCTAATAAGGCTTATAAAACGAGCCCTCTATAATAGAGGCTAAGGCAGGGAAGGGGGAGGAAAAGGCCTTTTAGCATGTGAATTGTAACAGAAATGGAAGTGTCAAATCTTCAGCTCATGGGGGTGGAGGAAGCTGAGGGAATCTGCAGTAGTTTCAAGTGCAGAGGTTCATTGGGAGCAGGTAGGGCAGCTGGGATTCAGCCACCCTGGCTGGGCAGCCAGTTCTGTGGGACCAGGCACCACATTCTCCTGTCTGGTCTGAGCCACACGTGCAGGACACACTCTCAGTCATAGAGCACAGCTTTGGTGGATGAGCTCTAAGATGCCCCCCAGACAAGAGGGAAGATCTCCTGTCTCACCAACACCTCACTTCCCCGTGGTTTCTAAAAGGGAGCTGTGCCTTGATCCTGGCCATTGAGACATTTCACAGAAGAATGCAATTTTAAGGCTTTTTTATTTCATCTTTTCCCCTCCACCCACAGAAGGTGAGAGAGACTGAAGGAAGAACAGAAGGGATATATTTTTTCCAGCCTTTATGGTGTGTCTGCAAGGCAATGAGATACTGCAGCAACGAGTGTGTGACAAGAAGCATGAACGTGACTCTAAAACGTGCCTGTAACATCACCTGCAGGAGCACATCCTTTGAGCACCGTCTCTCCATCATCACTGTCCTTCCCAAGTGATAATACACAAGTCAAGGAAAGCAAAACCAGCTGCATACAGGTCACACTTCACTGCACAGCTCTGCAAACCACACTGAGAAACCCTCAGAGGAAAGAGCACAACTAGTTTCAAGTCTATTTTGAGTTGAACACTGGGGTTGTAAATACCTTGTTTCTGGCAGTTCTACAGTGGTTAGAAAATATATAAAGTAGTCATGGAAAACCCAAGACAGAAATTTGTTGCAGACAGAAATGGCCTCTTCCTCCTGCAACAAAGAAGTGCTTTAATTTGGTTTCCAATTTCTGGTTGATGGTATTTTGTGAGCAACTCTGTAGTGGCAGCTCTGTGCTTCGTGGAGGTGATTCAAGAAGGATGTGTCCTGCCCTGCTGGGAAGGTACAAGGCTGCACATAGCCTGGCTTTTAACCACCACTCACACGTCTACCAGTCAGCTGACAGATTAAATAAGGCTGTCACCAGTTTCAATGTCTTTAAGATCATCTTGCTGAAGTCTGGAGGGGGGAAAAACTGTTTTAACATTTTCTTAGAGTTATAAATAACAGTACAAGAAAATCACAGTGGTTCTAAGACTACAGGCATGCCCATCCATAGGGAAATATGTGTAATTTAGCATTCACCTGTCGGGGTCTTGAGTGCATCAAAGACCTTGCAATCTTCCCCAAACATGCCTTTAGGACTCCCCCACAGCTCCAAACCTTGGCAGAGACTGTGGCCAGCCTACAGAGGCAGCTTGTGGCCCTGCAGGCTTCTGCAGCACAGCCCTGCTCTCCTTTCTCCAAGCCACTTCATTTTAGCCACAGAAAAGGGATGAGCTCTCCAGGCAATGGCAAAACCCCACTCCTGGCACAGCACTGAACTGGCACCACCTCCCAGGCTGCAGGACTGGGAATTCTGCCTGTACTGGGACAAGCTGGTGCCTGGCCATGCACCTTCCTGCTCCTGACCTGCTGGCTTAACTTCCCAGCTTGACCTCAGACCTGCCTTGGCACTGAAGACTTGGACAGTGATTTCAGGGCTGGGACTGGCCCTGGCTGTTGTCACTGGAGCTGCTCTGCTTTCCTTGCTGGGGGGTTGTTACAGACAGGGTTACTCTGGCACTGCACCACTTGTCAGCAAAGCTTAGCTGTGCTTCCCTGCTGTCACCCTCAGCTCCCTGCTCATCCTCCCTTGCTGCTCCCTGACAGGATCCCGCAGTTATGCCTGGAGTCAGCAACCTCAGTGCTACAGAGGAACAGGAGCAGCCAGACAGGCCAGTAACTGGCCTAAACAGGAGAGCAGCCTCCTCTGGAAAACACAGCTCAGGTAGGACTGATGCACCACAAAGCTCATGTCTCACACAGTCCCCTGCTCAAGACTTTATAAACGATGCACAGTTGGATTGTGGAACACAAACTCCCTGAAACTTAATAAAAGGACTGGCTTAATCACTGGGATTGATGAGTACAGGAGGACATTCCAAACAAATTACACCTCAGAGCCAGATAAGTCCTGTCTGCAGGAGGCTGGATGAAAGACAAGGAGCTCAGTGTTCTTCTCACACCCAAATTGAAGAGGTCACCAGTGGAAAACAATGGGTTTAGGAATTAAGCACACTTCCCAACCAGATTCTTCAGAACTGAAGGCTTATAAATTGAAAGGGAGGTTTGTCTAATGCTGTTTTAAACCTTCCAGTACTTGGCAGAAATTTATCCAAACATGGGAGTGGGGGTGCTGGTACTATGCCTTGTGAAAGCCACCAAAAGGGCCACAAATGCAGGTGACTCACACCCAGCTCGGTTTTCCCTCACATCTCTAGATGCCTGTGCTAAAGTCTTTGTGTCCAAATGCCCCAGGACTGTCCCAGCACAGGCACGTGCTCAGTGTTGTCCTGAGGGCAGCAGTAGGGTCGGCCCCAGCCCAGCACTCAGACCCCAAACAGATGTAGTTTTGCCCTGGAACAGGCACTGCTGCTACAGGAGAACAGACTGTGAGGGAAACAGGGCAAAATCAGCACCCTGTAACACACAGATGGAAACCTCAGAGGCAGCAGACACGTGGGCTGAGAACAGGGAGTGCACACTGGGCACTGGGCAAACTGGAGCCAGGACTTTTGGAAGTAACGTGTCAAACTGTGGGTGGTACAGAAAGAAGGGAAAAAAGTTAGAGGCAAACCTATGAAAAGCTGAGGTTCTTAAATGCAGACACCCCATCAATAAATACAGACTGTGCATGCAGTGACCTACAGAGGTAAAGCATCCTTACTGCTCCCCAAGATCTGCCAACCAAAATCCCAGCCTCTCAGGCTTATGGATGGAGCCTGATCCATCCACATCCCAGACTGGATCTTGATCTTTGGATTAAGGTTGTGCTGGATTCTCTGTTACTGTGTCTGTGACAGGTCTCTTCAGTGATCACCACCTCCCTGGCTTGCTGGAGACCAGAGCTGCTGTTTGGGTTGCATGTCCCTCACAGGATCCACCTTTCCCACTCACAGAGCCTCCTCAGAGGTTGCACAAACCTTCTGTGGCGTCCTCAGAAGACAGTGAGGGATCAGCACTTTCACACCACATCAGTTCCACCCACCCTGCACTCAGCACCCACCACCCTCACGCAGCACAAGCACCACGGGAGCCTGTCAGGAGGGATTAGTTCCACGTGTCTCCCCCAGCACCAGCACAAATTAACAGGGAGCATGGAAAGCCCAGAATTCCCAAGAACAATTTGTTGCAATCCAGGGTAAGAACATCTAGTCTGGAGCCAGACTCCAACCCAGCTCTGAGTACCAGCTACAAGGGAGGCAGTTCAAATTAGAGCAACACAATTTCAATATCCTCACAGAGGTAAATGCACTCAGTTGCCTCAAGGCCTCGATAAACATTAATTATTAACTTAATGTCTGGCTCCCCTGAGGTATCCATTATCCTGTGTATTAATGGCCCTTCCAATAAGGCAGGGGGCAAACAGCTTACAGATTACCTGATATACTAGTGAAAGTTTGCAATTTGATTTGGTTGGATTAGAAAGTGCTTGGCAGTTAACCGATCACAGAATCTGGAAAAACAGCAGAGCACAATGAAAGATGTTTTCTTTCCTCACAGCTTTATCTGCTCAGAAAAGAAGAGGAGCCAGGCACGGCAGAGCTGGATGTTCTTTTGGATGCTTCTCTTTCCTGTCTCCCATCCAAAGTGTAATTAAGGAAAGCCTCAGGCAGAAAACTCGGTTGTAGCAAGAGGCAACATTAACGCTGCCATTTTCTAAATGCCTCTTCACAAAAGTTAAGTCAGCCTTGTTCCTAAGGCCCAGGCCTTCATATTTTCATTGCCATGAGATTTTGACACCCATATGGGATAGGCCTGAGGGGTCAGATTGACAAAAGGATTTCAGAGAGCAAACTCCAATTCAATGCAATCCAACACTGGGATGCTCAGAGCTGTCTGTCTAATCCCTTAAACACCTCCAGACCCACAGACACGGACTGAGGTGAGGGCGACAGGCTGAGCATGCAGACATGAACCATTTGCACTCCCTTCCTGCATAAGCTGCTGCTCAGCTTATTTTCTGACTCCCAGAAAGCTGTTTTTATAACCCTCTGAAACACCTCATTTAACTGAAGGAGTATTTGTTCATTAGCGTTCCTTGCAGCAGGAAGCACATGTCAGCGTGGGAGTTCGATCCCCCAGGATATGACAAGAGGATTCATTCCACAACACAGGGACTCTGGAGATGCTGCTGCCCCAGGTTTGCAGCTCAGCTCTCCCCCAGATTCCACGGGCTGCCACCTCCACCCTGGACAAAGCATCACAGTAAATTCACAGGCAGAACAACCACATCCACGGGCTGCTCAAGATTAAACTGGCCAACACTAAAAGCCAAGATTTCCCCCTGCAAAGCTCAGGCAAACCTGGGCAGATTATCATCTCTAAATACCAGAATACCACATGCTTATAATAGCCACACACACACAAGCAGCAATCACGTTTCCCATCTGCTGTGCACTTTACTGGGCTCCTTGTGCTTGGAGAGAAATCTGTATTCTCTGATCCTATCTGAATGTCAGGGAGCGATTTACAGGGAGAACAAGTAACAGTCCTTCTTGATAGATTTTTGGTTATGTTGCAGTCTGCTGTTTAGTCAGGTAACATCTGTTCTTCAAGCAGAGAAACACGATACTGATCTTTCATGTAAATTTATGGAAGAAGTTATGATGTTATCCTATATCCTAATAAGGATTCAGACTCAGGTTTTAAAAGGAGAACCTTGTTTGTGCTGGAGTTTTGTGCCTGATATTTTATCATAATTTAAAATCAAACTAGTCAGACACTAAATTATTTCCTGCTGAGAAATGTGCAAAAGCTCCCTTTATTCCTATATCCTCTTTACCCCTGGCATCTTGTATTTATAGAGTGTAGATGGAGAACTTAACATCCATGTTTTCTCCATTTAAAATCTCTCCTTTGATCTAGTTATCCATCCAGGAGATTGCTTTGATCCTTGCAGTTTTGCTAATTCCAAATACGCAATTATGCTTATCTAGTCCTGGAGGATCTGGATGTTTCGAGCTGTCCCTCACACACTGCTGGTTTACCAACACACCCCAGCTTTCATCAAAAGGAACTTGTTCTTGCCCAGAGCACTACAGGCTACAGACTCATTTGCCAGCCTCAAAAACCCAGGAGAGCCTCCTCCTCCTTGCCTGGTCACATCACAGGATGACAGGGGAGCAGGAGAGAGAACTGGCTGACCCACTGCCTGGGACAGAAGGGAATCTCCTGTGCTGAACAGCGAGGGCAGAGAGCAAGTGGAAGAGTCCAGACAGGAATGGTCCCACCGAGGAACAGAGCTCAGGGCTCTCATGCAGCTCCACAGGCCCGGAGCCTGTTGGGTCTCCTGGCCATGCCACCTTTCCCTCTCCCTCCCCCCTGTTCTCAGTCACTCGTAGTCCATCGGCGTGTGATGCCAGGGACCAGGGGGGGTGTGAGAAACTCGACAGCATGGCCCGTGAGGGGACTGAAGTTAGTAGGGAAGGCAGAAGAAATGGTATGGGGAGCAGTTCTCCAAAAAGACAACCATCTTCCCCCTCCCACTAACCAAAAAGAGATTGAGCTGAGACTGATTCCAGGCCTGTTTGTTGCTTGTTTTAAAAATCTGCTCCTTTATATATCATTGAATGAAGACTAGTGTTATCCAAACCTGCCTGATCTCTCCCCAGGGGAGCAGGGAAGGAGCAGAAGAGGAGAATGCCATTATTTCATTATGGGATCTGAAGTAGTAGGGGATTTCCCTTCAGCTTCCAGAGGATTGAAACAAATTGAGATGCATCACTCTAATGCTTCACTTCTCAGTATTTTGACACCACATTTCTGCTCAGCACCTGAAACTGCTCTGATGGTGACCACAGCCACGCCCTCCTCTCTACTACCAACTTCTTGTTTGCTGTTTCCCACTTTTATATTCAGAAAGAAATTAAAATCTTCTCTAACACATTAAAGAGTGATAGGGAAAAAATACCAGAGGAAGGAGAAGATAAGAAAACCTGAAGAAGCAGCAAGTGGCCACAACTGCAGTACAGCATTTAAATTATTATCTTCTTACACCAGCCCAGACAAGCCTGCTGGAGGTGCAAATTTCTCCCACCAAAAGATAAGTGCAGGTTCCCTTCCCTCCCTATATAAAAGTTGGCATTTCTGTTCTTGCAAACTGAAGGCTAAAGTGGTAGTTTCCATGCAAAAGCCTTCTACCAACAGCATCAGGGAGAAAAATTACCTTTTACGTCTTAGCACCACCCTGGCACTACCAGCAGCTTTTCAAGAAGCAGATTACACATGGAAGGTAGGAGTCAAGCTGCTAAATCACCCTCTTCAATCCAGCAAAGCACATTTTTCATGTTTGGCTTCAAACAGGGCTGACAACACCAGAGCAGCCCCAACAACACGTTGTCTTTAATAAATCAGCTGAGAGATTAAAGAGGGCTTTGTTTCGCCAGCCTGCCCTAATGAGAACTACATCTCAGGAGCTCTCAGGAGCTCAGACAGGTCCGTGACTGAGGCTCAGTGTCAGCCCTCACAGAGAGAGTCCTGATGCCACAGTGGGCTGCAAAACAGAGGCCTGGAGCTGGGGACAGACCCCTGGTATGACTGAGTGCACAGTCCTGCCACGCTGCTCCAGTGGAAACCCTGCCAGGAAAGCTGTAGTAATGGAAAAGGAAAGTAGGCGGCAGGTGGTGGAGCTTTTCTGAAGTTGGCTTTCCTTGCCACACTGCAAAGTTCTCGTGCAGGCAGAGTTTGCTTCCCACAGAACTTCAGTGGCCACCATCAGCTGAAGTTTCAAGCAGGGTCCCTGAGATCTCTCAGCAGAGTTGTGTTTGGCAGACTCACTGCTTCAAAGCTGCAGCCTTCTGAAACAGCCTTTCCAAGCTGAATTACTCACCTGATATTTGATAAATCTCAGTGAACTCCCTTTCTTTGTAAGGGAGAACCTCTAAAATCCGTTCTTCTTTGTATTACAGAAATTCCCATTGAGTCCTTCCCTGGAAAAGCTTAACACTGTGTTTATGCTGCAAGAGGGCAGCACAAAGAGGGCAGCCTCCTGCCCTGACAGACTTTAGACTATCAGTCCTAGACATAGATGCACCTATTGCATGTTTCTCAGCTTTAGATTTTGCCTGAAAAAGACACATTAATCATGAGATTGTAAACTCAGCATGGGAAGGACGGTGTGAGTTGAAAGTACCAAAATCATTAAGCACATAGAAAAGATTTTTTTTTTTTGTAAAGTTTGAAGAAACAGATCTGGTAACAAAGTTACACTTTCTGTGACTGACTGCCAATGAGTTTCAAAAATATGTGTTACTGTAACACCTGGCCTCACTAGGTGAGTGCAGCTATACCCCAGATTGTTTGCTATGAAGTAGGTTCATCTTACCCTGAAGAAAGACATCTCAGTAGGTGATTCTGCAGACATGGAACAGAAATCTATTCAAAACTGTGGATTACAGTACCTCACTTTTCTGTCCTTGAAACATTTGTCTGCACAGGTGGTGCACCTTTGGTGGCATGGGGTGAAAACAGAGGGGAAATGGAAGTGTACAGAGGTCATGCATCTTGGAAAGGAAAGAGGAAGGAAAAGAAAGAAAGGGGGAAAAGGTACCATGAGAATACAAATGGTTCCAATTCATTCCTTTGCATAGAATATAAGCATCAGACAGGTAATATATGTGGTCTCAACCAAATGCAAGCACCTAACAGGCTCCATCTGCCCAAGCAAACAATCCAAGCATATTTGGGATGAGGGATATAGGACTGGCAGGTATTTATCACCTAACTATCAGGAGATTTGATCATCAGATAAGTGAGAAGATTGCTAAAAAGCACCTGCCTCGCAGCACTAGGAATTTAGAAGCTCATCCTCTGGAAGCTGCCCAGATTCTTAACCTGCTGCATTTGATTTTCATGCCTGTTTTACCACTCTTTGAGAGACAGACAGCTCCCAGTCACTTGACATTTGCACAGGGAAGCCCGAGCAAACAGCCAAAGCCGGGGAAGGGCGTCTCTGCTGCGTGTGCTAACAAAGGAATGGACAAACATGCCAAGCCAGAAGCCCTGGAAGCACGTTGGGCAAGGCTGGAGCTCGTCCTGGATCCAGAGAGAGAGGCTGGAACAGTTTCCAGTGAGGCTCATTACCATGGTGAGCAGCTGCTCAGGCACAGGTTGGTTAAGACACCGCCGGTGCTCGAGGGGTGGCTCTGGAGGAAAAGGTAACAGAGGGAAAACTGGAAACTTGGCCTTCCACAGCACCTCAGTCCCTTCTGAAGGGGTGACATGATCTACACGGCGGCCACACACACAGTTACCCTCCTTCCAAACCAGCAGCTTGATTAGACAGAGCTGGAGAGCACGGGGTTTGTATCACAGAGCAGAGACCTCTCACAGCTCTGTTAAAAATGCAGTCTGACCTCTGTTCTGAAGCCCTTTAGGGGAATCTTTGTCCCAGAGCTTGGGAAAAAGGTAGAGCCATAAATTAAAATTGCATTAGTAATTCCTTCGGTGGTCTGCAGAGCAGGGAGGAGAGCAGAGGGGAATTTTTGTTGCACTTGTAAAAAGTTATACCCCAAAATTACATGCAGAGTTTCAGCATGGAAACACAGATCCACTAAAAAAAATATTGTTCAAGCACTGTATTGCTCAGTAGAGAGGAAATGGCATTACTGAAAGACCTGCTACATTAATTGCCATTTCTAGCACTCTTGGAATCCTCTTTCTTTGTGATATCTACATAAAAGCATAAACCCCTCATTCTTTCTGAAATAATTCTTTCTATGCAGTTTCATATACATGAAATGCACAAAATTTGGACACTTTTACTTGTAGCTGCACTATTTCCAGGTGATTTCTTGTTAGTGCTTAGAGAGCTCTGATCTACTTTTAGCTAAAAATCAAGTTATATTCCACACATTGGTTTTATACTGGAAGGGTAGTCTGAAATTAATCCACAGACATACTATTCTACTGCTTTTGCACTGTATTTCCTGTTTTAATGCTAGATTTTTTTGATGGAAGGTGGCAATCATTTAAACATTAAGAACAGTCATCTTGGGGACACAGTTGTCAGATTTAAGGATCAGAAATTATATAGGCAGCTGTAAAAAGATAGGAAGTGAATAGATCAATATTATGAGGTCCAGTAATTCTGCAAAGTACTAAAGTGAAGTGGGGGAACTGTTTGCAAGAACAACTTGATGATTTAAGTTATGCAGCAACTCCAGGGGCAGGTGAGGAAGCAGGTAGCAACCTCTGTAGGATTTTCTGAAGGGGTTAAGGACATCTTGATGAAAAAGGTTTTGCCCTGAAGCAAGGGCAGGCTAAGGAGGACTTGCAGTACTATCCCATTCCGGGCTGGAAAACAAAAACCCTTGACAGAACTTGGCAGCCACTTCATGTGCAGGAGGGTCACCAGGGGAGCATTTGTAGGGAAGAGATCCCTGACATTACACAACCCTGCCGGCTCCCTCCAGATCTCTGTGTACATGCAGGAAGGGAGCAAACCATCACTGAATTAATCTCCCATTTCCATCACACAGTTAACATGTTTATGGGCAAAGCCCTGAGTGTGCAGTAACATCCTGCCTGATGGTACCAGTCCTAGGAGAATCTGGCACGGTTTGGAAGCATTTGGTCTGGTTGGTGCTCACTCTGCACGCAGAGCAGGAAGGAGCATCCCATCCCATCAACTACAACACCGGTTCCCCACAGGGATGTGGATATTTGAAAGCAAGCCCAGGATGCAGCAACCCTGCCAGTTTGCAGATCTACTCAGAATTCAAATTAATCCAGGAGGAGGTACACAGCTCACAGGGAAATGTAGCGAGGCAGAGGAGACCAAAGCTCAGCTCAAAAAGCTGCACGTGGGGTAGGACAAAGCTGAGTGTCCTGTTCCACTCTGGATTCCAACCAGACACATGAGAGTGTCATTTGTTGTGTGGGAAGAGTGATCCAAACCATGTCATCATTCATCCCATCCGACTCTAAGCTCGCAGTACAGCTGAGTTAAATTCTTAATCTAAGATGACTTTATGCATCTCACTTGGATTTCAAAATTGAGCCATTGACCCATTCCAGATGGGTCCAAAGGGCAGTTACTTGGTTTAGTGGTTTTTCTAGGACACAGACTTTTACGGCTGCAGCATGAAAGTTTACAACCTCTAATATTTCAGTGGTTCCCTGAACATGACAGAGCAATTCCCCCTCACTATGCAAGTCCAAACCAACAATCCAGATTTCTCTTCCAGTCCCACTTGAGGATAAACTCAGCTAGACACACCCTTTTACCTGCCTTTGGAAGGCAACTTTCTATCAGCAAAAAAAAGCTAGTAAGATTATTTAATGAATGAAAAAAAACAATTGCTTTTGGTTCACTTTCTTGGTCCTATTATTTCCCAAACCTTTTCAAACAACTCTCTGTTGACATACTATAGCAGGGTCTATTAAACCACAGATGCTGTTATGACTCCAAACAAAGTTTCAACTCAGAGCATTTCTAAAGGAGAAGGAAATGTCCCAGCCTGGTTCATCTCTAATGGAGAGTACACTGGGAGGTAGAGATCACTCCAAGCAACACACTCCTAGAGAGAGAGAAGTCCAAAGGCAGGATCATTCCCCTCATGTGTTTAGACACACTGCCTTTCAGTGCTCAAGAGCCTTAGGGACATGTGAAATTCCAGCTGGAAGGCTCTGATTTCAAAGGTTTGGCAGTGACTTGCTGTGCTTCTCAGCAGTGCTGTTGGCCCCAGTCAGATTTAAGGTAGCATTAGCAATTCAAAGCATCTCAAGGCAAGGACATAATCCTTACAGGGAGGGGAAAGCTTCCTTTCCTATATTTCCTAGCAGCAAAAGGGTATCCTCAATTAGCAAAACCAACACAAAGTGTGGGAAGTTCCCATAAGAGAGAAGTTACCCTGCTCGTTTCAGACCTCAGCTAAGAGTTTCCAACACCAGGTAACCTCAGCTCCTGCACTTCCTACAGAGTGAACACAGCAACTCCACCTGAGCTGGCTGACAGCAATAACTCTCCTCACACTTTGCATAATGAGGTCCCATCTATAGCCCCAGAAGTTGTTTAACCCTCAACAGTGACTTATTCCAGGCTATCAGCCAAGGGAATGCCTAAGTAGGATGTATGCAGCTATGATCTTCACAGCCTGGTATTCATCTTGTCTCAGAAATTGTTTAGGGCAGAGAGGTTAAGAAGAATAGAGTGCAGGCTTAAAAAAGATTTGTTTCTAAGAGACACTTCACTAGATTCATTCAATTTAGTGAAGAAACTAAGGTTAGGAGAATGCCTTTTAGGAACTGTTGTCTCATGGCAATTTAATACATAGGTTTTCAAAAGAAGACAGCAGTTAAGAAAAGTTGCAGTTCAGCCAGATAAGAAGCTCTCTCATTAGTATGGATTAGATCTAAACACCTTAGAATAGCTGTCAGCCTCTTTACAAGGCACATCCTATAACCCTTCCTTTCAGACTCTACAAGCCAAGCTACCCAGAGCTTTTAAGGGGTCCTGTCATATCACAGACTTACCAACTAGTCTAAAAATATCCCTGAAGGAGAAAAAGATTCTGATCCAGATAAGGCAATTAGACCTGGTCTAAAGAAAATTCACCGACCAGACAGGCATTGTTCTGCAGCAGTGCTATTCAGCATCTCCTGTCACAGGGGGTAGGAGTCTCCAGAAAACAGGGAGTAAAGCTCCCAGCTCTGAGCCTGCCCACAGCCACACACCTCCCTCTCCAGGCAAAGAACGGGCAGAGCTGCTGCTTGTGGTGTTTATAAGAGCAGGAGGCAGCTCAGTTGGGTTTCACCTGCAGCAGGGGGGTGTTTCCAGCACTGCAGGCATCTGCTCAGGCACTCACCGTGACCTGGGGTGTGACTGCACACAGAGTGGCCTTCCCCCAACAGCAGGGGCTAACCGAGACAGAAAAGCTTTTTTTAAGGGTTGTTTAAAATGTATTTGCTTCAATGTGCTGGTGTTTTCACTCACTCGTGTGCATTTCAATGGAATAATGAAGGGGGGGGTGGGAACTGGGAGGCAGGAAGGAATGGGAAGAGAAGACAGGGACAGGCCAAGGCTGGGACCTCAACTGAGGACTGAGGGACCTCAACTGCCTGGAGAACGGGTCCAGCAGGAACCTCATGTGTTCAGCAAAGCCCCTCTGCCTGGGACAGCTGCACTGCAGGCACAAGGGCAGGCTGGGCCCTGGGAAGGACCTGGTGGTGCTCACAGCAGCAAAGTGAAAGTGTAGTTATTTGGCTGGAGCCAACTGGCAGCTCCTCAGCTCACCTGCAGTCATTTGCAAACCCCCTCAGAAAGAAAAAGGAGCCGCATTTCCCTGCAAGGGAAGGGATAGGATATCCCAGGCAGCAATAACCCGGCATCCCCCAAGGTGCTCTGAGGACTCACAGCCCCAAACAGCCCCAAAAGCAGCATTTGCAGATAGGTCAGAGGTTTTGCATTTGCTTTGGCTTTGTTTTTATCCCATTTCCCAAGCCCCCGGGGTGCTGCAAGTGAGACAGAGGCGTTGTGACAACCCATCCACCCTCCAGAGAGGGGAAGGCAGCACTTTGCAATCATTAGGACTCACACAGGAACCCAAACCCCTGCTTCCAGCACTGGCATCCAGGGGCAGGGTCTTTGGAGCAGAAGCAGCAGCAAATAGCCCATCCCTGGAGAGTTATTCCCTGCATAAATAGCTGCATAAACAGCTCTGCAGTGGCAGTCACAGTCTGGCTCTGAAGACTTTTATGTCCCCAGCTTCTAATGAGGACCAGTTTAATTTTTTTTTAAACCTCCTGTCTCCCTAATAAAAGTCATCTCCAGTGTGGAATTGGCTCTGAGAATTGCAGTTCCCTGATCATAAGTGCTTTCAAGTGCTGTGGCATGGTGATCAACGTGAAGGTTGGATTAAGGTTTAGACTGCAGCTTTTGGGAATCATACAAGTCACTAATTACACATAGAGCCCTCAGCACAGCAATGTGTAACACTGCTCACTATTTTAGGGAAGATCCAAAGAGAAATTACACAGTTTAGCACTAAAGTAAGAAAGTTCTTCTAACATTAAAAAGCAGAATTTCCCTCCAAGCAGAGGTTTGTCTGTGCCTCCTGAGCAAGTGACATCTGAGGCTCTGTCAAAGCCCAGAGACAACAACTCCTGCACATGCTGAAGAGCAGAGGCCAAGAGCTGAGGTCTCCAGAAGTCACCTTGTAACTGAATTTCCATTTGCCTTCCAAAACGTGGTCTTGGCTGTGGAAAGCCTCAGAAGTGCTGCTACTTCATTTAGCCAAAGAGATCCCACTGCCTCCTGGGGCAGGACAAAAGGGAGCGACCGTGATTATTGCTCCTGAGGTATCAGGGGGAGATCAGATCTGCAGTCAGGCAGATCCCAGCCCCACTGCAGGCAGCAGGGCACATCTCTGTTGGATTGGTTTAGGAGGTTCTGTCATTTCCCTGGCTTTGCTTTGAATGTCTGACACCCAGACCAGCTGTCAAGTGCAGATTGAACAGATGTGGCTGGAAAGAACATGGGAAGGTGCACAGCAGCCTGGGACTGCTCTGTGCTAGAGCAGAGAACCCCAGACACAGGCAGGAGTTACAAACTGCCTCAGCCCTGCCTGCTCTCCATTTGCACCCAACTGCCACTCAGTGTAACGGAGGAACAGAGAGGAGAAATTGGGAATTTGAAGCCTGCAAGATTCCTGGCCGTTAAGACAATAAGCAGTGCTTTTAACCCAACCAACAGGGACGATGAAAGGTAGGCACCAATTAATTGTACCATCTTTTTCCTGGTGATGAGTGTTACTTTGCAGAACTAGCCAGAAGTGTTACAATTAAAAGTTGTTTGCATTCAAAAATAGCTTTTTTATCAGAAGCTGTAAAGACTTTCCAAAATAAAAAAAAAAATACAGAGGTGTTTAAATTTTTATAACCTCTCTTGAAAACGTTTGGGGTTGTCTGAAATTAATTTTAGGTGCCTCAAAGAATGATATCACAACAATTTTTTGGCTTTAGCAACAGGTCAATTAAAAAAAATAATTCAGCCATGGTTTCAGTTTCATTCTAAAGAATTCAAAGCTAAAATTTTCAATTAAAATTTTGAAAAAAATCTCCTTCCGGCACGCAGAAATGACAAATGAATTTGGGAAATGCTTTGAAACAATTCCTCCAAAAAGAAAAAAAAAGTCTGTCAGGTTTTTGTTTCGGATTTCCTTTGTTTTCCAAAATTAGGTGTCATCTTTCAATCAGCACCACCACAGAGGGTGAGATCTGTGTTCACTGTACTTGCATGTGTAATGATGCCGGTATAATTCGCAGCAGATGTACATTTGGGGAGAAATTATTTTCCTCAGAATCTATTTGTGTGGGAGGATGAAGTGTGGTTATAATGAAGGTGCTGTGGGAGCTGAATGACTTTGCATCTCAAGTACAGGTGCACTTGGGTGTAACTTAAACATAGTTTGCCATCTCTCTAAATGGAGCATTTATAGCCAATTACACTTGTCATTCACCTTGCAAATACCTCTATCTAATTTAACAGCATATGCAGCAGGCAGAAAAATAAAGGATATTCTATTAGGTGACAGCAGAACAGAGGTGTAGGTATCTGCATGGGTATATATTGCACATTTGGCAGATTTCTCATCCGAAATAGAACTCAGATATGGCCTCCAATGCCCTTATTCTCCCTGCATCACAAGCCTCCTGTCAAATGCAATTTCCTCCAGGAAGACATGTATCTAACTGAGACTTTCCAAAACCTGTCCAAGTGATTTGGACACTCACTTCTCATTAGTATTAACAGCAAATGGGCAGGAGCCTCTCCTAAATGCCTTTGGAAATCTCTGACATGTTTTTTTTTGTGGTTTTTGGTTTGGGTTTTTTTTGTGGCTGTTAAACGACTGTTTGAGCAACCTACACTAGAAATGACAAATTTGCTTCCCTGTCCTCAGATATTCATAATGTCCATGTACCAAATATCAAGATTTTCCCTCAAAACGACGGCTGAGACGCAGTAAAAGGGAGGGGAGAGACAGACTTTTGCTGTGCTTGGATTAAAGGACAAAGTTCACATTCCAAAACCGTCTCCTCCGCAGAGGGCTGTACAGACCAATTTTAGGATGATACCACAGTCACTGTCATCTTTGTGTCACTGCCCTAGGCAGGGATGTCACTGCAATGGGAACAGGGCTGCAGAGGAGTTCCAGGGCTGCAGTGTCACTGAGTCACTGCCCGGACAATGCCAGCACGGAGGGCAGGGAAGGGGACCCTCGCTGGGAACACCTGGCTGGGCACCCTCGGAGGGGAACAGCTCTTCTGACAGCCAAATATTCAGTGTCACACCTTGGATCACACCCAGCCCCACTCGCTGGTCCAGGAAACACCCGTCCTGTCCCTAAGAGGAAAAGGTGAACTGAAGACCAGCAAATTCTGACACACCAACCTGAGAGCCAGAAAGAGGCTTGGAAGAGATTTCGTTCCTGTTCTACCCAGCTCCCACTTTTCACACCCTCAGAAGGCAGAAGAAAGCCTTGCAAGCCACTTCTCCAACCAAAGCACCACGAATTCCTTCAGACTGAACCACGGAGCTGGGAGTAGCTTTTCTTTTCAAAGCCTTCCATAACAAACATTTCTGTTTGTGTTAAACAAGCAGAAATGCAAATAAGTGAGTAATATTGAGCTTTATAAATCCATTACATGGCTTCTTGATCTGTTATTTAACTGACATCCTTTCCCTTTTTTTAAAATGTATTTCACATGTATATGTCTGTTTTCTTTTCCATTTCTCTTATCACTTGTATTTTAATAAACCACATGTCCAGATTCAGTATCTTCTTTAGCAGCCGGAGAAGGAGATATATTTGTTCAGTGGAGTTATTAAAATTCTAAATATCTCACTCCTTTTATTTGATTTTAGTGAGATTCCAGACATTTTCTCAATACCAAGAAGATTGGATTCACTGGAATAAAACTCTGACAGAAGTCTCGCACCAAAACTTTAATTTTAGCTCAAACCCCGTTAATTTAAGACTTCCCCGGAAGATGTGGGCAAGATGAACCTTTTTTAATGAACTGTTTTCAACCCTAGTTTAAGATGAAACTAAAATTGTGGTTTTTTTGCTTCTTAACACTCAGGGGAAAAAAACCCACATAGACAAAACCTGAGATGATTATTTTGCTTTCGCATATATTTTACCTCCTGACAGAACTCTTGGTGGCCACTTGGCTTAAGCAAGGACAGACTTAAACCTTTAAATCTGACATTTTGGGCATTATCTTCCCAGTATTAGTGGAATAAACTACTTAAAACATAGTTCTGCTTTCGTGGGGGCCTCTCAACTAGTCTGTCATTGCTGATTTTTACACAGAGAGCACATTATGTTAAGAGGCTCAGCTCAGCAATTCCAATATGAGCTACCAAGAGAGACACCAGCAGTGATTTCTCCCCGATCCTTTGAGAAACAGCAGTGATTTGTCTCCTGGTTTTCTCTCAGCTTTCTGTGAACTCAGCCTCCTGTAGTTTTGTGGATATATTCACTGGATATATTGCTCCACTCACAGCTGTTTAAAGGTACATCTTGGCCAACGTGGGAGTTGGAGGAGTTTATTCAAATAAGACTGTAAAACCCAAGGTAATTTTAATTCCTCCCCTTGCACACAAACCTTCCCACTCAGAGTAAGAACAGTAGATGCACATTGCAGAAAGTGCTCACAGGGAAAACTTCAGAGCAGTGACCAAAATCACGGCCTGTCAGTCCCATGCCAGTCAAAACTTTCCCATCACTTCCTAATGTCATCTCAGAGCTGTTAGCCACAAAAAAGTTCAGAAGATCAAACTGAAAGAGGGTTGATTTACATTAGACATTGGGAATAAATTCTTCCCTGTGAGGGTAGTGAGGCCCTGGCACAAGTCGCCCAGAGAAGCTGTGGCTGCTCCATCCCTGGAAGTGTCCAAGGACGGGGCTTGGAGCAACCTGGGCTAGTGGAAGGTGTCCCTGCCAATGGCAGGGGGTGGAATGAGATGGTCTTTAAGGTCCCTTTCAGCCCAAACCATTCTGTGACTCTATAAAGAAGCCCTGTTTCAGCTTTCCACCCATTCCCTCGGGGCCACAGTGGAAAAACAGCAAAATGAATGCTGCAGGCTGCAGAGTCTTCAGCCACATTGCCAAAGAGAGCTGGAATTGAGAGTGCCCCGGCTTTGCTGCTGTTATTCCCACTGTTATTCCCAGGCTTTTCCAAAGCAACCCAACAGCAGTTGTGTGTGCCTCTCACAGAAGACATTACTCTGAAACACAGACTTTCTCGTGGCAGCGTTCTGCCACCTGCCTGTGCACTCTGCATTTCATCCCGGCCAGGTCATCAATCTCCAGCCTCAGCACAGCTCTCCAGAGGGGCAGCCTCCTACTTACCTGTCCAGGCTGCCATCCAAACAACCTCCGGGCTGAAAAGAGCCAGAAGCAATTCATCTCACCCCCACCGAAGCCTCTGAAATGCCCTCTGCACGTTCCTCCACTGATTGTAGACCCAGCCCCGTTTAGATCATCTCGCTGACTTTTACACAGTAAAAATTAGGGAAGTGAATCCCACCCCTGCCAGGGGGCTCAGCTGCCTTATTTAGACCCAATAACACTGTGCTGCAGTGAGTGTCAGCCCTGGAGTCTGTCTTTCCACCTCTTTTACACAATTAATGACAGACCTCACTGTGATGCCAGCAAGCTCTCACTGAACACTGCACCCACCACATCTTTACCTGGGTTTTATTGGGTTTTTTCCCTCTAAGATCTCAGTGTTCATACAAACTGTTGCACCCACCACTGCTGGTTCTGCAAATAATTTCTCGATGGAGCACCTTTCTCAAAGGGATTTGAATGACTAAAAATCGAACCACATTGAACTCGCACACATACCTTTAGCCTGAGTCTGCCAGTTGCAGGGTCTTGGAGCTGAATGCACACAGCCTTTTGGCTCAGCCAACAATCTGGAACAATCTGGTGCTGGTCTGGGTGTCTTCCACAGAAATAGCAGTCAGAAAGTCCTCCGTGAAGTCCCTGAATCTTTCTGGAATTCCTCTTCTGTGACTCAGAGCCCCCATCGGATTTGGTTGGGGGTGCTTATTTCTTTCTTTTGTTTTGGGGTTTCCACCACTTCTGGACCATGAGGAACAGGAAGGTGTGTTTCCGTCCCGAGATCATGGATTGAAGGCACTGTCCAAAAGTATTGCAATATAAAGTACTGAAAATTAATGCAGACAGTCTGCTCCATAGCCAGATCCCACTGATCTGTTTATGTTTATGTCAGACTTCATCCCAGTTTTGTTTATGTTTATGTTTATGTCAGACTTCATCCCAGTTTTGTGACCACAGAGTTGTCACACTCATCCACAGCTCCAAACAGTGCGGTTTGTGTAGCTGGAGTTTGGTGTGCTGAGAAGAAGAGGAAGACTGCCTGTAGCTTGCTCTGCAACTAGCTGAAGGCCAGCAAAAAGGCAAATATGTGGCTGGTGAAGCAAATTCCATATCTTATGTCTCATACTCTGCCTTTGAGATACAGCAAAGCAGGTCAGAGACAGCCTGGCCGTGTCAACCTACACAGCATCCTTTCCCTGGACGAAGGCAGGAATCCTGTGGTGGTGTGTTCCATCCATTCCAGCTGCCTCAGCAGCCTCCTGGCACAGCACAACAGCACTTTTATCAGAGAAACAGGGCCGGCTGCCACCACCAGAGAGCCAACAGCTGGACTGCAGGTGTGTGCCTGCTGTACTGGGATGGAGGGCTGTTCTCAGGGGGCTGGGGTGATACAGCAGCACTTCAGGGCAAGGCTCTGGGAGGGACAATTTTGGGAAGTCAAGTGGTAGAGCAGCACCTCGGGGACGTGCAGGGACAGTGTGCACTGATGGAGGGCCCGGGTTGAGGGCCAGGTGACATGGTAGCACCTCAAACCTGCACCAACATGGCCCAGCACTCCTGAAGGGTCAGTTCCATGAGGCTGGGGATTGGGAAGTGCCTCAAACCTGCACCAGCATGGTGAACCGCTCTTGGAGGGCAACGTAGTGCAGGCACGGACAGGACATTCCCTCAGGCCTGCCCCAACTGGATGTAGTGCGCTTGGAGTTTGGGAGGCCGGGATTAGGGCATCGCCTCAGGGCAGAACACGCAGGGCACAGTGGTTATGTGTCACCATTCGTGTGGTGGGAACCCGTCATCGCCCAGACAGGGACAGGCAGGGTACAGCGTTCCTGTGGATCCATCCGTGTGCTGGGGAACCGCCGCCACCTCGGGACAGGCAGCCGCCATCGCCTCAGGACGGGATGTGCTGAGCACAGCGCTCCCGTGGGACCATCCGTGTGGTGGGGAACCGCCATCGCCTCAGGGCACGGACCCTCAGGGGAGGGACCCTCCACCACTTCAGGGCACAGTCCCGGAGTCGCCTTCGGGCACGGACCCTTCATCCCCTCAGGTCTCGGACTCTGTATCCCCGCAAGGCACAGACTCTTCCTCCCTCCCCTCAGGGCACGGACTCTGTATCCCCTCAGGGTGGGGACTCTCCCGGCGCCGCCTCAGCCCCGCGCGCGGCAGGAACGCGCTCGCGCCGCGTGCCCGGAGCGTGGCGGGGGGCGTGGCCCCCCGTGAGGCCCCGCGCGCACGTTGGGTGCGGAAGGGGCGGGGCCCGGCGCGGCGCGCGCGCGCCCGTTCCTCTACGGAAGCCGGGCGGGCGCTTCGTGTCCCGGCGGCCGCCCCGCGCTGAGGCGCTGGGCTGGGGCTGGGGGAGGTCGGAGGGGGTCCCGGGGGTCACCGGACGGAACGGGGAGGGCGGGATGGCGGCGCCGTGAGGAGCTCGGTGAGCGGAGATGGACGGGAGGGCGGCCTGGGGCGTGCGGCGGCGGGAGGCCGCGGTTGGGCAGCGCGGGAAAGCGGCGGGGGCGGGGCGGGCGTGTGAGGGGAGAAGGGGCTGAGGGGGGGCTCTGGGGGTCGCGGTGTGGGCTGTGGGGGTCGCGGTGTGGGCTGTGGGGGTTCGGGGTGTGAGGAGGGCTCGGCGGGGCTGTGAGGCCGCTGTGCGGCGGGTCCCGGGCGGGGAGGGGGGAGGGTTGGGGGGCTGAGGGGCTCCCGGCGGGCACAAGGCAGGGGGTGCTCAGTCAGTGTCTCCGCTCTCCCGCAGCACTCCCTGCACGGACTGGATGCCCACGGGCTGCAGGGCTCTGTCACACGCCGCCCGGGCCCTCAGCAGGGGCGCAGGGCTGTTCTCCCCCCTTGCACGGGTCTGCTTGCCCAGAGCCTTCTCCTGCTGCGTGGGACTCGGCGCCGGGCACTGGTGCCAGCTGCTGTCACAGCCCGTGTCCCTGCAGGGCGGCGGGGCCGGGGCTTTCCCCTTCTCCCTGTTTCTGAGCCCTTGGCCGCGTCCAGCCTGCACGGCTGCGGAGGACATGGCCGAGCAGAGGTACTGCGTGGACTATGCCAAGCGCGGCACGGCCGGCTGCAAGAAGTGCAAGGAGAAGATCGTGAAGGGGGTGTGCCGCATCGGGAAGATTGTCCCCAACCCTTTCACGGAGTCTGGCGGGGACATGAAGGAGTGGTACCATGTCAAGTGCATGTTTGAGAAGCTGGACAAGGCCCGGGCCACCACCAAGAAAATCGAAGACATCACAGAGTTGGAGGGATGGGAGGAGCTGCAGGATGAGGATAAAGAATTAATCAACAAGCACATCTCAGGTGAGACACAAGGCAGCATCTGGGTCACTTTTCTATCTACTTCCAAGTTATGCCACCCAGCTGTGCCTTTACCATGAAATCCTCAGGGATGTACTTGGATGGGTAGTGCTGCTCCAACCTCTGTCTCAGCCCTGTAGGAAAGGGAAGAAATAGTCACTTCTACGGAGGCACCTCTTGATTCATTTGTCACAACTGATTGTGCAGAAGTTCTAAGTGGTTTAATTCATGGGCAGATAAATCCCAGGAGAAAGCATCAGTTATTTTCCACTTTCAGCTTTTTCCATGATCTTTAGTAAATTACATATTCTTTTTTTAACTTTTGTTATGTGAAAAATGTCCATTTATTTTTTTTTCTTCTCCAATTCCCAGTTCTTCTAAGACTTTGTTATCAGTATATCATAGGTAATATGTTGAGGGATGTGTGAGATTATTTCTGACTGCCTGTTTGAACCTTGCTGGTTTGCAGAAGCCAATTCCAAGGCTGGAAGTACCCCGAAGAAAAAGGTGATAGTCCAGGCTAAACTCACTGCCACGGGACAGCTGACTACAAAAGATCTTGTCAATCCATCACCAAAGAAGTTCTCTGGCTTCACAGGTAAGACTTAAACTGATTCTGGAAAATCAGTTTCTTCTAATAACAGTTGTAACTTGGCTCAGATCAGTAGTTTTTTATCTATAGATTTTTTAGAGAGAGAAAATGGGATGGGGACATTTTCCCCCCATTTTAGAAATGATTTTATGAAAACATCTTGCCATGAAGAGCAAAGGCTTATAAAGTAGAGGTAAAACTGAGGCGTCTGCCAGCTGGAACTCCTTTTCACCATGGTTTAATCATACTTGTCTGGTAGAATTAAGGCCCAGAAAATTTCTGTTTAATGTAAAAAAATAAAAGTAATTAATTTTTTTATTATTATTATTTTTATTCTAATAAAATGTAAAGTCACAAATTTTGGGATAGCACACGCCATTAGTCAGTTCTGAAGCTTTTCCAGCATGCTGGGATTGTTCTCAGCTTGCCAAGCAGAGGTATCTTCAAAATTTGCACTGTATTGCACTTGTTAAAAAAGCAGCTTGTTCTGTGTTTGATGCAGCCAAGCCAAAGAATTCAGAAGCTGTCCCTGCAAACTCTTCCCCCAAGTCCAGCCTGTCTGCAGCCAAGTGTGATCCCAAGCACAAGGACTGTTTGCTGCGGGAGTTCCGGAAGCTCTGTGCCATGGTGGCTGAAAAGCCCAGCTACAATGTGAAAACACAGATCATCCAGGACTTCCTGAGGAAGGGATCTGGAGGAGGTATGGTTCCTGCTTGGAATTCTCAGTGTGTGAAAGCCCTGTCAGTCAACCTCAAAAGTTTTATTTCAAAAAGGAAAGGTGAAATAAAATCGGGTCGCTGTGCAGTCCCAGCTGTGTGCTGTGGTGCTTTCTGAGCTGTGGAGATAATGTTTGCAAACTGTTTAAATGACAAATTCAGACAAGAATGTCTCGCTCTGCTGTTGTAGGGAACGTTCTCAGGTGCCAAATGCAGTGCTGAGATCACATTTGGAGAAAAATCGTGGGTGCTTCCCCTAAAAAATCTCCTTTCACGTGAAGCAGAGCAGAATGGTGCAAAGAGGAAGGCCCAGCTGTGGGTTTCATCCCCAGGGTCATGCAAATGGGCACAGCCAACCAGAGCCTGCATGTGTAAATAAATTATCACACTTCTAATGGTCTGTGCTTTTTATTTTCCCCAGATGGTTTTCATGGTGATGTATATTTGACCATTAAGCTGCTGTTACCAGGTGTCATTAAAATAGTTTACAACTTGAATGATAAGCAGATTGTGAAGCTGTTTAGTAGGATTTTTAACTGCAACCAAGACGAAATGGTCCGGGACCTGGAACAGGTGAGTACAGACAGCAGTTCTCTGCATTTCTGCTCTTCAGTCTTTGGTTATGGAAATTCTGTAATGCTTTGGGTTTTTTACTCCTATTTGAAAGTGTTAGCTTGACTGTTAAGAATGGGAGCTGGTGGTTTATTTTGTTTTTTCTTGGCTTTAGCAGTTTTCACAGCATTTCCTGCCATCTGGAACCTTTAGAAAATAATTTTTGAGTAGAAAGAAAGATACAAATTCACCTGTATTAAATCCAACTTTAGAAAGCAAGACTAAAATATCTAGGCAAGTTGGGCTGCATCTGTTTGTCTAAACTGCTTTGTCTGGCACGTTCCTGTAAGGGATTCATATTACTCTTTTTGTAACACCACGTATCAAAAACTGGGATTCAGTTAACAGATGTGTCACCCTGAGGTGCAGTTGGTGGATACAGTTGAGCTGCACTGGTACAGTTGCAAGTGCTCAGGTGTGCACTGGATCCTTGGGCACAGGAGTTGGTGACTGACTGTGCTTGCTCTGATTCAGTGCCAGATGGAGAAAATGGGTGAATTAGGTGACGAAGGTAATTCTTTCATCTCTGTTTATTGCCTTGGTACATACTGCCTTCTGGTACATACAGTCACCTTCTGGTGACATCACTAGCCTGTTTCAGATCCTTGGATTTACAGGTGGATTCACCCTGAGGCAATAAGGGGTCTGTGATGCTGCAGTGAAAAACAGAGCCATGAGATGATGTTGGTATTTTAATTTGCTGGTTTTAGCAAGCGAAACAGCTGAGCAGCTTTGTTCCGTGTCGTGACAGCTTCTTTGAATGTTTGATTCCAAATGCTTCATGCAATCCCACCATCATTCCTGTCCTTTATCCTGATTACTGGAATCATGCTGAATCCCCAGTGGCATCCCCACTCTGATCCACACCCTCGTTTTGTTTTGGAGACAGGGAGATGTTTCCGAGACCGTCCGCATCTTCTTCGAACAGAGCAAGACGTGTCCTCCAGCAGCCAAAAGCCTCCTGACCATCCAGGAGGTCGATGAATTCCTGATCCAGCTCTCAAAGCTCACTAAGGAGGACGACCAGCAAAGTGTGCTGCACCAGATCAGTCGCAGGTAAGGGAAGCAATCGGCCTCTGGAGGTTTTTTCCTGCCACTAGGAGTGGTTACCTAGGGATCACAAGCTGGAATAGCTGAGAGGTTAATCATGAGCCACAGAAACTGAACTTAATTAACATCCACAAGCTGCTGTTAGTGGTGTGATTAAGACACCCTGACAGCTGACCAGCAGTAGAGAATGTGTGTGGCTCCTGTTCGTGCCAGAGAACTTCATCCTTGCCTGTCAGTACCAAACAAGTGACTTGCAGAACTACCTTAATGGGGTTTAGCTGTTAATTAAGTTGCTTTTTTTTTAGGTATGTTGGGAAGTGCAGTTAAGACGTGTTAAAGATTCTTGATCTGAGGCTGAGTGTGTTACTATCCCTTAGACTCGATGCATTAATTAAATACATTTGGGATGGTACGTCAACGCCGAGGCAGAATTAATATTGGCATTCCAACATAAAGATGCTAAAAAGCCTTTTGGATGTTCTCTTGTGTCTCTGGGGTGTCGTTTGTAATGTGTGTCCTCACTTGAGTTTAAACCCTCTGTAAGGGGAGGACCTTTTCTTTTAAAGAGCCCTGGCTCAGTTTCTTCTTTTCAGCTGGAAAGTGGTTCAGTTAAACGTCCACCATTGCTGAATCCTCTCTTTTGTTCTTCAGGTGTACAGGCAACGACCTGAAATGCATCATCCGGCTGATTAAGCATGACTTGAAGATGAACGCTGGAGCAAAGCACGTGTAAGTCTGACGTTCACTGTGAGATAAAACCAGAGATGCTCGTTTGGCCAGCAGGGAGCAGCAGAGCCGATGCTGACCCGCGTTCCCTTCCTCTCCCCGCTCTGTCCCAGGCTGGACGCGCTGGATCCCAACGCCTACGAGGCGTTCAAGGCCTCGCGGAACCTGCAGGACGTGGTGGAGCGGGTGCTGCACAACCAGCAGGAGGCCGAGAAGGCGCCGGGGCTGAAGCGAACGCTGAGCGTGCAGGCCTCGCTCATGACCCCCGTGCAGCCCATGCTGGTACGTTGGCTCCCCCCAGCCCAGCGAGAG
The DNA here is from genome assembly GCF_003945595.2 of Pipra filicauda. NCBI lineage: Eukaryota > Metazoa > Chordata > Aves > Passeriformes > Pipridae > Pipra > Pipra filicauda. The sequence continues at coordinate 3,853,328 of NW_024104887.1, read as the reverse complement.
ATGGAGCTCTGGAGTGCTGGCAGAGACCCTCCCCTGGAGGGATCAGCAGCCAGAGAGGAGGCTGTGGGCAATGTGAGCTCACAGTGCTGGTTTTTGTTTAATGCCATTTCACAGAGCGTCTCCGAAAGGCCAATATTCACTGTACTCAGCCCTTGCACCTTCAGTGCCACTGCCAGGCTAAAATCGTGACTTGCTTTTAAAAGTGACTTTTATGTTTTGTTTGCTGCCCTTCCAGAAGTTGATCCTTTCTCCAGAAATACTGTTAGCTTTCCACTGGATTAGAGATTCAAATAAGTCTGGCTTTTTGTTTGAACGAATTAGAGTCAAATATTTACTTCTGGGCTGAGTGCACTCCTGCAAAAAGCACAGTGCTTACACCTTTAAGCTTTTGGAGGAGATAAGCACTGAAAAGCTGTAATTATCTGGGCATATGCAGACAATTCTAAGTAAATAAGTAATTAAGAAAAGGAAAACTTGGACTAGCTATCAGAGACCCTGGACAAAAACATTTACAAGGAAATCGGTAGTTCCTTCATGAACTTGGGGAAAAGTGTCTTTATTTTCCAGTGTATCACCTGAGACTGTGTCTTCTCTCTCCCCCTGAAGGCTGAAGCCTGCAAGTCCATCGAGTATGCCATGAAGAAGTGCCCCAATGGCATGTACGCCGAGATCAAATACGATGGGGAGAGGGTGCAGGTCCACAAAAATGGGGATCACTTCAGCTACTTCAGCAGGAGCCTCAAACCTGTCCTCCCACACAAAGTAAGCACCTGTGCCCTGGCTGTGCCAGCTCCTCCACTGGATTCCACAATGACTTCTTTCTATGGCAAAGGAGGATTCCTTCTCTTGTAAACTTATTTCTGATTTATGTAGGTATTTGGAATCTGGGAAAGCAACACTTGGTAGAATTGTAATCACTTAGTTCTGGTGCACATTAAGGGCTTGAAACTCAAGTTAAGCTATCTGCCATAGAATCCTCTTTATGAATTGCATTTTGGGAGCCTTGATGCCAGTTGGGTGACTTGATTCTATTTATTCAAGCCTCATCTTTTTATTTGTAGGCTGTGCTGTGTGTACCATAGTAAACCTAGTGCAGATATGCCCACATGTGCCTCAGATACTTCAGGAGAAAACACCTTCATTGGAGTGAGTCCCTCTCTTCAGCCAATAGACTTATTTTTCTTTTCTTTATTTTTTTTTTCCCAAGGTAGCCCATTTTAAGGACTTCATCCCCCAGGCTTTCCCTGGTGGGCAAAGTATGATCCTGGATTCAGAAGTTCTTCTGATTGATAACAAAACTGGCAAGCCACTTCCTTTTGGAACTCTTGGCGTGCACAAGGTAAAAGAAATTAAATAAAACCCCCCTTGTTGTGGTTGGAGGCTGTTATTCTGCTGACTTAAATGCACCAGCAGGTTATCACAGGGTACTTTCAGAGCTCTGGTGCTTGCTGGAGCATCTGGAGAATAAATAAGATCACTACTAATGAAAAGCTACTGCCCTAATACAATTGATTTTATATTAACATGATCACTGGCAGGACAGTAAGAAAACTTCAGCTCAAGATAAATATTTAAAAAATCATTGGAAAATCTTGCAATTCTGTGGTTACTCAAGCCAGGATAAGCAGAGTGGGAGACCACAATGATGCAGAGTATGAATGCTATGTAGAGCTTGTGTCTGGACTAAATGGGGGTGAGAAAGAGGACAGTAAAGTGAAAATTAAGCTCTAGGGGCTTAGGTTAGAAGTAGCCATTAATCTGATGTCTCTAGAAATTTGCTGGGGTTTGTTGCAGCAGCAGTGACAGATGTTGCATTGCCCCAGGTCATTAATATTTGTGGTATTATTTCCCTGTCACCAGAAAATTAACATGTTTTATCTTCTTAGTTTGTGCTTTGACACATTCAGTCTAAATCTTAATTCTCAGAATGCTTCTGCCTATTAGAAGAGGCCTAAGCTTATCCTGACTAAAATGTTATGGAGCTAAAAATGCATCCTTTTGTTTCTGTTACTTTTCTGAAACTCTGTGTTGCTGCTTTGCTGTGACTGCGGATTTCTTTCAACGGATCTTGTCTTCCAGAAAGCTGCTTTCCAAGATGCCAACGTTTGCCTGTTTGTGTTTGACTGCATCTACTTCAACAACATCAGCCTGATGGACAGGTGTGTCTCTGGCAGGTGTGAGAGTGGCCTGACTGGTTTCCCAGCATGAAACCACCAGTTCACTTTGGCTGTCACACTGGCCACTCAGCCTGTAAAATCGCTCCTGCGTGGGAGGGCCCTTGCTGTGCCAGAGAGTTTCACTGTGGAGCTCCATCTTGCTCTGCACTTCCAGAATGTTGGAGTCAGCTGCATTTCAGATAAATTGGGTGTGGCCCAGCACCAGCTCATCTTATGTCCTTTGAAATTAAACACACCATTAAACACAGAGTTTCTATTTTATAACTTCCTGGACGAAAGTAAGAATTAGTTGTCCTCTCTGGAACTCTGTAGGATAAATCATTTAATTACTTAAATAGCTTTTTTTTTTCCAATGTTCACGTGACTGGTACTTCACATTAAAGTTGCTGCTTATCCTTAATTATCCATTCCCTGGTTTAGGCCTCTGTGTGAACGTCGCAAGTTCCTCCACGACAACATGGTGGAAATCCCCAACCGGATCCTGTTCTCGGAGATGAAGCACGTCACGGTGAGCTCAGTGTTCACTGCCCAGGGCTGCACTCTGGGCACTGCACTGCTCCTCTGCCACACAGCCTTGGTTAGGATTGTGTCTGCAAATTCACCCTGTCGGAATGGTTCCGCTTCTGCTCTGTGGGCAAGACTTGTTGAGCTACTGATTTAGGTAGCACCTCGGGTTTGGTGGAGAGCGTTTGGATGTTCTGGGCAGAGAAAGCATTTGGGGAGGAAGAAGGTTCAGAGGTCCCAAGGCAGGTGGATAGAAAAGGAAGCAGGTGCTGCTGCCTGAGAAAATCTGATCGTGTACATATGGGACATACTTGGGTCACAGTGGGGCAGCCTCATCTCTGAGGGGTACTTTTAACAAGCCAACCCTGCTCTTGGAGAAGTCACTGGCTGTGCAGCAGGATCCTCCTTGGAAAACTGTTATGAAGTTACCTGTTCCTCTCTCTGCAGTTGCTTTGAGTTTAGTGCACCACTGCTGTAAACAGAAAGCCTGGAGCCCCTTTGGCAGTCCTGAGCTCACCATGATTCCTCTCCTTTTCAGAAAGCTTCAGATCTGGCCGATATGATCACCCGAGTGATCCGTGAGGGGCTGGAAGGACTGGTGTTGAAAGATATAAAGGCAAGTTCACATTTACTCTTCACTGGTGTATGCTGGGAATTGGGGAATAACAACAGAATCTGTGGGTGAAACACACAAGGCTGAGCCTTCTTGGAACATCTCTGGGTTTTGTGGGTGCTGACATCCAGTCCAGGTTGTTCCTCACATATTGAGCACTGCTGGGCTGGATAAAGGCAAGGGCTGTTCGAGGAGCTGCTGCCCACCAGGGGAGCTCTCTGAGGGGGGTTCTTGCCTTGCTTTGCACAGGGAAATTATGAACCAGGCAAACGACACTGGCTGAAGGTGAAGAAGGACTATCTCAATGAGGGGGCCATGGCTGACACAGCTGACCTGGTGGTGCTGGGAGCTTTCTATGGACAAGGCAGTAAAGGCAAGTCTAGAGTTGGCTTTCACTGGAGATCTGTCAGTTCAGGAAACTCCCAGGCTTTTTCCTGTTCCTACCAGAAGGAGATTGGCCGTAACAGTGATTGTGTGCTGCAGCCCATGAGGTGCTGGGCTGAGTTTACTGTGGGGTAGTTGGCACAGCAGGGCTGGAGGGGTTGGGCTGGGCTCTTGCAGGGGCTCTGTACGTGGGAGCCGATGCCCTGGGGCCATCACAAGCCCAGCTCCCTTTGACTCCCAAAGATGGAAAAGGAGTTTGGCTTGTTACTTTGCATTTTGAAAAGCTGTGGCTCCTCCTGTAGATGTGACCCACCCTACTCTTCCCCGTGCAGGTGGGATGATGTCCATCTTCCTCATGGGCTGCTACGATCCCAAGAGTGAGAAGTGGTGCACTGTGACCAAGTGCTCCGGTGGCCATGACGATGCCACCTTGGCACGTCTGCAGACGGAGCTGGACATGGTGAAGATCAGCAAGGTGAGAGGGGCTCTGGGGTGGAGGGGAGCAAAGGGATGCTCAGCAAAGGGCTGAGCTGATGTCGAGGTGCTGGTTAAATGCTGGTTTAAGCATCCTGCCAGGAAGGAGTAAGAGTTAAAGCAGATAAACCGCTCTGACACAAGTGAGGTGTCAGTACAGCCAACTCCTGATGAGGCACTGCCTGGGATTTGTACTCAGACACTGAGTGGGAAGCCAGGCACCATCTGTTTCCTGCCTGGACAGAGTTTTATTGGGAAGGGTACCAATTTTTTTGGGCATATTGCAATTGGCAGAGACAGTCACTAGATGGGGCTGCAGGAGAGAAGAGCTCAAATCAGACTTACTGCTCCATAACCTGATGTGTTGGAGTTCAGACATTTCTGACTGGCTTATTTATGTGAGGAATCTCACTTTTCAAGACTCGACAGATAAACAGAGAATTTTAATATTTACTTGACATCCTGAAGGCCATTTGCATCAGGCCTATAGAATCTTAAAAAAATGGGTAGTTTTACATGAATCACAATTGGAGCAACAGTGTTATTGTTTCACATACAAATGACAGGAGTTGAGAGCTGTAATATTCCAGGTAATATTTGGGATTTTCTAGATGAGAGAGACTGCTGCAGATCAGGCTAAAGCAAGTTTCATCCATGCAAAGGCAATCTAATACCTATCTGCTGATTTACTTCTAGGTTATGTTTCAGCAACTTTTGTAGTAGTAGGTTCATATATAAGTGCTATTATTTTGGGTTTGTGCTTTAATTAACAGGATCCGAGTAAAATTCCACGGTGGCTAAAAATAAACAAAATCTACTACCCAGACTTCATTGTCCCAGATCCAAAGGTAAGTGTTGTCATAGTCATTTAACTCCATTTCCCAGCCCTGACATAACAATCTGTTTCATGTCCTTTAAGTGTGCAAGTTGTCTCTTTTAAAAATTAGTCTTCATACTTGGAATGGGAAATAAAGCACAACTTTTTATTTCTCAGTCTTGCAGGTGCTTTTGAGGCTAAAAGCTTCATGAGGAAATCACACCTGCAGCACTTTTGGGAAACATTCTTGTGCATTAAATGCTTTCCAGAAGTGAACTTACTTTAAATGTGAGACATTAAAAGTCTGACTTGAACAGCTGAAGCGCAGCTGTAACCCAAAAGTTGCTGTTGTTTTAGGAAATGGGTCAGTCTGCTTTATGCTTGAAAGAAAAGGTGTTATTTAGAAATTGGCATGATATGTTAGTGAAGGATCTTTGACTTAGTGGAAAAAGTAGGTTTTTCTAATTACAGTCCTGAAGGTGGTCAGTTTGTCTATCTGGAACAGGGAGGGGAGTTATTGATCAGTTGTTTCATGAGAGAACACAGGAATGTGACGTGACTTCCTCCCTGGTGTGTTCAGAAAGCCCCAGTGTGGGAGATCACGGGGGCTGAGTTCTCCAAGGCCGAGGCCCACACTGCCGACGGGATCTCCATCCGCTTCCCGCGCTGCACCCGCATCCGGGACGACAAGGACTGGCAAACGGCCACCAACCTGCAGCAGCTCAAGGTGAGCTGACACAGCACTCCTGCACCTGCTGGGCTGGGAGCTGGGACAGCAATGCATGGCTAAAATGCAGCTTTGGGTAGCAGGGGGTGAGGTGAAGGCACCTCCCGCCTGGGACTCGGGATGGCACCTTCCCTTTCCTCAGGCCGCTCGCTGGGATGTGAATGTCCCTCTGTCTCCTGAGCTGTTGTGTTGTGCCCTGTCAGGAAAGCCTGTGCTGGCAGCTGGTTGTATGAGCTCCTGTAACACCCCGTGGTGAGGAATTGCCTTCCTCAAGGAGATGGCATTCATTCTTTTTAGGGTCATTCACTTTCCCAATTGGGAGATCATTTGGGAATAGGATGTGGATAACCTGGCCCAGTCCTGGGGCAAGTGGAGCCAGCCAGGATCCCTGGGCTGCACCCACCCACTCCTCCTCCTCTGCTGATGGAACTGTCCTGGTGCCAGTCCCACAGTGAGCTGGGGATGAGCTCTGAGCTCAGGTACTTCCTGCAGTCTGGGCTGTCCTCACACAGCCTGTGGGGTGCTGGCAGCAGCTGCCAGTGCTTGTTGTGGAAACCAGGAGTGATCCAGCCCCCCTGCTGTCCTGCAGCCTGTGCAGGTAGAGGAGAGAGAGGCACAGTGCCCTCTGCAGATGGGCTGTTCCAGGGAGAGCAGCAGGCACTGTTCATCCCTCAGGCTCTGATGAATTAGTGTGTCTTGCTCTGCAGCAGAGCATGGGGATGTGGCTTTTGATTCCTCCCTGTGTGGTTTCCCTTAATGCCAAGCAGAGGGGTGGAATGCAGAGAGCTTGGACAGAGCTGACAGGAAAATGGCTACAAAGAGGTGCAGGAGAAAAATCACCCGAACAAACACTCAGGGGGGAACAAACAAGAGGAGCCCCTTTAATTGCAGTTACAGCTCCTGTCTGGTGTCAGACACTCACACTCTGTTTCTGGGGGGCAGGAGCTGTACCAGCTCTCCAAGGAGAAGGCTGATTTCAGCGTTGGTGCCGGGGAGGAGGATGAGTCCACAGCAGGCAGCAGTGGAGAGAATGAGGGGAATTCCAGGTCTTCCACACCTCACAGCAGTATTAAAACCCCCCCAAACAAGTCACCTGCGAAAGCCCAGAAGCCAGAAGGTAAGATGGTGCTTCCCAGGAGAGGAGGCCTGGGGGGTGTGCTCCGGGTTTGGGGCAGGCTGGGTCAGGATCTTTGCCTTCTGTCAGAGGCTTGAAGATCCCACAGCACCTTCCACGTGCATGTCAGGGAGAATGGGCAAAGCTGTTTAGACCCTTAGTTTGGCCTGTGCTATTCCCAGCATGGATTGAGTAGCCACAGCTCTGAGGTGTGCTGGGATTGGGAAAAGGTGGATGGAAGCAGCACTGATGATGCCGTTTTTAGGTTGGTGTTCCCTGCTCCTGTTCCTGCACGTCACATGCCCTTTGGTTAGATGTTTTTGGCCATGAACCAGTGTTTAATTTTATTTGGATGGAATTCATGCATATAATGAGACACCTGCATGGAGGTGATTTCCAGGTAAATTGAGTTTGTGTTTGTCACTGGGGAACAACGTGAAGCAAATTGCTGAGCAGTTTCAGAAAGGACAGTGTGGTGACAGCACGCAGGGCAAGTGGCAGCAGCATCCTGGAAAGGAGGCCAGGAGGTTCCCCTCTAGAAAAATGTGTCTTGCTCGTTACATTCTAATCCATGGATTTCCCAGAAAGAGGGAAGGCAACTTTTTCCTTTTACTCTCTTCACTCTCTCCCCCCATGTTAATACACAACCAGTATCTGGACAGAGCACAGAAATGAGACAAGTTTGTTTGTTTTTAGAGAGCAAAGCAATCCTTGCATCCCCTCAGAAATCCGAGGAGAAACGAGGGGAGAAGAGAAAAGCATCGGAGATGGAGGACAACGGAAAAAAGGTACAGTCGGGTGGACAGCAACCACTGTGGGGTGGGAGGAGGCTGAGGCAGTGGAGTTGTCTGTTCACTTTTGCCTTCCATCTGGAAATCCATCCCCCCTTCTCTCCCTCAGCACCCACTGCTGGACATTTTCACGGGAGTGAGGCTGTACCTGCCGCCCTCCGTGCGGGACTTCGACAAACTGCGGCGCTACTTCATCGCCTACGACGGGGACCTGGTGCCAGAGCGTGACACGGCCTCGGCCACCCACGTCATCGGGGACATTGAGGACAACCCTGGTGCTCAGCGTGTGTCTCCCAGGTGGATCTGGGAATGCATCCGGAAGAGGAGGCTGGTGGCGCCGTGCTAGCGGGGCAGGGACAGTCCTGGCACAGGAGCAGCCCGGAACTAGGTAGGTGGAAGGAAAGGTGCAGTTGTGGACAGACATAAAATGCCAGCAGAGGTGCTCACAAAGATCCACAGCAACCCTATGGAATAAATTAAAACAACTCTCTGATGAAATGTCACTGCTGAATCCCATTTTCCTGCCCATACTGGAGACCACTGCACTCACCTGGGTGCTGGTTTGGTCTCCTTGGGTTTTTAAAGTTTGGGTATTTTTATAGATAAAGAAATAAAACTGAAGCAGTTTCTCCTTTGCTCTCAGGACTTATTTTCCAAAGGTTATTCTCTGCCTGGACAGGAAAACAGACCACCCACTGCGAGACACTGTTGGCTGCAGTACCAGGATAATTTTGCTGTGTGGGTACAATTTACACAAAGGTCACGTGTCCTCCTCCTGGTTTTGCCTTTTCTCTCCTGTCCCTGACACTCCACTCAGGGCTGCAACAGGAGCATTTACACCTTGGTGTAGGTTTCATGTTAAAACCAGGACACCAAATAAGCTTCTCTTAGAGCAGCTACTGTGGCATTATCCCAGTATCCTCCTGGAGGGTTTGTTTTCCAGAATATGTTGCTCCTGCTATTCACGTTTCAACAAGTAAAAGCTGAGGAAGGAACTCCAGCACCTCGATCTTTTAGGATAACTGAGACCTCCTGGGAAGCTGTTCAAAACTATTGCAAGTGCTTGAATATTAATGAAATAAGGAAGGGGGGGGGTTGGAAATAGTTATTCCTTTTAACTGCTTTGCAAATGGCAAATGCAGTTGTTGTCAGGTAACTTTTTTCCTTCAACCTCCTCTATACTTTGTACCCTCCACCAACAATATTTAAGCAGTTTCTGGCTGAGGTTCAGCAGTAGCTGCAGGATCTCTGCTTTCTCCCCACCTGTTGTAACAGAGTCAGAAACAAGGTTAACTAAATCACATTTCAACTTTATTATAAAATTATAAACCAAACTTCCGTACCAAAACTAGTAAGTTTAACCATCATAGTACCAAGGGGGTTTAACAGAGAATAACATGCCCTTTCAAGTAGAATATTAACTTTTAAAGTCTTTAAACAATGTACAGTGTACATAGAGCACATAAATATTTCCATTTACTTTATTAGTTCAGAACATTATATTCCTTTGCATCATTAATCAGTTTCCCCCAGATTTTGATTCTCCTTGAAAAACAAGTCACACATATCCATAAGTAGAGAACCCATTTTTACAAGGAGTCCTCCCTTCAGAAAGCAGTTCTGGAGTCACTGGGTGTATCTTCTCATCCCTAAAATTTCAGGCATTGATCTGCAACTTGATTTATGTGCTGTAGAAAGTAAGCCTACCCTCTACAAGGAAAAGCACATCTGTCCATAGGGGAATAATCTTCCTGCTAAATTCCCCCAGCCCTGAGTTTATTGAAAAATATGACAACATGAATTTTCACAGTGAATTTACTAAATTCAGCACTTTGTGTATTCCTGTACCTCCTGGAGGTCCCTGTGCCCCCCCCAAGAGTAAACACAGTCACTGCTTACCTTTCTTTTTAACATGATGCACGGAATTGTACCAGTTCCTTCTCGTCCTGGAACCTGTTAAACCTTAAGCTAAAGATTAAAGAACAACCTCACCAGGCAAAGAGGTAAAACTCAGTGTTTAGTTCAGTAAACTGCAGCTGCTGCTGCCTTTTGGTGGAGTTCTGAGACCCCCTCAGCACTGCAGGGGTTCTGCTGCCTCCTGAGCCACAGATTCCTCACCTCAGGTGCTTTCCTGGCTCCGGCAGAGCACAGACCCTCCACTCCCTGCAGCTGAACTACTACTCATGCAACAGTCCCTGGTAAAAATACACAGTTTCGTTTGCTGTTGACACTGTTATCACTTACTGCACGAGGAGCTTTGGTGCTATTCCTGCAACTGCCCTTCCAGTGCTCCAGGAGCTGAGAGGGGACACTGGGATTTGTGCTGGTCCCTGCTGGCAGCCAGGCAGGGGCTGGGTTTGAACATGGAGTGATCACCTCTCCCCAGAGCCAGACAGCAAAACCCTGCAGCAGGAGGTTCCCAGATTCACAGGTGCCTTGGAATGAGAGCACAATCCCACGGTGATGCAAACTTAAGGCATGAAGATTCTGGAGCCTGGCTGTGCTGCAGCCAAACACACTGAGGGGAAAATACACCAGTTACAATCATCTCTGGCAAGTTCTTCCACCTGCACACGCTGCCCAGGAGAGCTGTGAGGGATCAGACCAGGGGCCCTCCTCCCCACCCTCACCAGCAGAAAGTACAAAATAAATGGCTTTTAATAAACAGCCTGAGGGGAACAGAACTGTAAAACAGCCCAGGAGGAGGGGGGGAAGCTGCTCTGCAGTGGTGATTGCTCATGGCTTTCTTCCATGATTCCCTTCTGAAAAGAAAAAGTCACCTGTACTTAAATAATGATTGTGTAGCACTGGAGTCCTCACTGCTCTCCAGCTGAGTGGTTCCCTCACTAAACCCTCGGGAAGACTCAAAGCCTTGGATTTGTAGCTCCTTCAGTAAGTGAAGGCAGTTCAGTTTGTGCTGGGAAGTCTGTGGAGTCAAAGGAGTCAACAACAATCAAACCAGACACCTCCCTCCCCGTGGCACAAACAAAAACCACCGCACAGGGCCAGGCTGGATGCTCACAGAGCCTCCCTCCCAACAGTTCTCAATAATACAAAGGCAACCTTCACATAAAATGATACGTTTTTCCACAATTGCACTAGGCTGGAATTAGGGAAAGCAGAGGCAGTCTGCCTGTCCTGCAAGCATAACATGGTTTTACATTAAATTAAAAATAAAAGTAAAATTAACAAGCACAGTGACATTTTAATCTTTGAAAACCAAGTTGTTGCTGGGTGTAGCCTGAGCAGCAAAACAAAGGACACTTTTTGAGACCCCAGTTCACTTTTATTATTCAGAGGAAAATACAAAGCCTCTGGAGCTGATCTTTGTGGTGGAAAGCTGAGCATCCATCTGTCCTCAGCAGAGAGGATCGAGTCATCCTGGGATGTGGGTGGTTCATGGTTGCTGGCACTGAGCTCCAGGGAGTGCAGGCACTGTGGTGTAAAGCACGATGGTGGGAAGAGCAGAGTCGGGCGTGGCTTGAGCAGGACAGTTTTCCCCAAGGCTTCCTCCTTCCCTCCCTTCCAGCGGGGTCTGTTTGTAACTATCTGTAGGATGTGGACCGTTCCTCTCCCGGCAGAGGAGGCTTCAGGGCATGGCCAGCCCTGCCCCCGGTTATGTCCTGAAGACGTGCACGGCCCTGATGACGTACTGCCGGCAGATGGGGCACTCGCTCATCCGCTTCCCGCACTTGGTGCACGTCACCATGTGCCCGCATTCCAGCAGGACACAGTCAATGGGAGCATCCATGCAGATCCTGCACAGGTTGTCCTCGGCGCTGGGCTGCCCAGCACCACCTGAGGGGACAGGAGACCACGGGTTGGTGACACAAAGGGAGGTGTGCTGGGTTTGTGTGAGCCCAGTGGGCTCCACTGAAGGGTTCCCTAATGGACTCCTGCACGTGGAAGGGCTGCAGAAGAACCCCCCTTGTGTCTGTATCTGCTCCATCAGAAGTTTTGGCTTTTCCACAGTAATTTGTGTGTGATGAAAACAAACAGCACTGAGATTCTCAGCAATGAGGCCAGTGAAGCAACACGGGTCTCTCTTCCCAAGTAACCGACAGGAGAAGAGGAAATGGCCTCAAGTTGTGCCAGGGGAGGTTTAGATTGGATATTGGGAAAAATTTCTGTCCCAAAAGGGTTGTCAAGCACTGGAAGAGGCTGCTCAGGGCAGTGGTGGAAGAAATAACCCTGGGGGGATTTAAAAGCCACGTGGATGTGGCACTTGGGGCCATGGTCAGTGGTGGCCTTGGCAGTGCTGGGGAAACAGTTGGACTTGATCTCGGAGGGTTCTTCCCTCCTACACAAATCCAGGATTAAGGATATCACTTACCAGTTTGATCGTCCGTGTCAGAAACTGCAACAGAAGAAGAGAAAGTGATTTGGTGAGAACCAGCTGGGACAGAAACGTTACCAGGCAGGGGCTGAAAGCCCTGAGGGAGTTGCTAAACCAAAACTGCTTTCTGCTGATCCCCACGAGAGGCTCAGGCTGGGCTCTAAACACGACAGGTTTAACAGCTGGCAAAAAACTTTCTCCTATCCTGAGCTTACACAACACTTAAGGCTTCCCAGAGATAAGCAGCACTCCAAAGGCATGTCTCAAGACATGTTTAAGACAGCCCTGGAATGTGTGCAGAGTTTGGCTCCCTAGTGCTGCACCTGCAGCAGCCCCTGGTGCCAGTTTCTTTGGTGTTACACAAGCACCAGGATTGCTGGGACACACACAGAGGCAACTGTGATTAAGAGAGAAGGATAAATTCTATCAAAAGCACAAGATACAAGAATATAAACCGAAAGCAGGTGTCTTAAATCTTGTATCATTTATAGAGGACAATGCTTAAAGAGATGTGTTAAAGGAAACAACAGTAGTGTGGACAGCACAAACCTATGAAATCAGTGTTAAAATAAGTTTCTCTTGTAAATAATGTACAAGTCTGTGGTTTTTAAGTAATGAAGTGCAAACTGGCACCTGAAAGTCAAGCCAGGTACATTCTCTGTGCCCCTCTATCCCCTCACCTCTCCCTGAGCAGGCCCAGCGTGTGCAGCAGGAACGCTCTTGACATAAGACAGAGTCGAACCCCAGCTGTGCAGCCTGTCCTGAGCTCATGCTCTGAATTTCCCAGCTGCTTTCTGGTGGTGGTTTCCTGCCTGGGCAGGGCATTTCCCTGATCACTTCCCCAGTTACCATGAGTCCAGAGGGAAGAGCTCAGCCCAGGCACACGGCAGCTGCTCTGCGGGTGAGGCAGTGCCCCGTGGGATCTGCCACAGCCACACACCATCTGAGGTGAAGGGTGCACAGCTCTCATGTTGCTGCCACAGGGCAGCAACTGTCCAAAGCTACCAGGAGGCTCTCCTCAAATAACTACGAGTAGTGGTGAGCAGAGTTCAGCTACTTTCACTCTGATGTGTGTAAATCTCCCTCCTCACTTGCATGAAACAGAAATATTAAGTTCTATTTCCTTCTACAACTGTTACAAAAAAGGGAAAACCTGGAAAACAGGCACACATTGGCTAAGTTTCTCACCTAGATGCCGAGGGTCTTTCTCTCTGTAGAGACGGGTCACCCTCTCCATCAGCTCCCACTTTTCACAGCAGCCTTTGTAGGTGACGAAGTTGCGGGCGAGGATTTCCTTCAGCTGCCGCACGGAGAGCGCGTTGATGTCCCCGACGCTCCTCAGGTCGGAGAGAGAAGCCTTCCTCCCCAGCACCAGGTTATCTTCAGAGTCAGTAGACTGGAAGGGAACAAAGGTGCAATGATTCTTGTCCTCAACACCTGAACCCACGATTTGAATCAACGTTCAATATCTGCATGAGCAGGAATTCGTGTTTGGATGAATATAACTGGTTACTCTGAATTCCTCCGTCAGAAACACAAGACTTAAGACAGAAATAATTTCTATTATCGGTGTCCAAGTGACACCAGTTCCTTCTCTACGTGCAGGACAAGGTGCTGCCACAGGAGGGGGTTGGTTGGGTCTGCCAGTGGTCAGTCTCAGTTACTGTTCAGCCACTCATCTCTGTGGTAGCAAATACAGCCTAGGAAACCCGGTATTCCTTGTCATCCAGTTCCAGGACACACAAACCTGTGTCTCCTCCTCCGCTGGTGCTTCCTCTGCTGCATCCTCAACTGCTGTCACACCGACTGGGCTCGGAGGCACGTGACCATTTGCCTACAAGAGGAGATAAAGGTTTCACCAACGGTGTGTCTGTGGGTGTCCGGAGGGAAATCAGCTCCAGCGCAGTGTCCCTGCAGTCCCTGGCCACTGGAAGGACAAGTGCAGCACAAGGTACAAGCCAGGCACGCTCACAGAGTATTCCCAGTGCAGCACTCACACAAACAAAACTTTCTGAAACTGAAGTGCAGCTTCTGAACCTTTAAAGCCTCAGTACAGAACCTGTGCAGTAAAAAATCCCACATGATGCTCTTGTGAGGCTGGATCAGGAGGAGACCAAATTTATACATGTGTATATATATATATATATGTGTATATATGCAATCCTTCCCTGAGTGTCAGAGCTCTCAGTGCAAGGCTCTGTACAACCCTCTAACACAGCTCAGAGTCTCCAGATCTTCACAGTAACCAGACAAACCCCTCCTCAAGTGGGTTCTGGAGTGGGCAAACAGGAGACTCTGAGTGAAGGACCAGCAGCAACAGAGCTGGAGGAGAAGAGCTGAGCAGCTGCTCTGGGCTCTCCATAAAATGAGCAGTGTAATTGTATCTGACTCAGCCTCAGCAGCCACCCTTCCCCTCTGGTTTCCTACTGACAAAGAGACTGTAATGTTACCATCCTACTTATCCAGGTGGGGACTTGTTAATATTTACAGAGCACAAGAGGAACAGTAACCATCAAAGAGCCCGAGCTGCAGCAGGATGTCATGCAAGTAGAGACAAGAAGCTGAAATGTATCACGGGGCAGTCAGGGAAAACAGAGCTGGTAAAAACTGGAATGGCAATATCCAGAAAACCAGGGAATTAAAATGCCTTTTAATGATTTGTAAAAAAACGTTCTCCCAGGAAAACTCCTCCTTTGAACTAGACTTATCTGCTGAGGAAGCAGAAGGTACACACATTTTCAGGGAACTAAATACACCTATTAACTTTGTAATAGGACAAGGAGCAGATGTCAAACACTGAGTAAACTTCCCACAGCAGAAAGCAGAAAGACAAACAAAGCAAGGTCAATAAAAAATAATTAAGCTCAAATGCCCCTGACGAGGTTTGTCAGAACTGCAGGTTCATCATAAACCAAAGACTTGGTGACAGACTCAGGGTTTGTTTGGTTTGTTTTCTATTGATCTGAGTGCAGGAGACACCAAAAACCTCACCCGCTTCCTATCATCTTTCTCATCAGCTCCAGCTCCCAAAGTGCTTTAGACTGTGCCTGCTGTGTGGCACAGGAATTAAAGAACAATATCAACCATTTCATTACACCTGCATACGGTTGTCAGGAGTTCTCAGCCCCAAAGGACCAGCCACAGGAGCATCTTTGTGGCAATGCAAGTGTGGACCAGAGAAAACCCATCCCAAACCAGTGCTGTTGCTCTGAGAGTGAATGCTTGACATACTCAGCACTGCCCACCAAATTAAAATCCACTAATGAACGGCACATCAAAATTAGTGACAGCAAGTCACAGCTTTACACAGCAAAACCACAGGCAACATCTTAGGAGTTAATCCAAAACCAGAGATGAACGAGTTTGCAAAGGATGGTTCTGGCCAGAGACTGTACCTGTTGGTGCTCCTGAGCTACTGAACTTGAGATGGGCTCTGTAGACACCGAAGACTCCTCGAGTGAGGTAGAAGAAGACAGGCTGGCTGGGGGGTGACTCACAAAGTCTTGCTGTCCAGAGGCTCTGGTGTTAAATGTGTTTGTTCTTATCTGATCCTCCTGGCTAATTACAGGCTGCTGGCCAAGGATCAGAAACACCAGGTCCTCCTTTTCACGACAAAACTCTGTGGAGATCTCGTGGAGGGCCAAGTAGTCTCGCAGGTCCTTCACCTTCATCTTTATCAGCTCTTCCCGCTGGAAGGCCGTGGCTCGGAAGCGCTGGCAGAGGTGGCAGAGCAGGGGCCCCCCCTCAGGCTGGTTGGAGCAGGACGTGCAAAAATTCTTCTTACAGTCCAAGCAGATGTGCTGGTAAAGAGAGGGGAAAGGAATCAAACCCATCCTGTGCCAGCGGGACACGGTGACCTCCCGTCCGGGAGCCAAAGGGAGCAGCAGCCTCTGTGAAAGCACAACCAAATCCTTGGGATTTAGGGAAAAGTGCCAAGTCTGTTCCCCGTGTTCCTAAATGAGGAAAAGGACCGATCCCTGAGCAGATCTCTGCCTTCCTCACGGTTCCTGGAGAAGCCCCACTCACATCCCATTTCCCCAGAATGGAGCGTTACATTCCCAGTCAGTTCCCTCACATGGCAGGAGTTTTCCACACCTGCTCACTCACTTTGAGCCAGAGGAAATCAGGACATCTCTCTAAGGGAATCTCTGTCTTGCACGTGGATTCCAGCTATTTGTGCATATTGCTCTGTTGCATTTAGAAAGCTCCAGCATTGGAGGGAACTACTTAAAAACATTTCTCTCTTTCATAAATGTAATACTTGCTATAAATGACCTCCCTCCCCAACCCCTTTTTTCCCCCTCCAATTTGCTGCAATCACTAAATGAATCTTTCTTTCCCCATAAGAGGGAAAGGGAACAGCAAAGCTTACAGTGTCTAACAGACATCAAAGAACTCAGCGTTTATTTAAACAACAAAAATAGCTTATTTTGAAAATAATACACCCACTGTGTGCCAGTTAGTGCTAGACAGAAAGTGTTGGAAGTTTTGGAAATATTAGGCCCCAGACATTTAAAAACTTTACAGATTAAATTCTGTTCTTTAATGTTTATATTTGATACTGTTCTGATCTTGTCACTCAGGGCTCGATTTTCAGAAGTTCCAAGCACTCACAGTCCGTGTTGACTTCTGCAGAAACTTGACTGTTCAACACTTTGGAAAGGCAAATTCTACATTTTCCAATAGGAATAGCAGCAGAACAGCCACATTACGTGCCTTTTAAAAAGCCCTGAGGGAAGAAAGAAGTGGTTTCAGTGCTGGTTAAAGAAGGTGATTCAGAGTCTCAGAGAAGCCAAGCACTCCTATGAAATCCTGACATCCTGCTCCTTCCTTTGTGCAAGGAAAAGAGCACACGTGGAGTTGGAGAAGCAACAAATACAAACTCAAGGACAAAAAAAAAATTGTTTTATAATAGGTTCTAGTGATTAAAGAACATCTCTAACTACACAGTTCAAAGAGAGCAGATGTTTCTCATGTTTTACAGGGTGTAAATACCCTACTTGCTTACAAAAGCTCCTTCTGATCCCCTGGCAGCCCCCTGGCTCCCCACACACCCTTACAATTAACACCAACAGGCCTCTCATTTAGACCCTGGAATACACTTACAGTGACAGTTAATGGAAAGAATCCCCATTTCCTGCCCAAGCACTTTAAGACATGAAAATTTCTACCACAGAGAGAATCTCTGGTCATGCAAACTTGAAACCTCATCTCAAGAAGCCTGTTTGGGGGCCTGCCAAGGAAAAGTGACTTTCATCAATCACAAAGCAAGGCAGGAAGGGCAATTCCCACAAAACATCCAGTTTGGAGAAGCTTTCCTTAGCTTGGTCATCATAAAAGCCATTGATATGTAATTTATTCTGACCCTGTGATTGCAGGAGCAATCCTGTTTCTCCAGAAGTTTTCAGGGCAGAGACAGGATCTGTTTGTGTGTCTAGGGCATGGGAACAAACACTTCACAAAGGCAGAGAAGTGGAAAGTAACCTCATTGACAACTTGCCCTCTCTCAACTGCCCATCTGGGGGGCAGAAATCAGTTCTGGCAGAAATCAGAACTGAGATGAAAAAAACCTAAACAAAACCAAAAAAAACCCCAACAATAAAACCCCCACAAAATACCCCAAAAACCCCAAACAACCCCATTTTTTCTGGCAGGGGGAAGCCTCCCCATGCCTTGCAGATTGCCAAACCTGCTCCAAAGGGAACCTCTGCATTGCCAAGGACCTTCCAGCCAGAAAAGCCCTGCTGGAGCACTCCCATCTTTAGGTGTCACGTAAGCAAGCCCAGCACAAGGGCTGTGTTACCCAAAGTGTTCCTTGCAGGCCATCAACAGTAGTGACAGCCTGCCTTGGTTATCAAATGATACATTGGAGAAGTCAAAATAAAGCCAGGCGTGTCTCTGGCTTATCAGTTCAGCACTAGGCTTCATCTGCAGACAGAAACACTCCCCAGCCTGTATCTGAGCACCAAGTGTTCAAACAGGCACGTGTGGGGCACAGCTCAGCTTCAAGCAGCTTTTACAGGTTTGATATATTTGCTGAACTCTGACTACAAGGGCAGTTACTGGAGGCTCTTCAGAATGATTAAAGTGTTGTTATAAATTAAAGCCTGCTCCTAAAAGGTCAGGCCATGTCCAGGATGGAAGCTGCTCCTGGGTGTTTGCTCTGACAGCCCATCTCCCAGAGACACCAGGATGGGGCTCTGGTTCCCTTGGCTCTTCTCCGTGTGCAGGAGAACACCAAGTGCCAACATTCAAGCTTTCACTGCTACAATGCAGAACAGCAGGCACTGGATCCAGGATAACTCTTCCCACAAGTATTTGTGAGGACACATCACATCGATGAGGGCAATGCTGAACACAACACTACAGAGTCCTGTGCAGGGACAGCACCATTCCAGCTGCCCCAGCACCAGGAAAAGTCTAAGCATACCTATAATACCCCAAATGTGTCACCATGTATGTCCAACCCCCCCAGTATATTACCAAAGTTTGAATTTCCAGTGATTTCTGGAGCAACAACACTTCTCAGTGCAAAAATGCATCAACATCCCTGTTCCATGAGAGGAAAGCAACAGCCCTGCCAAGTCTTCCCATTTCCCACATGTATCCTCGTGCATGAATAAAAAGGTGCAAGGAAAACCAGGTTATGAACTTTCCCATCTAACCTAAGAGGGCTTTGGCCAAAATTCAGTATTAGTTGTGCATTCTCACATTCTTAAGTTCAGTAACATGCTGCAGGATCCACAGAATGTGGATGTAGAACAACTTTCCTCCCTAAAACATTTTCAAGCAGCATTACAGGACCCACCATGCCCAAACAATGCAAATCCAGGCAGGATTTGCTGTCGAACTAAAAGTCTCGTGGCAGCAATTATTTGGGCATCTATATACTCACAAATGGAGTTCACAAACAAGATAATATAAATTTGGGGTTGGATTTGGGTTGGTTTTTTTTTTTCTTTTGCTTCAGCAATTCTACACACACCCACAATAAACTTCCCTGGCTTTTTAGCTGGAGCAGATGAAAGCAAAAACATTACTAAACTTCTTGCTAGAACGTAGGTATTTCTTTTTTAAAGGACATTAGTGTTTTTAAACAGCAATAAATCACGTTTAAGCTAATGCTCCTTTAAGTGATTATCAGCATCTTGCCTTTCTTCTTTCAGGCCCGGCAAAGCCAAGCCTACAGAAGGTTAAGCATTTCCAGTCGCATTAAGGATGCCTAACTGTGAAAGAATAACTGAAGACCCAGAAGTGTTTTCCCACATGGAATGTCCTCAAAGCAGAGGCCTCTAACGAGCGGTTGGTTCAGGGAAGCAGCTGAACACTGCCAGCACTCACCTTGCTGGCCGAGCTGTCGAAGTGCAGCCCGCAGGCTTTGCAGCTCTGCTCGGGAGCCGTGGGAGAGGGGAAGGAGCTGTAGCCGGGGTTGGAATAGGCCTGGGCTCGGGCTGGCGGCGGCTGCGGCTGCATCTCCTCGGCTGAGCCGTCCAGACAGAACCAGTTACAGCAGCTCGCCCACATAGTAACTGCGAGGGGAAAAACAGGTTAGGAGTGACAGGGGACACGGGCTGAACTGCAGTTACACTGCCCACCATCGTTCATTGCTAACAGGGTCTTAGTTAATGATGATCCTTCCTCTGCAAAACCCACACGCCCAGTCCAGCACGATGTGCCTTCGGTGGGAAGGCACAAATACAGTCCAGGACAGTTATTACTAGAATTTCATGTGAAGATAAGATAAATTTTACGTTCCACTTGGCTGTAGGAGATTCTGATTTGCTGTAACAGGCTGTCTCTGTTTCACATAAACTGCAATACCTGGGATTTGTGCATCAGGAAAAGAACATAGAAGCTGGAATTATGTGGCATAGAGCAGTAAAATAAAATCATGGATGGTTATTCTTCAGCTTCATCCTAAATCCCTCTACAGATTTACAGCTACAATATCTAAAAAGATAAAATAAAAGCAAGGGCAATGGAGCCACTGATCTCACATAGTGCTGTTCTTAGCTGAATTTACAGCATCACGAGGCTAAATCATCACACAGCGAGTCAATACCAGTAATGTAAGAAAAATCAAATACTGGCTTCCAGTAACTTCCTTGGGAAAACAACTGTATCTGAGACACACAATCAGTTGTTTATTTTTTTTCAAGTCAAATTATATATACACACATACACACATATATAAACACACATGTACACTTACCTAAAATCCTAACAGTCCAGCCAAAAGGCTCAGTTTTGAAGTCTCCCAGGACCACCTATGCAGCAGTATTTCAAAAATACACTGCTATAAACTTGCTTTTGGGAGTTTACAAAGAAATCTGAATTCATCTGGGCATTCAGTTTCTGGAGCACACACCATGTGTCATCGCTTATGGGTAGGCAGAATACAAATTGCCTCCTCTGCATTTCTGCTCTCACACAGGAGTTCCTGGACTATGCTTCTTCTGAGTCTTAAAAATCAGGTCCATCACTGACAGCTGCTCAGTTTTATAAACTTCTGGAAATCAAACATCTTTAAGCTACACAGCCAATGCACTCCTTTCCCCTCTGTCAGTATTGCCACTGTGAAACTCCAGATTCCCAAGGGAACAGGGCTGGTATGAATCCTAAAGGTTATTTGCTATAATATACCAACACACTGTTCTGTTCTTTTTCTTTTTTTTTTTTTTTAAGCAGTGTTAAATCTTTTGGGCTGATGCAGTCGAATTGGGAAGCTTTTGCAGTCTGGTGCTGTTCCAGTATCTGCAGCTTTAGTGGCATCTTTAATCCTTTCAAACATCTCGCTGAATTTGGCTGGTCAGAGTTCCTGCTGTCCCAGACACAGCCTTTCAAATCCCACAGTGGGAGCTCAGCCCGGAGCCCTCCCTGCAGGATCAGCACATTGCAACGTTTCAGTGGAAATCTCCCCGTTCACGACAGGATACATTCCTGGTGTGACTGATGTGCACATCCTGCACTGCAAACTGCACTCAGACTGGCAACCAGATCTCAATAAATAGTGTAAAGTGCACTTAGGCTGGCAACCAGATCCCAATAAACACATGGAGGGAATAACCTATCACTCATGTGTATCAGCTCTGCACTGCAATCAAACACGTACTTTAGATGGCATAGATAAAAGCAACAATTACCCTTTTTCTCTCTGCACATTAATTTTCAAGCTCTCAGTGCCACTGAGGAGTTAACACAGCCTTTATACTGCAAAAATACGGAAATTCTAGTTTAAATTATGCTCTTCGGAGGTTTAATTTGTTCCTGGGAATTGCAAATCTAAACAACATTAGAGCTGCACAGCCAAACAAACCTTCACAACCTCCACAGCAGTGGAAAACTGTGTCCAAAGCTAAGCTCCCTTCCTGTTTCAAGGACCCCTGCAAGCTGAAGGCCACCCACGATAACAGAATACACAAATGCTACTGCCTGCCCCCAAAAACTGTTTTCCTAAAAGAAGACAGCCTACTAATTCACTCTGGAACATTGCAACATGTCAAACATTGGGAAGAAAAACACAAGGCAGCGAACAAACTGGGATAAAGCAAGACAGAGCTCAGCATTCAGCTGGGGTTGTAGCTCTGTGACTGCCAGCAAAGTAAAAGGCTGATAAAAAGGCTCAGACACTGCTATAGAAGAACCTTAATCCTGCTCAACTTCAGGAGCATGGAAGGGAAATGTCCACAAACAACTAATAACCAGGACTGTCCTCTGATCTGGAACATTTTTCCAAAGGTATCTCCTTTCTTGAAGGAGGGCACATCTCTGTTCAACAACAAGAAATACAGGTAAGACTCAGCAGCTGCTCCAAAAGGGATTTTTCCTTTGTTCTGTACAAGATCAGCTTCAGACCTGAGGAAACAAGCCCTGCCACTGGGAGAGCACTTGGCAAGCAGAATTTCACAATGAAATTTCAGGATGGCAGTTTCCTTGGTAACTCCACAGCCAAATTACTCCCCGATTTATTTTCTTACCCATTCAGAGGTACCTGGTGAGCACCATCCAGGAACTGCTCATTTCCCTGGGTAGTTGTTACAGATGTGGCAGAGTGTGAGGGCCAGAACTGGAAAGCCCTGCCCTGTGCAGAGCCTGACTGTGCTCTGCAGATCAACACCTCTTCTGCACCCAAGGACTCCACAGCTACACTGAGGTGACACAGAAATGCCCAGTGGAAAGGGCTGGGTAAATACTTCCAGTAACCTGACTAATATCAACGTGACAGCTTGGAAATGTTAATGACATCATGGATTTCAGGAATCCTCAAGGAATACCTTGAATAAAAGATGTTGACTTACTGGCAGGGCTGACACGACAGGCACTACTGATCCCAGCATTATTCCTGGACAAGATGCTCAGATGGGCTAATGGGAGCCACAGAAACAACTGTTCCACCCACGGACCCCAGCGTGGGTTTGGCAAACTGGAAGTCACCCAACAGTGACTTCTGGCAGCCAAAACCTACCTGCCCTAAATCCTAACTGCCTCTTGCACTTGGAGCATCTGCCAGAGCAAAGGGAGAAGGAGTTTCATCAAGGGTGGAGACACAAGATCAAAGAGTCTATCCCGGACTTGCAAACACATCCACCCACATGGCAATCATCACCTTGGGAAGGGGGACTGTTTTATCTCCTTTCTTGAGCTGCTCTAAGAGAGGCCAGGAGAAATCTAATAAATATTGGCAGGGAGTTGCTTGCCATGTTCTGTGAGCAAAGCAGTGCCAGCACTCCCTCGTGCTCTGCTGGACTGCTTTTTAAATTTTATTTATTTATTTTTCCAGTATGAAGCTGTGGATGCCATTACTCTCTGCATTGAATTTAAAGAGAAGGATGACATTCATTTCATCACCTGTTCATTAACACATTCTATACAACACCATGAGTTCTGTATAAATTTGCAAGCATGATTTAATTCTGGAGGCAAAGTTTTCCTCCCATACACAGCTGAAGACAGGGTTCCTAATGCAGGCCTGGATTCTTATGCTTTCCATCTTCATTAAAAAAAGTGTTTGAACTCGGGTTCTCACTATATGTGCAGTGTTACTGCCATAACCTTGCTAGCTGGAGTATCAGAGACCACTGCCTACACACAGCAGTTATTACACATGTTATTTGGATTTTATCAAAGGGTAGGCTGTGGCTGCAGAGGGAAACTGTGGTTTATGTTTGAATATAGAAATTCCCTTAATTTTCCTAAGGGTACAAACAACAAGGGAGTAGAACAAGCAAAAGGAACATCTTGGAATCAGTGAGCTTTCAGCTCTGTATAATAAAGCTCTGGAGGACCGGGTCTGGCTTCTTTTCCTGACCACTCAGGAATTCAGCAGCTGGAATGCAGTAGCACCAATGAGACACTTAAGGGATCAAAAGGAACTGAGCTCCCAGAAGCAGCTGATTTTACTCCCACATGAGGAGAAGCCACAGGAACAAGTACTTCTGCTCCTGAGAGGCCTTTAACCGCTGGAACAGCAGGGCTGATGACCCTTGAGGCTCCTGCACATGGAGCAGGGTGCCAAAAAGGGAGGGAGATGCAAGATAGCAGCTTCCAGTGGTGTTTGCTCATCAGCCCCAAGAGCTGCCTCACACCTCCTAATTTAGAGAAGACTCTGCTCACCACAATGAGCTGCTTTTCCATCAACTCCCTGAGCCATCAAGCTCCTCTTTCCACCTCATTCATCAGCAGACCATCCTCCTTGCTACCTCCTTACTGCCTTCAGAACCTGCTGTGATCAACTATAGATGTCCCACAACAACACCTGTCCAGCCTGGCATCCACTGTGTGGCCCCACAACAGCAAAGCCACGTTCATTGGTAAGACACCACTTTCAAGGCAACACACCCAGACTGGGATTACACTGTTCCCAGAAAAAGGCAGTGTGGCTTTAAAATATTATAAAATTATTATTAAAATATATATGTATCCATAATGCACTTTTAAAAGTACTATTTTCATTATTAATCCATGCAAAATCAATCAGATCCCATTTTCATGAACGCTGTTCTGAAATGGTTGAAGTATTTCATGAGTTAACCACCTCATTAGTGGCATTGGACAGTTGCTCTTGTTACAATTTACTACTTTTTTTTCCAGTAAACCTGCACTGATAAGAAATCCCTTGCTAAAATTAGTTTCACTAATAACCTAGTTTGGTCAAAAATTAGTTTTTACTTGATAACAGAGCTATAGAATAATCTGCTCAAAAGCCATTTATGCATGAAGCATTATTTTTATCAGCCTGTGTCCCAGGCACAGAGACCTGAATTATGATAAATGGGAGCAACCATATGTTGGGACAGCTGGAAAAGTCAGCAAATGAGCCATTCACAGGAAGGACAAGGGAAGGAGCTGCCAGTCTGAGCACAACATGGTGTCTCAAGCACTACAGAGCATGAGAAAAGGAAGAGATGGGACCAGCCCTGGCTGTCTGTCCCAAAGTATGTGCATGTCACTTGCTGGATATAACAACTGGATTGAGCACATGAGATTTTTATGTAGGGATGGAATAAAATGTGTATATGAGTAAAGGCAGTAGTTCACCTGTGCCCAAGGTGACAGCATGCACACCTTGAAAAAAATGAGCAATTAAACATCAGCACTGCATCACAGCTAGAAACAGGGGTATGCAGGGGGCAGAGACACAGAGATTCGGGGCTGGAAGGAGGAGACATTTTTCCATTTTGTTCTGTGCCTTCCAAATGTCTGCAGACATTTCCCATCTCTAACCACCCAAGCATACAACAGCAATAATCCTTACAAAGACAAATGCACGATTGCTCACCAGTCTGATCAGCAACTTTGATGTGAGTCTAAAGCCTTCTGGGTGAGAACGTGCCCAGCTGTGCAGGCAGAGTGTCCAGCTCAGTCCACGCTGAGCACAGTCACCACGGGGTGTCCAGGGTTCCTGTGGCTCCTTGCTGAGGATTCTGTGCATCCAGGAGTGCCTGTGCTGCCGGGCTGCCCTGGAACAGCCCCCACACACCTCCACCAGCTGCTTCCGACGGCCAGACACCGGCACTCCATGTCCATGTGCCGGCTACACCTTCCCTGCTGGATGCACAGAGTGCCAGGCTGGAAGTGCAGCCTGTGCCCTCCAGTAATAATCCATCCTCAGACCCCCTTCAACACCTCAGAGACGCCTCCAACAGACTCTGGGGGTCAGGGATCTCGGCAGACCCAGCAGGTCCCAAGGCGTGGAGCCAGGAGCCGGCTCCAGGAGCGTGGCACACAGCTGGGCTGGGTGGCTGTGCCCTCACTGGGTGCACTGCGGCTCCGGAGCACGGGAATCTGGCTGTGCACCAGCATTTTAATGAAGGAAGTGACATCCATTTACCACGGAGCAGAAAGTAAACAGGGCAGCCCACTGGGGCAGGGAGCAGAGGGAGCAGGGAAGAGCTGGAGCGGGGCCACAGCAGCTCGGGCACAGCCACACACGGCTCGGTGAAACGCCTGGAATTACTGCTGAGCTGAGGGAAGCACCAATAAAACTTCCCAGTTACGTGGCACAGAGCAAACCATCGCGCACACAGAGACCCTTTCATGCTGCTATAGCCTGGTTTACGTTGAGTAAACCATCTGCAAGGTAAGCCCTTGGAAAATTTGCTTAGGTGAGAGGAAAAATAAGAGTTCTTAAGGGTTCTAAGGACATTCTGCAGCTGTATCAGTGTTTATCAACATGCTCTGAGTAATTTGCAAGCTCCCTCCCAGCAACACTCGATGCTCTGTTTGGTAGAAGATTTCCAGGCAGATCTCCAGCGAAAGCACCTGAAATCCCACCAGCACAAAGCAGCTCAGCTTCAAGCACCTCTCTGAAACTAGAGAGCTGCACTTCCCCCCTGACGATGGAGAGAATGGTTCTGTAAAGCTGTGTGATTCACAGAGCAGTTCCCAGGAAGCCGATTCCAAAACAGACACTCTCTCACTTGACTCCCAGCCTTGCACCTGAACTGCAAACTCACCACTCACCTGCTTTCCCTCTTCCCCACAGCACAGGTAACACCAAGTTTTCCCCATTTTAACGTGAGAAGCTTGGAAATCCTGTATTGTAAGGAGCTGGGTACCTGGGGTGAGTATTATTTCAATATAAACTGTTTATTTGGACCCGAAGTTGCGTTTTATATATTGAAAAATATTTAGATAAAAAGCTCTTCTTGCTCTTAAATGTAATTAGGTCTGGAGACATCTGCCAAAATGGAAATTCAACAGCCTCCTGCCTTTGCAAGTGACATTCTTCCAGCAAGTTAACACAAAACAACTTGATTAATGAAATCATGTGACTGGTTTTAGAAAATTATTTATCTTACCCAGTCTGTCTCGATTCCTTAGTCCCATGCCTCTTTCCAAGGAATGTGCTGTGACCTCAGATAGACTTATCTCCATTCCACTCTCCTGCTATGCTGAAAAACAATTCAAATTCAAAAAGCCCCTGTGCTCTTTCCCACTAGTTTGATATTCATCAGCAAGACTAAATTAGTAAGCTGTGATATACAGCATGAGCCAAGCCAGGAAGAGAAGAAAGGAAACTCTGGAGAAGTAAAATTCCAGAGTACTCAGTTTTATTGCCATTCCCACCCTTCCAGCATCTTGTGTGGGTATATCTGTCTTTGTCCCACACTCAAAACTGGCAGTGAAAGTGGAAGCTGTCCAGGAAAACTTTAGCAAGGAGCAGTCCAGGAATCCTAGACTATCACCTACCAACTCAACCAGTCCTTTTTATTACAGAGGAAAAGGGCCATAATGGATTTGTTTCTCTATTCATTCACATCATCACAGGTCTTCTCAGATTTAGTTGCAGCGGGTCACTGCTAAAACTGTAATTGCAATAATTGCAATATGTAGCAATAAATTGCTCAAGGAAAACCTGGACATTTAAATAACTGTGTAGCTTCCTTAACCAGTTTTAATCCAGGAAAGCTGTCATTCCATACTCTCCAGACTTCATCTCAAAACCCACCCAGACCACTATTCCATGACATTCATGTGACAATAGCTGGGGGAGGTTTGTTGGGTCCATGCCCACCTGGAAGCCAGGAAGGGGCTCCAAAGGGACAGCAGAAGCTTTTCAGGGAGTCTCCTCCTCCTCTCAATGTTACAAATACCTCACTCTCTCAGCAAATTTTACAATGCCCAGAATAGAAAGTTGCTGAAAATAATTTTCTGCTGTGCTGCAGAAGACTGAGTGACTTCAGCATTTGGGTATTGCAAACAAAGAGGAGCAGATCCACAGTTTACCCAGGGACATCCTGGGAACAGCTCTGACTCACCTCAGCTTCCACCACTGTCAGATGGTTCTAATGATACTCTTCTCCTAAATGGGGGAATGCAGGGAGCTGGAGAAATTATGTCAATTTGTGTTTTCATCACATCACTACAGTTCCCACTTGAGATGAAAGGAGATCGAGCTATTGCTGTTGAAATCCTTGGCCCCAGAGGCCTCTGCATATGGAGGCAGTTGGAGGGAGAAGAAAGAGGTGCATTATCCCAGACACAGCTCCTCAAGCTTAAAACAAGCCTGACCCCCAACCAGCAGAGAGGTGGGGACACAGAAAACTGCAGTGATGTGCACAGAAACCCTTGTCCCACCTGGTGCACCAGGATTCTGAGAAGTGGAATCCTCTACAGCAGCTGTTCCTAAAATGGAGACAGTTTACAAGCACAGCCTTAAGTCTTCCACTGTTACTCATCCAAGAGCTGAGACTGGGTTGGAGGTGGGACAGGATCAGCCAGAATTGCATGAACTGTCCCTGAAATTAGGATTACAGTTGGCACTAATGGTCTAAAGACTCCGGGCTGTCGCTGTGTCTCCAACACCCAGAACTGAGTGTTTGCTGATAAACTTCAACACCAGTTGGAAATCCCATAAATTACTTGTCATGCCAAGCTTCAGGTTTATTTTTAAAGAGTAAGCTTCTAAATCTTCCCCCTCCCAAAACTAAAATATAGTTTCAAAATTGCTCACTCGCAAAACCTACTCTTCTCCCCCCCTTTATTCCAGAAGCTGTCAGTAAAAAATCAACCTAAACCCCATGGAATTTATACAAGTGGAAAAGTGCACATGCAGTAAGACTGCATATAGCACAGCTCTGTGCAGACTGGCAGGCAACCTCTAACCTATTTAACTGGAGCCTGAAAAAAGATAATTTTTATTTGGCTGGACTGAAACAGATCTGGATGTATGTAACTGAGGCACATCATAACAAGTACAAACACTGCAGACTCATTTCACAGCTATGCCTACTCCAAATTAACCTGAATTCAAATCCAAACTAGGTGCTGAAATAGAATAAAATGCAACTGCAGACACGTACAAAGACCAGCACACGCGTCACATCCGAAACAGTGTGGGAAGCTCTGCTCTCCCAGACTGCAGAAAATACTTCTGAATTAGTCAGGAGTTAAAAAAAGGTCCAGGATATTGAATATAAACCTGAAGACTCGTTTTGTTACTGAGACAACAAAAGATATCACAGAAAAGAAAGTGAGTTTATTTATGGTCCAGTCACCTCATCTGTGGCCGAGTTTAAACGCCCCACCCTCTTGGGAAGGAAGTTAGTACAGGTGGAACTTTGAGAGGCACTTTGAAGCTGCACTCTTAAAGCATTTCTGTAAATATTATCTTTGTGCCAATCTCCACTTAGCACTGGAGCATTTGAAATCAGAACTGCTTCCGAGCAGCCCTGGGGAAGAGCTGGAACACTGAGGGAAAGTTCAAGCCTTACCATCCCTGTCTGCCAGCAGGACCAGCACGAGCTCCTTACAGCATTCCCGGGGCAGATGTTGTGGAAATGTCCATTTCCAGCCATCCACAGTGTTTGTTTCTAGGGCTGAAGGATTGTAATCAGTTCCTTTACCACCACCCCTGTTTGACTGCCGTGCTTCTCTCCTTCCAGCCTCAACCTCTGCAGAATATTAAGGACTAGGAAACCCAAAATAAAGCAGCCTGAAATCCAGGCTTTAGTCAAACCTAAGCATGAACAGGCCCAACATCCATCTGGTCCTGTGTTTTTGGTTACTGAGTAGAGGGGTCAGATCCCCAGGAGAGTCTGCAAGAGCAGGTACAGGAGCTCACCTACATTATCAGCACCAACCACTCAAGTAAATGTACATTTGTCTCTTGGAATTAAAGCCATTATCCCCCAAAAAAGGTAGTTCTCCTTTACTGCCATGTCTCTATACATATATTATGGCAGAACATTCAAACTCCTTGTCAAGCCTTTTCAGCACCTGTGTGCAGTGCCAGCAGAGGCCGGACGGGCATCCTTTGATGGCACCGCTCACCTAATCCTGCTAAATCCATGGGATCAAACAGAAAGCCCTGAACATGGAATCACTGCTGGATCCAACCTGTATAAAATATATTTTCACAATAGACTGGGAGGACAGGAGGTAATGAAAGCTTCAGACAGGTCGGGGACCTGCACCTCCTGGATTCCCTACCTTTGTCCCGGAGAGGAAATTTCCCATATATGGCCCAGGCCCACAGGCAGCTCGGGGGCACATTTCAGTGCAGGGCTTTTGGCAAGCCCAGGCATTCAGACACCATGAGTCAGTGCTCCACAAACCACTGGGTCTTACAAACCAATAAATCTACTGTGGTTTGTTGGTTTTTTTCCTCGACCTTTGCAGCGCACAGACATCATCATCACGTTTTCATTTAGCTTCTCCGTAACTGGGAGGAGCGTTTCTTTCCATTCTGGGTTTGTTTGCTTTGTAAAATGGCAGACAAGGTTTTCACATTAGACTAAACCCTGCTGTTGGGGCAGGAAGAATAAAGCCAGGCCACCTGTCACGGAGGTTGGGAACAGATACTGAGCTGCCTTGTGCTTTCACACAGCCCTTTAACAACAAAGAACTCCAATTTTTTAAATAAAACCTCAAAACATCTTCGCCTCTGTCCTCAGAGCCCAAACAAACAACGGCTTATCTGGCATTTCAGCACGACAAAAAGTTCCCCATGACACAATCTTTTCCACCACTGACCTGATAACATCAACATGAACTTTCTTCTATTTTGAGCTCTACTTGTCTCAGTTCAATAGTTCAGCAGAAACTGCCCCGTTCTTGATTACACAAACAAAATCAGATACCAGATATTCCTATTTTTAAATAAAAAAACACCTGAATTTTAAGAAATCTCATTGGGTAATTATTTTCAGATTAGTAATGGGATAAATAATATGAGACAATGGAGGGTGAGGACTTTTGGTTTCAGTTTCTATCTGTGAGCATCTGGGCCCCTTCAGTTCTCTGTGCTTCAGTTTTCCGTAAGTAGAATGCAGATAAAGCCCCACCAGGGAATGGAATCAAGTTAATATTTCATTTCTTTAAAGCAGGACTGTGTTTGTAATGGAATTAAGTACTGTCAGAGAACTACCACAGCTCACAGAAGTGAGGAACTTCTGGGAAGAAATGCTGAGAGTGAACGACCTCCTTGCACTTCTGTAGAGCATCCTAACAAGTTTACATTAGAAGAAAACACATAATGTATAAAAGAAGGATGAGACAAGATGATTTTGAGGCCAAATTCACATTTCACACAAGTGCAAGAGACATGCAAGTCCAGTTTGGTTTTTGGTGGTTTGTTTTTTGTTGCTGTTGTTGGATTTGCTCAAACTTTGAACTTTCCCAGTTCACAGTGAAAAATATGCTTAACATGCAGAACAAAATATTGCTTAAAAAGCTTGGGTTTACTTAAAAAAAAAAAAGTGTTACTGAAAAACGTGGCCTTGTAAAAAAAAACAAAACCCACAAAACGAATAAACAAAAAAGACAAACGTTCTTGGGACTTGAGACAAGAGAAGGTCTGAGGAAGGCAGCGTGTTATCAAACTGCTGGTTAGGGAAACATCTAGGATTTTAGATTTCAAATCTGTTGTGGACTGTAAAAATTCCCTTTTACTCACAAGTTCAGAAAGTTCAATAAATATTTATAAACTGTTTCCTCCATAATCAAGGACTAAAGCTGATCAGGCAAGTATACAATAGACAGTAATAGTTGATACCCTTTTCTTCACGTTTGCTTTTATTAGGGGAATTTTTAGGAAATTCTACCACATAACACAGATTTAATTTCAAGCCTGCATCTGTTATTCCTGCCAGAGCAATGAAAGCTTTGGCTGGTGTTATTAAGGGCCACATCCAGAAGTAAAACAGCAAGCTCAGGCCTCCAGAACAATGTCTTACCAAGTAACTTTGGCTTTGGGCAGAGCAGCACTGACAGAGAGACAAGGCCTCTTTCCAAGAACAATCATCTTACTTCCCTCAGACAAAGTGAAGCCTTTCATGAACCAGGCTGGGGTTTGGCCTACATTCCCTTGGATGAAAAGGCTTCATTATATGCAGTTGCACACATTGTCTGAAAACGTGGTGATACAAACGGCCTTTAACGCAGCGAGAGGGGGACAAACCAGAACGGTGAAACTGTGTGAGAGGTGCAGTGTGTCACCTCCAAAATACACACACTGTAAACCTTGAAAGAGGTTTTCACCCACAGACTTCAGAGATGGGATCAGCACCATTCAGGACCATCAGACACAGCCATTTGCAGACCGAAGATGTCCCTGAAGGCAGGCACAGGCGCATAAAAAAACACTGCAAGTATTTCGTATTTAAGGGTGTTATTTTACCATACACAAGTAGTCATTTACTGGTGCTTTGAATTCCAACTGCACTCTCTGTGCACACCTTGTAGGCACTGCAAGTCACCCCTGAAGCCCAGCAGAGAGCTGAACAACATATTTCAATTCTTTTCAGGAATTCCTTCCTTCACTCGCAATGACATTCCTGACTTCAGTACTTCCATGGCAAAAACCTGTCTGTGATTGTCTTCAAGTCAGAGAAGCAGGTAATATGAAGTATAAAAAACCAGCAGGAATAGAGAGAAACAGTTTGTCAAAAAGGAGGCTGAGGTGCTGGGCTTTATTTTTATTAAATACCTGCTTCAGTTCCCTCTTGTTTCTCTTCTGCATAAGACACAGGATCTTATTCCTCCTACCCCAGGGCCCTTTGCACAGCGACAGCGAGGTCTGACTAAGCTGCCAAGGATCCCCTGCAACAACTGATAAGCCTTTCCATCCCAGGAACAGAAGGGATGAATTATGCAAGGTATCAGCCTCTGACTGGCAGAAACCTGTGCCCTGAGCTCCCAGAGCATGAATCACTCCCTGCATAAACACCGGCTTCGATTTCTACTTTTTTGATTATACAGTCAAAGGGGACCTTGAAACCCACACTTTATTTGGAATCCGAAAAATAAACTGTTTCCAAACTACTCTGCAATGCTTGTGCAAGGGCCTCAAGACAGGCAGGGATTTGGGCAGCTGTGCCACCAGCCACAGAAGCTGCATTTTAGAACTCGCCCTTCTCTGGAACAATTGGAACTTTCTCCAGGCCCAAGTCTGCACACAGAGCTCAGTGTTTCCCTGCAAGCACACAACAGCTTCATTATTGTTTAACTACCAAAAACCAGCTCCAACAATCTATCAAGCTTGACATTTTATCCCTCTCTGCTGCTAGCCCACAGTCCTGGGCATATATAGGATTCAATAAGAAAAGTTATTTTGTTAATCTAAACAGAGAAACATTTCCCTTCTTTTAACCGTTAATTCACCATTTTTAAAACCTGTTCCTCCTCCAGATTAACAGATCCAAGTGTTTACAAAGAAATCCATTCCACCAGATGAACCAAAGCTACTTTTCAAGATATGTATAAAACAAATTCAAAGGCAATCCCATGGAGCAGGAATTCCTCAGTGCCTCAGAGCAGCAGTACCACCTGTGGTTCCAGCCCAGCCACGATTATTTTAACACCAAACTAGAGCAGGACATTAACTTGCTGCTCATCACCCTCCGTGCCCAGGAATGGCACTGCTGGGCAGTTTCCCAAATAACCATGGCCTAGGGAACACCAACACATCCATGGAAAGAAACTTATCAGCACATGATGCAACCTGGTGGAGAGTGTCCTCAAACACAGCACTGGGGAAACTCCTCACCTGAGTGACTCCACCAGCCCCAGGCTCGGGGTGAAGGACACGAGGGAGCCACGCACAGATGCCAACAGTCCTTTCTCTCTGAGCAAGGCATTCTGACATCAGCAAAAAGTGGTGTCACATCCAGTTTCAGTCTGGACTTCCACGGGTTTCTGGCTCACTTGGGGAAAAGCCAAAGCAATAAAAGCTCGTGCACACACCGAGTGGTGTGGGGACTCAGCGGTGCCACTTGTGACACTGCAATTTGAAATCATCCATGTGCAAATACACAATGTGATGCCCAAAGGAACTATCCTTTTTGCAACAGAGGTTACTATGACACAAGCTACTCCCAAAGGAGAGTATTTTAAATTTGCCTGTTTAAAATCTCACTTAACATCAGCCTAAACGAAAAGATTCAAAGCATGTGCTGCTTAAGTGTATTCCTATAAGCACATCCCACAGCCTTCTGAATTTAAATAAAAATGTGGCAGCATTAAAAAAAGCTGATGTTACATTAATATTTTAGTCTCCACTGAAATAAAATGTGGGAATTCCTATTCCAAGACTGTTTGGCAGAGGAGCCAGAGGGCATTAAGAGAAAAAAGCCTGATAAATATTTTGGAGTAAAGTGAAAACCTCAAGAGCAATTAATGGGAAGAATTTGTAAATTTTACAGACACTGAGAAGAATAAACAGCACCTCAGAAAACAACAGTTCTTTTTAAAGAAATTCCCTTACGGGAACATAAATTTAACAAGCCAAAAGGCCTTTCAGAGGTTAGAACGAGCCCCCTCAGTTCTGGGGAAACTGGCTGAGAAAGAAGGGGAAAACCAATATACAAAATGTGAACTCTTGATCTGACAGTCACACTCTTGGTTTCTTAAGGAAAGTGATAACTTTTCAACCTTGCTGAAGACTGAATAATTGGCTTTGGAGGCACATACCATCAGGGGGTTAGAAGCCTTGGCATGCAGAGGAGTCCTGGTCCTGACATCAGCTCAGCAGTGTTGGGATTCTCCCACCTGTGAAACAGAGATGACACTTATTCCCCTGTGAAGCATTTCCATTTCCATCAGAGCCAGCTGATGGAAGTTCACACTGCTAATTTCTGGCTTCTGGTAATGACAGTTAAAGGGGAGGAAAACAGGCTTGATATGGGGAGCCACAGGCAGGTGCTATTGAGGCTAATGACTGGAATTAGGGGAGCAGGAGCCAGGCCGGGGTGAGGCCGTGGAAGTGCAGAGCACAAAGCACAGGCAAGGAACAGCAGCACAGCCCTCACTGGCTGCACCACTGCCCCCAGAGTTCAACCCAGACTCAAGCAACCAGCCCAGCCCAGCCTGACAGCAACACCCAGGTAATTTAAAGCCAGGCTATGCTTGTAGTCAGAGCTCAGACCAGAGAGCAGTACTGAGTTCCCTCAGTTTGACTGCCAGGCACCCACAGGTCCTCTTTTCCCTGCTCAGCAGCAGGTCACACACAGTTGTGTCCAAAAAAGGGACGTGAACACACACTTATCTGCATCTCATTATCCTCCTGCCTGCAACATGTTTATTAAGCACCAAGTACTTGGCTCAAGGTACTTCCTGATTTTCTTATCTTTGGATCAAGCTCTGTATCCCTCAGGACTGGTCAGGGGGTTTAGAGAAGAGTTGGAGGTGGGTGATCTTTAAGGTCCCTTCCAGCTCAATCCATTCAGAGATTCTATAACTTACATACCTGTGAAAACACATTCTTTCTCTCAGGGCCAGGAAAGCAGCCTAACAGTAATGAAGCACAATTTTTTCCTGCATGTATCACATGAAACCAACACACCCCAGGTGAGGAGAGCATTTTACCTGGCTAGACTTGAGGACACAAAGCTGCAGTCCTGGGTCAGACACAGCCTGCCCAGCTCCACTGCCCCCTCAACAAGCCAGAGCCAGGTACAGATACAGGAACACCAGAGCAGACCCTGGAAATCTGCTTCCACTCTTCCACCAGGCTCAAAGTCCAAAGCACAGGTTTAATGACCCTTTATAGACAGAACTAGGAGGTCAGCTCAAATCATGCCCCAGCCTGACTGAAGAGTTTACAATCTCAGCTGTTATTAACAACAAGCCATGGTAGGAAGTTGCACAACAGCAAGTGAAAATTACACGATTCAACAAACAAACAAGCAAACAAAACAACACAAACCCACACTGAAGTCAACCACAATAAAGAGAAAACTGAAGACCT
Organism: Pipra filicauda; assembly: GCF_003945595.2. NCBI lineage: Eukaryota > Metazoa > Chordata > Aves > Passeriformes > Pipridae > Pipra > Pipra filicauda. The sequence goes on along the minus strand of NW_024104887.1, from coordinate 3,818,203 downwards.
GAAGAAAAGAAGGCAGATTTCAGTCAGAAACACAACTAGTGAGCACCAACCCCCCCTAAAAAATCATCTATATTATTCCTTGCAGAGTATTGCATTCAGGTCTCATTTTAGGAGCCCAATCACATGTACCTGCCAATGAGAAAGACTGAAAGCCAGCCTACATTTCCTACTCTACAATTAAACACAATACTTAAATGATGGCTTTAAAACTAACCCAATTCAGCAAAACCTTGAGCAATTAAGCATTAAGCCATGAACACCACTGTCAAAAGCAATCAGCTTTTCATTAAAAGTTCAGTTGCTACAGCTGAGTGGATCTGCAGATACAGGTGGACACGGGTAACTCTGCTCCAGGATTCCCAGCACCAGAGAGAACTGCCCAGAATGGGAAACACAACAGCCCAAGGTGATTGTGTGGTTTCATTAAACCTAACTGTGCCACCAAAAGCAATTATGATTACAAAGAATGACTACAAGACCCCCCCCTCCCCATCACTGTGGACACATGTGTTAAGGACATTCAGTATTGGATGAGTGGAGATAGGGAAATCCAAGGATCTGGAATTTGTAACAGACATTTAAAGCTCACAGCTTTCTGCTCCACTCCTCAGCTCTGGAAAAACAAGCTCACAGTGAAAAGACAAAGGGTTAAAACTCTTTGTTTATGTAATCATATATATGCCTAAATGATCATTTATCTTAAAATGTGAGCTTCGGAGTTTTGAAACGCAACCCACTACAGTGTGAACACAATGAAATGCCAACTTGTAATGCACCTGTCATTCCACATCCTGATGGCATGGAGAGCTAGCAAAGCCTTTTTGTAGATCCATTAAGTGCTCTACCAATTCCATAACCAGGTTAGAAAGAACAGAAAACTACCACGAGTCCCTCCACTGCTGTGAAACAGTTCTCCAGACCCAAGACCACGTCCTGTGCTCCCCACGGAGGACTCGCTGCGTGTCAGAGAACAGGAAGTGAGCTCAAACGAAACAGAAATAAACTCCTCCTGCCTCACCCAACTAAACATTACCCTGGGGACAGCTTAATCAAAGAGCCATAAAACTAACCCACTGCTATCTGCCCTCAGTGTTATACTTGGCTCTACAGTACCTAAGTACACCTGGCTGTGCTTGCAGTGTCTGAAAACACGAGAAACTCTGGAGTGCAGCTGGTTATTTATCACACTGTCCATCCTCAGCCTTTTTGTCAAGTCCCTGGTGTGAGGAGGCTCAGACAGGACCATGTGCGTGTTCTCACTGCAGAGCTGACCTTTATTAACCTGCACTCACTGAAACACTGGTAAGAAACCGATGGGAGGATGAGTCAATACTTTCCCCACAGGAAACACCTTGACCTGCTTACAGGAACAAACTGCTCTGAAGGACGCTCGAGTACTTTTATTTTCTGAACTCCTTTTGCTCTCTGTGGCAAAGGAAGGGCTTGCTCGGCTTTCACTTTGCTGTACCACCCCCAGCTTTGAGCAAAAAGTGAGCAGAGAAGAAAATAACTTGGGTCCTTGACACCAAATTACACCTTAGACATGCTAAGATGCAAAGAGACAACAATTTACACAAAGAGCTTTACAGAAGGCTGGTGCTTAACCAGAATTCCTCAGCTCTCATAACGATTTGAGCAGAACAACCTACTAAACACCTCTTGGTGTGCCCTTGGGAGCACAACTCAGAAAGGGGATGAGTTGCTCAATGCCACTTTTTAAACAAGAAAAAAGAGGCTGCACCAGAGTCCCACTCGCCTTCATTAGGGAAACCCTGGAAGCGCTCCCTGTGAGGGAGCCCCTTTACCCCATCTCCCCAAAACTAAACCCAGGTGCTACAACCTTTCCCCAAAACTAAACCCACGTGCTGCAGCCTCTCCCTGCCCCACTCACCTGTCCAGGCTTGAGCATCCTCATTCCCCCTGCCCCATGTCCCCCCAGCTTGCCAACAGCCCAATCCAGAGCCATTCCCTCACCCCACAGCCCCTGGATAACCCCCAGGAGCAACTCCACTGCCTCATGGCCCTTTGCCCTGTGCACCCTCCCTACCCTGACAGCCCCCCCCGCCCCACAGCCCCAAACCCTGACAATCCTCCACTGCCCCACAGACCCAAACCCTGGCAGCTCCCCCAACCTTCACACACATATTCCCCCCCCAAACCCTGGCAGCCCCTCCAAACTTTCACACACATATTCCCCCCCCCAAACCCCGGCAGCTCCCCCAACCTTCATACATATAATCCCCCCCAAACCCTGGCAGCTCCCCCAACCTTCACACACATATTTCCCCCCCCAAACCCTGGCAGCTCCCCCAGACCTTCATACATATAATCCCCCCCAAACCCTGGCAGCCCCCTCAAACCCTCACACACCTACACACACGCTGGCAGCCCCCTCACTGCCCCACTACCCCCCACACCCCCAAACCTTGGCAGCCTCCCCAAACCCCAACCCCCAGATCATGGCAGTCATCTCAAAGCCTCACACAAACACACACAAACACAAACACAAACACACACACACACACACACCAAACCTGACAGCCCCTCACCGCCCCACATACCCCCCACCCCCCCCCCAAACACCGGCAGCGCCCCAACCGCCTCACCTGCCTCCCGCAGAGCCGCGTCCCGGGCGGGCGGCAGGCCGGGGCCGGGGCCGGGCCGGGGCAGGCCGGGCCTGGGGCAGACAGTTCCGATCCCAATCCCGATCCCGATCCCGGTGCCGGTCCCTGCGCTCGGCGGCGGCGGCGCTATGGCAACTGCCCGCGGGGCCGGGCGGGCGGAGCGGCCGCCATGGGCCGGGCGGGGCAGCACCGCCCCTGGCGGCCCAGAGGACTCGGCGGCGCCCCCCGCCGGCCGGGAGGGCAGCGCGCGGCGCGGCGGCTCCGGGGGCCGCGTGTTCGAGACCCGGGCGGGACACGTGGGAAAAGGAGGGGACACTGCGGGGGTCTCCTGTGTTTCGGGGGTGTCCCTGCGGCGCGCACGGGGCTTGACCGCGTTGCACGGGAAGTGGATGTATACCGACATCACAGAATCAATCGGGTTGGAAAAGACCATCAAGTCCAACCTATGATCCAACACCACCTTGTCAACCAGAACATGGCACTGAGTGCCACGTCTGTCCTTAAACACAAAGGTGACTCCACCACCTCCCTGGGCAGCCCATCCCAATGTCTTATTATGCTTCCTGAGAAGAAATTCCTCCTAATGTCCAACCTGAACCTCTCCTGTTGCAGGCTGAGACCATGTCCTCTCATCCTGAGGATACACCCATACAGAGACAGCCAGATAGACAGAGACGTGTACACAGACACAAATATGCACACAGTACCTATAAACACACACTTATATGCGTGTTTTATACATATCAAAGGCAAATAAGCCCTTAGTGCCAAAAGGCACCCCTGCTTCTTGGGGTGAGAGGAGCCCTGTCTGCCCTGGATGGGTTTCATTGCCCTGCTCCAAGCCTTTCCAGTGCTTCTCCAGCTGTTTTAAGCAAGGGGAAGAGGCAGGAAGTGGGGACAGCCCGAGCTCTGCCTTACAGAGCTGCAGAAGTGCCTGTCTGAGCATGGAGGAGAAAGGCTGAATTAGGATATTGAGGTCAGGAACTCTTTTTGGCCTGATTTTACTATGCAAATTTAGGGCAAATGAGCTTGAGTAAGAAGTCAGGTTTTTCCAGATCAGGTAATAGATTGCCATAACCTGAGCCCTTCTGGTGTCCCCACACCAAGCAATAACCAGCACCCACAGCAGCAACGCAGCCAGAAATTCAGGACATCCCTGTGACCTCGGCAGCACAGGGAGAGGAGGAGCTGCCACACGAAACTCAGCCAGGCCTCATCTCTCACCGTCCTCCCCCACCTATCCAGCTGTTTCCCAAGAGGGCATAAAACTCCCACAGCTGCAATTAGCTGATTGCTGAGAAGAGAAAATCCCCCCTGGTCATGACTATGCCTATGAAAGCTGGGATGGGAAGCTTTGGAGGAGCCCAGACTTCACATCCTCACCTTTCCAGACAGGCTGGCCATGTCCCTGTTGAATCACCACCCCGTGACTCCCCAGTGACTGAGTGCAAGAGCAGACTTTCTTCTGCCATGTCTCAGGGGTCACAGGAAAGATGCACACTGGGCACATGGCTGGTCTCATGCTGAGCCTGGTGAGGGTTCAAAGTAGGTTGTTCCTTTTCTCACCCCCCTGCTAGTTAGGGGAAAGAAACATCCAGAAAGCCCTCTTCATTCAAATACAACCCAAGAGGTTTCTATTTGGCTCTTCTCTGCTTCACACTCCCCACCCTGGGAGCTTTGCTTCCCCTAAATAACCACAGACAGAGAGATAAAATAGTAGCACAGAGTTTTGGTTGAAATTTGCATGCACCAGCTCTTTATTCACAGCTCCAAGAGATTTATTCACAGCTCCAAGAGATGCACCAAGCTAAATTTCTGCTTGTAAGGACCAGCCACATCAGCACAGGAAAACCATCCTCCAGCCAGGCTGCAATCCCTGGGGCCAAACCTCCCCTCCTGGGCTTGGAAAGCCCAGAAACACAAATAAATACACGACTTTAAAAAGTTTTCAGTAAAAATTATGTATTTAATGGCTCAGCTCCTGTTGCTTTGGCACGTTCCCCTGCTCAGCAGGACCTGCTGGGATCATGGCCTTTCCCACGGCCATGCACACGGAGCTGCAGTGGCTGGGTGGCCACGATGGAGGAGGTGGGACCTGCCCCCTAAACCACAGCCCTGGGAGCACCAAGAGCTGAGTTTCACAGAAAACACAACTCTGACAGATGTTTCAAACAAAAATCCACGCTGAGACCTGGTGCTGCCTCTTGGGAAACCAAAATGTGTGTTCACATATCCCTTTCAACTGCCCCTTCCCCACAGCAGCTATTTGCTCAGGAATACAGGGCTGTACACTGTTAATGTCCACTCTGGAAACACAAATTCTGGCTAAATCAAACTCCTCTTTGCCCAGTACAGCCCTAGAAGGCTCCAGGAGCTGTGCTGCTGTGTTATTAGTTTAATGAGCATGCCTTGAATTAGTTCCAGCCCCCAAATTCAGCATCAGCAGCCTTGAAGTACAACCATGGCTCAGCTCACCTGCCAGGGAGGTCTCTTATTATGCAGAGGATGAGGGTGTCTGAGACATCTGGGATCACATCTCAGCCTCCTGTCTCCTCCCCAGCACCACATAACTGCCCAGGAGGTCACCCAGAGCAGGCAAGAGCAGCTGGAAAACGCTGGAGAGGAAGGAGAGATTATTTCAAACATCACCACATGCAACTGAAGAGATCCTTGAGCATCAGGCAGGGCCAGCTGGTGTCAGCCAGGACTCATCAGCCCCAGCTGATCCAGACCAGAACTTCTATCAGTTATCAGCAAGTCTTTATGCAGCACAGCATTGCCTCAAAAACACCAGCAGCTCCCCACAAGGCCTGGTGTTACTCTGGGGAGAAGGTCAGAGCAAGCACTTGATTATGTCCCTGCTCATCAGCAGCCTCTCCCATCTCAGTCTGTCCCACTCCAGCCTGTCCCAACCCAGTCCTGCTGAGGACTAACCCTCAATATTTTAATTAAGTTCCCAGCAGTCACCTTTAATTGAATTCCAGCTCTAAACAACCACAGTGTGCAACAGCTTTTTCCTTTTATTTCTGAACCAAGACCACTGTGAGCTGCCCAAGGACGATCAGAGCTCCAGGTCCAGAGGGCAGCGAGTCATGGGGGGAACAAAACCACCACAGGGAGTCATGGGTTTGTGCAGGGACAAGCCAGCTGGTCCCCAGCCAACACCTGAGGACAGGGCTGGCTCTGCAGGGTGAAGACAAGCCTGCAGCAGAGGACAGGAGCTGGCTGTTGTGCTGCCCACACGGCCCAGCCACTGCAGGCAGCGCCTGCTGAGCACGGAGATCTCTGGGGAACCCCACGCTCAGTTTCTCCCCCCAGGCTGAAGAACAAGAGGTTCTTCATGTTGGTCCAGGGCTGCAGGACCCTCAGAGTGGGTCTGTAAAACCTTCAGTGTGCTTGCCTGCTTTTGTGCAGCTCTCTTGGACCTTGACGTTTGCTTTTCCATCACATCAGAGCCCCTGTGTGGGTGTCACAGGGCTCGGCTCTGGCATATCACCATTCCCAATGTCCAGCTCCACCTGTAACCCTGTTGGCTGCAAGGAGAAACAGAAAGAAGCTTAACCTCACACTGCTGGGACTCTAGATCACTCCACCACCTGCCCCAGAGCCAGAAATCCTCAGTTATATCCCCCTGAGGATTTCTTTCTGCTGGTGCCCCCGTTTTAACTTGGTCTGATGAACCCAGAGATACAAATAGACAATGCAATTTAGCAAAGAAAGAACATATTGCTCTGAGGCATCCCCAGACACACCATTATTTAGCACATCCAGGATGGATTTCACTGCCCAGCACACCACCACATCCAAACCCATTTGGATCAGGCAGCAGAGGAGGCTTGGAGCTGGGAGACTTAGGCAATGCTGCCTGTGCAAAGGCAGGAGTCAAGCCAAAGTCCCCTCTGCAGGTATAGGAGCCATCTCCATGGGACCCACACACCACCAGGAGAGCGAGACAAGCATGAGGAACACAGTGACCTGCACTGGAAGTGGTGCCACTCATTTAACCTGCCTACAAATACAAGCTCAGGCTGTTGGGACGCTCCTCTCTTCCACAGTGTACAGGCAGGCTGCAGGAGCTCCTCTCCCACCACCATGGCTCACCCAGTGAGGCTGGATCCTGCCTGACCCTCTGCTCCAAAGTCAGGGCCGAGTCCCATAGCTGCTCCTCCGTTCCCAGCCCAGGGAGCCTCACCTGGCGGGGTGACTTTGCCAGGGCAGCCACACGCCGTGTCGTGCCTTTGTCCCAGGAGGCTTCTTTGCTCTCCAGCAGCACCCGAGTGCTGGGCACGAAGCTCCAGGAGCGGCCAAGGGCTGGCTTCAGTGGGCCAGTGCTGCTGTCCCTTGTCACCTGGTTGGTCACCTGCAGCACAAACAGGCTTATCAGTGCCCGGGAAAAGCAGTGCCACTCGGTGCAATGAAACACTGGAGATCACGGCCAGTCTGAGCCTTCCTTCTTGGCACAGCTGTGCCATCCCCTCTAAACACAGCCCAGACAAGTGGCCCAGACAGGTACTCGGGTAGGAGCTCGCTTGGATCTGCAAGCTGCATCACTCCTGGTGCTGAAGCCACCCAGAGGGTTTAACTTGGAGCCTCCAAGTGTCCTTCCAGGCACCTCCTTGTCGCTTTATCAGAACGAAGGGCAGGACTTTCTTGGTGCCTTCCAGTGCCAGGCTCAGCAGACCACCACTCTCTGTTGTGGCCTTCCCAGTTCAGACACATAAATTATGGTCCCAGTAACCTGTCTGGCTGCATTGGCAAATGCAATTGCTTGGCCAAGAGCTGGGGAAACTGGAGCAGGGCCCCTTCCAGTCCCCAGCTCCCTTAGGATGATGCAATGCCCTGCAGCTCCTCCAAGGTAATTAAGAGGTTACCCAGGAGGCTGGCCAGCCCCTTAAATGAACAGTGTTATATCAAAAATAAACACAAACAACCTTTCAATCTCCCTGCCTTGCTCAAAGCAGAGAATGCCATGTTGGCTGAGCACAGCAATAGCAGGAGCCAGCAAACCAGCCCTGGTCTTGCTCCACAGTCACTGAAATAAGACATCTGTGGGCTGCAGAGACACAGGGAGCAGAGCACTGTGGGGTACAAACCTCTTGCTCCTGCTTAGCTGGGAGTGGGCTGCCCTCTCCCAGGGGCTCCAAAGCCTCTCCATGGCTCAGGGCACACACCAACACACGAAGGACAAAGCGCAGCAACACTCACCACAACAGCAAGGCTGAACTCCCTGGCCAGTGTCTTCAGCTCCCTGGACAGCTGCATCATGATGGCCAGACCTGGAGGAGGACAAAGCACTTGGGTGTTTGGGGATTGACCTACAAAGTGGGACCCACATCTAGATTTGCATGAGCACTGGATTTAGTGCCAGTGCTGGTGTTCATGGACATCTTCACCAGACCAATCCCCCTCCTTTTCTGTCTTAGAAGCCCCAAGGCCAAAAAAACCCTACGAAAGCACCAGGAGCTCAGACAAAGCTGGCCAGGTTGATTTAGCAGGTACAGGACCCATCTCTCCAGCTCACAGTTTCATTTCCTACACTTGTGGCTGTGAGGGGACTCCCTGTGGTAGCATTAGTTGCCATCCAGGTGCGCAAGTCCCTCTGGAAGGTGTTTAAGGGGCCTCCTTGGCATCCTCACTTCTGATTTAAAGTCCCTTCTGGCAGAAGGAGCCTCTGGGGAGCTCTGCAAACTGTGCCAGCAACTGTGATGTATCTGTGACACTGCAAGTAGAGGTTTTAACATACAGACAAACAGTTCAGTGCCTCCCCTGTCCCCTGGACAGGTTTCAAACCACTGCCATGATCCACGGCCACAACCAGTTTGAGTGTTTGCTGACAACACTGCCAACTGACTCCCCCTTTATCCAGTCCCAAAGATGGGAGCGGTCACATCCCCATCCAACCTGTCCCAGCCCCACCTCCAGGCACAGCACACCTGGGAGGAAGATGCTCTTCAGGACAAGCAGAGAGCTCTGCAGCCTCCTGGCACACCCTAAGGACACAGCTCACCCTCTGACTGCCTGCCACCCAGCAGTGGGTAAATCACAGCCGACACCGAGTCGATCACCACGATCTTGAGAGGCCCCGTGGAGCTCATGACCTGAAAAGAGGGACCATGTGCAATGTGGAGTTGCAAATCCAGCAGCCTGGGAGGTTGTGAGCTGCACAGAGGCTCAAATGCACCCAGGACGAGGTGATCTGGAGCCACTTGCCAGGCACACCCTGCAGCCCTCCCTGCAGCTCTGGGGAGGGGAGAGGGGCCCAGACCCCCCCTCGTACCTGCTGGGAGAGGCGATCCCGCAGCTCCTGCAAGGCACTCAGCATTTCATAGACATCGAACACACGGGCCACCTGGATCCGCTGCAGAGCCTCCAGCTGTGGCACAGAGTGGCATCACCCACAGCCTCACCCCCTCCAGGACCTGCCATATTCCCTCTGCCCCAGCTGCCACCAGCTCTTTACATTCACACCACGACACAGAGCACTTATTCATTTGCCTCCACCCCACGAACACCATTGTCCCTATTCCACTGATGGAAGAAGTAACCTGGATTGAGCTCAGGGAGCAAAAGTATGTGCAACTACAGCAAGTCCTCCCCTTCTCCCAAGGTAAACAACAAAGAGCAGTGTCTGTCCTGAGCACGGCACCCACTGGGCCATGGGAGGAAGAGTCTGGACCCAAAAAAGTCCATGAGGACAAAGGCAGAGCTGGGCAGACAAACCGCCCCTGGGGGTTGTCTGCAGGCAAGAGCAAAGGCAGTTTTAGTGCAAACAGAGGGACCAGCTCCAGGGGAACTTGCCTGCTCTTCCTCATCCTCTGTCTGTGCTTGCAGCATCTGGTAGAGACGGGAGGCAATGAAACCCCCCGTGGAGTCGAGAAACAGGACGTGCTGCTTGAGGCTGAGAGACACACTGGCTGCAATGCCCAGACACACCTGGAGGGACAGGGACATGTCAGCCAGGCATCATCTTCACCCCACCTGTCCTCTCCCCGCTCCTCCATCCCACTCACCTGCGTCTTCCCACTGCCCGGTGCTCCCATGAGCTCCGTCACTTCCCCCGTGTACAGCCCAGAGTCCAGCAGCTGGTCCAGGCTACGGGTTGAACACAAGGGGGGATTATCAACACCCCTTCAGCCAGAATGGCAGGGGCATCAGGAAGCAGCAGTGCCCAGACACTTGTCCCTAGAGTCCCCTTCCCAAACGCAGACAAGTCCCTGGGCATGGCATGGACACCACCAACCCTGCTCAGGGCATCACCACACTGAAACTCAAAGTCTGTGCTGGCAACCAGGGCCTTGTGCAGCAAGTCCAGCCCTGGGCAGATGGGTGATGTACCCACCTTGGGTTCCCAGTGGGCAGGATGGCCGTGGAGCTCTTGAGCTCCTCGTACAGGTCTGCTCCGTTGGCAGGGAAGGCAGAGAACTGGGCCAGGAGCACACGTCTCACTGCAACCAGCGCCTGGGGGACAGAGAGGTGTCTGGAAACAGGACTGAGCAAGTTCAGGGCCAGCACCTGCTGCAGAAGATTCCCCCAGACAAGGCCATCCAAGCCATGAGGGGATCAGCTCTGAGATCCCTGATTAATGTACCAGGACTTAGGAGTCCTCTTTACCTTGTAAGACAGGGAACACTTCTGGGCAACATCCTCCAGGTCCGACGACACAAAGTCCACCACTGCAAACAACATGAGGGACAAGAGTTTGGAAGCCAAACCTGGTCAGACCACGAACACTGGAAGTGTCTGTGTCCTCTGCCAAGACTGCAAGTGGAGGAGCAGGATATCCCACATTTGAGTTTTTTCTCTGAGATGGCCCCGTCACCCATCACAAAACAGTTTCTTGCAAAACAGATCAGGGAGAGCAGCTGGTAAAAATTCTCCCTGTTTTGCTCAAGAGGTGCCCAGCACCACCTTTTGCTTCCCCTCTAAGGGCAGGAGGTGCCCAGGGTGCAGCGTGGGAGGAACTTGGGCTTTTGTCAGAGGGAAAACTGCACAAATCCTCCCAAAATACCTTTGAAAAGCCATAATAGATCAGCCTTCAAAAAGCTTTTGCAGAGATCTCTACTTTGTCCTTACACTCTCCTGAATCATTATATCCACCCAGGGGGACCCAGAAGACATTCAGCAAGGAGGACACGGAGGGATATTCCACCAACAGCACCCTTCCAGGACGTGAGATGATGTGGGCACACCAAATGTGCAGTTTGGTGTGCCCTCTCCCAACCCGAGGCCCCGATGCCACCCCATTACCTGTCCTGATGCCATTCGCCCTGAGCAGCTGGATCATCTCTTCGGTGAGACCAGGGCAGAGCCCAGCCCGCAGGACCACCATGTCCACAGCCACGGGGGCAGGAGAGACCTGCGGAGGAGAGTGGATTTCATGGAATCATTAAGGTTGGAAAAGACATCTAAGATTATCAAGTCCAACACTGAGCCATGTGCTGCCCTGGACGGTGCCTGCCTCTGGAGCTGGGGAGAAGCCGCCCAGGCTGTGTCTGGGACGGGTGGTTACGGTGGGTGTTTAGGGTCCTTTTAGGGTCAAGCATCCCCAAATCTCGCACGGGAGCATCGCCGCGGCTGAGCCAGCGGCTCCTGCTCGGGGAGGGCACAGCGGGCGGGGGGAGCCCCATCCCCGGACAGGGGTATCCTCCCCATCGCCATCCCCATCCCTCTCCAGCAGAGCCCCTCGATGAGTGTCCCACCCTCCCGCCCCGCGCACCCCGAATCCCCGCAGGGGGTATCCCTGCCCTGCCCTGCCCGCTCCCTTCCTGCTTCCTGCCGCCGGCGGAAGGGCCGGGACGGTTCCTGTGCCCGCTCCCACCTCTCCCAACCCGCTCGGGGTTCCCTCACCCGGCTCCTCCGCCTGGGTCAGCGGAGCCCGGGGTCCTACAGTCAAATCATTCCGGGATTCTGTGATTTTCCGAGGGCTGGGTCTGGCCAGGCTCACCAGCCAGTGATGCAGGGTGGAAAATGAAGGAGCACGGAGGGCGGGGGGTCTTCACAGCCCTGCGGGTGTGGGGAGCCGTGTGCCCTTCCCTGGCTGCCCGGGGCTTGAATTTCACCTGGAAAAGCCTTTTTTTTTCTTTTTTTTTTTTTTTTTTAAATTATTATTATTTTTTCTTTCCCATCCGAGGCCTGAAGAGGGCTCCCGGCACTCACTGCTGAGCCTGCCCTGCTCACCCTGCACTCTCAGCTCTGCCCTGAGCATGAGCGGCATCAAACATTTAATTTTGTTACTCAGTTTACCTGCAGTACCTGCTGTGCTGCTGCTTCTGACAATGAATTATTATTCTGGCTGACGTGAGAAAGGCTGTGCTGTATCCCAGGAGTACTGAAATGAAGCCAGACGAGCCATCCCTGGTACCTAAAGCCACATGGGAATGAGTTTCTGGTGTGTTGATCCATGTGAATCCTAGAAAAGCCACTGGACTGAGTCTATCCAAGGCAGGAATGGCCTCTTGCACCTTCCACAGCTGCTGTCCTTGTGCCTTGGAAATACCCCTGCAGTGGTGAAGGTGTGTGAGCTGCCCTTGATGCAGTGCCTGCAGCTGCAGTGCAGGTGATGTGCTGTGAAGGAATTTCCAAATTCCTTTGGAATCACCTCCTGCCTGGATTCCAGGGGCCAAGCAGTGTCGCTGGTGCCAGGTGAATAAAATAGGAGACCTGGCAGGGCAGTCCTGTGCCAATTCTTGCTGTGTAAGATCCACAAACCACAACACAGATCACGGAATTAAAGACAATGATATTTTTCCTCTTGGCAGTGTCTCTGTGATGAGCCCATGCTCTCCCCATCCTTCTGCCAGTTCCCCCATTTGATTTACAGTTGGGATGCTGGTGAGGACACTCGGGAAGGCAAGGCCTGTGTTTTGGGAGAGATAAGTCCCAAAGCAGAATTCCTGATTGAGTATGACCCCTGGGAAACAGGGTGTGTTGAAAGGCTCAGCTCTTTTGGAGCTCAGTGCTGCTCTGGCTACTGGTGTCACTGAAATTGAGCCCTGAGCCACTCATCACAGCAGTGGGCCAGTAAGTTCCAGTACAGTGTGTGTTCCAGTCTGTGACAATGGGCTGCTGAAAAAGGGGAGGTGGCAGTGGGTGAGATTTCCAGTGGGATGGGCTCCCAAAGGAGCAGGCAGGGCTAGGTGTCAGTCAGCTTTCCATCCCGGGAATTCTGGAAGGTGCTGGGTGCTGCTGCAGCTGCTGGCGTGGGGCCGCTTGTCCCCGAGGCTCAGCTGTCTCATGCTTCCCTAAATAGAAAGGGAAAAGGGTCTGAGCACTCTGACGGGGGTCAGCCATCCCAGGCGGGGGCTTTTTTGGCATGAAACCCCCCTGTTCCTGCCCCCCACACCCTGTGCAGCTCTGCAGGCAGAGGGAAGCTGGGATTTGCCCTGGCAGGTGGGAGAGGATCCCCTCTTGCTGCAGAGGTGCTGCCCACGTGCAGGCAAGTGCCCCCCCGAGCTGGCCCTGGCTCCCAGCCCTCCACAGGCATATATAGCACAGGGGGACAAGGAGGGGACAGGCTGTGGTGACAGGTGATGCTGACAGACAGCAGGAGCTGCCAGCTCCTGCCCAAACTTGGAGTGGGAAGCAAGCTCTTTCCTGAGCCCCACGGACTCTCCGTAGTGCTGGCAGACTTCTCCAATTCTTTTTTCTGTTGTTGCTTTTCTTTCCTGTTTTAATTGACTCCTAAGGACTTACAGCAGTGGGAAAAGCTTCTGAGAAGTCACAGCCTGGAGGAGCAATTTAGGTCTTAATTTTCAGAACTCTTCAGTCTGGTAAGCTGCTTTTATTAATGTGTGTTAATTATATGTCAGTCTCGTGGTGAAACTCAGCTTGGGGCAGTAGGCAGGCGACCTCGGGTGACACAGGCAGTTGAAAATGGGACCCAAATTGATGTTCTTCCTTAGAGCTCTCCAGATGGAGGATCCCATCCAGCTGAAGGAGGAGGGCAATAAATATTTTCAGGCCAATGATTACGAGAAAGCCCTTCAAAGCTACACTCAAGCCTTAAAGCTCAACAAGGACAAGGCGCTGCAGGCAGTGCTGTACAGGAACAGGGCAGCCTGCTTCCTCAAAAAGGTGAGAAAAGCTCCCAGTTCTCCTGGGCAGTGCTCAAGGGGAGAAGAGCAGGGAGGCTCACCAGTTGTGGACTGTGTGGTTTGTCTATTTACTGAATAGGGTGTTTGCAAACTGGTCTGAAATTACACGTTCTGGGCTTGTGCTAAAGCTGTAAAGCCTCCTCAGCATGCAGGTTCAGCTCAGAGATGGTCCCACTAATCACTTTGAAGCAAAGGCTTTTGGCATCCAGGCTGCTCCACACTTACCAAAGAGCTCTGTAAGCCATAGCTTGGGATTGCTTTTGCAGTCTGTCCCAGTATAAGAAAAGCAGATGAAGATATTTAGTAAAACAAAAAGTTATTGCTATCTGTACCAAAATTGTCTCAGCTTGTAGTGGCCTGTTGTGGGAACTGAGCAGATTGCTTGCATGTTCCTGAATTTTCACTAATCCAGAAGTGACACCAACACAGACCAAGGCTGTTGTGAGCGTTCCCTCTTCCTTCACTGCCCACTGTCCTGCTGCATCCTCAGCCAAGTGTGTTGTTTCACCTGCACCACACACCCCTTCCCTTCCATCAGTGATGCAAAGGTACCTCAGCTCCCCTTTCCTTCCCTAGGCTGCTGCTGGCTTCACTGGGATGTCCTGTTAGGAACTGGGAACAGAGGGGCCAGTGTCCATCAGGAATGGGGACATGCCCTGCTATTCCATGCCTAACAACTCTCTCCTTTCTGGTTTAACAGGAGGAATATGCCAAGGCAGCCTCGGATGCATCTAGAGGTGAGGAGGGGGCTGTTTTGAGAAAGGAGAGCTGCATTGCTGGGTACATGTGCTCAGCCTGCTCTCACATCTACTTTTGGGACACTGTGGCCTTGTCCTTTGATGTCCAGTAACACCCAGGTGCTGAGGCCACAAGGGAATTACTGGAGGTTCAAAAGACAACGTACCAATTCGGTGGGACAGTGCAGTCGGTGCTAATCAGGCACCAATTCACGTACGGTGTTAATAACAAAGCAAACCCCAGTTTACACAGGCCATTCCCAAGCAGCAAACTCTGATGCCTGCTGTTTTGGATCACTTTCCCAGCTATTGACATCAATGCTTCGGATATCAAAGCCTTGTACCGGCGCAGCCAAGCTCTGGAAAAACTGGGGAAATTGGACCAGGCGTTCAAAGATGCTCAGAAATGTGCCACCATCGAACCCCGCAACAAGAACTTCCAGGAGACCCTGAGGCGGCTGGGGGCCAACATCCAGGAGAAGGTAAATGCTGGAGGAGCAGTCTGCATTCACAGGCCAGGTGTGAGAAGTCCTTGCTCTGGGTTATACCAAGGGATGGTTGGTCATACTGGAAACTTGTAATGATGCAGGGGGGATAAATAGGCTCCATTAACTGGAAGTTCATACTTGATGTGTATAAATCTGAGGACTGGTTTGAATTAAAAAGTGTGGCAGCTCCCTCCAGAGGCTGGCCTGCTCCTGAGTGTCTTAAAAGGGTCCTGGCAGGGATTTGGGCCAGCTTTGGACTGGGTTTGGCAGTTGCCACATTGACAAAGTTACCTTTACAGGGCTGCTGTGAAGAAGCCCTTGCATCAGTAGGTACTGTGAAATAATGATTTAGGGCTGTCCTGTCCATGCCTATGAGTCTGAGGTGGGTAATGGGTGCTGATAGCTGAGAAGCGATACCTGTTTCGTTATTCAGCTTAAATTGTCTATGGTTTGAGGGTCTGGGGTGTTCTCGAAGCAAAAAAAGGAATATTGCTCCTCAATTTTCTCCCTGTGATGCTCCCTGCCCTCTCTCCCTTGGCACAGCTGCGCATTCAGTTCTCCACGGACTCGAGGGTGCAGAAGATGTTTGAAATCCTGCTGGATGAGAACAGCGAGAAAGAAAAGCGAGAAAAGGTGAGAACTGCTCTGCACTTGGTAAAATGGCTGTTTAATGTCAGAGGCTGCACCAAGGAGCAGAACAGAGTTCCTTTCCCCACCTGCCCTGGATGGAGGATGAGGGAAGGAGCTGGGAAATGAACTGCACTCAGAGGGACAGCTGAGAGGGGAAACGTCCCAGTGAGGCATCATCCCTATGCCAAGAGAAGGCGGCCAAACCTCCCAAAATATCAAAGGTGGGATCACACTGGACTTCTGCTCAGGTCCATCTCTGCCACCCTCTAAATGTTCCACTCCAAGCAGTGATCCACTCTTCTTGGGCAGAGTGAAGGGATCCCAAATGCACCTGGATAAACTGTCTGGGGGATCTGAGCTGGTCTGCTGCATCTGTCAGGAGATGGGCAATCCACAGCTCCCACCAGGACCTCCCAGAGCTGCCTGGAGATGTTCTGGAGGCCTGGGTGTGCCACTGACCCCTGGCTCTTCTGTCTCCCACCCAGGCTGCAAACAACCTCATAGTCCTGGGGCGGGAGGAAGCAGGTGCCGAGAGGATTTTCCAGAATAACGGGGTCAACTTGCTGCTGCAGCTGATAGAAACCAAAAATCCTGAGCTGATCCTGGCAGCTGTGAGGACACTTTCGGGAATGTGCACGGGACATAAGGCTCGGGTAAGAACAGGAAGCTTGGGACCTTCACTGCTGTTGCCTTGCACCTGGGGGAGTGGGAAATTGCAGTATGTTTGTGAGAAGTGGGAAAAAAATTAAAACTCTGCCTTGTACTGACTCAGGAATCACTGAGGAGAATAGATTCTTTGTCCCAGCTGAGCCTGACCTTTCTGAAGCACACAGGAAGGAAAGGCCTTTGCTAACACTGTCCTGCTCTCTCCAGGCCACTGCCATTCTCCATTACCTGGGCATCGACAGCATTTGTATGTGGATGTCAGTAGACAACGAGGAAATCTCCCTGGCTGTCTGCAACCTCCTGCAGACCATCACTGACTGCCTGCTGGACCAGGGCAAAGAGGAGCACCACGGCAAGGAGGAGGCTGTTGTGTTAGGTAACAGCGCATGGGGATCCCTCCATCCGGCTGGAGGAGAAGTGGGCTGAGCAGAAGAGCTCTGCTCCTGGGATGCCCACCCTATTCCTTGTTCTTTTGTGAAGTGGGGCCTTCACCCTTCAGCTGTCCAGGATGACAGCCTGCACACAGCTCTTATCCTCATGCATAACTTACATACCTCTGTCAGAGCCACACGATGGCTTTGAGTGGTTTTCACTGGGTTCAGCTGCTTTCAGAGAGAATTTCTTGTAACCGGCTGCTACTGTTTTGCTTCTCTGTAGACACTAAGAAAGATTTGAAGATGATCACAATGTGTTTGCTGGATATGCTGGTCAGTAAGAGAGTGTCTGGGCAAGGGCGAGACAGAGCTCTCAACCTCCTCAACAGGAACATACCGAGGAAGGACCTGAAAGACCATGACAACAGCAGGACCATCTTTGTCATCGACAATGGTGAGCCCTTCCCCGCCATCCTGTTCTGGTTTGGGAGATGTGGAGCTGTGTGTTCTTGCCTGCACCCCTGTAGAACTGATCCTCTCTAGAAAATAAATCCTGGAGCAAAGTTAGATTTATTAGCAGGAAACAGTATTAAGAAAAAAAGAACTCTGTGTATGAGAACAAGAATTTTTGAGTTTTTAAAGAGTTGACTAACATCTCTGGTTAGTTTTTTCCAATGTATTTGCTAATGTTAGGAGGATTTGGCTTGGATAAATTGTCTAGTTTAGACAGGATGAGATGAGCACCTGTTGAGCTTGGTGGATCCACAAGCTGACAGTTCTAAAACTGGGCAAGGGTGAAGGATTTGTGTGTAGTGTGTTTTTATACTCATTCCAATGCATGTTACCATTCTGATGGAAGTTATTTAATTACAGTTCAGCAAAAGGAGGGTTAAGACATCCAGAATCACTTGAAAGTTGCTGAGTTTTCCTCAGTCAAAGCCTCCAGCCTTGGAGGTCAGTAGCCTCCTGACAAAAATAACAGATCCAGCCAGAGACCTAATGCAGTTCTGCTTATCTCACTCTGAGAGCTGGAAGAAAGCCTGATGCTGCAAACCTGTAATCTCACCAGCAGAAGCTCCTCCCCAGTGAATACCTAAATGTCTTGTCTGTTTAAGACTTATGTGATTAGGCTGCAAAATAATTGAGAACCATCCAAGCTGGATATTTCACGGCGAGAAACCAACAAATGGCATCTTGAGTTTTGCACAGACCCTCTCCCCTGTAACGAGCTGTATCACTCCATTGCTTCCAGGCTTAAAAAAGATACTGAAAGTGGTGGGCCAGATTCCTGAGATGCCTGACTGCCTGCCCCTGACAGAGAACACCCAGCTGACTGCCTCTGTCCTCCTGAATAAGCTGTACGATGACCTGCGCTGCGACCCGGAGCGTGACAACTACCGGATCATCTGCGAGGAGTACATCAAGTGAGTTGGGAATGGCTTCCTGGGAGCCTTGAGGATGAGATGAGGCACTTGAAGTCCACTTACATTTCAAACTGAGGCTCTGGGAGATAATGATTTGCTTGAGATCCTGCTGGATCACAGCCTTTGCAGGAATCTGGGCTCAGCTCTGTCCCAGATACCAATGTATTTCAGCAGAGGAACTCACTTCCCAGTCTGGGGAAGGGCATTCCCTGCCCAAGGGAATGAGAACTGTAAGTAACTCCTGTCCCACGTGCTACTCCCTCTATCCCATGCAGGAGCAAAATCGACCCACAAGACATGGATAAAACACTTCATGCTGTCCAGATTGTGTCTGGAGTTCTGCAAGGGCCCTTTGACTTGGGCAACAAGCTGCTTGGCATGAAGGGAGTGATGGAAATGATGGTGGCCCTGTGTGGGTCCGAGAGGGAGATTGACCAGCTGGTGGCTGTGGAAGCTCTCATCCATGCCTCCACCAAGCTGAGCCGGGCCACCTTCATCATCTCCAACGGGGTGAACCTCCTGAAGGAGATCTACAAGAAGACCAAGAATGAGAAGATCAAAATCCGAGCCCTGGTGGTAAGGATGCAGCCCCTGCCCTTATCACCTGCTTAACCCCAGACCTGGGAGAGTGGGGAGGTCCCGGGAATGGGTTGGGTTCACTCACCCCATATGGGTAATGGTTTACCATGTTTCCCCCTACAAGAAGAGAGCACATGGATTGCTGGTAATTTTGAAGGCAAAACTGGTTAATCTTCCATGAAAGACATCCAATAGGAGCACAAAACATCCCTTTGCTGTGCCGCAAACTGAACGATCTACGGTGTGTTAGGATGCTTCCTCTTTGCTAGAACTGACTTCACACTTCAGGTGTGGGTTTAGGCTGTTTTGGGCAGCAATACGAGAGGGTTAATGAGCCTTTCTCACTGGTAAAATATTTTCATCCTCCTCAGGGTCTCTGCAAGCTGGGCTCAGCAGGAGGCACAGATTATGGCCTGCGGCAGTTTGCTGAGGGGTCCACTGAGAAGTTGGCCAGGCAGTGCCGAAAGTGAGTGACTTCATTTCTTTCTTCAGTTGTCCTGTGCTTTGCAAAACACTGTATGTTCCTTTTCCCCATGAGATCCTGCCCACACATTGCCTTCATTTCCTGTTGCTGCCTGACAGCTGACAGTGCCCCCAGAGCCACTGCACTGGGACCTGGGGCTCTTCTGTGCCTGAAGCAACCATATGTTCCTCCTGCCTCAACACCCAGATGAGGCTTCTCCCTTGCTCACTGCCCATGGGAGACACCAGGCATGGTGCCTCCCTCTTTGCCAGAGTGGGACAGCCTGATCAAGTGCTACCTTGCATATGCACAAGTCCCTTCTGAAGGGGAATTTACCAGGTGGACTAACCAAGGAGGTGGGATGAAGTTAGGAAGTGACTGAATGGGTGGTCATTCCTGCAGGCAGTGGATAGCAGGGCATCCCTTGTTTTGTGGGATGGTAAATGCAAAGCAATGCCAAGTAGCTGTTCTAGTCTGCCTTTCCCTGCATCCCTAAAGCTGGGCCATGGGAGGAAGGTCATGTCTCAAAGGGAAGCATCCACAGTCTTAGGAGCTGCAGCTGAACCTGAGGACATGTTCGGACCTGAAACAGTCTCAATATCTGTTTTTCCTCCCTCTTTTTCCAAATAAATCAGTCCTGGCTCCTGAGATGAAAATGCGGGTGTTTTTCTCTTTTCCAGATGGTTGTGCAACACCACCATTGATGCCCGCACCAGGAAATGGGCTGTGGAAGGGATGTCATATCTCACCCTCGATGCAGATGTGAAAGATGACTTTGTTGAAGATGAGCCAGCCCTGAAAGCTATGTTTGATTTAGCCAAGGTCTGTCTCCTTTCCTTGTTCCCTCACTTCTCTGGTAGCATCAAGTTCTCCCAGCTCTCCAGCCTTACACTGTCTCCCCAGTCAGGAGGGGCTGTGACCCCCAATCCCCCACCTCTAGTTTAACAAGAATTTCAGTTTTGCCTGTGCCCTGGAGACACCTCAAGGCTGTTACCATCCTGCTCTTCTCCCAAGGCTCAGGATGATTGCTCCTATCTTTACTGTCAGCAACTGCATGAAAACCAAAGCCCCAAGGTGTTGACAGCACCGATGATGTGAAACAGCCTGTTTGACCACAAAACCTTTGGGTTTTCCTTGCCACGGGCTATAAAGTGGTGGATAAGGCTAAGAACACTTCAGCTAGTGCAAACCACCATGATGGCAGTCCAAAGGGACCCCTTTCCCTGCTGTGTCCTCCTCACCTCACATAAGCTTTTATTTGTCTGTGCAGACAAGCGACAAGACCATCTTGTACTCTGTGGCTTCTGCCCTGGTGAACTGTACCAACAGCTATGACACCAAGGAGCTGGTCCCAGAGCTGGTGCAACTGGCAAAATTCTCCAAGCAGCACGTGCCTGAGGAGCATCCAAAGGTGGGTTGTGTACTGCTGGGGAGCTGGGAGGAGCTGCTCGGATCTGATGACTTTCTTTGGTGCATCCATTGTCACAGGGCTCAGGTCTCCTGTCCCTGAGGCTGAAATTGCTTTGCTCTGCAACCAGGCTTAGCTCTAGTTGGCAGAACAGCAGCTGCTAAGAGCTGATCCTTTTCCAATGTTCCCCCCTCAGGACAAGAAGGATTTTGTGGTGAAGCGGGTGAAGCGGCTGCTGAAGGCCGGGGTTGTCTCTGCCTTGGCCTGCATGGTGAAGGCAGACAGTGCCATCCTGACGGACCAGAGCAAGGAGCTCATCGCCAGGTGCCTCCATCGCTGTCCTGGGAGCACTGGCCAGCCCGTGTGCCATGGAGAGGGACATCTGGGCTGGCTCCTTGTTTGTGGGGTGGGATGTTCTGCCTGGGGGGTTAGAAAGGAAAGGGAGGTGGAAAAAGATGTAAACCGACACTTTTGTTAAGCAATGTCATAAAAATCTCTGTTCTGACCTTGAAGCAGGTTTACAGGGCTGCCTTTCTAGGATGCACTTTGATTTTTTAGTCCTCTCTACTGGTTTTGACTGGAATAGAGTTCATCTTACGGGCCTGGAAACTTCTTACTGTGCCATTTGTTGCTTCCCCCTAGAGTGCCACAGGCACTGGCTTAAACACCTGGAATTTGCCTGGTGGCTCTGGCAGTCCTGCAAAACCTCAGCCCCCTTCCATGAGGGTTATTGGCTGTTGCTGTCCCACGTGGCTGTTCCACTAAGTGTTGCTGTGCTCCTACAGGGTGTTTCTTGCCTTATGTGAAGACCCCAAGGACCGTGGGACCATTGTCGCTCAAGGAGGTGGAAAGGTGATTACTTTTCTGTGAAGTTAATGTCTGTTGGGAGCCTGTAACGTGCCTCCAGTGAGGGACAGTGACAGAAAAGCACGAGCTGCCCCGGTAGCCCCTGGGGCCACACTGACACTCCAGCCCCATCTCTGCAAGGCTGCAAAGAAGTGATGTTCTTGAACAACTGTGAGTGAGCTACAGGCTCTGGTGTGGTGCCTATTTAAAAACTAAAGCAAGACGTCACTGTGAGCTGCAGTCTAGACCCATTTCTTCAACAGACACATATTTAGGATAATTTAAATTTATTTTAGTATATTAAGGCAATCTTGTAAGTCTCCTCAGAGCACTGAATGCTTTCCTGTGTGTCACCAGGCTCTGATACCTCTGGCTTTGGAAGGCACAGATGTTGGCAAGATAAAGGCTTCTCACGCTCTGGCAAAAATTGCTGCTATCTCCAATCCAGACATTGCATTCCCAGGGGAGAGGGTAAGCTTAAAAATAATAATAATAATAATAATAATAATAAAACCAAAAGTATTAATAATTCCTTTGGCAAATAAAAATCCAAGAGCTGGAAAAGCAGTGACATGCCTTCTCTTCTTAGGTTTATGAGGTGGTGAGGCCCCTTGTCACCCTGCTGAACACAGAGAGAGATGGCCTCCAGAACTATGAGGCTCTGCTAGGTCTCACTAACTTTTCAGGAAGAAGTGATAAACTTAGGTGAGTTTAACTGCTTTTTAACTTTCCTTCTTCTTCAGGAGTGAATCTAAATCACATTTCAGCACTTTCCTTGTTGGACTGTGAAGACTGGTAAGTTTGAGCTACCTTTGGCAGAGCTACAAAGCCTCAGATCTAAAAGATTAATAAAATAGGAAAAGGAGAGTGGCACATTTTCCTCTAGAAACAGGAAAGACATGAACCAAATCTGGATTAGACAGGGAATGAACCACATCATGAGCTCCACTGCTGGGGACACTGATTTGTTTCAAGGCCTTCCCTGACGTTAATACTTGATAAGTTGGTTATTGCTTGACCCATAATGTGTTTCATTTGACTGCTCCTCAACACAGGTTGAAGATAGTCAAAGAGAAGGCCCTGCCAGATATTGAAAACTACATGTTTGAGAACCACGACCAGCTTCGACAGGCAGCCACGGAGTGCATGTGCAACCTGGTGGTCAACAAAGAGGTAACTCCCTGGGCACCTCACACCTGACTGTGTGCACCAGCCCCCGTGAAGAGACGTTCCTAAATGAGTTATCTCTGGGTATCATGGGGGCTTTTTTTTAGGTTCAAGAGAGGTTTGTGGCTGATGGAAACGACCGGCTGAAGCTGGTGGTGTTACTGTGTGGGGAGGACGATGAGAAAGTCCAGGTTGCGGCGGCAGGAGCCCTGGCCATGCTTACGGCAGCACAAAAGAAACTCTGCTCTAAGATGACTCAAGTGGTAAGAGCATAACTCTGATCATTGGCAGTGTAGATGCACCCTGGAAGGGGCCTGGCTCAGACATGAAAATGCCTCTCAACAGAAAAATTCGGTCTACTAGTTTGATAGTGAGGAGCTCGGTGAAGCTGAGACCTGGTTGTGCATGCTCCTTGTCCATTTTGATAAATAACCTGAAATGGTTTCACTCAGAAATGAGAAGAGCTTGATCGATAACCTGCTGAGCTTTACAGATCCCAAAGCATCTCTCTTCCCTACACAAATCCCTGAGAACCCAGACCCTGCAGCTGTGAAGAGCTGTGGTTGGGAACTCTGAACCCTGTTGTGCTGCACACATGATGATGTTGGACACTGGGGCTTATTAGAATAAAAATGATTAATCAAGGCAAGAGAGAGGCTCAGAAAGGTCAGGGTGGGGGAGTGTGTGATCTGCTCCTGGTCATCTCAGCTGTGCCAATATTCTGGTCAGATTCTTTGCACAGAGATTATGCAGCAGCCTGAACATGAAACCTTTGGAGTCAGGTTTCCTTAGTTAAAGAATGAAATAACCACAACTGACATGAGCGTTGCTCTTCCTTCTGCTGAGCAGTGCCTTGCCAAACTGACATTTTTGGTTGAGATGTTCTGCAGATCAATACTCATGACCTCTCTTTCCCTTGAAGACCACCCAGTGGCTCGAAATCCTGCAGAGGCTCTGCTTGCACGACAACATGGAGATCCAGCACCGAGGGTTGGTCATTGCTTTCAACTTAATCAGTGCTGACAAAGAGCTGGCGAAGAAGCTGGTGGAGTCAGAGCTCCTGGAGATCTTGACCTACGTCGGGAAGCAAGAGGATCACCCCAAGAAGCAGCACATCATTAACGTGGCACGTGATTGCCTCACGAGGTGCATGGATTATGGGCTGATCAAACCTTTCTCTCGGGCATGAGGAGGTGAAAAGCAACAAAAAGGGCTGAACGTGGGGGGAAAAAGTGCTGTGGAGAAATATGGAAAAGTGAGAGCCACGAGGAGAGTCTAGTGCCATTGTCAAGGTGCGGAATAGTTTGAGGACAGCTTTGGAGGATCAGAAGCTCTACGAGAAAAAGGAGGGCATTTGCCTGGGAAATTTGGAAAGTGTCCATCTGAGTAATTCCCAGATGGTATAAAGCCTTTCTCTGCCCCCATTCAGCTGATAATGATAAAAGCTTCAAGGCCCAGCTGTAAAAGAGTCAGTTGTGTTGGAAATGTTCCAGGAGCCTGTTGGAAGGAAACTCAAATGAGCTGAAGTCTGTTCTGAGTCCACCTCCAGCCCCTGGTACTTCTGGAATTCCCAGCAATGGTGGAACAGAGAGGGTTAAGTGTCTTCTACTCTGCAGTCAGAAAATAGGTTGGGTTTTAGCTGTGTGCTTCCTTGTTCATTTATGGTAAGTTGTGTGCCAAAGTGTGAGGATGGTGGATGAACTATTAATAAATTCACTACTTTGTTCCATGTGGAATTCCTGTTCTGCTTTTATTAAGCAAAAGGAGAATCTAAGGCAACTGGGTAACTGGAGTAATCTGTAGCACAGGCTGAATTTCCACCCTTTGAGTGCTGCTCAAATGAAGATGCAGAGTCATCACGAAAGGCTGTACAAGGAGGTGACACCAAGGGGTTAAGCTGAGGTTCACACCAGAGCACAGTGTTTGGCTCAACAGGGAATGCTGAAAATATCTCATTTGTGAAAAAAGCAGAATGAGAAACAAACACACCAGTTGGTCATCACATTAAACTTCATTATATAAATATTTTCATTCAAGCACAGATTCTTAATGGATTCTGTGGGCAACACAAAAAAAACAGAGACCCTTGCTTTAGTCCCTGGGGGGAAGTCCCTAAGTTTATAGTAAATATAATCTTACTCGGCAATAATTTAAATGTGAATTCAAGGGCAGTAAAATATCTCTGATAATACGAAATATTGGTGACGCCCACAACAGGCATAGCACGATGAAATGTTGAGGTTTGGAGGTTATGAGAGGAACCATGGGGATAGTCTTTCCTTGCGTGTTAAGGAAAAGAAATAAATGGAAAGTGTCTCTAGCTTCCTGAATTTAGAAAAGCCTAACATTTGTTAAGCTAACAGGTTTGATGACATGAAGGCAAATTTATTTGGAGCGTTATTCCTGTGTACAGTATCTTCTCCATGCTGTAACCATATTCAGTTTACAATGACAGCGGGAGGATATCAGACTCTTCTTCCAAACCACATACTGTGGTGGAAAATAGGGTTTGTTTTTAATGAGCCTGCAATTTTTGGATACCCAGTTTTAGGGATGTTGAATCTGCCTTTCCAAAGCACTTCACATTAACTCTGTACAGTTTTATCTAACCAACATCTCTGACACCAAGACAAAAACCCGACATTGGTATCAAAGGGCGAAGTTTTCATTCTCCCACTGAAGCTTCTCTGTGGAGCAACTGGGTTCTACTAATCCTAATACTAATCCTGTTCCTGAAACTGAGTGGGGAAACTACTTATGTAAAAGCCATTTATTGGCATTTTTTTAGCTAAACCACAGACATAACAGCCACTTTAAACTGACAGAGCCCGCCCGCTCCCTCAGGACCCCTCAGACCGCTCTGGGCGGGAAACGCTCGCACCGCCCCCGGCTCTTGTAACGCGCCTTCCTATTGGCTCCCGCCAGGCCCCACCGGCAGAGCCGCGCGCTGCCATTGGCTGTTGGCCACTGGGGGTGGGACAAAGGCGGGTGGCTCCGGCCTGGCATGGCCGGGCCTGGGGGAGCCGAGAGCGGCGTGAGGGGACACGGGACAACGGGGCCGGGAACGGGGATTCGGGGCCGGGAGTGGGGATTCGGGGCTGGGAGCGGGGATTCGGGGCCGGGGGCAGCTCAGGGCTTGGTGTTGCGGGGCGCGGGGTCCGGGAGGCTGAGCCTGAGGATATCTGGGGAGGGCTCGGGGGATGCGGGGCTGGGTTAGGGCGGACGCGGGCAGAAGAACTGGGAGCTGAAGAGCTGCAGGAGCCTGGGGGAAAAATACAGGGAAGGAGATGGGAGAGTGCAAACGTGTGGCACGAGGGATCAAAACATGCCTCTGGACCCCTGGAGAGCGACACTGATTGCAGCGGCATTCATGGGTATGACACGGTTTTTTCCTCATTGTAGAGCCTGGTACTGACTCTCCTGACCCTGGAATGCCCACTCGTCACCGGCCTTCCCCAGCTTGGCTCTAGCAGGGATGTCCCTCCCTTCCTGAGCTCCCCTGCTACACGTGCTCCTCCTCCTAGGAAGGAGGAAACCACCTACTGCTAACTTGGGATCAGGCTCCTTACGGAATGGAAATAGACTTGCCCAAAGCAATGATGAGCGAAGTATAGTCTGAACTGGTATTGCCGAGGCTCCGTGTCTCTGCTCTGACCAGGGCATGATCACCTAATCTTCTCTCTGAGCTTCTTTAGGCTAAGCTCGTCTGGAGGAAACAGCTTTGCTGCTTCTTGAAACTTTTTGATGCCCTCTCCCCCCCAGAAAAAAAAAAAAGAATTTTTAGCAAAATTAAGAATTTTTAGCAAAATTTTTAGTGGTAGAAAAAGAAAACCTCGATTTGAAAAATGAGTGGTGCAAATACTTGTTTGGGTTTGTGTGTGTCTTGCTGCAATGCTGGGTTTAGGACTGAGCTTGCAGTGAGGGGGGTTTCTTGTTTTGTCTCGTATATATGACATGGCTCATGAAATTCCAGATACTCTGCCCCTATATCTTCTCTGTAGGGTGGAGTCTGAGCTGCCTGTCCTGTAGATGCTCATTAGCAGTTTGTCCAGCTGTATTCTCATCTAGCGATTGCCAGCACGGAGCCAGGAGTATTTTTGGAATACTCTTGATGAAGTGCAGCCCCTTTGGGGCTGGAGGAGAGGCTGGGCTAATTAAGCAAGGAGAATGAAGGAGAGCTATTCTCTAACCGAATTTTTTGTTCTTTTCCAGGTCCTGTTGACACCTTTATATTCATTTCTCTCTTTCTGTGGAGAAGGAAGCATCTATGGGGAATATATACCTAGAAGTATGTTATGGTGGTTTTTCCCTTAACAGGAAAAGCTACATGGTTTCTCTTAAGGAAATAAGTTGCTAATACATTCCTTTTTGAACACCGTGTAGATGAGCTGTGAATGTGCCTCAGGTTCACTAATTATTTGTTAACAGACTTGCAAAGTCAAGTTCTGGCAGTGAAGTACTGGGCAGCTCCAGTGCTGTTGTTAATGTTGGTGAAATTGTATTAAGCACAAACTAAGCATTCTGAAGGCATATATATGATACATCACTGTATGTAAGACACAAATTAGTATGTGAGTCCAAAGGTTGGCTTAATAAAGTTGGTGTTACCAGAAAAAAAAACTCCTCTTGTCTATCTTTAGCCCATCATGGCTTTAAGAACACTATCACAGTTAAAAAGCAGATAAATGGGAATTTTTCTATAACCCTGACGGGTCTTGTAGTTTTGTTTTAGAACATTAAACCTGATAAATGTGTATGTATTTGGCTACTAAGGACAGGTTTTGACAAAGTCAAATGCAAGCTGGCATCCTGCAGCCATCTACAGGAACACATAAAATCCACCGGCTGACTGCTGAGTCTTGTCACCACTGTGGGCTCGATGCCTGTTACTCAATTAAGGAGTAAAATTTAATTTAAAGAGCAATTTAATGTTCAAAAGAGTAATCACAGCTGCTCAGAACTGTGAGGCTTAGGCGTGGGTGTTCTGTGGAGGTCTTGGAGCTGCTGTGGAGTTGGCCAGATCCAGGTTTGGCAGGGACAGGGTGTTGTGCAGTGGGGAGTGGAAGGCAGCCAGGGCCTGGCAGGCAGTGGGCATTCTGGGGAGAAGAAGAGATTAATCCTGGGAGAAGGGGGTCTAGAGGCCCTGGAGCAGTGTGGGATCAGGCAACCCTGTTGTGCTGTTTGGCCTTTAATGAATCCTTCTGGATTAGAGGGAGGATGGTGCAGAACCTGCCCAAGAGCTCTGCAGTGCTGGCGGGTGAGTCAGCATTGGTCAGTCTTCTGTCCCAGGTCTGCCCAGCTTCTCCCTGAGCAGCAGATGGATAATTTGGAAAGCATAGGAAGGACAAAAGGAAAATAAACCACTTGTGAAACTGAATCATTAGTCAAAGGCTTCAGCCCTTATTTAAATGAGCAGTTGCACTGGAGCCACCAGGACATTAATACCCAGGCCAAGGCCAACCCTCTGAAGAGTGATTTAAAATCTCAGATAATCTCACACCCTGATGGGACTGCTCTTCCAGTAAGATGTGTGTGCTCTTACTGGCTCTCTGAAGGGAGAGAGGTGTCTTCATGGATCCTGTAACTACTGGAGAAAGGAGAAATGAGACAGTTTTTATTGTTATTCCATAGTGGCACAGGTAGAAGGGTCTGGAAGTTGTACAGAGATAAAAAGACAAGTGTCGGGGACAAATCTCATTTGTTACAATAGGTGTTTTCCAGAGCATCTTTGGGAGGATGCAAATTACTGTATTTTCCCCCATTATTCAGTAACCTTGCTATCTTAGTTACAGGTGAGGGAGGATATTGGAGATTTTTATCTTCTGAAGCAGAGCTAAAGCGGGGGGAAAATGAGATGCCTGGTTCAGTGGATTAAATGTCTGAAGATATCTCTTAATCTGGAAAGGACTTGTACTTTGTGCAGCAAACTTTGCTCTTGTGTTCTGTAAGCACTGTCACTGTGATGTCCGGAGCACTGCTGCTCCCTAGAGTCAGGAAAAAACCTTGCAGCTGTCAAGCAGGAACCAGCCATGGCACACAGGTTTTCTTGCCTCTTGTGTTCAGTGAAAGGATGTTTTGTATTGATAAGAATATGCTACATGGCTGGGACTGCAATATTTGCAATGTCATACTTAGAGATTCTCGGCTTACAAAATGCTAATCTTACATCCATTATCATCACATGAAAAGATGAAAGCAGCTTTAGTCTGGTCTCTCTTATGTAAATAGAGCCCCCAGAGGAGCAAACTCTATTGGAACCAGAAAATAATTAAGTTAGGTTCTCAATCAAGAAAGAATTTTGCTTTATAAAAGCAGATAATAACGAATGCAAAGACTTATTTAACAAAAAGCAACTCTCACCATTTGGCAGCTTCTGTTTTAATCTGGTTTGTCATTTTCCTCCCTTGTGCAGAAAATGTAATGTTCCTTGTTTGTACACATGACCTTTTGTTCCTTTAACGAGTCAGAAGTCTTAATTTAGAACTACTGATGGCAATTAGGGGTGTGATGTTCTCAATTCAGGGGTGAGTAGCCTGAAAATGCAGGAGGCTGAAGGGCAGCATGACCAGAGCAGAGGTTTAAGCTCATCTCCACCTCTGACAAGCCCCAGTGCCAGAGCTCGGCCTGGGAAGCTGCTAAGGGAAGAAAAACTCTCCTAGAGAATTTCCCTACCTCTTTAATTTGCTGGCTCGTGCCCTCGGGCAGGACTTTTACCAGTGCTGGTCTCTGATCCTCACATCTGCATTCTTCTTATCCAAATCAATGTTCCTTCCCTTTCAGCTGGTCTTTGAAGGCATTTCTGTACTGTCTGACAGACTGGGGCTGCCTGATCCCTCTGGAACTGCCACAGGATGTTGGAACAGCTTATCAACAAAGGGGAGAGCCTTGCCAGAAGGCACAGAGGCAGCAAAACTGATGGACCACCAAATTCAAAGGAGCTGCAGAGCTCACTGAGGAGCTGCAGCGGCCGGAATTCCTGGGATGTAAGAAGGGGTGATGGAGGCTCCCAGCATCCTTTCAGCTCTCAGGGGAGTACAGTTTGACAAGGTGCTGCAGCTCTGTGGCATAGCCTGTGACAGGGCAGCGCTGGTGAGCCTTCACATGGCTGTAGATGCAGCGGTAGCAGAACACGAAGCCGGACGTGGACAGGGCCGTGGCGTTCACGCGGATCTTGCGGCACAGGGGGCACACGGTCTTCAGTTTGGGCAGCAGAGCTGAGCTGGGCTCGTGGTCCAGGTGCACAGGAGGTGGAGGAGTTGGGAGAGCTGTCAGAGACTTGATGGTCTCCTGGTTCTCTGAGGAGTACCACCAGTCCAGGAACTGGAGGAAGAACACGCTGACGGACAGCCCGGTGGAGAGGGAGAAGGCGATGCCACCCAGAGCTTTTCTCAGTGCCAGCTGCACTCGTGATGTAAAGCTGTGGCAGAGAGAAGAGTATGGAGAGATGGTCACCACTGCACATTTATCCATCTAGAAACCGTGGAAAAAAGTACTTGGGAAGTCACTGCTTCCTACAGCTCCTTAATGCTGAGGAAGCTGATCAGCGTGTCCCATGTTTGTAGTGAGGCATGTGTTACGATGTTTCTCTCAGATTCTTTGTATTTTAAGAAAGATCCAAATCTTCTTTCGCTCAGAAGTCTAAATTAAGAGAGTTTGGATTGAGGGGACTTGGACCACTCATGGCTGACCATTTTACAGAATATTAAGTGTGGTCATGACTAGCTGCTGCTCAGGAAAATCAAAGAGCTAAGCTTCAGTCCTTTTAGCAACATTGCTGCAGTCTAATTTCCTTGTTGGAAAAGTGCAGGTGAAGACTGGACAGGGTAAAGGCTGGAATGCCCCAAAAGACCCCCCAAACCCTGCAATGTCATTACCACAAGATGTTAAGCTAATCCCTGCTACTCGTTTCCTTACTTTCACTAACAATACTCCCTTTTGGAGCACATTTTGCCATTCTTCGTATTGAAGAATTTCTGGAGAACAAGGGAGTTTTGCTTTGCAGCATCACCTCAAAATTAACACAGCCAAGGAACCCCCTGAAGAGCAGCGGGTTCTGACATACCTGTGTGTCTGACTTGAGGTGGCTCCAGACAATTTCTTCTCCAGGGCCTGGATGTCCTCCGCAGTCAGCCTGACCAGGCGGACCCCAGCCAGCCTCAGCAAGGGGGAATGATGCTGAGCTTTCCCGAGGATGTAGCACAGCTGCTGGATAAGAAACCAGCCCTCCCAGGTCAAGTTTACAAAGGGGTAGGCAGCTAGAAAGGCTCTGTAGAAGCGCTTCCAGGATGACGATGGAGGGTGGATGGAGTACTCATCCTCCTCCCTCAGGCTGGACACCAGTTTCTCCAGCTTTCCTTTCAGATAAGGAACAAGAACCAGCAGGAGCAGAGATTTCCAGTGCTGCCTCTTTGGCAGGCCAGCCGTGGCCAGGGCCTGCCGTGTGCCCTCTCCCATCGGGATCCTCTTCAAGCTATAGAAGTTCTCGGAGAAGGAGGCGCTGCACCTGGCCAGGTAGTGCTGCTGGAGCAGCAGATCCAGAAGGACGTAGATCTCATCAAACCAGTGCCACACGGAGCCGTACCGGGCAGGGTTGGACTCAGCAAGCACCTGTTGTGAAAGGGGACATAGAAGGAATCACAGAATGGTTTGGGTTGGAAGGGTTCAAAGACCATCCTGTTCCACCCCATGCCATGGGCAGGGACACCTTCCACTAGCCCAGGGTGCTCCAAGCCCCGTCCAACCTGGCCTTGGACACTTCCAGGGATAGGGCAGCCACAGCTTCTCTGGGCAACTTGTGGCGGGGCCTCACCACCCTCACCGGGAAGTTGCTGAAAGTGGAGTATTGTGCTAAATTATAACTTACTACAGCTCTACACGACGCCTCCGGTTCGGGAGAGTCACAACTGCCCCACTGCCAGTGAGAGGAGCCCGGCCCCGCTCCTGTGCCCTCCCCCGCGGCCCGGCCCGCCTCACCTTGACCAGGTGCTGCAGGGCGGGTTTCACGGCGGCCATCAGGCTGTCCTGGGCCACCGCTTCGAACACAGACGGCCTGTCCCCGCCGGCCGGGGCGGCCGTGAGGTGAGCGCCCACCTCCGCCATCGCACCACCGCGCCCGCCCCGCCGCCGGGGGGAGCCGCCGCGCCGCGCCCCACACGGGCACCGCTCCGCCCCGCCCACCCGGAAGCGCGAGCGGTCTGCGCTCCGCCCGCTCTATGGTGGGGGGGCGCGGCCGCTCTGGGCGTGGGAGGGTTTGGTCTCGCTGCTCGCGAGTCCGCCCGGCCCCGCCGCTTCCGGTTCCGCCACCGCCCCCGCAGCGGTGAGTCCGGTCCGTGAGTGGGGCCGGGAACTGGGATGGACTGGGACGGACTGGAAGGGGGCCGGGAGGGGCACTGGGAGGGGCACTGAGAGGGGGACTGGGGTAACGGTGAGGAGGGGCACTGGGGGGGGGCGCTGGGAGGGGATCCTGGGAGGAGGCGAAGAGCACTGGTAGGATACTGGGATAGGATGGGGAGGAGCACTGGTGGAGTATTGGGGGGATGCTGGGAGGGGATACTGGGAGAGGGGACGGGGAGAGGGCTGGGAGGGGCACTGGGAGGAGCAGCAGGGTCGCTGGGAGGGGATACTGGGGGAAGTGAGGGGCACTGGTGAGGCCCCAGTGGGGTGCTGGGAGGGGCACTGGGAGGAAGTGAGGGCACTGGTGGGGTGGTGGGAGGGCGGACTGGGATAGGGTGGGGAGGGGCACTGGTGGAGTCTTGGGAGGGTCTGGAGGAGATACTGGGAGGAGGTGAGAGACACTGATGAGGTACT
This sequence comes from Pipra filicauda, assembly GCF_003945595.2. Taxonomy (NCBI): domain Eukaryota; kingdom Metazoa; phylum Chordata; class Aves; order Passeriformes; family Pipridae; genus Pipra; species Pipra filicauda. The sequence continues at coordinate 3,785,897 of NW_024104887.1, read as the reverse complement.
GGGAGGGGAGACTGGGACAGGGTGGGGAGGGGCACTGGGGGACGCTGGCAGGTGATACTGGGTGGAGGTGAGGGGCACTGGTGGAGTATTGGGAGGAGCTGGGAGGGGGGACTGGAACAGGACGTGGAGGTTGCTGGTGAGGCACTGGGAGGGGCACTGTTGATGTACTGGGAGAGGATGGGGGGGTCACTGGGAGGAATGGGCAGGTGGGTGCAGAGCTACTGGGAGGAGACACAGGGCTGGGGGTGGTGGGTGGGCAGGTGCTGGGGGATGGTGGGACTGGGGAAGGGAAGTCGGGTGGGAATGAACACAGCAAGCTACTGGGACACTGGTGAGGCCAGGCAGGGAGGAGGGCTGGAGTGCTGAGAGGGACTGGGCAGGCACTGCTGGGGCTGGGAATGCTGGGGAGGGAAGCTGGGATTGGTGGGGAATGCTCCTGCGACTGTGGAATTCTGGGGAGATCCATGGAACGCTGCCGAGAGGGAAGGGCTGGTGGACGGGGGCTTAGGGGGGGTACTGGGGTACCAGAGGGGAGTGTGGAGGGGGTGCTGTGAGTCCTGCTGGAGGTGTGGGGGTGGCAGCAGAACTGGGAGGGGGGTTCCAAGGAGTTGGGAGGTGACAGGAGGCAGAGGGCATTTGAGAGTGGAGGGGGGAGCACCACGAATTCCCTGCCCCAGCACAAGCTGCAGGTTTCTGGAACCTCGGCACTGCTCTGCCTCTGCCATCCATGTTCCATTGTCCTGTTTATTTTCCTGGTGTTCCAGTGGCTCTGGGCCACTCTTGGGCTGTCATGTGGCTCCTTGAGAGGCTTTTCAGGGGAGATGGGTGGCACCACTTAACACTGGAGTTAAACCAGGGATCATTGTAGAGATTTGGGGGTGCAATAGTGGATTGTTTCAATGCCAGGGAGCTTGGATCTATCCCAAAGCCTTAAACCTGCCTCCTCCCTGTGTGGAATGAGTGGTGGGGAGCTGATCAGGCTGTTGTTGGAGCCACATGTGGGGTAAAGCAGGTGTTGGTCAGACACAGGATCCAGTTTTCTGTGTAGTTTTGGGCTGAGGAGGTTTATCTTACTGGCTGTGATGGTTCCTTAGTCCTTTCACTTAATCATGGCTTTGGTTCAATCTGCATTTAAATGTCAATAAGTAGCATTAAGAACTGCTGGACCTTTCTGGAGCAATTCCTGTATTAATTGTCTTCTTGTTTGCTGGGGTTGGATCAGGAGCCTTTTGCTGTCAGCTTTGAACACCTCTTACCTGTTTCCACCTTAGCAAGGGCTGGACACAAACAATAGTAAGGAGGGGGTAACCTGCTGTGGATTTTCTTCTAAAAATACAAGGTTGTTCATGATGCTGTCATAATTTATCTTGGCTCCCTGCAGTTTAGATTTGTGTCCAGGAAGCTGGTATTTTCTGGAGGGATACAAACAGCAGTGTTTTAAATATCTGGGCTGTTTTGCTTTCATTTGCTGCAAACCATGCTGAGGTTGTTAGTGATGAGATAATGCTCAGTGCTGCTGGCAAGCTGTCTGTGAGCAATGTGCAAAGCAAGCCCTGACATACATGGAGCAAAAATGTGTGTGCTCAGGAGAAAAAGGCTTTATCCTGTGGTGCACTTGGAATAGGGTGGTTTGGTTGTTGACCTAAGTCAGTTCTCATTTACAGCCTGTCAAAGCAGGTTGTAAAGACATGGGCTGTGCTTGGCCCTGTCTGAGTGTTTCTAGGATTCTTCATGTTCCCAAGTATGTGATCTGAAGGGAGGAAAAACAGCAAAATGTCCTGCTTTAGGGATTTAATGATCATCCCTGAAATTCAGCGAGGTCCCTCCCTCTGTGTGTGGGGCTTTATGCAACTGGGATGATGGTTATGGTGGTTTGGGTTTTTTCCTCCTCGATTTGCTCTCTAATCTGCTGCTCTGGCCCCAGTTAAAGCTGTATTAGAGTAGCTCAGCTGGGAGAGATGACCCTGGCAGACAAATCCACATATAATGCAAACAAAGAACATTGAGGCCACGTTCAATGCCTTTTGCATGGCACTGTGCCAAGTGCTCTCATAGAGAAAAACATTTAAGTCATCTTTTAAGCTGGGCTCAAACCCAAAGGACTGTGCCACAGTAACATTGCAGCTGTACACAGGGTCTGGTTTTAATTACAAAACAGGCCCCACAGCAGCCTCTGCTGTCAGGGGGGGCTGTGATATTTTTGCTGGAAAAAATTGCAGTGCTGGGGCTCGTGTGGCTTTCCCAACCCAGCCTCTGTTTTGGAAGGAGGTTAAACCTCCTCTGCAGGAGGAACGTGCTTCCAGAGCTGCCTCCAGACATAGTTTGCTCTCCAGCTTGGAGCAGGAAGGGAGACAAATCAAACCCAAACGCAGTAATTCTGCCTAATTAGGATGTGGCAGTAACCACAGGGCAAGCAGGAGCTCCAGGGAACTGGGAAGAGCAACAGGTTGTTCCTCATCCCGTTGTTTGGCAGTTGAGCAAGGTGATCCCAGCAATGCCATGTGGGGCACAGAGAAGGAGGTGGGAATTGGGGAATTACCCCCGAGCTGCTGCTGGGAATTCAACTGCCAAGGTGTTAAACTGCTCCGGGTGGATGGGGGCAAAGGAATGGTCACGGTGTTGGGGTTGGTTAAGGGATGAGGAAGGAAAGTGTTAAGGAACACCCAGCTGGTTGCACTGCTGGGCAGAGTCTTGGAGTTCAGAGCTGTGCTGGTCCTTTTGTTGCTGAGCCAGCAAGACCTGCAGGGTTTAGAGGCAAGACAGGCAGCATTTAGGGAACAGATGACTTAGTGCTTTGCTAGCAGCGTTTAAGGTCATGGAAGGATGTGTAAGAAAAGGAGAATTGGGGAAAAAAATAGAAAAAGGAGGTAAGAGAGGGAAAAAAGCCTTTTTTGAGTTGGTTTTAGGGTCAAATTTCCTAGTGCTGATACAGACTGTTTCATCAAGAGCAGTCAAACTGCCCACTCCTCTGCTTGTTTTTCAGCCAGTACTTGAAAATTCTTTGAGTCATGTTTGTCACAGAGCTGGCATTTATCGGAATAAAATGATGGATATCCACATACATCTGGGCAATCTCTGTATTCCAAGGCATTAATAATTTAGTGGAGCAAGAGAAGTGCTGGCGAGACCATTCTGCTGGCTCTGCTGAGCACTTTGCTGGCCCAACAGCATTTTTTGGTCCTGCCCACAAAACAAGCAGTGCAGCACTGAAATAATAAGCTGGTGTGTGTCTCAGAGGTGGGGTGTTGGATCTTGACAGAGAAAGATTTCGATTTCAAGCTTGAGAGAACTGAAAAGTAATGGCTGTTCTTTAAAAAAAAACAAACAAAAAACAACAAAGAAAACAAACCCACAACTGCTTTGCATCTTCTGGGAACAAAAGGAGGGAAAGAAACGAAAGGCCTGGGGGTGGGTGTTGCAAGTGGGGTTAATTGTGCCTTCCATGAAGATGCAGCACAGGGAAATATCGTTAGGGGGAGATGACAGTTTCCTTTGTCTGAAACGTGGAGTTCTCCCTGCCAGGCGAGATACTAAATGTGCTTTTTCTTGGAAAATGGAATAGCATACCCGGGAAAGGCAGAGCTGCAGAACACACCAGGATCTGCTGATTGTAAGGAGTTAAAAAACCCCTTTTCCCTTCTGAGACTGGGAATTTGGAAAGCTTTCCCAGCCCATCCGCCACAGGCTGTTGTATTTTCACCAGCACTGTTCATCTGAGCCCTTTAAATCCCTGGGTTTTGCCAGGAAATTCCAGCAGCAGGTGCAGGATGAAGATTGGGAAACTTGTGCCTGTGGATGTAAAGCGTTTGCTTCTTCCCTCGCCCTCACCAACCATCCTCCCTGCGAGTTCCTGCCTCCCAAACTGGGTGTTGCCATCTCACAGCTCTGGGAGCTGACTTGTTCTTTTTTTATTATTGTCATTCTCAGGTGTTTTAAGGACCTGGAACCATGACGGACTCCAAATACTTCACGACCAATAAAAAAGGTTGGTGTTCAGCTGGTGCAGTGGATTGGAGGTGGTGGGTGGCTATTTTTACACAGGTTTTTTTAACTGCATGCAGAAGGACTTGTGCTTTTCTGGTAGCTCTGTCCCTGTTTCTCTTCTTAATCATCCAGGGAGAAACTTCCAAAGTAGGTCACATGGTGACAAAAGACAAAACTGGTGTGTTGTACAGTTTTATGAGGCACAAAACGACCCAAATTGCTGCTTTTTTAAGGATCAGAGAGCAAAATATTGGGGTTTGAGTGCAGATCTGGTCAGAGACAAAGTTTTAGCTATGGGTTAACAACTTCCAGACTGAGGATGGTTGTTCTTTTGGGCATCACAGGATTAAATTGATTGAGAGGCATTTAATATTTTGGGTATAAGGGTACTCTACATCAAGTGAAGATAACGGGTTTTCCTACTGCCATTCCCTCCAAAGCTGCACTGCTCTGTTTGACTTTCCTGTGACTTTACTGCAGGTGTGGTGGTCACCTCACCTCAGGACAAACTTCTGCCCTCAAAAATGGGAAGCCTGGAAAACATCTTTGAGGACACTTCATCCATTCAGATGCTCCGGAGCTGGGCTTGTTCTGCTGAGACTGTCCCAGACAAATTTTATTTTCTGACCTGTTCTTAAACAAAACATTGTCTCTGAGTGCAGTTTGAGCCTGATGTCGCTCATCCTTCTCCAGTAGATGTGGAGAATTGTTTGCATTAACCTCTGCTTTTTAAAATGTCTGGGTGCTTCTGGGGAAGAATGCTTGCCAGGGAAAAACCTACACTGTTGATCTATTTATGTTTCATTATGCTTCAGAATGAGCTCATAAATAAAGCTAATGCAGTCGACATCTTTCTAAGGCACAGCTGTCTGTAAATTCAGTCCTAAAGGCAGGTTTTTCTGGGGTAGCTGCAGGAAGTCAGCCTGCATAGTCTGGGCTCTGGTGAGCTCTGCTGCTGGCTCAGCTCTGCTCCAGGGCATGAGCTCTGGGTGAGTAATGCCAGTGTCTCTCCCTCAGGCAGGAGGGATGACAAGTGGTCCCTCCACTGCATCCTGCAGAACAGCCACTGCTCTTCCCTTCTGAAGTGCCTGGTAGCCCTTTGTGTCAGGCTCTTCAGCAATTACTGCTGCTGCTCTGGCAGAGTGGCATTGGTGTGTAGGAATTGAAAGTTGGGGCTGGAATGTATTTTTTCAGAAATATTTTGATATTTGTAATGTGTCCTCAGCCTGTGGCTTCCACTGGGAATACAGTTGGCTGTCCTTCCTGGGGAAAGCTGTCTGTCAGCTGGGAGCATTATCCTTCTCATAGCACTTGCTCTGTCTGGAACAGGCCTGATAAACAGTCTTTTGCACATGTTGCTTTATTTTATAAACTTGTTTTGCCAATTTGGTGACCCAGCCTGAACTGACTTTCCATGCAGTAATCTCAGGAAGAATTAGTGTTGTGGAAGAGGCTGCTTTGGCAACCTTGGAATCCAGACAAGCCGTGTTACATGCAGCTTTTGTTAGGAGTAGCTCTGTCTTTCTAGCTTGAAAAGAATTTATTCCACTGGACTAAATAGATGCTTTCCTGTTTCAACCACAGCATGTGGGCTCCACTCCAGTTTTCCCAGGAAGCAGGCAATGATGAGCAAAAAAAGTTAAAAAGTCTGGGCAAAATTCCTAGCTTAGTTTTTTTTTTTTCTTGCAGGCACGAATCTGGCATCTCCAAATATCTTTTCATCCTGGTTACATAATAGTTGCCTCTGAGAAACATGCCCCAGGGATGTGATTTGGTGTTCTGGAAGTGGGAGAGCTGCAACATGCACGTTCTTGTTAACAGCTTTTCCCTCAGCAAGGTGTAACCCCTATCATTCCCTGGAGTGTTGCAGCTTTGCTTCTTATGTTGTCCATAAGGTCTGACAGGTTCCTCGTGCTGCTGCACCAGTTTTATGGGGAAAACAGGCTGGGAAAGTAAAAATTCACTCTTGAACTATCCCTGTAGCGAGACCCTTTTCTTCTCCCAAGAGGCTCAATTTGTTTTGTCTTCTGCCAGGAGAGATTTTTGAACTGAAGGCTGAACTCAATAATGAAAAGAAAGAGAAGAGGAAAGAAGCTGTAAAGAAGGTTATTGCAGCCATGACTGTGGGGAAGGATGTCAGGTAAAAGCAACTTGTATCTCTTGGCAGCTCTGGTTGTCCTGGGACTCAGTCAGGTATAGTGATACACATGTCCATGGAACAGCTCTGAGTTTGGCATCTTGGTGAGGCTGGATGTGTCCTTGCCTGTGCTGTGCCTGTCACAGATTTCTCCAGCTCCTTCCTGTTACTGAGAGCAAAACAAACAACTGTTCTCCCTGCTGGTTTAGCCCAGTGCCAATAGCCCTTTTTGTTTAAACCCATCCAGAATTCAACCAATTTGTATGTTGACTTTAGGTGATGTTTTCTCCCTGCTTGCTATCCTGGGTTTCACTGTTACAAAGGTAATTCCACTTGTTTTTCTCAGCCTTACTTGCCGTGGCACAGATTTGAGCTACGTTTTAAAACGAGCGATTTTTATATTGAACCTGTGTCTCAAAGGGCACCAGCATTTACCCTCTGCAGCACTATCCCCAGCACACTTTTCTGTCTTTGAGACAACCAAAAAAACCTGCTTGAGTGAATGCTTTCTCCCTCCAGCTTCTCCTGTTACTGGAGCCTACCAGAAAGTCCCAGCAGTCCTGGATTCGTGGCAGCAGCGTGGTCTGTTGCCACGGAAATCAGGATAAGGTTGCAAATATAGCATCGTGATTTCATCGTAGAATGAAGGAACATGTAAACTGGAAGGAAAAAAACCTGATCTTTTTTTTGCCGACAGCACTTACCCTTCACCTTTAGATCCCTACAGCTTTACCTGGGAGCTGCAGAGATCCTTGTGTAACATCTTTGTGTTCTTCTGCAGTGCTGTTTACAGATTGCTGCTTGACATTTGAGTGAAACCCAGCTTGTCAGTGTTTAAGCTCCTAGAATTCACTAGTCTGAAATCTGGCAGGTTCTTTGTAAGTGTCCTGCGTGACCAAAACATTTTTAAGCAACATTTTTTTCCTCTTGTGGGTTCACCCCCAGGCCTGGCACGGTAGAATTTCCTTGTTTGGTGAACTCCCCATTTAAAACACATTTAGGAAATGGCATTAGTTTTCACCTCTTCCAGAACTGACCTATGTTAGAGCCCTAGAAGAGATTAAATGATTATAATAAAAACCATTGCAAACTGTTTTGGGAAGGAAGGTGACCTTTTGTTGGACAGCAGGGTGCTTAAAGTGGAACTCCAGTTTTTCTGGCTTCCTTGATATTGTTAGTATCCCTTTTGCCTACTGTGAATTCTTGCTTTTTCTCTTGTGTATGGGAGTGTTGATGTGCTGGAGGACTGGAAGGCTGTGCAGAGGGATCTGGACAGGTTGGATGGATGGGCTGAGGCCATCCCATGGAACACTCCAGGCTTGGGGCAGAGCAGCTGGAAAGCTGGAAAAGTACCTGGACCTGCTGGTTGACAGTGGCTGAGCATGAGCCCAAGGTGTGCCCAGGTAGCCAAGAAGGCCAATGGCACTTGGCCTGTAACAAAAATGGTGTGGCCAGGCAGGACCAGGATCATTCCCTGTGCTGGGCACTGGTGAGGCACCTCAAATTCTGTGTCCAGTCTCATGACAAGAAAGACATTGAGGGGCTGGAGCGTGTCCAGGGATGAGCAACGGGGCTGGGGAAGGGTCTGGAGCACCAGGAGCAGCTGAGGAAGCTGAGGGGCTCAGCCTGGAGAAAAGGAGGGTCAGGGGAGACCTTCTTGCTCTCTTCAGCTCCCTGACAGGAGGTTGTGGTGAGATGGGGTCAGTGTATTCTCCCAGATAGGACAAGAGGAAACAGCTCAAGTTGTGCCAGGAAGGTTTATATTGCATTTTGATAACCTTCCCTGGGCAGTGGTGAGTCACCATCCCTGGAAGAGATTTAAAAATCATGTAGTTCTGGCACCTGGGGACAGGGTTTAGTGGTGGGTTTGGCAGTGCTGGGTTAACAGCTGAACTTAAAGGTCTTTTCTAACCTAAGCAATTGTGTGATTGTATTTTTGCTTATTCCTGTGTTGTCTATCCAGCTCACTCTTTCCTGATGTTGTGAACTGCATGCAGACTGACAACCTGGAGCTGAAGAAGCTGGTCTACCTGTACCTGATGAACTATGCCAAAAGTCAGCCAGACATGGCCATCATGGCTGTCAACAGCTTTGTGAAGGTAACCTGCTCCCAGGGCTCACCAGAAAATGGCCCAGCACAGTGGCTGCCAGCACATCTCCTTTGCCCATTAGCCTCTGGGAGCTGTTTATCTCTGCTTTTGGTCTCAGCCTCTGGGCTGGGCTCGTGCTGAGTCCCAGTAGTTCTGGCTCCTTTCCCTCACTTGCTGCTGTTACTGCAGAGATGACTCCAGGGAAAGCTGCTTTTATTGTTTTCCCAGCTTCTGGTGTTGGCTAACAGATTTTATCTGTTTCATCTCCCAGCCCTTGTAGTATCTCTGATGTGTAGATATCTGCTTCCTGTTTGAATGTTCCAGCTGTGTGGAAAACCTTTATCTGTGGTGAAACCAAAAGACAGTTCAGTGCAAAAATAACAGCCTGATTGCTGTGTTGCCTTTAGTTCTGTCATCAAGTTGCCACTACTTATCAAGAAAATGTTATTTCACGTTGTGCAAGATGAAACCCAGTGGTTAGAAGAAGTTTGAAACTCCTTGTAGAGTATTATAAAATCTGAGATACTGGGGAATGGCATTGAGTTCCAGTTTTGTGTCATGGTTCTTGAGGCAGAAAGAGGTGAGAGCAGGCTGAGAGCAGGTCAGTTCTCCTCAGAGAAGGGCGTCCCTGTCTTCCTGTCTAGACAGAATATTGGTGTCTGTTTTTGTGTAATTCTGTTAGAATGGGCTCAAACAAAATTATATTTTCCATCTTCATGCTTAATGATATTTTCCATCTTCATGCTTTTCCCTGCAAGGAAATGTCTGGTGTCCCTTTTGGCAAGTTGAGGGACAAGTCTTTGTAAAGAGCAAGTGTTGACACTGGTCTGCACTAACTCAGCACTTCACACCCAGTTCACACTTCAAGGTGTGGAATGCACTGGTAAGAGGTGTCACTTCTCCTATAATGCTTTAAAAGTGTTTTATCAGCTGTAGGAAATTTAAACAGCGAAAGGTAAATGGACCTTATGCTTTTGTAGGCCATTCTGCAACCATCCTTTTATAGGCTGATTTTAGGGGAGCTCAGAGATGTGGATGGTTTGGATGTATGGAAAATTCTGTAGTCTTGAAGTATGAAGTGCTGTGTTCCTGTCTGCTTTTGCTTTTTCCTCTTCAGAAAAGCACCTCTAGACCAGCCTTTGCTTAGTGCTTCATATGTTACAAACTTAAGGGACGCACAGGCCTTGATGGCTGTTGCATTGTGTTTAGTTGTTGACTTTTCCCATTGTATCTCTTGCTTCTTTAAGCCAGTAAGGCTGGAAGTCAGTGTATTTTTTTGTCTGAGGGTTGCCTGTGATTTTGGATGGTGAGAGCTGCCTCTCTGGCTTAGCTGTAGCTGCTGGATCATGTTGAAAGAAGCTTTTCCTGGGAGAACAAAGGGACACCAAGATCACAATTTTACGAGCTATCACAGCCTGAAAACATCTCGAGATAGCATAAAATGTTTCTGTGAACCAGCCAGTGCCACCTTTTAACCCCGATCTGAAATAATTGCCTGGTTTTTAGCGTGTCATCAGAGAGAACGCTTCTTGAGCAAGAACAGCCTGACTCTGGCTGCAGGGAAGGCATCAGTGGGTGGTGGTGCAGATTTGTTTACTGGGTATTCTGTCCCCTTGCAGGACTGTGAGGACCCAAACCCTCTGATCCGTGCCCTGGCCGTGCGCACCATGGGGTGCATCAGGGTGGATAAAATCACGGAGTACCTGTGCGAGCCCCTCCGCAAGTGTCTGAAGGATGAGGACCCCTATGTCAGGAAGACTGCAGCTGTCTGTGTGGCAAAGCTGCACGACATCAACGCCCAGATGGTGGAGGACCAAGGATTTCTGGATTCTCTGCGTGACCTGATTGCAGACTCCAATCCCATGGTAACGTATTTCCAGCGCTCTGCTCGAGTGTCTAATGGGCAGATGATCAGAAATGTGAAGGGTCTTTAATTGCAACTGCTGCACTGTGATGAATGGGTTGGTTAGAGAGCAGTTGTTGCCTCAGAAAACAGTGTGATAAACAAAGTCTCGAGTTTCTATAAGTTTCAAATAATAGTTTATTATATGGTAAAAGCAAGCAGCCGGCTGGGTGACAGAAATGGGCCCAGTTTCCCAAATCTGCACACACCTACTACAGGGTACATTTAGTATTTATCTTAGCTACTTCATGCATATTGATTATATCATATACATATACATTCTACAGGTTTTTGCTAAGTATTTAATATATGGGTTTTCTTACAGCTAAAGCTAAAAGGGTTATCTCTACAACCAGTCATAATTCATGCATTCTTGGACGAACAGGCGCCTAAAGATTTAAAGTTCTACTATATTTTATTCTTAGGATAGTAAGGAGGTTTTAGGCCTCTTGACCTTGTAAGGGTCTGTTTTATTTCTTTATGGGGGTGTAATTAAGTTTTACAATCCGTTTGTTTTATTTTGATATAATCACCCATTTGTTTCACGAATCACGATTATTTATATATCACAACAGGAAATACCTTCTGTTGTTAGATCTGTTTGGGCTTTTGCCTGTTTTGCCTGTCTTGAGTGCTGCAGCAAAAGTGTAACTTCCTGGTCAGGTGAGTCAGAACAGCAAGAAATATTTGATGCTGCTTCCTCAGTGACAGCTTGTAGTAACTGCTTTCCTGCAGGCTTTGGCTCTTCTTGGAATAAGAGGTTGGATGAATTCATTCACTAATGCAGATAAATCCACTGGCTTGTAATGAGTGGAGAAAATCAATGCTAATGTTTTTAATGAAGTTAAATGAGTCGTCAGAGCAGAGGTGGAGATCATGACCAAGAATTTCACAGGAGTAAATTACCTACTAAATCAGCATTTAATCATGGTTGATGAAGGGTCCATTTCCAAGCCAGGCATGTTCTGCTATTATTTTGTAACTAAAAGGTGGTGGCCAATGGATTGAACTGTCCCACTGCATAATCCTGTCATTCAATATTGTTTGCTGTTACCTACTGGAATCCAGTGAGCATATCCATATGTATCATCCTAACTGCAGCTCAGTGTAACTCAGGCTTTAAGGATGTGACCACTACTTTTTTAGCTCTTTTAGAGCACAGATCTGATTTGACTCTGCTTAAAGACATAATTGCACATTATTAGGGCTTGTCTGACAGCTCTTTCCATGGTGCATGTAAAGCAAATTGCTTTTGTAGCTGTCTTGGGCAGGTTAGATAAACCAAGTGCAGGTGGTGAGGTGCCATCCTCTTTTGGAGTGAAGGCTGCTGATTGCTCTTTGTAAGACTTTCTAGAGACAACAAAAGTAGAGATGTCTGACTTTCACAGGCACCAGTCTGAGCAGAGATGTCTGTCAGGAGACACACCTATTGCCTCTGATATCCAGCTCTTTTACAAGCTGTTCTTTTTATCTGCCTCCCTGATTTTTTTTCTCGTGCCAGGTTTCTGTATGAATATTGATGACTCCTTGAAGATGCTCTCTCTGTCGAGGCAACTTTGAGTCACACAGAGGAACACCTGCTGGGTTAATTCCATGTGGGAGAGTGTGTGCCTTGCAGCCTCTGAAAGAACTTCCTTGGGTTGCTTTAGTTCCACTTAAATGCTGGCCCTGGCATTCACCAGCTCACAGGTAGCAATGGAATGTGCTCTGGACAGGGATAGAACTTCCTCTTCTCCTAGCCTGGGTTCCAGCTCTGATTTTCTTCTGGTCACAGCCACATGGATGTGGTACTTCAGAATTAATAAGGGGTTTTTTTTCCCTTTCTGCTCGTTGATCTCAGTGGAACTCACAGGTTTGGTGAATGGACCCTTGGCTGACAGGAGAGCACCGATATGCTTTTAACTTAAATACTGACTTAATGAAGAAAAGAGGAAAAACACCAAAGGGCAGTGCATGCTCCATTTGCTAAATAAACCTCCAAAAGTAGCACTGGGAGTCCCAATAAACCATCAGCACAACTAATGAGCTCCTTGGTGGTAACGAGGGTGGGCTGAGGCAGCAGAACCTTTGCAGCTGCTGGAGCTGTGCAGGATCCCAGTACCTGCCTCGTGTTGCACTCACCTTGCTCTTCCCAAAACTGAGGATTCACAGCAGGACAAAGCAGTTTGGAGGAGTGATAGTGATGGAGAGGCCTGTGGTGTGTGGCTTTGAGAGGATCATGTAGCTGGTGTTCTGTGTACTGGTTTCCCAGGTTTCACTGTGGATGGAGCATTGTGTTTTTGATTCCTGAGGGTGCATGGGGAGAGATTTTTATCAAAGGTTTGAGGCTCTTATAGCTGCTGATTTAATACAATATTTAATCTGGTTACAAAGTAGAAAAAGACATTCCTTCTAGTTAAGTTTATTCCTTTGGTCCCCTTTGAAATTCATGCCTTTGTGGCATACTGATTTTGTCAAAAGTACAGGAACTATCCAGCTCCAATTAAGGTTCATCTTCCCAGTCAAACCATCCATCTCATTGCTGCTTTCTCCATGTGAAACTCCAGTGGGGTTCCAGATGACCAGGGGTTGTGTTTGCCAGATAAATTATATTTTTGTGTGAGTTGATATTTGTTAAGCTGTTTTTCCTTGATCAGATGGAATGCAGCCCTGCCTGGGAGCTCTTTTAAAGTAAAATCTGTGTATCAGTATTGGCTATCAAAAGAAAGATTGCTGGAAAAATGGTACTGAGGGATCAATCCTTATGGCGTATTCCTCTATAGATGGTGCATCTCAATCATTGGAACCTGTTATCTAAGCTCATTCATATTTATATTATAAATGTTTCTCCTCTTTCGATGGCTTGTGGAAATGGGCAGCATTAGACACTTAATGAACCAGAATTTTTTAGATGGGAAATCCACACTTGTTCTCTCTTCTGAGAAATGAGGATGTTGAGCAGGAGCTAAAAAGGGCTGCAGTTGAAAAATAGTCTCCAAGAAGGGTTTTATTATGGTTTTGTAATTGGTTGCCTCTAGGACATGAGCAAGCACTAAGCATTCTAGCTGGGTGCTTGGTAAAGTAACATCTCCATCTGTGGCTTGCTAATTGCCTTATAATTATGCAGAGATCAGGGTGCATATTTCTGTTGGCTCAGATCACCTTCGTCCTAACGATGTCTGACTAAGTTGGGAGGTGACCTTGTCAGAAACATTTTGTTGTTTTGAGGGTTTTTTTCTATATTTTTTGAGTACTGGCATGACTGTGTTAATAAGGTAACAGACTGGGGATGTTCAGGGCACTGAAGTCCTGTGGAGGTGCTGCAGGTCCACAGGCAAGGTGTTTGCCCCTTTTATCTGGGCTTTTTGTTGTCAGGATGTGGCCTTAGTTCACATTCAGTGATCTTCTGAGCAGCTGCAGTGTTGCACCCTTCCAGGTGAGCTGGCTGTAGTTGAGATTAAAGGCCTGACACCTCAGTCTGGTAGTTCACTAGCTATTTCTGAAAAAAATCTCTGTATGGCTTTGCAGCTTCTGCTGGGTGAATTAATTTAAACCTCTAATTGCATATATAGTGATGTGGGTATGTATGGCAAGGTACCAGCTGGGCTGATGACTTGTGACATGTCAGCAGTTCCTGGACATGTATTGCCTTGTGCAGGCACTGGGCCAATAACCCCTGCAAGGGCACAGTTCAGTTGCACTGCAGAAGTTTGATTGTGGCAGGAGTCTCTAATCTCGTTTTACAGATGGGTCTGAAGTGCTCGTGGCTGCCCTTTGTCACCTGGGATCCTGCCAAAGAGGATCCTTCCCTAGAGAGAGCCCTCACTCCTTCCCAGGGCTGTCTTAAGGCAAACCCTTCTCTTTTGCTCTTCATTTCCTTGCAAGAAAAGCAAAAGCAGGTCTGGAGGAATGTAATGCTGGGGCCTGGCTGCTTTGGGCTGCTGGACCTGCTCAGTCCTCAGTGCCTTTCTCACTGGTGACTTGGGCATAGTGCCACTCAGAAGCCACTGAATGGCTTCCACAATCCACGTACTCCAACCAAAATGCAATTCCAAAATGACATCCCAGGGTTTTTGTGTACTCCAGGTCGCTGCAGAACACTGTTCACACCCAGCAGCAGCAGTAGATAATAGATGGGTGAGAGAGGTAGGTTTGTTACACACCTACTGATGACCAGAGACTCTCTGAAGTCTTGGAAAACCCTTTTTTTTTTTCTTTTTCCTGATTCTGTCTTGTTCTGGCATTTTTGAACAAGACCCGGTGACTGTTTGTGGTTGGAAGTGCTGAGCCCAGGTGAGGGAGAGCAGACCACGAGATGGCAGCAGCTTAAAGCAGAACCAAAGCTGAACGCCCTTAGACACCTCATTTTGTAACTAGTTCCCTCCTGGCTTTTATCCCAGCACTTGGTTTTCTTCAAGAATGTAAATATTAGCAGACAAACATAAGAAGAAATCCATCTTAAACCTTACTGGTCTTCTAATATTTGCATGGAACAACCTTTCTGTCCAAATATTTTCAATCCTTGACCTTCCAAGGTAACTCTTAACCCATGGAATAGTTTTCTTATATCAGTCTGTCTGTTATCCACATGGCTTAAGTTGATGTCACCTTCTCCCTTTTATTTTCTAGGTGCTGTTCAGTGTTTAACTCCTTCCTGTAGCATTTCTTCTTCCTCACATTCTGCTTTGTCACTGTGATGTGCTGGATCAGGGCTTTTTCAGGTGTGGCTGTTCTGCTCCTGTGTTCTTGTTGGCTGTACAGACGTAGCACTTCTGTGCTGTCCAACAGAATGTCTTGTTTTACACCATCTACACATCACAGTTTATTGGGAGAAACATTGTTGTGAATCAACGTGGAGTAAACTGAGATCACATAAGTAAATGCACCAAGTGTGTGGAGATCATTAAACTCTGTTGTGCCTGGGATGATTTTTGCCTTTAGCATTAACCACTCTAGGAAGGGAAATCTATTGAGATCTGACATCTAGGGGGTGGTGAGGTGCACCGAGGTCCCTCTAGCAGTTTTGAGTTCCTACAGCTCACAGATGAGACTAAAAACCTGTTGATAGAGATCCCAGTGCTCTCTTGTCCCTCCTGCTCTGCCTGCAAGTGATGGGGGTTCCCTCTCTGCCAGAACTTCACAGTGGGGGGGGGGGGCTTTCTGGATGACCCTGTGGAGGAAGAAGGTCTTCCTTTTGTTCCTTTTCCTCCCAGCTGGCAAGCTGTATGTCTTTGTGAGGTGATGTCCTGAGGAATAAGCCAGTTTAGAAACAGAAGCAGGTTTTGTCTCCTGGGCTGTCCTCCTCTGAGTACTCTGCAGGAATTTTAATCCCTCTCTGTGTAATAAGTCTGGGGAAACTGGTGATCCTCTGAGTCCCAAAAGGGGTCTGTGGGAGGCAGTCAGGGATGTGGGAATTCTCTCATACAACAGGGAATGGAACACCACCTTCTCCACGGGCACAGGAGAGCACTTGTCCCTCATGGAGACTCTCACAGCCGTGTGTTTTCCCTGTGCAGCTGATGCTTTATGAAGTGGGAGGAGTGAACCACCACTGCTGGGTGAGTTCATGATTCCTGCTAATGAAGGTTGAAAGGACTGGAAAATTCACATCCCAGTATGGAGCTGAATATTGCTGTGACTGTGGGCTCTCTCATCAGCCTGGGGCTGCTCCAGGGTACTCTGTCTGTCCCTCTGGATAAAAAATGTCCCTCCACTTTGCAGCGTGGGTGTTGCAGATGCAGGCTGGATCTTGGAGTCCCCCAACCATGTCTCTATTGGCCTTGTGTGTGGTTTGGGGTTTTTAATCTGTTTGTGCTGCAAGTGGAGAAAATATTTCCTTCTGGGAGACACTTGATGGCATTTGTAGGCGGAATTTCTTTTACCCACTGATGGATATGTTGCAGTGAATGAGCCCATTGCTTAGGGCTGTTGAAAAGTGGTGGCAACACTTTGGAGCTCTTTAATGGATGTTTCTGCTGTTTACACGAGGCTGCCCAGGAGGGAGAGCAACACTTTTTGCAGAGTAAGCAGCCAGCCAGCAGCAGCAAATTGGGAAGGAAATAGGGAGAGGTTATGGAGGAGCCACTGTATAAACAGTGGCTACATTAATGTGTGTGGTGGGTGCTTGAGAGTGGGAGACTGCCAGGGGAGAGCAGGAACTTGAACTGGGGGAGAAGGGAGAGCTGATGTCTGTAGTTGGTGGCACAACTTCTGGTTACCCACTCTGACCCTGCTTGCTGTGCTGATGAAACCCAGTTTTGGCTCCGGAATGAGCTCCTGCAACAGCTTCTCCAGAGGAAGGCTGGAATCTGACTTACCAAGTAGCTCTTTTTTTCTCCAGGTTGTCATCCTGAACAGGTCTGAGGGAATTTCCAGCCTGTATATGGGATTTGATTCTTTCTTTGCTTTTGGTAGGCTTGTGGATGAGGGATTTGGATCTTGAGCATCTTCCATCGAAGCTCTGCTTTTCCCTGTGTTTTCAGCTCTAGCAGAGATGCAACGAGTTTATATGATAATACATGAATTTCCATGGCTCCACAGAGTCTGTCTTCCCAGACCCCTCATTTATAAAGCTTAATTGACAAATCCATCCATCAGAGACCTGTCTCCTTCCAATTACAGCCACCAGTATATGCCTAATTTCCAAAGCATTTGTCTTGCCAAATACATCCCTCCAGGATCTCTCACATCAATCAGGGTGCTGGGAATTTTGTTGACATGTGTCTACATGTTACATTTTCAATCGGAACAGGCATTTCTGGCTATTGACAAGCACCATTCGTCAGAAAACGCTGTGGCTGTGATGTTTTGTAACTCTGCACCCCCCTTTTCAGGGCTCTGTGAGGGTTTTTTAGCTGGTGCTTTTCTCCTCGGTTGCAGCTTGGATTGTTTGCCACTGGATGGTGCCAGCGAGAACCTCTGCAAGGGAAATTGCAAAGGGCCTTACATAAAAAAAAACAAACAAACAAACAAAAAAAAGGGCAAAAGAAGCCTTCCTGGTGTATGATAGGTGCCTGATCCAGGCTGGGATCACACCATGGTGTTTCCTGGAAGAGGAGTAGGGAGTTGCAGACCCTCTGTGTCTTCCTATAGACTTAAGTTTCCAGTATTGGGGGCTCAGCTGTGCCAAGGAGAAACCCTTCGAGATGGAGCCATCCCTGAACAGCTTCTTGCCCACCTACCACAAGAGTTTCAGCAGCTGGGGGAAGCATGTTTTCCTATCTTACAGCTAACACATCCTGATTTTACAGGGATGTGAGAGCAGAAGTGGTGTTCTAGTCTGCCACAAAGTGCCATTTTTCTGCAGGGAAGTGCAAAAACCAGTCAGGGCAAGCACGCCGTGGGAAGGATAACACTTGACTTCCCTTTGGTTGCCACCTCCATAAAAATTCATCCCACTTGCAAAGAGCAAGCCAGGAGGTCTTCCCCACCCAGGCAGTTTTTAGGATGTGATCAGAAACTGAGGATTTGTTAGGCTCCATACATATTACATGAATTACCAGTGTGAGGTTCCTAAAGGCTCCCTGACTTGCCTGATTGAGCCATTTTATAGTCATAGAATCCCCAAATGGTTTGGGTTGGAAGGGACCTTAAAGTTCATCCAGTCCCAGCCATTGTCATGAGCAGGGTCACCTCCCACTATCCCAGGTTGCTCCAAGCCCCATCCAGCCTGGCCTGGGACACTTCCAGGAACGGGGCAGCCCAGCTTCTCTGGGCAGCCTGTGCCAGGACCTCACCACTCTCACAGGGAAGAATTTCCTCTGTAAATTTAATTATAAAATACTTTTAAAAAGTAATTTTAATTGCTCATGGGCCGTTTCTAGGGAAGCAAAGTAAAGGAGGCTTGTAGATAAAAGACATAATATGAACAGAAGTAGGAGTCATATAATCTGGAAAGAGCCTGTCTGTGTTAGTACTCGTTAGGGAGCTTTTGGGCACACAGCATGGTCTGTGTGGCCTGGTAAAATACCCACCCTGAATATCCCATCTGGGAGCCTGTGCTTTATGACATGCGAGCTCAGAGTGCTCTTCAAAATGTCAGCACCTCTCCATTCCCAAAAGCATCATGTGGTGCCTGGCTCCCTGGAGGATGGGAGCCTCCAGCTGTGTGGGGAATGCTGCCTTTCCTCAGCATCTCTTCAGAGCCCCTTAATTTTTCCTCCTCTTCTTCGTTTTCCTCGTCGTTTTAATGGCATGGTGAGCCAGAGGTTCCTGTTTTAAGCAGCAGAACATTGTATTTCATTAACTCCATTACACACTTGGTTTAATTTCCAATTAGCCTGGGATGGGAGGAAAATAATCTGATTGCTCCAACCAGTTGGCGTTCTGGATGTGCCGAGCTTCCCTCTGCCCCCCCCACCCCCTGCAAAGCTTTTCCTGTGTGGGTTGACAGGCAGACACTCAGGTTTTCACCCACCCCCTTTCCTCCTTGTTAATGTATTTTATACCATTTGCTCTGAGCTGAAGGTTTGAGCTGCCAGAAGGAATAACTGGCAAATCAGTGTTCCTACCTCTGCAGCTTTCCGTGAGGTCGGATCTGGTCTCTCCGGCTGCGGAGGGAGTTCTGTCTGTAGGTGGATTTAAAAACGTTGGGTTCTTGTGAAAGCTGTAATGTAGTTCTAAGTGCAGGCTTGGGGGGTTTTTTGGGGGGCTTTTTTTGGTTTTTTTGTTGTTGTTTTTATTTTAATAAGAGTCTGTGAGATTTAGCTATCCTCATCCCAATGACGCTTCTCCAAGAGTCTAAATTTATTGGGAAATTCCAGCCAAAAGCAGGTTTATTGTCATCGGGCTCATCTGTGCTCCAAAGGGATGTTGCTGTGGCTGCATTTGAATAACGTTGAAATGTAGCCAGGGTGAACTGATTTACATCAGCAAGCCAGGGACTTGTTATTATTAATAATTATGATTAATTCTTCCATCTCCTTTGCATTTTTATTTTTCAGGTGATTTTTAGGTGGGTCCTCACTGGTTAGTAGCTCTTGGCTTAAAGGTGGTATCCTTAATTGTGAGTCAAGTGAGGCATTTTGCTGTGGAGTTAACTTAGAAGTTTAAGCTCTTAAAAGCTTTTCCTATTCATTAGCTGTTTGGGCTCACATATCTGTGGCTACTGGGGCGACCACAGGTTTTTCATTATTTTTGGTAAATGTTAGTTTCTTGTCCTTTTAGTTTCCTCCTTCTAATCTATGGATTAATTATACAACTCCTGGTTGGTTTCTCATCAAAATCAACTTGGTGCATGTTTTGAAAAGCAGAGAATACTTAGTTTTCTAAAAAAAACTTGGCTTTTTTTTTCGTCAGCCTGCGAAACTTGTCCAGTTCCATGGAGCACTTTGTCCTGTACCACGTGTAAAGCTTTAGCTTTACTTTTTTATGTTCCCCCAGCAAGTCCATCATTGCTGTTTATTTTCAAGGGAAAATAACCAACTTGCATAAGTTACCACTTTGTCCCTTGCTCTTGCTGTTCAGCGCAGTTGGACTTCACCATCTCCTGTTGCTGTGTTAAGGAAGAAGCATCAGCTGAGTTGAAGGCTTAAAACTCAGCTTTGATGTTGTAGATTTTCTTTGGCCAAAACATCTTTCTAAATATTTCTAGTGACACTTCCATGACTGCCAAAGTATGTAGTAGATTATTAGGTGATATAACAGTGGAATTGGTGTGAGTGGTTCTTGATGGACTCCTTTCCATACCTGAGTGGGAGCTGTTAGAGGGCAGTGCTTTCAGTCTTTGTTGACCTGCCCTCTCCCTTGGCGAGAGCTGTTGGCAGCGTGGTTGTTGTGGGCTGGAATGGAACCATGCAGTGCCAGCTTGTGTTGCTCTGTGTTCCTGCCTCCCAACGAAGCCCAGTGGCAGTGCCAGGGAAGAGGTGAGCGTGTGTGCTTGAACCAGTGTTTGTGTTGGACGGGGTCCTGAAATATGTTTTCATTTCAGCTGTGCTGTGGCTGTGTAAAAAGCCTTGGAGATGCTAATTATTTTTGTTGGCATACCATAACCTATCAATATGTTCGGTGCAAATCGCCAGGGAGTCCTTTTTTTTTTTTAATCAATGTTGCTTAAAGTTTGAAGACATTCCCCAACCCTTCTCTTATCCCGTTTTGCTTCATTTATCTTCTTGTCACTGAGTTGACAGCAGCTCTGTTTTGCTGAGGTAGGAGGTGAGGACCAGCTCTAATTGTGGACTATGGATTGCAGATCCCAACTCCTCTGACAGAGCTGAGCTGCCACCAGATGTTGCACAGCCCCTTCCAGTCCTTCTTTTATAACCCCCAAGGACATGACAGCCTGTGCTCCAAAGTGCTTCTTCCATCTGACACTCTCTCTCACGGATGCTTTTAATGGAAATCTGAGTGGATTGCCATGTGGTGCCCATCCTCAGCTTTGATTTGGACACTTGCAGTTATGCTGACATGTTAATTCCTAAAAAAAAAAAAAAGCCCAGAAGGATCCTAAGGGCAAGACCTCATTGACAGCCGGGTGTCCAGGTTGGAGCTGCTGTGCACCAGGCCCATGGGAACAGCATTTCTGTGCATCCTTTGCCCCTGGAAAACACAGGGATAGCCTGCATGGACTCTGCAGGGAAAGCAACATAAACACAGCTGCCTTGACTTGTACTTGCCCCAGGGTCTAGGATATCCTAGAAGTGTTCAAAAACATCTGGATATGGCACTTTGGGGACATGGTTTAGTGGTGGACTTGGCAGTGCTGGGTTAACAGTTGAATTCAATGATCTTGGAGGTCTTCTCCAACATTAACAGTTCTATGATTCTGTATTAATTACTAATTTAGCAGTTACTGCAACAAAAGTAGTGCCTGGCAGTGTGAGTGCATTTGCCAGAGCTCAACCTTGTTCCTTAGTATGACTGACAGGTCCCTTGCTGTAATGCTTTGCCTCTGAAAATTTTTTTTATTACTTCAAAATTATTTTCCATAGTAGTTTCATTTTATAAGTACTTTTTCTTAAGGATTTTGAACTTTTTCAGTTGTTTTTATGATTTGTCTTCACTTGTGAACTTCCAAAATGCAGTGAAATTAATACAGTCTTTTCCTTCACTTTTATGCTGTGTCACATTAACCATTCAGGAATTAGGCAAATTAAATAATAAGAAGAATAAGCAGCATATCTTAATAAATTACTAATTAAAACAGAACAAGAAGACAGCAGTTCTGATTACTAATGATTTGGGTGACAGAAGGCTCATTCAGCTAATGAAATTCATAAAATCTTGGATCAAAATCCTATCTCTGACCTCTAGGTGTGAAATGCAAAACAATCATCATTACTGTGCTTGTGCAATGACTTTGGAATATATTGGTTTAATGACAAGCAGTGATGGGAACAAGGCAGAGAAACTTCTGGTCGTGCTGTTCTTGTTTTCATTGTACTGCATCAAAAGCATCTTTAGTCATCCAAACAGTCAGATGATTTTAGATAAGATGTTTCTTTGCCTTAATCCCATAGAAAATAATGCTATAAATCTTCATTTGAGCAGGTATTTACTGTGAGTTGGGCTGGACATGATGTACATTGTAAAATGTCCTGAAAATGCCTTTTTATAGGGTACTTCAGTTTTGTGTGTCAAACTCAGCATAAATCCCTCTCCTAGTTAGTTAAACAAATAAGACTTCAGTCTCATCTGCAAATTGTCTATTTTTGTCTCTATATTCTGCAACTCTTCTATTTTAGAAATCTTCACATGGAGCCTGTTAGAATAACTGTTGAATTTGAATATGGAACTAAGAATCAGAAATTTGTGCTGCACTCCCACTTCTCGTTCTTGCCCAGCTGGACCCTGAACCTCCTCTGTGATCCTTTAATCTGTGCTTAGAAAAGAAAAGACCTTATATAGTCCTAAATGTAGCAGGAATATTTTCAGGGATGAGTTGTGCTGGGGTCCTTGCTTTAACGTGACTCTGTAAAGCAAATGGACGCTATGGAGACTGCTTGGAATTGAAATGTGTCATTAAAAATTTAGCATTTTAGGGAAATGGTGTGTTTGTTTTCAAACTGGGTGACCTGACAGCGCTGCTGCAGAGCTGGAGGCTGCCAAGCACCTGACAGCTCATTTCTGGACATCCTTAAGCCACGTGCCATGGGGCTGCCAAGGGGAAATTAGGCAAGAGGCAGAACATTCCTGAATAAGTAGGGCACTTGGAGATTTTGAGACCTTGGCTATATCAGCTGAGCATCTCCTGGAACTGGAAGGGAGATGATGCCTGCTTGAAGCAAACCAGTGTGGGGAGATCTGGAGCTGAAGGAAGGCAAGATGTTCTTGTTCCCTGTGGATGCCACCTCTAGCTCCTTCCAGAGCGAAGTCTCTTGTGAAGTCCCAGGTCCCTGTTCCTCCCAGTCAAGCTTTGGGCTCTCCAGGTTGGTTGTGAGGTCCCGGAAGGGTGGGATAACTGATGTAGTGGCTGCTGCTGAGCAGCTGATAACACACCTGCTATCAGCTGATAGATCTCCATGTTTGGTTCTGTGTGGAACCCATGCCCATCCCAAGTCAAGCCCCCGATGTCCTGCTAACAAGGAACTCATCTTGTCTCTTCCTCAGGTGGTGGCAAACGCTGTGGCTGCCCTGTCAGAAATCAGTGAATCTCATCCCAACAGCAACCTGCTGGATTTGAACCCTCAGAACATCAACAAGCTGCTGACAGCTTTAAATGAGTGCACAGAGTGGGGGCAGATCTTCATCCTGGACTGTCTGTCCAACTACAACCCCAAGGATGACCGGGAGGCTCAGAGGTAGGGTGGTTATTCAGGAGCAGGGCACTTGTGGGAGGTGTTGCAGCACTGAACTAACAGGGGTTCTGAGGTCTGTGGCAGCACAAATAAGACTTGATAAAAGAGGTTTAAAAGGGAGGCTGCTTTTGGTAGTTTGGGCTGATGCTGGAAACCTGCCCCTTCCCTCAGCAGAACCACTTTCTCTGTTTATCTGTAGTGTTCCTTTTAACTTTTTTCTGTTTAAAAGGCTGGTTCTTGTGGGAACTGGCACTGCTAAGAAGGGATCAGCCCAAGACCAAACCTGTAACAGTGGAAGCACTGTTTGGAGGATTTTCTGATTTAAAGCAGAACTTTCATATCTGGTTTTGGTGCTTTGAGAGGCAAAAAGCCTTTATAGGTTTGCAGCTTCCCAAAGTACTAAAGGTCTGAGACTGGAATACTTTTTTCCAAGTGAAAACTGGATTGTGATATGAGAGAAGTGAAAGTAAAGGTAAGAAATTATTTTTTCTTATCACTGCAAATTCACCCTTGTGCTTTTACTTTTAGCTGCAGTGACTAAACCTGAATACAAGGACCTCAGGTTTTAGGTAGTGGAATTTTAATTTGTGCACTTCAAGCCGCCTCCTCATCCGTCTTCAGAATCACAAAAAGTCAGATTGTGTTCCCAAGAGAACAAGGAACCAGCAAGAGAAATAACTTGGAACAGGGGGATTCTCAGACAATGTATTTTGTGAGGATGATGTGGGGGGGTGGAGGAGGAGGAAGGCTCCCAAGCCCACATGCAAAATCCTGGACAGGCCCTTTCGAATTCGATGGGTTTCTTCACTGACTGGTTTTTTGAGGTACAATAGGTAATCCACTGTTTCTGAAAAGCCTACCAGGAGTCTTGCTGATTTTTTTTTTTTCCCACCTCCTTTCCCCTTGTGTTTTGTTTCTGTGCCAGAAACAGCTCCTAATGAGTGCTAGAAACCTGCAGAGATCTCCAGGGTGTGAGGCTGGTATTATCCCAGCTCTGTCAGAGGCACCACTAGTCTGAACAGCTGTGAACACGTCCCACTTCCTCACCTGTAATTCCTCTGAAGAGTGGTTTATCAAACTGCAAGGGCAGGAACTACTTTTACTGCTTTGTGTGGAGTTTCTCTCAGAGTTTGCCTTATTTCAGACAGGAGACTGACAGCACTGGGTTTTATATAATGTTCTTTCCAGGAAGGCTGGTGTCAGTGCCCTGTGCCTGGAGAAAGTGAGGCTCAGAGAGATGAAGCAGCTTTGACATGCAGGTGACCTTGGGCAGAGGCAGCTGGAGGCTGCCCCAGCTCTGACTTGGACTCCTCTGCTCTTCACTGAGCTTCCCTTCCTGCATGGCTGAAAGCAAATCTTTGAGGGAAAGGAGCTTCAGGAGGCACAGATGGGAATAAGATTGTTCTGGGTTCGCAATATGCAGGAGGGAGTGGGAAGAAACTTGACAGATGCTGTAAGAAAGACCATATGAACCCAAACTTCCTTTCTGCTTGGGATGGATTGTTTAGGATGCTGTTGATTACAGGACCCATTATGGTGAATCTGAGACTTGGGAAGGTATTTAGGTCCTTCTTTCCCTGAGTCTTTAGAGAATCAGAAGTCTTTTTTTTGTAGGTAGAAATGGTTGAAATGGCAGCAAACTCCCCAGGCAAGCCAGAAGCGTGTATCACCTCTGAATTACTATATGGAGGCTACAGTGTTTTTCCAATAGCTGTTTTGTTAAAGTTATGTTTGTAAGTGACAGACAAGATCACAGAAATAGAGAACACCACCAGGCAAAGGCAGGAAGCACTAATAACTGAGGATGTTTTGGCACTGTAATGCTGAGAGCTGGAATTTTTCCTGAGCTGAGTGTGGCAGGAGAGAAACTTGAAGCTGTGAGAGAGGTCCTTGTTTGCTTCCTGCTGCGTTCGAGAAAGCAGGACTTCGCCTGTTCTCCATGACAAAACCAAATCAAAGCAGCACATGAGAAGGTGTCTTGAGCCATGTGCAATCTCCTAAAATCAGATCCGAAACATCTGACACCCTGAAACACATGTGAACCCTTTTCTCCTCCTCTGTCCCCAGTATCTGTGAGCGGGTGACCCCCCGGCTGTCTCACGCCAACTCGGCCGTGGTGCTGTCAGCGGTGAAGGTCCTGATGAAGTTCCTGGAGCTTCTTCCCAAGGACTCTGACTATTACAACATGCTACTGAAGAAACTTGCCCCTCCACTGGTGACCCTGCTGTCTGGAGAGCCCGAAGTTCAGTATGTTGCCCTGAGGAACATCAACTTGATTGTGCAGAAAAGGTAAAGGCTCGGGGGTGTTATTCCGGCGTTGTCAAATGGCATCGGGTTACCTCAGACACTTCCACATGCACAGAGTCTCTTTTAATCCAGGATCAGATCCCTTGAGAGACAGATTAGACAGTCTTGTGACTCTGGTAGCCTGAATTAATTTTCCTGACAGCATGCTTGTGATACCAGTTTCATACAGCATTTCTTCACCTGCCTCTCTTCACTGCCTTTTTATGAGCACTCAGAACTGCCCTCTATAAATCAGATGGCAAATAGGAATGAGGGTGTAAGTGTGCAGTTCACAGTGACCTGCAGGAACTCAGTGTGTCTGTGCTGTTCTGTTCAGCACAGAACCACCAGGCTGGTGACATCCTTGGTGTCCAGTGAGTTAGTTTTTTTCATTTATTTACTCCTGCGTGCATGTGTCAATGCTGTTGTTCCTTGCTGGAAAGGTGGGATAGCTTGGATAGCACTTTGTGATTGTGTTCAGGGCAAAGTTACTGTGCAATGGCATCTTGCAAGTGAAAGTAGAAATTAATTTTTAGGTGAATTTGTAGGTTTTTTTTAAATTTGGAAACAGTCATCCACTACCTGCCTGTTGGCTCAGCATCTGAAGTGGAGGAAGTAGAGATGTAGCCATAGAAAGACTTGAATTCCGCATTTTGTATTTAAACTATCTTTTTATCCAGCCTTCTTTCTCTAAATGGTTGATTGCTTGCATGTTCTGGACACAAAATCACTGAATCATAGAAGGGTTTGGGTTTGAAGGAAACCTCAGAGATCATTTAGTTCCAAACCCCCTTGCAGGTTTTAACCTCCCTGTGGGTAGGGACACTTTCCACTAGACCAGGTTCCTCAGAGCCCTGTCCAGCCTGGTCTTGAACACCTCCAGGGATGGGGAGTCCACAACCTCTCTGGGCAGCCTGGGCAAAATGACACCATTCTGTTTCTCAACGAATACTTGGGTAGATTTCTAAAGAAAGGATGCATTTGGTTACCAGAAAAGAGCCCATTTGGGTTTTTAAACAATCTTGAGTGTGACAGAACGTTATGTTCCCTCCAGGCCTGAAATCCTGAAGCAGGAAATCAAGGTGTTCTTTGTGAAGTACAACGACCCCATCTATGTCAAACTGGAGAAACTGGACATCATGATCCGCCTGGCTTCTCAAGCAAACATTGCCCAGGTCAGCTGAGGGACTTCTCATGTGTTCTGGGAGGGGGAAACCCTCTCCTGGGCTATACCTGAGGATGTATGCAGGTACTACTACCGTTGTCTTGGTTTTTAAGCATCACTGTTCCTGGTACAGTGCTCTTTGCAGCTATTTAACGGGAGGTGTTGGAGTTTCCTCCATAATTTAAATGTTAATGGCATGGTGTGTCTTGCATCGTGACCGTTAGGTAGATCTTGTTTCACAGATTACAATTCCAGGAGGAGAGCTGACGGTTCCTGTCAAATGAGTCACTGCTGGTGCTGAGGTTGGAATGAGAGGCTTGTTTCAAGTGAGGGGGGTGTGCCTGCAACAGAGGCATTCAGAAAGGCCAAACATTATTGAAGTGTGAATTTCAAGTTAGTAAAATTGTTAAATGCTTGCACAGGCTAAAAAACCCTTTCTTCTGCTTAACTTGCTTCCAGAGTGGAAATAGCATGAAGCTACACTGAATTGAGGCTGCTTTACAGTGTAGATTCTTGTTGTATTTGATTTCTTTGGAGGAAGTGTTCTCAAGTGCATTCCTGGCCACAAGGCCTAACACTAATGCAGAATGATTAATGCCTCTGGTTACTGCTATTATTGTCCTCTCATAATTGTCACAGAGCAATTTCATGTAATGTGACATTTTTAAGCAGCTCTCTTCAGCTCTCTCATGATGTTTTTTGGAACAGAGCAAGGTAATTCATGCCCCTTTTGCGCTGGGGACACGGAAAACATTTTAAAAATCAGTTTCCCTGAGAATATATTCAGAATTTTCTCTTTACTCTTGGTAGGCTCGTCCCAATTTTAATGCATAATGTTGCAATAATGGGCTGTTTGCGGGAAAGGCAGTGGTGTCTGGAGGGCAGAGTCTGGGATCTGCAGACTAATGAATGAATCTCTTCCTGGTTCTGAAAAGAAATAAAACAACACAACTACATCAGGAATATGTGCTGGAACGAGAGCTGAGCAGAGCAGCTTCTGCCCACACCCTCCCTGTGCAGCTTGGGGAGACTCTCCATCTCCGTGCCCATGCTGGACCAAGGCAGCAGGATAGCTCTGGCCAAGGCACTTGGGCAGTGGTTGGAAAGCATCAGCTGCTAAACCCGGGTGCTCCCAGTGCTGTGCAACATAGATCATCCAGGGAAATAATAAAACTTCAAAACACAGATGTCCCGTCTCCTCCTTGCAGATTTATTTGTCTGCAGTCTGGCCCTTCACGGCCTCTTTATCTTGTCATTGTTCTGAGCAATGTGCCTCCATGAGAGGTTTTTGAAAGATCTGTCTGGCTTTGTGCTGCTCACCTCTCCCTCACCATCTATTTGTGACATCACGATTAAATCCCTGATGTCATGTTTGGCATGAGAAACTGAAATAAATTGAGCTTTTGAGGGAATATAAATGACATATGGTCTTTTATTAAAATTGTTTTTTCTAAGCTAAGTGATTTGTTTAAGACAAAGTAGTTTTTTAGTTTAAGATCTGTAGGTTCCCAGCAGGTCCTGGTTTAAGCCCTTCTTCAGTTTCCATTAGCAAAAACATTGAGACAAAATAATAAATTTTATTTTTAAGAGGGGAAGTATCTTTGCACTGTTATTAATCTCAGTGTAGATGTTCCAGGGTGTCCTCAGATCTCCTCTGCACCTTCTGTTTGCATTCAGTAGGGATCCAAACATTCATCTCGGCACAGAAAAGGAGAGATCAAAACCAGTTGTTGCCAAGAGCTTTGCATATAGTGAACGTGCTTTCAGTGTAAGAAGGAACAGCAACGTTTATGTTTGGCAGGGCTGATTTTCCCCCAGCTTTTGTTCAGGGGATTTTGAAAATAACCCAGGACAGAGCCACGTTTTGGCTTTGTCCAGGCTAAACCAAGTGTGGTCCAGACCGGCGGGTTTCGGAGGTGGAGGTTGGTTGCGGAGTTTGACTGTGTGAGCTCTGGATACGTGTGGTAGCTGTGGAAGAACATCCCTGCTGGTGTTCTGGTGTTCAGTGGGATGTTCTCTGAGTGACCCAGGGACTCAGCTGGTGTCCTGCCTCCTCAGGTCCTGGCAGAGCTCAAGGAATACGCGACCGAGGTGGACGTTGACTTCGTGCGCAAGGCCGTGCGAGCCATCGGGCGCTGTGCCATCAAGGTCGAGGCAAGTATCTGAATCCTGAGCTTTTCTGTGATCCTCTGCCTTCAGAAACAGTGATGGGCTTTACCCATCACCTCGTTACACCAAGCTTCTTCACTTCACTCTTGGCCATCAAGTGGCCTAAATACGTCATGGATGTGGGCAGAGCAGCAGCTGATCCAGAGGGCTTACGAGCTGTGAGTGCATCACAGGAGGGTGGGCTGCTCCTCTCAGATCTCAGCTTGCAGGCACAGCAAGGCAGATAATTCAGTCCTGGTGGAATATTTTACTGCACTGGCTTCAGTGGAAAAAATGACCATTTGTCCATGAGGACGTTCTTTAATAGCTGTGGACTGACCTTTTGAAGGCGGAAGGAGAAAAGATTGTGCAGAGAAACTCTATTATGAAGCATTTTGTGTCATTCATCCCCCCCTATTTCAGCTGAACAGAACACACAGGCATAGAATTACAGAGAATTGGGACATTAAGTGCAATTTATTCAAACACAGAATGACTCTATTTGCTTACTTAGGTCCATATAACTTGTGGTTTCACTCGGAGTGTGCTCTCTTTGGCCTCGATGCTTATGCAGATAAGTTCCCAGGAACCTCTGCAGTTCTCCAAAACAAGTCTGAAATGTCCTCTGCCAGTGGAACATCCACCGAAATGCTCATAATAAAATATTTTTTTAGTGCTCTCTCCCGTTCATTTCCCTGTAAGTGAACCTGAAGCACCTGACAGGAGCTCAGAAATCCTGTGAAGAGAGGGAAGACTCATGCTTTGGTGTTGGTACTTTTCAGTAAACTGATGACTGAGTGCAAAATGTCACATAAGTGGTCTAATTTCAGCTGAGCTCATTTAGCTTTTGCTAAAGTGTGTTCCCCTGAGCTTTGCCTGACAGCAGATTTAAATAATAACCCCTATCGTGCCTGGCTTAGTGTGGTGTCAGTGCACAGGTTTCTCTTGTTCCAGCTAAACTACTGTAAGTCTGTGTACAGAGGACACAGAGAGAATCAACTGCCTGTGCAGCCTTTTCTTCCTTCCTTCAGCTCTTAAAGGCTTGTCCCTGCCATGGGCTTTCTTTGAAGCCCCATCGAGCAGGTGACTGCTGTTTCTGTGTCATGTCTGCAGTTCAAAATACCAAAGTGTTCCTTCCGTGCTGCGTCCAGGCAGGAGGTTGTCTGGATGGAGCCACAGCAGTGACAGTAGAAAATCCCCCTGAGCATGGGAAAGGGCTACAGAGAAGTTAAAAGAAGCTGGTGACAGCTCTTTTCGTAGCTGTGCTGTGCTGGGGGGTGGGAGTTTGCTTTAGTTCTCAGCAGGGACTTCCTCCCTAGGATTTGGCCGTGTGTCTGTCCTAGTTTCACATGGGGAGGGTGGTGTATTCCTGAAGTATCAAGGTGTTTTTAGAGGTCTTTACCCTTTCCCTGTCCCTGATAACACAACAGGCATGCAAAGGACTAATAGTAACGTCCAGCACATTCACAGTGACCCTCAAACTGGAATTGTGTCTCTCCATAAGTAGTGTTAACCTTGATTTTTAGCACTGCTCCATGAAGACGCTGCTGCTGAAGATGAGGTCTGCTTCCTGCTCTGACAAGAGCCAGATTTAAAGAGGGCAAATATAGAACAACTCATTACAGTGTCCTCATCTCCAGGTTAATCCCTGTCCCCAGTGCATCTGTGTTTACTAGAGGCTGTTTTCTCTGTGAGTTATGACTAATAGAAGAGCATCCTCAGCCATCAGTGTCCAAGTTCCCAAGGCTTAGAAATCTGCTTCTTGACACAGGACACAGCCGGTGGGAGCTGTTGATGAATGAGCATTCACAGAACATTTCAGCTCTGCCTTCAAGGATCCTACCTTTTGTCTAACTGTCTCTCCTAGGAGGGGAAGACAGTAAATAATTTTGTCTGCCCTGAGGTGCTCTGTAGAGGAAATGTGGTGTTGCCCTTGCTGGCAGTGCTCATTTTGGGTGTGGAACTAATACCCATGTTGAGTAGTAAGGCTGATGGACTTTGCCCAGGCTTGAGCAATCATTTTGGTTTGGGGAGTGCCAGAATATCATCATTTTGCGTGGATAGGGCTGGACTGTTGATAGCTGGGCTCAGAGTTAGCTTGGGTGTGTCTGCAGCAAACCATGTGGTGTAGCTGCACTTGGATCCCTTGTGCATCAGTTTGCTCCTCTCACAGCACTAGATGAAGTCATCATGCCATGCTTAGATTGTGAGGAAAACAAGCACTGCTCCCGTGGGAAAAGGAAATGAAGTGGATGCAGTAAGAAGAGGGATTCCTCTGGAGCAAAGGAGAAGCAGAAGGAGCCACATTACAGGGAGATTTGTCTTGTTTCCAGGAGATTCTGCCAGCAGCCTGGTTCTTAGAAATCATTGAGGCTTGTGGCTGAATGTTGATGTGTGATGTGCTACTCTGGTAATCTTGTGGGCTTTCATTTGATTTCTGCAGAAAAACAAAGCAATTTTGACTTTGGTTTGTTGTCCTTCCTCACTCCAACTTGAAAGCTGTTCTAGTTGGGGCACTCTTTCATCAGTTTGCAGAGCACTGCAGTCCCCAAGGATGTCCACCTTCAAAAAGCAATGTGTTTACAAGGGATGGAGTGAGCTGAGATCTATTTTATTAGAGGGACTGCTCTTCTGGGCATGTACCCACGTGACTGCTCACTTTCCAAGGGACTGTTGGGCTGAAAATCATTGCTGCATATTTCAAAGTGGATGTTGTGTTCTTCCTGGAAAAAATCATGCTTCAGAGTGTAAAGAAAAGAAAACTAAGCCTTAATTTGCTTTTCCTTGAATTCTGCAGCTCTTGAAGCTTTGCTGGTTGTAGGCTCTGACAGGACTGCACTGCTTATTGCCAACAGTGACTGGTGCTGCAGGGTCTGTAGAGTGGAGTTGGCTTAGGAGAGATTTACCCCCTTAAGGTCACTTGTTAAAACATCTGATGAAAGGTATTGGGATGAAGAGATTAAATTGCAAGCTCTGAAGCATCGATCTTGCAAGAAGTTTGAGCAGGGCTCCCACTGAGAGCAAAGTCAAACTCTGTGGAGCCAGGTCCATGGTCAGTCTCCATGAAGTGGAAGAGTCTTCCAGGTCACAGACCTCAAATCTCTTCTGGAGCAGAAGAGGTCAGAGCAGGGCACTCTGCCATTTCACTGCCTCCACAGTGGCATAGTACCTGTAAAGCTGTGCTAAGGAGGGAGAGGCATCATAAAAAAAATATTATACCAATCATACAGTTTTATGTGATGCTTCTCTTTAATCTGACACCGATTGTGTTGAGTATATTTTCTGTTTGGTGTGAATTTCAGGGAAGAGTCAGATGACTTACTGCCAGTTTGCAAAGATGAGTGAATGCTGGTTTAGAGTGTCTCCTCCCTTGGCTGATCCCCAGGCCAGCATGGTCCCTGTTTGTGCTGGCAGGCCATGTGTAAGATACCTCACCTAGAGTCAGGAGGGCAGGAAATCACCACGAGGTTTTAGTCTCTGATCCAAATTCAGCTCTAGAAGTCTTGAGGTTTGTCCTTGAGATTTCTGCCCATTCTCAAAAAACTGATTGCTGTGACTGAAATGCCATTTCATTCCTCCTCCTCCTGCCCAGGCTTCAAGTGCTCTGTAAGTCAGAGGGACTGTTAACTCACTGAAATTGAAAAATCCACCTACGTTGCTATTGTTTGTGCCCTACGGTGTTTGTCTCAATCCCAAATGCTTTATGGATGTTCTGCCTCGGCAGTGTCGGGAGCTGGCTGCTTCTCACATTAATCACCAGCTGTGTAATGAGGCTTCACACGTGCTCTGCTAATAGCCAAATCACTGTCCTTATTGGAGACTCTTTAGTGCTGAAGTTGGTTGCTCCTGTGATGTCCTGCCTCACTGTGCTGTTTGGGAATAGACCTCCCTGAATTATTTGCCTCTAATTCCAGTTCTGCTTCCTGGAGTGTGACAGTGTCCAGTCCTTGTTATCTTTTTTTGAACTAATTAACATGAAAGCTGCATTAGCAACAGCTGAATTTCTATTTTTAGCTGTATCTTCACATGTTGTTAGTGACCTCACCCCAAAAGTGCTGAACCTCTTGCAGCTGTGAGGTGCTTTTTGCTGCTGTTCCTGCAGAGTGATTGCCAGCATGGTTTTCTCCTGCCTTACAGCTTCCCCAGCCAGGAGTCTCTGTCCAAACTCTCCCAGCTCTGATTGCCCAGTTTGGGAAATTCAATCTCACTTGGTGGCCCGTTTAGCTGCTCACCAGCAAGAGGGTGATAAAAAGAGCAGTGTAGGTCTCCTGTGTGGTGACCCAGCTATCTACTGGCACAGTTGCTTCAGACTTAATCTTTGCAGGAGCTGGAGTCAGCTGGTATCTCCACAAGCATTTATCAACCTGTGGTTTTTTTCCTGGATACAGTTGGTAGCTGCTGTCCTCTTGTTTTCCCGCTCTGGGCGTTTTCTCATACACAAGCCTCGTTCCTCAGTGTGTGCCGTGGGCTCAGGAGTGTTTCTGGAGCTGTTTTAATGGGATTTTTTTGCTCTCTCCAGCAATCTGCAGAGCGCTGTGTGAGCACACTGCTGGACCTCATCCAGACCAAGGTCAACTACGTGGTGCAGGAGGCCATCGTTGTCATCAGAGACATCTTCCGCAAGTACCCCAACAAGTACGTGGAACTGCTGTAAGGTTTTTTGGAAGCCCTTGTCTGCTCTCAACAGAATAGAGCAATGTAAAACTCAGCATGGCTTACCAGGGCTCTGAAGCAAAGGTGGGAGCAGTGTCCATTCTGATTCCACTCCTAGTTTGGTAGGATTCAGATGTTTGCTGTAGGTGAGCTATCGGCCTGACTCATTATTAGTTGGAATTGAAAGCTTTTCCTTCCCCACCACTCCATATGGATGCTGAATAGAAGCC
Organism: Pipra filicauda; assembly: GCF_003945595.2. Taxonomy (NCBI): domain Eukaryota; kingdom Metazoa; phylum Chordata; class Aves; order Passeriformes; family Pipridae; genus Pipra; species Pipra filicauda. Next base: position 3,752,588 of record NW_024104887.1, on the reverse strand, counting down.
TTACTCAAAAGCCAGTAAAGCTCTTGCAGAGAATGCCAGAAGGAAAATTTGGCCAAGTTTACAGCATCAAGCTTTTCTGGTTTTGCTCATATCTCCTCTAGAAGTCTTACATACAGAGCTATGAAAGGTTCATGGCTCTCCTGGTCTGAGATCCCAGTCAGGTTGTGCCAAACAAAACGCTGCTGTCTTTCCCCATCGAGTGTTCTCTCTGGTTTGGGCAGAACTCAGCTTTTTTGTTGTTGTTTTGCTGTTTCTGCAGTAAGGTTTTGTCTCCTCAGCTACAGAACAGCAGGAGTGTTTTTCAGCAGAGACTTGATGATCACCTAAAAAGTAATATGGGACATTGCAGGCCTCTCTGGCAATTTCTGCTGTCAGTTACAAGACAGATTGTCTGCTTGTGACAGGGAAGCCCACGCTCGGGAACAGGGGAAGCTAAATTAGTGCGGGGTATTGTCTGTTTTACAGTAAAGCCTTTGGGGAAGTGTAATATCCAGTTCAGAGTTACCAGTCTGAAGACTCCAGTGAGGCTGCAGGATCTGATTCAGATGCATGGGCTGAACTGTTGGATCAAACGTTCCCATTAGCAAACAAAGTGAGGCAGCTTTGTCTTGAATTCCACGTCTGGGTGGTCTTGCTGATGAACTAAACTGCAAAGACCCTGTGAGATCTTAGTGCTCAGGCTTGGAAAAAGAAAAAGCTGGGGAATATCTTCTGTAGTTAAGTGAAAATGCTGCATGGAAATAAAAGATTTTTTTAGGGCAGGATTCCCTGGAGAATGATGTGGGCAGGAACTGAGTAAGACAAGTCCAGTTCATCCCAGTAATCCACCTGTACTCTGACAAATCAGGTATGAAAGCATCATTGCCACTCTGTGTGAGAACCTGGATTCCCTGGATGAACCAGATGCCAGAGCTGCCATGATCTGGATAGTGGGTGAATATGCAGAGAGAATTGACAATGCTGATGAACTGTTGGAGAGTTTTCTGGAGGGCTTCCACGATGAAAGTACTCAGGTAAAATTGCATTGTGCATCTTAATCTGTAATGTTCCATGCAGTGCATTAAAGGGATGGACAGTAAATATTATTCAATGAAAGCTTCAATATTTGGCTAAAGAAACCCTCTAGGAGCCTGTAGATTTGCTCCATTGTCCCTGTCTCCAAAACTTCTCTTCTTGGAAGGATAAGACAGAACTGGAGGGGTTTCTAGATGTTTCATACTTCCTGGGGGAGTAACCCTGCTAGGGACCAGAACACAGAGAGGAATAGTGATGAGATACATCACAGTACGACACAAACCTCAGTGTGGTGCTCAGGGACTTGTCTGTGAAAGTGTTTTGCAACAGGCAAGAGTGTGAGTCTCACTGTACTGGGTTTCACTGGCAAAGAATAGTGTAATGCTGTTATGAAACTCAAGTTTTGTATCAGGAAAAGATGTTGAGACTTGCGAGGTGTTGCTAAAGCATGGATGAATTTTCTGTTCTCTGTTGTGCCCCTTTCTCAGGTGCAGCTCACCCTCCTGACTGCTATAGTGAAGCTGTTCTTAAAAAAGCCTTCTGAGACACAGGAGCTGGTTCAGCAGGTCCTCAGCCTGGCCACCCAGGTAAGCCAAGATATCCAGTGATCCAGAGCCCTCCAGACACTGTGCATCCTGCCATGTGGTGTCTCCCATCTGCCAGGCCAGTCAGCTTTGCAGTAGATGGGATTCAAAGGTATTCCCTTGCCTCCCAAAGAGACTCCATTTAAGAGCTGCTCTGTGCCTCTTGCCATCTGGAGTCTTCCCTCTCCTTCTTAGCTCTTGCTTTATCCAAATTCCTCCCCTGTTCCCCCACTAAAGGGACAGGGTGGAGTTACCAAGAAACCAGAATGCTTTCTCCTTGAAGGTGCCTTGCAGTTAAAACATCTGGAGCTGTGACAGAGGGAAAGAGCCTGGCAGGGACTTTGTTCTGTGAACAGCAAAGTTTAGGCAGTGCTATGAAAAGGAAAGAACTGGAGTTTGGGGTTTTTCCTTTGTACTTGGATGCTGTCAACCAATGTGGCAGCTTTGCTGGAGGCTGTAGCAGTGGGTTAAGATCACGGATTCATTATGCATGAGGCACTGAGTTACGAGCTCAGATCACTGCAGGCGAGACTGGGATTGAGCTGGCAGACACAAGTGCTGTAGTTCTGGAGGACAGAAGTGGAGATGTCCTGGTGGCAGGGGTGGCTAAGACCTCAGCCAATCTTCCTACACTCCCTGGCTGTAATGACTGGGGTAAACAGCCCAAAAAAAGCAGCTCCTCTCCAGACCTGCTGTGCCAAGTGATAAAAATAGTCTCCCGGCTGAATGGGCTGCAATTCCGAGCAGAAAACCTGGAGTCAATCATCAGCTGACTTTTTTGATCCTCTGTGCTGCAAGAAATCATGGCTGTGAACTTATTAGTACTTAAAACTTTTATTCATCCTTTTGAGGAGTTGCATTGGTCGGCAGCAAGAAACACATGGCCTGCTTTTCTTGCTTCAAAACCTGCTTTTAGGCAGGATCTCAGCTGCTCTGCAGAGAGGAGTGGGCCAAGGGCTTGCTGTATCATTTGCCTGAGCCAACAGAAGAAAGGTACTAAGTGTTAAAACCCACTGTGCTGAGTCACAAAACACTTAATGGCACCCTAGGAGTATAATAGGCATCTGTTTTTTCTCTGTTTGTCACAAATGTTGATTCAGTCTGGCTTCTTGTATTTTGTATGAATAATAAGTCAATGTAGGATAACTGGCTGTAAAACACCAAAAAGCCTTACATTTCGAGGTCTGATTTCTAGGTGGAGATACTGGTTTTCACTCGAGTGGGTGAGTAATTACACGTGTATTTCTTTCCCCAGCTTAGGTATTGTTGCACTTTGAGCGTCTGGGGGTAAGTCTGCACAGCACACTGCAGGCGTGATTGTAGCAGGAGCCAGTTTAATCCAGCCAACAGTGGCCAAAACAGTAGTGAAGCAGCTGGGGATGGCAGGGACATGGATGTGTAGCAGGGATCAGGTCCCTGGCAAGCCCATAACCCATAACAGACCGCTACATCCCCGTTGCTGTTGTGGGTCTGGCACGAGTGGGGAGCTGAGCTCATTGGTATGCAGACCCTGGAGAGCAGAGAATTGGGAAAAGCTGGGAAAGGGAAGATCTGAGCCTCTTGTTTCAGTAGGTTTACTAAACTTTCAAATCTGTTTATTTGGCTGTGGAAGGAAACAACCAGTCTTGAATCTGTTTGTGCCTGCAAGTAGATGGAAACCTGTGGTCTTTCACTTCTGCCTTGCAGAAACCCTCCTGATCTTGAGCTGCTGGTGCAGGCAGGATGTGGAGAGTCTTGTAGGGATTGTCAAGGGCAAAGGGATTGTTAAGGATTGTAGGGATTGTTAAGGGTGTAAAGAGTCAACCATCAAACAAAGCCAGCACTGCAGAGACAATGTCTGAGGCTACAGGTAGATTTATCTGGGTTCTTACAAGCGAAATGAGCTTAGCTCAGTCTCATTCCAAATAGAGGTTTTACTGTGTGCCTGAGGATGTTGAGACAGACAGCAGAGAGGCAGGTTCTGACAGGTCAGCAGCAGCATGAATGAGATCACAGGAGAGGAAAAGAAACAGCAAGAGGAAGGCTGATGAGGTGTATGATATATTGCCAGAATTTTAGGGGGAAAAAACCCTCAGAAACATTTATCCTGTTATTCTGCTGATGGGTGGGTTAGAAATCCCAGGTCTTGCTTCCATGAACAGTTCAAACATGTTGCACTGCAACATAAAACCACATCACCTCCCTCTCCCTTGAACATTAGCTGCAAACCATCCCCACTCACTTTGCTGCTCCGGGCAGAGATGCTCAAAGAGGAGAGAAATAATTAGCACTTCATGCAGAGGCAAAAGTATCTGCAGTAAAACAAGGGGATTATTGGCAGCTGGAGAACTGATGAAGTATCCTAAGTGTGTATCATTAGCATCTTTCCATACTTCATTAGATAACTAAAAGGCAGGATAAATAAGATCTCTTTTGGTATAAAGAATATGGCTTATTAAGATGTAGCTCTGCAGCATCTTTTTGTCCAGCAGTGCCCTTGGGTAAGTCATACATTTCCAGGAACCTTGGATCATTATTCAGTATTGTATCTCTGCTCTTAGTATGTGAAAGAGTGATTTTCGCTCACATTCTTTTCTTCTGTCTACACCCCTTGGAGTTCTCCTGATACTTACTGTTATATCAAGTGGCAGGAGAGTTTAGAAAGCAGTTGAGAGCTCTGTGGTTTGGGGCAATTGTGGGATATAAATCCCGGGTTTTTTGCTCCTTGACCAGCTGAGCAGGAAGCCAGGCATCAGTACTCTGGCTCTCCATTTTTATTTTAGGATGTTCATCACAACAGTTTGTAACACACTTTGAAACTGCTGACTGTCGCTGCTGGATGGGTGGGGGTTTTTTAATCCAGCAGAATCGCTGCTAGAAAAAATAATCGATTACAGGCCTTAGTTCACTTCAGACCCGTGAGTGATGTATTGCTTTGTCTCAGGATTCTGACAACCCAGACCTGCGGGATCGCGGCTACATCTACTGGCGCCTTCTTTCCACGGATCCCGTGACCGCCAAGGAAGTGGTTCTCTCGGAAAAGCCGCTGATTTCCGAGGAGACCGACCTGATCGAGCCCACCCTGCTCGATGAGCTCATCTGCCACATCGGGTCCCTGGCGTCGGTGTACCACAAACCCCCCAACGCCTTCGTGGAGGGGAGCCACGGCATCCACCGCAAGCACCTGCCGATTCACCATGGCAGGTAAGCTCGGGCAGCCACCAGGATAATGGGCAGGGTCGGCTGTTTCTTTCTAGCAAACGGTCCAAAAGATGCCAAAAGATCTTTTAGAACACTCTAATGGGATTTTATTGATAAGGGCTTGCAGGTCATTCAAGGGGCCGTTCCGCTGTCGAAGGTAATCCTGGGTATGTCGTTTCTGAGTTTCTGGGTCAGAAGACACAGGAAGTATGGAAGTTCTTGTGTGAGGAGGAGCTGTGATGTTTTTTAAGAAGACATTGGCTGTAAGTGCTCTTGACATGAGAGGCTGAGTTAAAAAGCAGAAGGTTTGGGTAAGGGTGGAATCACCTTTGGTGCAAGGGCTTCCTTCAGGGGGAGGAGGAGTAGAGTAAGAACAGGCATCTTTCAGAAGATGATTTTGTAAGAGCTTTTGCTTCAGCAACAGCACAGCTTTAGGAGCCTGTCTCCTGGAATACAGTATCAGTTTCTTAGAACAGGCAAGTAAAGGGATCCTTCACTGTTGGAATATGAAATGGGGAAGGATTGGTAAAAACTACCTTTCTCACTCGGTGCCTATGAGACAGGGGGAGTGCAAAAACCATCAAAGCCCCATCACTGAAAACTGTTAGAGCTTAAAAGAAGATGGGTAGACTGATGTCTGTCTAACCCTTGGGAGGTGGGGGGAAATGCTTTGGCATATTGCCTGGAGCTTTAATGCTTCCCTGTGATCAGAGTCCTGGAAGCAGGTTGGATCTGCAGGCAGTGCAGCAGCTCCAGGCTGCAGAGGGGTTGCTATTGAGCCTGTTCCCATGGTCCCTCATTCAGGTGAGCAGTGCTATTTGCACTAATGGTATTAATTACACAACTGAGTGTGCTTTGCAGCAGGAGGCAGAGTATCCAGGCTTACCTCTTAATAATATTCCCAAAGTGACATTTGGAGTGCTATTTTTTGCTGTTGCACTGATAAATCAGTGTGCGATGCTGCTGCTTTTCTATTTTCTAACACCACTTCTCTGCTATTCTTAGCAACTAAAGCTATTTCGGTGGTGACTGGCTTTGGGAAGCCGAGTTGTTTTCTCCCTGCCTATGAAATCAAGTCTGGCTGCACTGACCCAGAATCAGCAAGCACAAGTCTACCAGTTGGACAAGAAAAGCAGTGGCCGCTTTCCTGCCTCTCCTAGTCAAAGATTTGTCTCAAAATGAGCTGGGGTAGCTTTGGTCTTTGGTGTTACCAACCTTCCTGTACACTGTTGTTTCAGGTCACGACAGAAGATAACATTTAGGGGATTTAGCTCAAGGAATTCAGCTTTTTGAAGGAGCAGTTTTTTACTAGCTTCTTGCATGTACTGTGTATGTGCTTGACTCTTGTAACTCATGCTCTGTCTGCTGACCTTAAATCTGTTCTGACTAGAGCAGAACCATTGCTTCAACATAAACCCTCCAGGCCTCAATCAGCAGTGTTGAGCTGGGGGAAGGTCTGAAGGGTGCTTCTGCTGATCATATTGATGCAGTGCTGGAGCCCATTTGGTAAATTAAAAAATGAGTGGAGTTAATGGCACACTGGGCTTCTCCAACAGGAGCTCACCTCCAACCCCATTATTGGGGTTTTCTGCATCAGTGTAAGGCAAGTTAAGGGTGTCCAGTGGAAGATAACCATCTCACCTAATTGTTTGGAGTTATCTTCTTAACACCTGCACTCCAATAATGACCATTCTGGTGGCTGAAGTGTCTGCTAGAGATTGAGGTTTTCCTTCAGGTTGCACCGTGAGATAGAGGTGAAAGCATGGAAGTGTGGACGTGTCCACAGTGAATGTGGTTTGAGAGTCAAGACAACGTTTTCTTGAGTGGATTGGCAGAGGTGACTAGATGAATGGTGCTTCCCTGGGTATAAACCTTGGAGTAGTTAGTTATGGCTGGCAGAATTCACTACGTTGCTTTTTGATTCATTGAATTTCCATTCCAAGCAAGGACAGGTTTCTTTCAGCTCTCTCAGCTGATGGGAAGACCCATTGAACAGCTCACAGATGGTGAAATGTTCCTGCCTCTTCAGTGAGCCCAAGTGTCACAGAGTTGCAGATGTATCCTGAAGATGGGGGGAGAAATCTGATTGCTTGGCAGTGTTTCCTCATGTGGTGGCTCCCACCACCCCTGCTCAGCCATAATTCAGCTGAGAAACTTGGGAAGATGTTTACAGGGCTCCTGGGAGGAGTCTGGTTAGACTTGGGCAGGAATCTCTATTCCCCTGTTTCACAGGTGGCTGCAGGAAATTTTTGTACATCCCTTGTAAAACCCAACATCTGGGACCTGCTAGAGGCTGAATTCATAGGGCTAAATCTCCAGTTCACATGGGCAAACCCAACTGTTACCCACTGGCCAAGACTGTGAGGGGGAAAGCTTATATCAAGACTTTCTGCCTTCTATAACCCACATATTCTTTATTAATTTTTTTCTTTCATATAAAATTCAAAGTTTTTTTATATACAAATCTCTTTAAAGAGACCCATTCTTCCCAAACGGGGTTTTGTTTTTTAATACAAACTGACTTGGCTTTGTCCTTTCCTAATTTCTTGTTGGGTTCTGGGGCAACAGCAGTTACACAAGACCTTGAGGGATTTCTCTGTCTCCATCAGGAGAAGGATGAGTAAGTGTTGAAGAGGTGTAGTGTTAAAGGGATTTACAGACTGGGAACGAACCAAGTGGCTTGTAATGTGCCTCTGCTTGGAGCTGCCGTTCCTCCCCTTCCCAGGGTGGGGGTGGGAGTGGATCACAGTAGCCACTTGCTCTTCAAAAATGGTTCAGTGAGCAGTTCAGCACACTCAGCAGTCTCCCTGCTAAAGGCAGAAGCAGAAAGGACAGCTAATATTAGTATTATTTGGGGTCTAAAGCTTTTAATGCAAAGAAGCTTTCAGTGCTTTCTGCTGCTGCTGCTGCCTGGTAACTAATTCATTCTGCAGTCCTTATGCTCCATCTTTTCCTCTTGGCACTGAAGTTGGGAGCAGCTTAGACTCTGTCACTGAGTCTTTCCCCTCAGCAGCTGAATGAGGGAATTCTGGCTACTTGGAATGAGGAGCTGCAAATCCTTACAGAAGAGCCCCAGTGTTAAACACCTTGTCAGGACACTAATTCCCACAGCATTTGTGGGCAGTTACCTGTTGGCTGCAGCTGCAAGGACATGAGCTGGAAATCATTTTATCACTTACTGCTGGCAACAGGGTACAGAAGGGATTTCAATTATCTAAGATGAGCATCTCTGAATTTAAAGAATAAATACACTGTAGTGAGATCTTCAGGAGCTACAGTCAGTTACTTCCCCCCTCCTCCTTTCTTGTTATAAAATCCAGTGACAAGTGAATGTAAACGGTAGCCAGACTGCATATGATGAGAAATTTTGGAAGCTGTATAATGAGCATTTCTAGACTAGCAATTAACATGCCTGCTAACTCAGAGGAAAGGAAATTATTGATAGAAGAGAGGAATCAATTTTAGGTGGAGGTTTTCAATTAGGAAAGAGTTGTGGGGCTTGTTGCTGGTCAGTAGAAGGTGATTAATCGAGATGTATGGGGAGTGGTGGAGTTTGCACTGGTTAGAGTGAGGGCTCAAGGGTTTTTTCAATGTCAGGTTGATAACATATTCTGAGGAAATCTGAATTATTTATTTTTCCCCATGTTTATATGTGGCTCTCAGGCCCAGTGGGCTGAAAATCATCTCTATAGATTTATTCTGAGCTGGGAAATACTTATTTTCAGTGCTGTAGTCCATGTAATACTCATGGCTTACTGTTTTGGATGGGTCTGTGATTCTTAAGGTGGGCAAATTCCACACCTTGGAAGATTCCCTTTGCTGGACTGAAGACCATGCACGATGCTTGGGAAGTCTTGGTGCCCAAAGCATGAGGTGAAGAACCACGTGCCATAACACGTTGCCAGCTGTATCAGGGGGCAGAGCACTGCTGGGATAATCTTTGGACTGGCTTCTGCTTGTCTTGCTGTGTTTCCCCATGCTGAGAATCCGAAGCTGGAGACCACAGGTGACTGATGTCTCTCTCCTCTGCTTCTTGTCCCACCTCCTGCAGCACCGACGCTGGTGACAGCCCCGTGGGCACCACGGCCACCACGAACCTGGAGCAGCCACAGGTCATTCCATCCCAGGGAGACCTCCTGGGAGACCTCCTCAACCTGGACCTGGGGCCCCCTGTGAATGTTCCCCAAGTGTCCTCCATGCAGATGGGTGCCGTGGACCTCCTGGGAGGAGGGCTGGACAGCTTGGTAAGCAGCATCCTCGTTAGCTGGTGTGGAATAATTGGAGCTATGCTTATCTCTGCAAAGCCTTGATTATTTGTGCTTTTAATGCTTGGATCACTGAGCTCCCAGTGCTGAGTCCTGAAACTCCAAAAGGATTTCACCAGTGCTGTTGTACCAACTCCCAGCAGGTTTTTCCTGCTATAAAATGGATGTTGCTTCATGCTGTAGAATCCCCATGGTCAGTGGATATATTTGTTCTGTGCTTTTTCTGTGTAAAAGAAAACCAAAAAGTTGTTTTAAGCATGTAAAGTGTTTCGCTGCTTTGTATTTGATTCAGGCTGCCTTTCAAGAAGGCATTTTACTCCACCCACTTCCCAGCCTTCCTGAATTTCGGTGCAAAGCTCTCAGGCTGTAACCCTGTGTCATCTCATTTTTACATGTCATGGCTTAATATGGGTGACATTTTAATTGCAGTGAGGTCAAGAGGGAAACACTCTGTGTAGTCCTCACCATGCCACAGCAGCTCATGAGGTGCCTGCCCTGGTACTACCAGGGTCAGGCTCCAGTGGGAGTGATCACACCTTTTTGTGCCCTGGGGAAGTGAGCTGGGCATGAGCTGCAATGAGAAAATCACTTGGCAAGGAGACAGCAGCAGTGGAGAGGTCAGTGCTGTAGTCTTATAGCCAGGTATTAAGAGGTGGTGAATGTAATAATGAGCCTGGGAGCTGTTCCCATGGAGGGGAGCACAGCACACAGGCCCCCAACTCCCTGGTGACTTCCCTGCAGGGGAAGAAGCACTCCTGGGTATATTTGCACTGTGTAACCTGGGTAAGACTGCCCCAGGGAACACAGCTGGGTGTTTTTTCAGACCTGCAGTGGATTTGTCTTGCTTGAGGTTTGGCTTGTAGTTCTCTGACTGGTTTAGGTGGTTTCAGTTCTGAGTCAAGCTCTGAATAACAGAGGTAGGAGGCAGCTGGATGAACCGCAATGCAACAAATCCTTATTTGTCAAATACCTATTTTTTTAAGCTGCCATAATCTTATTAAAGCAGACATTGAACTCATTTCCAGCTCTCCATGAGCTAATGAACTGGAAACAATCTAACCCTTAATGGCACTGACATTCACAGAGGTCAGATGTGCTTTAGCCTCTGTGCTGACCAGCGGTTTGTTTGGTCACTGGGGTGGCTGCTCTTACACTGGGGGAGTATCTCAGAGGGGATCAGGGAAATGGTCAGGCTGGAGATGCTGGGAAAGCAGACAGTGAGCCCAGAGCCCTGTGCAGCCTTTCCCTGCATTGCAAGACATGCCACTAAGAACCTGGGATTGGTAATTGTGTAAAGGCTTTGCAGGAGACGGTGCTGTCTGTGGTGACAGAGAATGGTTAGCACTTAAATTCCTCTGTCTGTGCTGCTCTCCAGGCCTCTTATAGTAACCCTTTGTTTCTCATTAGTGTCAGGCAAATAAATGGACACAGTAAAATTAAAACTTGGTTTTGGGAGAAGAGCTGTCTCGCAGGTGGCATTAATGGGCTTAATTTAGTGACCTGCTTTGACAGTAGAGCTGTTAGTTGATATGGTCGTAGGCTTTTACTTAATATTTTCCTCAAGCCTTAAGTAAATCCGTGGAGCTGTGGAGTGTGATCTGACAAAATGATCATGTCTGGATGGGGAGTAGCTGTGCCTCGGGCTGCACAGCCCAGCACTGTCTCAGCTGAATTACTGATGGGGTGAGCACTAAGCCAAATGTCTGAATGATGGAGGGGTTTTTGATGTTGGGTGATTTCTGTTGAAGTGCTGTTGCATCAAATGAATCAAAGCTCTGCCTTTTCCTTCCCTCGTGCAGATGTTGCAGATGACACCAAGTTGGGCAGGAGTGTTGGTCTGCCTGAGGATAGGAAGGCTCTGCAGAGGGATCTGGACAGGCTGGATCTAAAGGCTGAGACCCAGTGGTGTGAGGTTCAACAAGGCCAAATACCAGGTCCTGCACTTGGAGCAGCCCCATGGAATGCTCCAGGTGTGGGGCAGAGTGGCTGGAAAGGTGCTCAGTGAAAAAGGACCTGGGAGTGATGGTGACAGTGGCTGACCATGAGCCAGGTGGCCAAGAAGGCCAGTGGCACCTGTGTCAGCAATAGTGTGACCAGCCAGGGTCAGGGCAGTGACTGTCCCCCTGCACTGGGCACTGATGAGGCCACACCTCAAATCATGGGATTAGTTTTGGGCCCCTCACAACAAGAAAGACATTGAGGGGCTGGAGCGTGTCCAGAGAAGGCAACAGAGTGGAGGAAGGGGTTGGTCTGATGAGGAGCAGCTGAGGGAGCTGGGGGTGCTCAGCCTGGAGGAGGCTCAGGGGGAACCTTCTCACTCTCTACAACTCCCTGACAGGAGGGTGTAGGTGGGAGTTGGTCTCTTCTCCCACAAAGCAGGTGACAGGATAAGAGGAGACAGCCTCAAGATGTGCCAGAGGAGGTTTAAATTGCATATTAGGAAGAATGTCTTCACTGAAAGGACTGTCCAGCCCTGGCACAGCTGCCCAGGGCAGTGGTGGAGTCACCACCCCTGGAGGGATTTAACAGATGTGGCACTTGATTTAGTGGTGGCCTTGGCATTGATGGGGTAACAGTCTAGAACTCTTCTCCAACCTAAATGTGTCTATGATAATAAACCTAATTAGTGAATGAATGTGATCTGTATCTTTGTTCATTGTTGTGGGCATGTGTTTAACAAGCATCAAGCTGGCTTAACCCTAACCTGGTATTAGCCAAATTGCTGGGCAGTGTCTCTGGGCTGCATGACTCACCAAGAGGGTTGGGATTTGAGTCTTAGGATAATATTAAACCACATTTGTGCAGTGCCATCCCCTCTTCTACCCCCTTTTCTTTAGAGGGGCTGTCCGACTTCAGAGGGATGCTCTTGCAGTAAAAGTCCCAGCAGGACTAACCCAGAAAGACCAACAGCATCTTTAACTTCCATGGCAAATGTCATTCTGCATTTCAGTTTCTTAAACTGGAGGGGGTTATTTTTTCTTCCAGGCAGTTAAATGAGACTCTGTGGTGTAAAACTGGATAAACACCAAATTTATATTGTTCATTTGAATTTTCCTCAGCATTGCTAGGTATTTATCCCCGTGACTAGTGAGACTCCAGCTGCTTGAGAGGTTAATTTATTTATTGAGTAAATCTTATTTTATCTCCATAGTGAGTTCTGTAATTGGTATTAAATATAACATGCATGCACAGATGCTGAGCATGTGTTAACAGTTACAAAAAAAAAAAAAGATAGAAAAAGGGCTGTTAGTACAAAAACAAGATATGGTTTGCTTATAACCAGAGCAGACTTGCTGTAGGACCTATGGAGAGCTGTTTTCTAGTAAAGAAAGCCAGTCTGGGTTGTGCCCCTGTTTGCCACCGTGGGCAGATCTAGTTCTTCTCTGCTCAGTTTTCTTTTCCATAAAATGGTGACTAAGCCCACTTTTACAGAACTATTTGAGATCTCCAGCTCAGCAGTGTAAAGCAGTCATACCAGCCACTCACGTGGGAGAAACAAAACTTCCTGGGACAGCAGATTGCTGGATGCAGAGCTTTGTGCAGTTTGATGCCTTATCCCCTCAAAGGCAGCTCTGAAGTGGCTGAACTTCATGCAGGTTACAGGCACCCTCCCAGCTCCTGTTTGCTGTTGATGTGGTGCTTTGCAGGATGTCTGTCTGTGCTGACGTGAGCTGGGGTCATTTTGCCTTTAAACCTTTTTTTTGCGTGTTCATTTGCTCTGAAAATCCACTGAGCATGTGAGGGAGAGCTCTGTGCTGCCCAGCACATCCTGCAGCTCCCTGTGAGCCTGTGCATTTAATGGGAGCAGGGCACCATGGCCAGGAGCCAGGGAGGCTGGCTTGAAACCCAGGGGCAGAGCAGTAAATCTGTGGGAATAGGCAGGCTTGGATAGCCTGTTATGTAAGGGTTTTATTTAATGCTCGAGCCACTCATCTACAAGAATATTATTGATTCAAGACTGGCAGCTGGTCAGATTGATTTATGTCCTTGGTTGAAAAGCTGTTTGATAAACACTGGTTATCTGCAATTTTCTATAATACTTGGACTGGTTTGGGCTGTTCCAGGTGGAGCTGTGCCCCTCTGTGTAATCAGGTTAGATATAGGGGGGTCTGACCCCAAGGTTCCCTTCCCTACACTTCAGGGCTGTGTCCCACCCCTGTGCTTGGCTCGGCAGTGGAATGGAGGGTGCAGCAGCTCACCCTCTCCCCCAGGGTGTCCTGAGCTCCAGGCACCTGGCAGCCTGGGAAGAAACCCCTGCTTCAGCAGCCCTGAGTGCCTGCCTCATCCAAAAGGGGCTACTGGTGTCACTCCCTCCCTGTCTGGCTGCTTTCAAGTGGAAAGTTCGAAGTCTGGCCTCAGGGGACCAGAGGCTGATTTGTTGAGGTTGATTAGGGACTTAACAATGTTTTATAAAGAAACCCTTCTGCTGGTGTTTCATATAGTCAGAGTAGTTGTGGAAGCCTAAAAGCAACCTGGGAGCCAGATTCCTCTCCTGGCTCTGCAAGTGACTTGCTGTGTATAATCTTAGGGAAGTTACTTCCCTTACCTTTTCCTGGAACTACAGTGTGAGAGTGTCAGTGCTAGGTCAGCCCCAGCATCCATTTATGCAGGGGATGTGATGCTCTCCCAGAGTGCTGCTCCAGCCTCTGATAAGGAGCTGAGTGACTCCTTTCATCTGGGCTGTTCTGGTTTGATGAGCTTCAAAGGGCATCTGTTAAGATTTCTGACAAAGGACACGTGTCCATTGCTGGAGCTGGGCTGATATGGAGAAGGAGCTCTTTTGGTGGGTCACTCATTCATGTCTGATTGAAGGCTGTTGTAGCAGTCATAGGACTTCTAGAGCTTTGTCAGCTGCTTTTTTGCACTTTGGAAACTGAAAATGGTTAGAACTCAGTTTTGTTTGCTGATGGAAGTCGTTCAGCCCGGTGTAGAGCATTAGCAGTAAGTGCAGTGAAAGGGGTGACCCTGGTATTGGCAGCAGGACTCTTTCCCCAGCACCTTTGACACAGCTGTCCCTGGTTTGGAGAGCAACCCTTCTGCCCTGCAAGCCTGGCTTGGTGGTGTGAAAACAGACACATAAAATAGGCAGCAAACAGGCACTGAAAATGCCTCAGTGTGAGCCACAGCAGTGTCTGCAATGAGATCCCTGCAGCCCACCAGGAGATGCAGCCTGGTCTGTCCTGCAGCTCGGGTGTCTCTAACAGGATTAGCCCGGCTCAGTGGCATCTCAGTCAGCCCCAGCTCCTGATTCCTCTTAAGTAAATGCCTTGTGTTCCTTGCTGCTGTGTTACTGAGTGCTGGCTCTTATCCAGCTCCTTGAGCTGTGGTGCTTGACTCTTGGTTTGGGGTATGAGGGAGGGAGGAGGCAGCAATTGTCCCATGTTAACCCATGAACTATGGTTCATGAAATGCACAGCTGCCCTGAAAGCCCTGGCTATGCTGTGGACACAAGGCAAAGCAGTTGCTGGGCAGTGGTTGTTGCAGCTTCTGTCCCTGGCTCCACCCTCCCTGTTATTTTTTGGTGCTCCAAAAGCCTCACGTCATTTTGCAGAAGTGATTGTAACCCCTCTGGATCACATGAACACTTTCAGCAGAGTCACTTCATTACAAGCTGCTGTTAAGATGCAAATAAACCCTCCTAAATGCAGTAACTCCAGCACTGCTGCACTTCATAAGTCAGCATAACTGCTTCCACGGAGCTGGAATTACAGGGCAAAGGCTCTGCCACTGCAGAGCAGCTGCAGCGCTGTCCATGCCAACTCACACCAAGTAAAGGTGCTGCTGCACTTTGGGAAGAGGTGCTGGTACTGCTTTTATTGAAACAGGCTTGAGCCCAGCCTCTTCTTTAAACCCATGTGGCTGCTTTTGTGCTGTTGTGGCAGGATGGGTTTGGAGAGAGCGAAGAGAATTCTTGTTTGAACAACTTGGTGCTTTTGGGAGCAAAGACTCTCTGTTCATCCCCTGCTCCTCTCCTGGAGGTGGCAGCTCTTCCTCCTGGGTAGAGGCTTTGCCCTCTTAGCAAGAGGCAAGCCTGCCAACTTTGGGCTCAGGATCACGGCTTTGCAGTGCTGTGAGTTCCCCTGGATTGTCAAATGCCAGCCCTTGTCCACCAGTGAGCATTTCAGCCTGAGTGGGGCTAACAACTGTATTCACATTGTCCTCTCCTCCATGGGGCTCTTGCCTGATCTCCTGTAAGGCCAGTCCAGGTTGTCCTTCTGGCAGTGTCTGTCCACCCATAAGATGAATGGAAATGGTTAACTAGAGCTGCCAGCCCTGGGGAATTGCTTCAGCAGCACTTCACGCCTGACTAATATCTGCTTCTTTCCTTCTGCACTCTGCCTGTCACTCCAGATGGGAGAGGACACTCCGTGGGTAATTGGTTCCTGTTCCCTCTGTCTTCCTCCTTCCCTCTTACTCACACACTTCGCTCTCACTGTCTCTTCCATCATTCTGAGTTTGGAATAAAGTTAGGTCTTGGGCATCTCACAGGAGGATGGAGTAAACCAGTCCTCAGTGGGGAAAGAACTGGTGCCATGGGAGGGTGACAGGCAAGAAAAATGGAGAGAGGTACTTGTGTGCTGCTGCAACGGGCAGTGCACCCCAGATCTGATGGGGAACTGATTAGTTCTTTATTAACTTGTGTTGCAGTAGATGTGCTGTCACTTCTCTTTTCACTGTTAGGTAGAGCCAGCTCTGCCTGCAGGGACCTGGAGGAGCTGGCAGCTCCTCGGCGCTCGCTCTGCGGCTCCGTAGCACATCTGCAGTGCTGGGCCCGAGGACGGGAGCCAGGAGAGACACAGGCTGTGCTGTGCAGAGCCCTCTGACCAGCAAAGAGGGGCTTCAGGAGGTCAGAGCTTCCTGCCATTGGAAAGAGACCTTTTCTCCCACAAAGCAGAGATGTCGGGTGCAATCTGGAAACGTAAAGGGGCTCGTGGTAAATCCTCTGAGCCAGTGAGGAGGTTTTTTTCTACTCCTTGTAGGGAGTGAGAGCTGGAGTCTCCACTCAAGCAATTCTACTTTTTCCCCAAGGCCTGACATTTAGGGAAAATGGAAGACTTGTAGATAGCTTGAGGAACCCTAATATGTCATTTCTGCTCTCCCTCACAGTGAGTGCCTGCAGATACCAGTGTACGAGCTGCTTCGAGGTTGGGTTCCCACCCTGCAGCTTCTTGTGACGAGTATAATAGGAAATGGTAGAATGGCTTAACATCTGGCTTGATTATGCAGAATTATTCAGTCATTTCCATAATACCCTTTGTAAAATGCTTGCTGCTTGATAAACCAGTCTTTCTCCTGCTTCAGACAACAGTACCAGAAGTCCTCCATGCATACAATAATATCTGGAAATGAACTGGATTCTTTCTCTTCCCCCGGACTTCGCTGCCTGTCAGTGTAAAGCATGAAGTTCATCTGCATGCAAGACTATGAATAGGGATGAGGTGTAATAGTTGCATTTATTACTCCTCAGTGAGCCAGTAACAAGATGTAAATGATCTGATATATTAATCTAAATCATGGCTTGGCTTAGCAGTCAATAGAACAAAACTCGGCTCTGCCAGACTGTTTCAGTGGGGGAGACTTGACAGTGTAATAAGCCTTGTTTTATAAGCTCAATATTAATTGGATTTGCATCCTCTGGCTGGCTTCCTTTGCTCTCTGACTGATCCTTCTTTTGACTTCAGAATCACTCACTTTTATCTATTATCTCTTAAGTAAGCTAAGGAAAACTGGACAGCAAGAACCTGGGTTGCTGTATGAAGAGGTGGCTGTCGCAAAAGATGAGGAACCTGCTGTTAACTTATGCCATGACCTCAAGTAGGGATAAACTGAGTCCCACACAGGAAAAAAAAAAGCTCTTAAGGCTTCTTAACAAAAAGCAAATTCTGTGTCATTTGTGCTTCTCTAACACCTACTTATGGTGGCTGATGTTGCATCAGCTGGCTCCTGTGGGGACTGGGGAAGGAGAGGTGCCAGGGGATTGAAGAGGGATCCAGGGTAGCACAGGGATTTGTCAAATTTTACATGTTTTATGGAGGCTGGTTATCATCTGGTAAGTCACTGTCTTACGGCTTTGCTGCTGTTCTCAGGGCAATTTTATCCTTTTTATCTGTGCTCTGATGGAGAGAGGTGTGAAGCTTTATGGTATCTCTTGACCAGCATAAAATACCTTTGCTGTGAGATCTCCCAGGGAACAGGCTGGTGGCAGAGCAAAGTTAATTTCCAAGTTTTTTGTGCAGAGGGAAAAGGTTGGAGCCTTTTTGACTGTAAGCATAGACACTCCTGGCAGCTTCTGCTTTAGCTATATGGTGCATTTATTCAGTATTCTGAGACATCAGCGTTTATTTGAACAACATATCTAAGAGCCTTTGTTGACCCAGTTTGTCACATGCTTTTTATAAAAGCAAACTACCTCCCCAACCCTAATCAAATGGAAGAGGAAAACCATCTCAAGGTGAGCTGTGATGATCTGGTCTGACAGTCCAGTTTTCCTAATGGGACTGGCTCCTACCTCACCCTTGCACTTGCATCATCCTCTGTGCTTATTGTTAGGTCATGTTCCTTGTCTGAATGTGTCCCAAAAAAACCCCTGTACTAGGCAAAAAATTATCATGGTCTTCAGAAGAAAAGCCTGGGACACAGATAAGCCCGGAGATGTCTCTGCAGTGAATAACCACTGCAGATGTGTGGTTGTTCCCTCCTGGCTATCAGTCATCTGTTGAGTGCTTTTTAAATATTCACAGGAGTGATGTTGTACTCACAAACAGCGCTTGTAGCCAGCTTTGGAGCCTGTCCTGATCACTGAAATCTCTCGAGCGTGTAGAATGATGTTTGAAAAATGAGCTTTGCCACTGAGAAGGTGGTATGGGATGCTTTTGTGAAGGGAGTTCATGATAGAAGAGCTTCTAGGTGGGCTGCAGGAGGGTTTGGCAGAAGGGTCCCAGAGAGGATTTAGTGTTTATGGAGGGTTGCACGGGTGTACACAGTCGCTGTTTCATCACTTCAGACTGTAGCTGTGTAGCTTGGCAGAGACTGTTATTGAAATAACCTGCTGCACCGAGAGGTCTCTTTACTGTTGGAGTGCCCATTAGATCATGAAACTGTTTTTTTTCTGTCTGTGGGAGGGTTGCACTTTCAAAGGGAAGACAAAGCCCAGCTATCTGAGCTGTTGCAATAGCCAGCACATACCCCGTTCTCTTTCTTCCCTGTTACTGAAAAGAGCTGCATGTCAGAGGAACACAGCCAAGATGCTTTGTGTTTGCCCGTAGTTCCTAGCTGTTCCCTAGAAAACTAAAGCTTTCAGGAAGTCAGCTTCCTGTCAGTTTTATTTTTATGCCGTTTCACAGTTACCCCACTGGGTTTTGTGGAGCTGCTGGGGCCTGCTGGCAGGCAGCGAGGTGGGCTGGAGGGAAAGCACTGATGCATGAAACGTGAAGAAATAGCGCCGAGCTCCTGGCGCAGACGACGGGCGCGAGGAGGGCTGGATTTTTGCTCTTATTAACCTGCAGAACACTCCTGTCCGCAGCGTGGGGTGCCTCTCCAAGTAGCTCTGCTCACACAACAGCAAAAAGCCCCTCTGTTCCCTGTGCTTTCCCAGCACTGCATTTCCGTCTGTCCTGTGTGGCGAGCGAGCCGTGCTCGGAGCAGCGCGGGCGACTCCGCTCCGGCCATCTGACACTTGGCTTAAATGATCTCGGTCTTTCTCTCCTCTCTCTCCTTCTCTCTTTCAGCTTGGCAGTGACCTTGGCGGGGGCATTGGAGGAAGCCCGGCAGTAAGTGCCATTCCATTTTTTTCCCCAGTTTAAAAGAGCTGCTCAAAGCTCAGGGTTTTTTTTTAAATGTAACCTCGCCCGTTACGTGCTGGAAGATGCTTTTAAATGCCTGAAGATGTTGGAAAATGGGCAAATGCAACTGAAATCTGAAACACACAGGTCCCCACCTATGATGCTTTGAGTCCAGCTGTCACCTGGGCTTTCCAAAGAGCAGCCAGGGCCAGAGCTGTTCACTCTATCTGCTTAGCTCTTCTTTCTCAGAGCTTTTAGTTGGAGCAGCAGTGTTAACACTGGCGGTACCTCATCCTTGTGCAACTGCTTTGGCAGCTGGAAGGCCAAGGATGCTTATCTCTACTCACAAAGCCTGGTCTGTTGTAACCCTAACCCACTGTCACCACAGGCTTGCCTGAACTCAGTACTTTTCTCCTCCCAAAACCCACAGAAGTTTTTTTGCCTGGACATCAGGGATCAGGTGCTCTGAGCTCTCCTACTACGTGTGGTCAGTGCTGCCACCTCCACTGTGCCTGTACTTTGTGAGTGTCCTGGTGCCTACAGCGCTTGCCAGGACATGGGAGAGTTTCAACCTGCTTCCAAAGCACCCTTGGCTTCAAACACATACCAGCTTTTTCCAAGAAAGCATGGGAAATGAGTGCAAGATGACTTGGAGATGCAGTGGGCAGGAGTAGCCAAAGTAGTGTCCTCTACTAGAAAGCTCCAGTCCCTCTGCCCAGGACCGTGTACCCAGTAATTCAGTGAGGAAAGCACACTCGGTTCTGGAGGGAGGGCTTTTCAGAGACCCTTGTTATGGCTGCAGTCATTCTCTCCTTCCTTCCCTGTGAATCTGACACTCCTTTCTGGCTTCAGCACGAGGGCAGAGGAGAGCTGGTGGTGCAGTACACCTGTAGCCCCCAGGCAGTCCATCCACACCAGGGCATGGGAGATACTTCCCTGTGGTGATCGTACCTACAAAGCCAGGTCTTTGCCTTCCTGGGCCAACAAAAACCCACCAAGCAGTTCTGTCTTAGCAATTCTGCCTGTTTCTGGGCTGCTGACTGGAGAATCCTGTTCTCAAGCACATAATTCTTCCTGCTCACAGTAAAGAACTTGGAAGTCAAACTTGAGTGTGACTGTCCCATCTAGAGCTGGGCACCTGAAGGTTAATATTCCTGGTTTGGTGCCCTCATTTAAGTCCTGAGAGGGAAGGATTGCCCTTCTTGCAGGAAGGTTGTCCTCTGGCAGACAGAGACAACTAGTTCTGCTTCATGTGATGAACCTTTTGGACCACAGTGCTGAGAATGCAGAGCTCTGGCTTTGGGTGGGAGTACACAATACGGTCATGACTCCCTTGCTATCTCTGGATATGCAAAATCTTGCAGATTCCTGAAGACTGACGTAGTTGGGGGAAGATTTGAAGCATTTTTTCCTTTTCCCTGGGTTTACGTAGGGTAGATCCACAAAGCATATTGTCTTATGAGAAGGAGAGATGGAGAAGAAAGATTCCTCTAGAGTGGGAATAGATAACTGGAGCTATAAAAAATGATGTGAAAGCTTGGTTGAGGTGACAGCCGAGTGTAGGGATTAGTTGCCAAGAGCTTTGGAATTCAAATGCATAATTTAGCACTATTGATAAATCAGCGGGGAAGCTGCAAATGGCTTTAAAATATTTAGGATATTGCCCGAGTTCATGCTTTATTTAATAAGTAGCGTTCAAGGGTGATGTTAATCAGCGCCTGTTCTTTCTGACTCCTCCAGGTGGGACAGACCTACATTCCCTCCTCCGTGCCAGCCACCTTTGCCCCTTCGCCCACCCCTGCAGTGGTCAGCAGTGGACTCAACGACCTCTTCGAGCTCTCCTCTGGCATAGGCATGGCTCCCGGAGGATACGTGGCTCCAAAGTCTGTACGTAAGGAAAAACAATCCTCCTCAGTATATTGCCTTACCCTGGGCTACAAGGAGTCTGAGATTGCCCACCTGCCCCCTTTATTTGTGAGTCTCTGGTGCTTTTGGCACCTTAGTTCAGCTCCATCCCATTAGGGCTGCCCTGGGTTTATCCCAGGTGGAATAACAATATATTGGAGACCATGTTAGTTAGTAGTTACAGACTCCTGGTGTTTTAGCAGTTCCCTCATTTTGCCTGTAACAAGATTACTCTCAAGACTGGCTTATATAAGATCCGAGACTTTTTGCCGGAACAGCTTTCCTGCAGACCTGCTTCTTAGCGAGTTTCCTCAGGAAACTGAGGGCAGGATACAATGTGCAACAACTTACTTTCGTAGCAGATTTGTTTATTTGGAGGAATCCAACGTGACAGTGAAGATAAACCCATGTGATTGGGATGAACATGCTGCAGTGTAATGCAGATAAACGCTCTGTGAGTGGCAGAGACCGCAGATGCATTGGCTTAGTCAGGAGGGGTCGGGAGATACAGAACATGGTTCTGGAAACAGGCTGTGGAGCAGCCACAGGGAGCTCTGGGTTAGCCTTTCCTGCCTGAAAGGGAATAAACAAGAATTAGCACTCTTATTAAATAGTCCATGGATGGATAAACTTAAGTCATCCTGTGAAATCGAGGAATGTGAAATGGAGTGTGCAGAGCACACTCAAAGCTCTTGGCCCTTGCAATTATTACACCATATGTAAGACCAGCTACAAAAGAACAGAGTCACTTTGAGCTAAGCACTACCTCATCTTGCACCACTCAAATTTGGGTCTGGGTTTTTCCCACAAAGGTGTTTTGGGAATCCAGAACCCGAACAGCTAATAGATTTTATTTGGTTCAAACTTTAGTATTGTCCTGCCTCTAATAGCCCAACAAACCCTTGGAGAAGCCTGTCCATCAGCAGACTGGGTAAGTCTCACATTAGTGTGATGGACACAAGTTCTTGTGCACACTAATGCTATAGTATAATTGATTTCTTATGTGAGTGCTGTGAACAAATATGGATTAGGAGCAGCAAGCTTAGTCCTCAGTGGTGAGCTCAATCCTTTCAACATCCCATGTCCCATCTTCCCTGTAGTGTTTCTTTAGCCTTTGTGGGCTTAATGTGCCGATGTAGCTGAATTTCTGAACTCAGGGCTTCTGGTGTTTTTGGGGTTTTTTTTTGAAAACTACTAATTTATCTTCAGGCCAGGCTGCTCATGCTGAGTGACATCTCTTGTGTTCAAGGTTTGGTTGCCTGCAGTGAAGGCTAAAGGACTGGAGATCTCAGGCACATTCAGCCACAGGCAGGGACACATCTACATGGAGATGAACTTCACCAATAAGGCTTTGCAGCACATGACTGACTTTGCCATTCAGTTCAATAAGAACAGGTAAGAAACCAAAATCAATACAGTGTGTTCAAAAGACTGCATGCTCCTGTGAGAGGAGGTTGTGTCTACACTGCTAGATCTAGGCAGGGCTTTTACACAGGTGTGTAATGCAGTCGTGGAAGTAGCTTGGATGATACAGCCTGAACTCTCCATCACACCACAGTTGTGTTGAAAGGGCTGAAAATACAGACTGATAAATCTGAGGGGAAACAGGCAGCAGACGGTCCCATCGCTCTCCCGGCTCTGAAACAGCATCTGCCCCATTTAATCTCTGTGGTTTTAAAGCAGCCTCCTGAGTTGTTAGGCAGGTTAGTGGTTTTATAGCCAGTGAGTGCCCTGAGGAAAACCAAGAGCATAAGCAGGCAAGATCTGAGCTGCACAAGTATCAACCCGTAATGCCTCTGCCTCCTGACCTAATTGCTGTGCTGCCCCTCAGCCTGTCTGGAAGTACAGGGCTCATTAATAAAGCTGTTTGTCAGTGAAGAAGTTGCAAGTTAAGAGCCTGTGGCACATGTTTTCCCTGTAATTGGCAGCAGAACAGTTTTGTCAGAAGGAGCAGCCACTTGAACGTTTAGAGCATACAGATTGTTGTCAGAAACCCATCTCGGCCAAAGGACATGACATGGCAACACAGTCACAAAGTCTTCCCACAAATACCCTTTCCAGTAAGAGCTTATCCTGTGGTTTTATGTTATCTTGAGCAAGGGCCAGGCTAGTTCTTATCAAGACTGTAAAGGGTATCTTGGGACTGAAATGTCCTCCCTATTTTTTAATATCGCTTCACTGCAAAAGGGTTCTCTACTAAAAATCCACTGAAACCATCTCTTTAATCACTGTTAGCCTTGCAAATTTAGCATTTCTTGGGACGAATAAGATTTACTTAGAAAAGACATTATGCTAAGTAAGTCTTAGTAAATGTTCTCCCTGGACTGTGATATTTTCTGGAGAGTTTTGCTAAGCTGCTATATGCAAATGTTTCTTGCAAATTAGCCTAGAAAAAAAGGCATTTTGTTTGTGATTTCCCCCCATACATCAAGCTATGTTGTAGCCACACCTACATGGCTTCAAGGATGTAAGAAGTTTAAATACTGTACAGTAAATCAACAGTTTTTCCTCTTTCAGCACAAGCTCCATATACAATCTACTACTATTTACTCTTTTACAAATGCTGTTCTCCTGTCACTGCTTTCCACTGTGGCTGGTGCATTGGAAAGAGCTGCTGAGGGCTGGTTCTTTCATTTTAAATATTAAGGTTTGTGATTGGGAAGTTTTTATTGCTTTTTCCCCCCCTCTCCTGCTGCTACTAATTGCATTCACTGCAGTCTTGGGACAAAGCATTTAAAAAAAAATAAAAGAAAGCTAAAGCTCTAGAGTTCTGTAACATCACAACCCCTTAGTAACAAACTGCAACTTTGGTTTCCCTCTGAGTCTTAGAGAAAATACGAGGGTTTGTGTCCTCCAGGGTGAAATGGCTGCAGAAGGCAAATCATGTGGCGAAGCCCTTGCTGAGAATATTCTTATTTCAGCTCCCTAGAGCTGAAAAAACTAAGGAGAACCAAGAATGGGGCATTTACTGCTTTCTGAAGAAGTGAAAAATCCAATAAATGTGGCTGACTCTGTGCGGAGGCAGTATCAGGTTTTTAGTGAATAAAGTAAAAATACACACCTGTACATCCTATAAATGCTCTGTGACCTCTGAGCTCATGTGGATTCTGCTAAAGAGAAAGGCATTTATGTGTGGACACCAAGCCATGTGCTTTTGGAGAGCAGTGGGTACATAGTACAGGAGTGCTGATTTCCCTCTTGGTCACACTAAGCAGAGGTGCCTGTGGAATTAAGTGTCTTCTGGACTGAATGGTCAAGTGAGCATTGCTTTGGTGGGGTACATCCCAGTGAAGGAGCCTCCAGCCACGTGGCTGAGCCAGGTGCTGTCAGTTGTGACTGGCTGCTCTGGTTCATTTGTTCTACAGTGCTGTTACCAACCCACATGTTCCTCCCTGGCTATTTATTTAATCTGTGTAGGCTTCAGTTCCTTCTTCCATAGCTCCCAGTGAAACAACAGCCATTAAGTGTGTGATATACTCTACCTGCAGTGCTCTGCAGCTCTGTAAGAGAGAGCCAGGAGGCCTGACTGAGTCCAGGTGCTGATCCTTGCTGGGCAGGCTGGTGCTCAGCACACAGACCTGCAGGTAATGGGAGAGTTCCCAGGTGCTGGTCCCTGGGCAGGATGGTGTGTGTTGTCAGCAAGACCAGCCTAAT
The DNA here is from genome assembly GCF_003945595.2 of Pipra filicauda. Taxonomy (NCBI): domain Eukaryota; kingdom Metazoa; phylum Chordata; class Aves; order Passeriformes; family Pipridae; genus Pipra; species Pipra filicauda. The sequence goes on along the minus strand of NW_024104887.1, from coordinate 3,728,204 downwards.
GAGTTTCCCATACCTTGTCCTACTTCAAGTGTCTGCTTGTTTGAACTCTGTTCCTTCCCTGGAGTAACAGCAGGAGTAATGGAAAGGGGAGCCAGGTTGTGCTTGGCAGAAGGGGAATAGTGTTGGGCAATGCAGTGCTGCTCTCATCACCTCTGTTTTTCTCTTGCCCAGCTTCGGTGTCATCCCAAGCACCCCACTGGCCATTCACACACCTCTGATGCCAAACCAAAGTATTGATGTCTCCCTGCCCCTCAACACTCTGGGACCAGTCATGAAAATGGAGCCTCTGAACAACCTCCAGGTAAGGATTGTCTCTTTCTGGGCAGGGTGGAGATGAGCTGGTGCTCAGCCCAGTTTGTTTGGCCCAACATAGCGTGGTAAGACTCTAGTCACAAAATACCACGTGGATTTGGTCCATGAGTCTGCCCAAAACTTAGTCCAGGTCCTTTCTCTAGTCTCTCTCAGAAGGACTGAAACAGAGACTTAGTGAATTTTGTGAATTTTCAAGCACCTCAAGCTTGAAAAACTTGCACCTGTGTAGATTAAAATCTTTGTACCAGTAACACTGTTCCCCAAACTGGGCACGAGGTTTGGTTGGACTTATGAACTGGAACTGGTCTGAGCAGAGAAAGTGCCTGTGGTGGAGCAGGCAGCGAGAGCTGTCAATGAGAATTGAGGCAATTAAAGGAATTGCAGGAAAGATGGCAACTGCTGAGTGATTAATATTTCTCTAGTGCTCTTAAGTACCAGGGTGCTTTATAAAGGCATTGGCACATCTCTGCCCCAGATAGCTTAATCCAAGGCAAATGATGTGTTCCAGGAAAGGCAGAGGAGAAATGACGTAAGCAGCTGATGTTTCATTAATGAGGGTGTTGGTGCACGGCGGGGACAGCATTCCCCAGAGGAGGCTCTTTATCAGATTGGGCTGTCAATCTGATAAAGACAGGACAGATCCAGGGAGATGTTCCCCTCTGCTTTGGACCAGACTGTCTCCATCAGTCCTGGCGTGCCTCAGGGGCAGTGGGCTGGAAGTCATCAGGCAGACAGCTCTCCCTGGAAGGAGGCTCTTCCCCTCTGCTGCCATGTGCAGCCACTCTGTGGAGCAGAGTTCAGCAACTCCTGCCTCTGCTCTGGGCAAGCTGGGTCCTCCAGGATGATATTCCCAGTATCCCCAAAGATGCAGTTAACTTGGCACTGTAGCACCTCTCACTCACCTCAAGTCTCCAGGAGATGGAACTGGGTTGGGTTCCTGTAGCGTAGCAGCCCATAAAGGGGAATATTTTGAAGCAGCTCATTCTCTTTTTAGATTAAGAGAATGCAATGGAAGTTACTATTTATTCTGCCTGAGCAACTGTTTTTTCCCTTCTTTTGACTTCCATTCTGGGGCTTATGACTTATTGATGAGTCTTTGGGCAAACAGCTTGAAATAGCTCCTCTGGCACTCAAACGAGCAGTCCTACACCGAGCGCAGTCATGCGATGGGGGAGCACACAGACAGTGAATGAATTACATGGTGTGTCTTCCACAGAGGGCCCTTCCAGCCTCGGGAAAAACTGGGCTCCCTCTGTGTCCAGGTCATGAGGATGAGGTTCCATTGCTGCATTTGGGTCGGCTGTGGTAAAATCTGCCTCCTGCTCCGAAGGAAATTTGGAAGTCTCTAGGAGGTGACAGTCCCGATCAGCCTCCATAACACCAGGGACTATCTCAACAAGGCAGCCTCAAGTTGCTGCTTCCTTTGATCAGCAAGGAAGTGAAGTATTTGGGTTATTAAATCTCTGAAGAAATGGGAATGCAGTTTGTTTCTTGTAGCATCTTCTGCTAGAACAAAGCAAAGAGAAAACATGGGAGGAAACCTCCAGCCACCTTCTATTGAGACAGTGGAGCATTCATTAGTGCCAGACTCAGTTGCTAATTTGCTAAAGCTCTCATTGCCACAGAATTTGGCTGCCCTTTTACAATTGGGGAAGCTGCCATATGGAGTAATAGTATATTTCTCTGCAAAGAGTTGAATCACAATAGCAGATGCCAAGTTAAAAAGAGCACTCCCCTTACTTTTTTGACAGCAGTGGGTTTGATGGAGATCTGTCACTGCCCTGACAGCCAAGGCTCTGGTTTTGTTTTGTGAGTTCATGTAGAAAGGGTTGAAACATTCAGAAATCGTTTTGGTGACCTACTTAGGGAACAATTTATAGCATAATATAGGAGTAGAGAATACAAATGTTCCTGTATTCATTGAAGAACCAAAACACTCATCAAGTTGAATTTGCTTAATGCGTTTTTTCTGAGCTGGGGAACATTGGAGCAGATGCAGGGCTGATTTGAACCTGAGGACCTTATGTTCATCTCCTATTCTGGTGGGGGTTTTTTTGTTTTAGTAACAAGAAAAATAAGTCCTGAGGTAACCAAACTGATAGCTTTCAAGTTTTTGTCATGTTAATTAGAAACTTCAAAGACTAGTTCTACGTTCTTTAGGCAACTGTTTCAGAAGTAATGAATTCAGGTCTTGTTCAGGTTATTTTTATTACCATTTCTAATCTTTCACCTGATACAGCTCATTTAATCTTAACATTTGTAATCATGGAAAGAAACTAAAATATTTGACAAGGTAACAAAAAAGCCACTTTTGCAAGAAGATGAGGAAGACTGAAATATTTTCAGAGGCTCACTTAGGTAAAATGTAACTGAGTCTTCTGTTTGCCAGTGACCTTGCATCTTGTGAAGCTCAATGCCAAGTTTCTCCCTCACATCCTAAATTAGAGATGATAATTTTCTTGACCCGTTGACTCAGATTTAACCCCCAGTCAAACAGAGATTTATTCAAAGGGTAAAGACAGAGTTAGACTGGACCCAGCACTGTAGGGCTGAACAAACTCCAATCCCTGCTCACTGGTTCATCTCTTTCACTTCTCAGAGATTAAAAATCTGCTGTCAGGTGCCTTTGGAGTGTGCTTGTTGCCGAAGAAAATCTGATTTAGTTGTTTGTGTGCTGCTAACTTCTGCTGGGGGACACTCTTGCAGTGCCTTGTCAGCATTTTGGAGGCAACCTGGCACTTGTGGGTGCTGTGTTCCCCTGCCCAGAGCTGCCTCTGCAGAACATGGCATTTGTAAATGCTAACAAAGCTCTTGCCCAGAGATTCTTGAGAGGCTACATTGACCTTCATGAGTGTTTGCCAGCCATGGAGATGACTCTGGTAGTTGTACAGGCTTGCCTGGGTCCTGTAACTGCCTTTTCACAATCAAAGCAGTGATACCCCTCTGGTGACATGTGGGCTGTTGGGGTCACACCTGATGGAAGAGTTGGGCTGAGTGAGGTATGTTTGCCACCACGTGTTTGAGACTCCCAGCTCTCAAAGAGGAAATTGTGTTTTTTGAAATAGGGATTTGCACCGGTGAGGAATATTAACTCTTTTCAGATGTTTTGAGTCAAATTTGGAATTAGAAAATGACTGGGTTGAGAGCCTTTCTGTGCTAAAGTAAACCACTGTCCCTAACAAACAGCCTTTTAAGGGCTATGAAATGCTGTGAAATTGGAATACCCATCCAGGGGCACAAGAGTTGCTCCCCTAACCCTGGAAATGGGTGAAGTGGAGCCAACCTGCTGCAAGAGCTCAGGCCTGGCCTGTCATAGCACAGGTATGGTAATCCCTTCTGTGAGATGACAATCCCTTGCAGGAGACAATACAATTGAAAACAAGCTGCAGGGGCTCCTGGAGCAGTAGCAGGGCTGCCTGAGGCTGGAGCCACCCCTTGGGACCCACATTCAGAATTCCCCATCAGTGTGTCCCATTCCCCAGCATTACCTGCTGTTTGTTGCACCTACTGAGCCATGCAACTGAAAGCAGCATAGCTTCAGTTTTCCAAAATGCCTGTGAGATGATCTGATGAGTATGGAGAGGGAAGAATCCACCAGCTGCATTTCCCTCTGGAAAGTGGCACTTTGAAACACAAACCTCTCCCTTGCTGCTGAGCAGTGTGAGGTGCAGAACGCTTCGATTTCTTGCAGTGAGTTTGGCAAAGGGTTTTTCTAAAGACAGAGGAAGGTGCAGCTTCTTCATTGAGGAAAATACCGACCTTGCTCATGCACTAGATCGTGCTTATCCTTCCACACCCAGCTCTACGGTAACTCATCGCCTGTGCTCCTCCTCGCAGTGCAGAACCACTGGAGCTCTCATTCATCAGAGCTGTTAATGTATCTCAGGGCACAAACAGAGCACTCAGTACTTGGAAACAGATTTCACACATTCAGCTCTCCATGAAAACAAGGCTGAGAATCGGTGTGAGCAGCAAGTCCAGCCAGCAGATGTTCACCCTCCAGAGCCTGCTTGATAAACGCCACCGTATCTGCCCGGGTGTGAGCTGTGTCGAAATCACTGACCAACCACCACACATCAGCCTGGGGTGGCTAGAGGGGGAAGGTGCTTCGCTGGGTTTGTTGCCTAGGTTATTTTTTAACAGTCTGTACTCGTGAGAGTCTTACTTCAGCAAAGAATCCTCCTGGGAACTCCCTGAATTAGGGACTAGGATCACAGCTTGGCGTCTGCGGCCAGTTCCTAACTCGGCTGGGAAAGCTGCTGGTTTGCTGGTTAAGGGCCCGTCTGCCACATGGTACAGCATATTTGATAAAATGTGCATTTTGAACTCCAAGTACAGCAAGGCACACGACAGTGTAACCCTCCCAGTAACTGTGTGTTCCCTGACCATTGACGTAACCCAGCCTTGCTGCCTGTGCCCCGCTCCAGGCTCCTGCCTGGAGGCAGAGCATCGGCCTGGCAGCGGCTGCAAACACCCCTAGGATCCCAAGAACCCTCCCTGTCACACCAAATGAAGTGAAGGAGCAGCATTCCCTGGGGGCATGTGACAGGCAGAGCAGCAGACTGTCACAGAACAAACCGTGACCTTGTGCTGGCAGAGGTAAAAAAGGCTCTGCAGTGGAGAGTTGTTCTCGCCTTGACAGTTTGGCTGTTACCAGACTCTAAAGCAAAACCCAACTTAAGTAAATCCTTAATTTAGTGTAGGTGCTAATGGGATTCCAAGTGGGTATGTTGTGTACTTGCTGCTGATGGAAAGCATCTGTGTTGCTTTCAGACTTGACTTTGAAAGTCAGTTCTTATGCTCAAGTCTGGGATTTAAAGCATCAGAAACCTACACTATTGAGGAAAATAGCTTAACTTTGTTCTTGTGAGGTACCTCTTCCCCAAAATACCATATGTTGGCTCTCAGAGAGTTGCACTTCAAGGAAGGTCACCAGAAGGGTGCTCGTGCTACGAGGTGAGCAAATATGTTCCAGGGGTTATTTCTAGAGGTGCTGATTCCTCTAGTCAGATCACGAACTAGACATAAGTGATTTGAAACCCTATGCCAGTTTTTAGTGGGCTCACACCTTTTCATCAGTGAAGCATCACACAAAAATCTGTCACCTTTTGACTTCTATCCCTCAGAGCTTTGTAGGCTGCTTGACTAAATTCACAAGGTACTAATATTTTTTTTCCTCTTGAAAAGGTTGCTGATAGAAAGCCATTTTTATTAAAAATGCTTCTGTTTCAACTCTGAAATGTCTGAGGCTGAAGGTCTAGCTAGAGATTTAATAGTTCATGTCCAGGTCGGCAGGTTAAAGCTGCAGAGCCATGAGGAAATTTAGTGTGGACTGGAGGATTTATGGAATGTAAGTAGAGGTTTCTTTCGAGCGTGCCAAACCTGGAGAGACTTCTCAGCTACTGGTATCACTTCAAATGTCATTGACTGTCTCAGGACAATGTTCCTACCTGAGGAGCACTGGATTTTTTTGGCAGGTTGCTGTTAGCTGCTCAGTTTCTTGCAGGCACTCCTGTGGATCTGCTTTGTGCCCGTGGTTGCTTTTGTAGCCTGTCAGATGGCATTGGATGCTCCTGATGTGGAGCAAAGCATGACCCTGGAAAGCTGCTGTTGACTGGTAGAGCTTCTTAGCTTTTCCTTGGTGCAAATTCCCCCATCCAGGTATCCGCAGGTGCCTTTTCATGGACCAGATTTTGTGGGCCACTGTCCTAACAGGGCATACCTGGCTTTTCAGGGGAAGTGGGGGGTGTTGAACAATGGAAGCTTATCTTGAAAAGCTCACCAGCCTTGTCCTGGTGCTGTAGGTTTAAGGACTTTTCCTGTTTGCAAAAGTTATTTGTAACAACTGGTTCCTGCATCATTACAGATGCTTGCAAGGTGACACGTGATGTCATTACTGGACCCAGTGATGCAGTTTGGGAGGAAGGCTGGCATGTGGCTTGATTTTTCTTTACTGGGAAGAAATTGCACTTCAGAGCATCTTAATTGGGTAGCTCTCCAGAGTATAGCCAAAGCAGCTTACTCAGTATGTTTCTGCAGAGTTGAGAAGCAGGTCAGCAGATACCTTTTTATAGCATCCTTATAACTGCAGGGACAGGGTTGGCATATTAATTTGGAGTGTGCCTCCCAAACCGTGACTGGAGAGAAGGCTCTGCTTTCCAGCCCCTCTTGTAAGAAACTGCTGTTGTATGGCAACAACAATTAGCTACAAAAGCTAAGTAATCTCTGTTGTTCTAAGGCAAGGCAATTAATCATTAAATCAGAGCTGGAAAAGATCTTGGGTCACGCAGTGTAGTCCCTGCTCTGCTTTGTTGTTTTTCTACAGTTCCTCTTATTGAGAGCATTGTCAAGGCTGATTTTAGATAGTCCAAGCACTGGAGCTTCTCTCTTCCTCAGAGGAATTTTGTGCTGCTTAATAATTCTCACTATCAGTTTTCCCAGACATTTAGCCTAAATTTTCCTTCTTCTGGCTCATCTCCATGATTTATATCCAAGCATAGCATCTGGAATGGCTACACTGCTGTCCTTTCCCCAGCTCTCCCCTCCCAGACTTGGAGGTGTGTGTTTTTGGCTACTCACCCAGTGTGTTCAGTCACATTTTGCAGAGGTGAATCACGTTAAATCCACCCACCAATCTGCTTTTACCCCCCTGGCTTTGGTGCCTCCAGCTCAAACACTGAACACTCCAACTCGTGAGCGTGACGCCAGCAATGGGAGCACGTAGCAGCTCCCTGTTGCAGAGCACCATTGCCAATTTTTTTTCTCAGTTGCACCATCATTTACGTGGTTTTAGTGGGCTTTAAACTAATCCCTTCTTAAGCTGCCTTGCACTGTGGGAATTAAATTTAAGTTGTTACCTTTACTGATGGCTGGAAGTAGAAACACCACAGACTGTCACATCTGCAGTTCTTTGCACTTTCTGCAAAGAACTTTCTGCAGTTCTTTGCACTTCTAGGACCTTCCCAGTTGCCAAAAGAGTTTGTTTGAGAGCTTGATCTCCTTTTACTTGTCCTCTGGCTTGCATGCATGTCTAATCAGTTGTCTTGTGTTTGAATTCTCTGGTTTATTCCCCTCCCTTGTTTATCCACAACTGGCTTTTACCAACATTTGGGGGTGTCTTTCTAAACTTGACACTGTGTGACAACAGATTTTCTCAGCAGGACACCAGTAAATTGTAATTAATGTCAATGGAGTTTGTCTTGGCATAAATCTTTGTAGCAGCCAATTTATCCCTTTGGCTCAGCATTTAGCATGGTCTGGTTTGTGTTTCAGCTGGGTGGCGAGTCAGAGAACTCCTTCTGGGGCTTTTCAAAGGAAGGAGGAGCTCAAATGTCTCCTGAAATTCCCCATACGGCCTCAATTCTGGGTCTTTCTTACAGACTTTAGGTTCCTTCGTTGGGAGCAATGGCAGGTGTGTGCTGAGCTGTGCTCCCCTGACAGGCTATCGCTGCACGGGCTGACGTGGGGAGAGCGTGAGAGGCATGGAAATAAAGCCCAGAGCTGCCTTTTTCTGTGCTACATTATGACAGTGCACTTCTCAGACCTCCAGTTTGCTCCTGCTTTTGTGCCCTCAGCTCTCAGGCTGGGGAGAACTGAAGGCAAGGTTGCTCTCTGTTAGCAGAGGTTAGTGGGTAACATGGCAAGTGTGTGTGATAAAGGCAAACCAGTGCATCTCCCTGGCTGGCAGAGTTTAATGACACTGAGAATTAAGTCTTTTGTGAAGTGATCTTTTGTTGCCTGCCCTAATTTCTCTGTGGCAGGGCTTTCTTCTTCCAGGAATCCTGTATAGCTTTCACTAAGGTATAGGCAGGAGGCTTGGGAGATGCTGCAAGGAAGATGTGGGCAACGGACCCACTTGGGACTCTCTAGAAAGTGTCTGGACTGAGACAGAGCTAATCAAAGAGGTGAAAAATAAGGAAATGAAGGTGCAGATAAAGAATACACGGGGGTTTGGAGCTGGGGAGTTACAAGAGTGAGATGGCAAAGAGGGGTGCTGAAGAAGCTGATGTGCAATATGACAGACACAGTAGCATCTGTGTGCAGCCCAGAGGTGGGGATGTACCTTGGAAGTGTAAGGAGTGAGGAGAGGGAGAGGCTGGACAAGAGCAGGAAAGAGCAAGGATGCTGCTGTGAGCCCATCAGTGCAATTGGCTCTGAAGCAGCAATGGTGAAAGGCTCACAGAAGATTGGGCAGCTTTTAGGGAAAATGGAGTGAGTGCAGAGGATTGGGACCAGTCCTTGTCTGAAACTACCCAAAAACTCAGTAACATCCCTCCAGGGAGTCTCACATTTGGAGATGGCCAATGCTCAGAGAGAGCACTCCAGGGTGATGAACCTGTGTGAAACTTTGTGATCCCTTTGGATTTCCAGCTGATGGAGACTCTTTAACCTCCCTGTTTCTTCTCTAACAGGTGGCTGTGAAAAACAACATCGATGTCTTTTACTTCAGCTGCCTAATTCCTCTCAACGTGCTCTTTGTAGAGGATGGCAAAATGGGTGAGTGCTTTTAGGTCTGTGGTCAGGCTCCTCCAAGACAGATTGTGCTGGCAGTGCCCAGCTGGGTGCAGTTGTCTCATGGCTGAGATCTGTATGTGCTTGGCAATGACCTTCGTGCCAGTGCATCTCTCAGCCTGAATTGATCTGCCTTTGGTAGCCTGCCCTTGTTGTCCTCCAGTTCCAAGAGCTGCCAGAACCTACATCTTCTGCTTTGATTCTCCCTGCCAGGCAAGGGACAGATCTGTTTTCTTTGAGGTGGATTTTTTGGGTATTGGTTTGGGTTGTTGTGGTTTTGGGTTTTGTTGTTTTGGGGGTTTTTTTGAGGGTTTGATTCACTCAAGTGGGTCTAGAATTTGCCCCCATGCCACTTTCACTGTAATTTTTGTATTCCTTTATTGAATTGTTGTTTGAATTGGCTGGGAAGTTGCTTGAAAAGCAGCTTTCACTAACATAATCCTAAATGTGTGGATCTTGCTCCTTCTTGTCAAATCTTGCCTGTTCTTGGCTTGTAAACAGCTCATATGTTAAAGACTGTCTCTGTTTTTTGGGGGGCCAAAATCCATCAAAGCTCTGGTGCTTTTACAGTGAGACTGAGGTTGTCGTAGGAGCAAATCCTGGGTCTGTCCACAGCAGGGCAAAAAGTGACCACAAGCCCTTTTGTGTGTCTGCCTTGAAACATTCTGTGGTGTGTTAATTAATGCCGTGGCCCTTTGAGGATCCCACAGTGCTGATCATCTTTCTCGTTTCTAGAGCGCCAGGTCTTCCTTGCAACATGGAAGGATATTCCAAACGAAAATGAGCTTCAGTTCCAGATTAAAGACTGTCACCTGAATGCTGGTGAGTAGCTTAATTCTCCCGTGCTGAGAGCACTTTTGATGTATGGCCGCTAAACATCACCTCATTAATATCACCTCGTTAAAATAACCTTATGGTTAATGAATAGATGACTTTTGAACAGAACAACCTTGGCTTATGAACAGAGCTGCCTGGGATCCCAGGGCTTGTTTCAGTGAAAAATTTCAGCTGGATCTCCATAAAAGCACATCTAAAATCCCAGGTCTTTGATTTTACTGATCTGTTTCTTCCTTTCATTCTGGGCCTTGTATTCTTGTTTTCTCTTTTATACTTTGCTTCCCTGCAAAGCTGCTCTTTAAATAGAGCTGAATACGGTGCTGGGGCTGTTAGGCAACCCTGTCTTGCTGCTGTGAGTTTTGGACAAGATGTTCCAGCCCTGACTTTAACCTACTGCATTATCCTGGGCCACTCACTTCACCTTTTGGCAGCTCCTTTCTTCTTTCTGTTGTGAAAGAGTAAACCTGCATAACACTATAAGGTGGTGTAATGTCTGTGGAGGACAGACCATGTGAGAAGAGCTTTGGTCTGCTGTTGTTAGCTGAGATATTGATGCATTTTGATGAAATTTGGTCCTGTTCAGTCTGTTTAGCTATCTAGTTACCTCTGTGAGCATCCTACTTGTACGTATGACCTTACTACTGCTGAAGGATGATGGAGTGTAAAAGAGTGGAATGGGGCCAGTGTAGCAGCTTTGCTCCTGTTCAAAAGGTTCTGGACAGGAGCCAAGTGATTCTACCAAAAGCTGCTGTGTTTCACAAATGAAAGAAGTGTCCCTATTGATTACCAACCCTGTAACCTTTTTGTTCTCTCATGCCTGCTATTACACAATGAACACCCTCGTGCTTCAATTGCAGACAGAAACCATGGGTCTCTTTGTACTCATGATTATTACTATTTTGGAATATAAAAGATGGAGCACGGAAGAGGAGGGAAAAAATAGCAGCTGTTGGACCTTATGACTTGATTTCACTGTGGGGTTTCAAATGAGAACAACCTCGGTGCCTCCCCCAGCCCTCCCTCTGCTCCCGGCCGAGCTTGGCATCGCCTCTCCCCCTGCACTGCAGAGCTGCTGCTGGTGGTGCCTTCTGCCCTGGCCATGTCCTGACTGCATCCAGGGCTCTTCATCGCCAATCAGAAATGCTAGAAGCTTCCCATGTTTGGTGTCAGAGTGCTGGCTAGCAGAGGATGTGGGTTGGGAGGGAGAGAGGAGGGTGCATGGCTGGGAAGAGGAGCCCTGGCAATCCTGCAGCCTGGCCTGGCCCCTTCCTCCCTCCGGAAGAAAATGCTATAAAATGTGGAGCGACAGAACGCTCCCCATTCCGGGAGGGTTTGCCAGTCCAGGCCTGCCTGAACTGGGGATACTCAGAGCAGAACATGTTCCCAGCTTGCAGGGAGAGGACGGGAACGCCGGGTGGTTTCTCTGCAGTGGGATCTGCAGGCACTGCCAGGCTCGGGCGGGAAGAGCCTTGGCCGCAGTGCCTCTCCCGAGAGCGATCCGTCACTCGGGATGCTCGGGGGTGTGTGGGATCTGCCAGCCTCTCTGGCTTGTGTGCGGCAGAAAGTGGGTCATGTCTCATAAACAGATTTCAAACCCTTCCATCCACTGAAGGTTCCGTTTCTGGATTTCCGCTGCCGACACCTCCTCCCTCTTGCAACTCCACCGGCCGTTCCCTTCCTTGACCGCCTGGGTTTCCTCATGGAGCAGGCCGGTGGCTTGCAGGAGGGATAACTAGGGAAATCTTGTGTGCTTGTCTTAGTCCCTTTGGATTTTATCTACCCTGACTCAGTCCGCTCACCTTGATGTCGTCTGAGCAATACCCTCCTCTAGTTTAGACCATCCTAAGAGCATCAAGCTTTGCCTGTACAAGGATCAGCCAGAGCCCAAAACCCGTGGGGTGCTGGGCTTCCAGCATCCTCAGGGATAGAGGCTTCTCACAGCATGGCAACTCTGGGTATGAAACATTTAGGAACTTGATCCCTGTGGAGGAAAGACCGGTTCATGTTCCAAAGACTCTCTAGGAGAGGTGTCTAACCAGCTCTTGATTTGGGCTCGGTTGTTCTGTTGCTCACTCATGACACACCACCACGTGCAGCTCATGTCACTGCACAGATTAGGGTTCACAATGGTCATGTGGCAGAGCTGCACAAAACTCACTCCAGATTTCAGCAGCTCCTCTCCAAACGTGAGGAGACGCTGGGTTTGTGCAGTCCTTCAGCACAGCGAGAAGCTCGTGAGCACCGCTGGCTCCACAGAGGTGTGAGTCGTTATCCCTCCTCGCATCTGCTCAGATCACTGATTCATGCCCAGGATCACTGATTCATGCCCAGGATCAGTAATTCATGCCCAGGATCAGTAATTCATGCCTAGCGTGGGCCCACCCACTCGGTGGCGAGTGCTCAGGGACGCACCGTGCCATTCATGCTTCGGTCTCACCGATTCCAACCTGGTGACGTGAATTCAGCTGTGAGCTAAAAATACCTCTGCTCCCAGCTGATGTGCCCTAAGGCAGCTCCACCAGCTACTTGGAGCTGTGGCTGCAGCAGGATTTGGATGGAGCAGAGGGTGCCAAGCTGGGCTGCTGGGCAGAGGCTGATCAGGAGTGTGGTCCCTGCACCCTCAGTACGTGGCTTTCCTTCTCCCAGCTGCAAACAGCCTTTAATTCCCTGAGTGTTCCCATCTGTGCTGCTTCTGCACCGTGTGAGAAGTGGAGCTTAAGTTCTGTGTGGATACACAGGAGCTAACCAGGGGATGCTGCTATTCTTCAGTGAAGAAACTGAAATTGTAATTTCTTTCTCTCTAAACCAAAGTGAGATAGGCTTGGAACAGGGATTTGTGAGGGGCTGGGACTTTATCTGTCAGAAAAGCAGCTTGTGCGTTTCTTGTACATCCAGGGCTGTCTGTCACCGTGCAACAGTCACCTTACAGCACCTCCTGTGCAAGCTGCAGACTTTTCCTCAGGTTATTGCTTTTCTTCCTTCAAACAAAAAGGAGATAAACACAGTCAGTCAGCGGAGGTGCTTCTGTGGGAGTCTGTGCCTCTGTAGGTAAAAGATCCATCCTGTGCCCACAAGGCAAGCCAAAGAGGATTGATTTGAGCTTTGATGGCTTGCAACAGGGACGGCACAAAAAAAAGCTCCTTTGCCTGGCAGCTCACCCCAAAACAGAGCACAGGACAGCCAGAAAATCTTGGCTGCTGCAGGAAGCCCACAGCACAGCAAGCTGAAGCCAAGGGGAAGGTCCAGGCTGTGGGATGAGGAGCAGGTATCCTTAAGTGGGCAGAGCAGACCACTCTAATCCATGTCTCCAGCATCTTCATTTCCAAAAAAAAAAAAAAGCAAATACTGGACCTTTGAAGGTATTCCCGCTGTTCCCAGTGACTCAGTGAGAGATGAGTGCTTAATTCTGGATTTGGGGGTTGGATTCCCAGGGGTGGGAGCTGGTGCTGGCCTGAGGCTGTTCCTGAGGGCTGTATGGCCACGGAGGAGCCAGTCTGGAGCTGTATCATGGGACCAAGGTGTTCTTAGGATGCATGGCATATCTGAAATTCATTAGAGCCGTTTCATGCATCTGCCTCTTAGGAAGAGGTTGGGATAGTTCCGTGGAGAAAACTTTATTCAGAAATAATGAAAACACAAGGTCATTGTTACAGCCCAGCATCCTCATCTCTTATGAATCCAGCACTAAATTAATTGATTTGGGGAGGGTTTTAATGAACTAGATTCAGGAATCTAGTGCATGAAAATAGATTCCTAGTCTGTTATAGCTCTAATACTCTGGGTGCTTTTGGTGCAACTTAGACCATCTGAGATTTCCTCTGTAATTGAGTGTGCACTAAAGCTCAGTTTGACTTGTTTACACTGTTTTTAAAATGTGCTAAGTTTGACTAAATTTTAAAGGATCACCACATTAGGATATGCAAATCAGATTAGCTAAATGTTTTTCTTTTTTTTTTTTTTTTTGTAATTCTGCTTACCCAAACCCACAAGAGTAAAAGAGGACAAGCTGGCTTGCACATGAAGACTGAGTGCCATTAAATGGGAGGCAATTAGTTGCTGTGCTGTTCAGCAGTTCTAGGAATTTTGGTTTTACTTGCTTATTACTTGTCCACAGTTTGGTGTGAAACAGCAGCTTTTGTGTTTGGAGTTGAACGTGGCTTTATTGGTATGCAGTGGTCACTTTGTTTTTCTCCCTTGAGTAATTTGCTAATGCCAGAACAAAGAGAAATTGGATTTTTTTGATGAAACAACCTGGGGGACGATCATACACAAGCTTCCGTGGTATGTTGTTTTCTTCTGTATGTGCAAATCTTGTACCTGATAGTTTTATAAATTACAGCACTAGTGCATATTACATGTCTTGAAAATTAATGAACTGTCATCATATTGCCCCAAGTGCCTCCCCACTGCATCAGAGTCTGCATTTTGTATTTGAATGCAGTTCTTGGCTGGATGCTCAGAACCATTGAGGTGATGCTGGAAATGGCATGGGGATGTTCTCAGCTACCACAGCATAAAATATAGCCATTAAATTTTCCTTTCTGATATCCAGGGCTTGTTGCAGAATGCCACCAAGTTCAGAAAAGGTGTATTGTTGATGTTGGCTGTGAATTATTGCATGTGCTTCGCAAAAACCCCCTGGTTGCCAGTTGGTCATCTTGGCTGTTTGAGTTCAGAAGTGAAGTTCTTAAGCTGATGGGTAGAATATTTAAGCATGTCCTTTGATTTACCCATAAGGAAAGTGCAGTTAAAAAGCATTGGATCACTTCAGTGCAAGGGAGGAGAGGTTGTCCAGCTGTTCTCCCCTGCGTGCCTGTGTTTCCTTGTGCATTATTTAATTGCTGATCTGAGGTAAAGAATTCTGTTTAGAAAGGAAAAGAAACAAACCCAAAAACCCAACCCCGAAAGATGAGCTGATGTTAGAAGTTTCCCTGGCCCTGGTGATGGGCAAATCTCCCTGTGTCCTTACATTTCACTTCAGGAAGGTTGTGAGAACAATCCCTGAGCCAAAAGAAAAAGCCCTGCAGGAAGTTGCTGCGCAAGGTCAAGTGTGGACTGTGCGTCTGCCAAAGGACTCATGTGCTCTGGTTTGCAGAGTCACCAGCCCCCAGGGTCACTCAGCCCTCCTCCTGCCTCGCTGGGGCTCTGGTGGGTGCTGTGCTCTGGCTGTGCAGAGCTGGGCTCAGCTCTCTGCTCCCAGCAATAACTGCCTGGGTTTATTAGGTTTTTTTTAAAGGCTGTGCTGTCACATGGCATTAGCGGTCCTGCCTTCAGCCAGGCACAGCCTGGCACTGTTGCTTAGCAACTCTGATGATCTCCAAAATCCAAATTCCTGATACTTCAGAGTGCAGGAGGGACGGGAGATGCTACCTGTGGGGAGAGGGGGTCAGCTCTGGCCAGTCCCCAAATCGGTGCTGAGAGAGGTTGGCAGGAGGAGTTGGACAAGCCAAGCATCAGCTCCAGCCTACTCACATTGGTGGGGGTGCCTGGCTGAGGCAGGGCATGTTTTGGTTGGGCTTTTTGCTCTCTTCAGAGGGTGACTGAGGTCAGACAGGGAAGCAGAAAACAGACTTTCCTAGGAATTGCCCTGCCTCACTTTCCCTCCTTGTATCCCCTTACAAACATGTTCCTCCTTGGAAACCTGCCCCTCAGCAGAGGCTGTGAATGTTTAAATTGCAAGAGGAGCCATCACACAAGGGGTTTGGCATAAGAGCTGCTGCTCTGCAGCCCCATCTCACCAACTGTGCTCCCAAAGCACAGCTCCCCTCCTCTGCCATCACACCGTGGGATGGGGTAGCAGCCTCACAGCTGCCAAAATTACAGCTGCTCACTTGCAGCTGTGCTTCCAATCCTGCACCCCCTGGTCTCCAGGGAATGCCTTTATTCCAACAGCATCCCCCAGTGGAGGGGAGACTGCTGTGGCCGATGTAATGATGGCAGGAGAAACACCTTGCCAGTAGTTCCACCTTCAGGATCCATGTCCAGGGGGGTGAGGTTTAACCACAGCCTGTTAAAAGTGGGCAAACAAAATCCCGTTTAATTTCAATGTCCCTCTCCGACAAGGATGTGCCCTCTGAGCAGGTGCCTGTGCTGGACACTGAGCCCTCACAAAGCCCTGGAGGCTGCTCTCACTCTGGGGGAATGAGGAGATGGGAATTTAAGCTTCCTCCTCGCTGGGTGATGTCTCTCCCAGCCACACTTTCTGTGAGGGGACTGCTCTGCATTGCCTGTTTCCTTAGTCTGGATGAGTTTGTTGTGTAGAGGAGGAGTATGGGTGGGAGGAGGAGACAGGGAATGAGGGGTTTTAAGCAAAAGATCTCATTAGTTACTTATATCTGCCAGTTTCCATAGTAACTGGGGAAGAGAGGAAACCTAAATCTGAGTGTGTCTGGGTAGCTGGATGCCTGAACCGTCCTCGACCCGTGTGTAGCTGCTCTGAAGCCTGGGGAGCAACGGGGCTCAGCGAAGGGTCCAGGCTGCCCATGGAGCCGCTCCACAGCTCTGGTTATCAGCCCTGCCCTGGGGAGAGACAGCGGATCCAAGTCTCTGCATCAGGGTATGGATTTGTGGGGCCCTTTCTTTCCTCCTTCCACCATTCCCTGGTGCATGAACAGGCTCTGCTGTCCCCCCTCTAATCCCCCCGTGTGCCAGCACAGACTTGTGTCCGTTCTCAAATCTGGCACAGGCAGATCTTGGTGTTTGTAGGGGCAGGGGTGGATTAGAGCTGCAGGGTTACTTTGCTGCTTCTCTGCTGCTGTCCTGCTCCCTGTGCTCCTTGAGATGGAAACTACATTTCCAGTCTCTGGGCGTTCAGTGCAAGCTGGTTTGAGGCTGTTTCTCTCCCTTGTTTTTTGTCAAAAGTGCCCAACCTGCTAGTAATGGCCCAGCAGGGAGTTAAATTTCTCCTGGCAGGGAGTTAAATTTCTCTTATTGGGCACCAGGAATAGGAATTTGCCAATGATGCTTATCAGATGTGGTGTCTTCCTCCCTGAGCCTTCCACCCAAAGTGTGGATGTACCCCTTTCCTGGCATCCAGAGTCTGAGCTTTGCTCTTCTCTGTGCTGAGAAGTTCCTTGGCATCCAGAGATTGCTGGTGTCAGCCTTTGTGTTCTGTGTATTTGCCTCTGTTCTGGTTTCCTCGAAAGGTCCCGTAGAAATAATGTGTGTCATGATGACATCCATACAGGTCTGCAGGTGAAATCACATATCAGCTGAGGTCAGGCTGTGTGATAAAACTGTATCACAGCCCTGTGACGTCTAGAGACATGTCTGTGGGTTTCTACCTTTCAAGAAATTGCTTGAAAATAAAAGAAAGTATTCTTACTGGCTTGTATGACATTGATTTGGCCAGAAGTGTCTGCGTGCAAGGGAAGCAAGAGGGAGCTGTCAGGGTTGGGACAGGACCTCAGGGAGTGATCTTTGTGCTTTTCCAACTTCTTGCTCTGACTTTTGGCTGCCTCCAGGTTAACCTGCCTGCAGCTGATTGGGGGTTATGGATAAAACAGAGTGCTCTTACCCTCTGAGCTGCCTTGAGAGTCTCGCCTTGATAAAGGCAGTAAGTCCTGAATGACCCAGAGCAGTAAGTGAAAGCCCTGTAGAATGGGCGAATACTTAGCAAAGGAGATCACAGCCTAAAAGAAAGAAGGTAGGTCCATGAAGCACATTGGAATTTTTATTCCTTGTGTCACGTTTGCTCCTGTCCCCAGGGAAGAAGTCAGAGTTTCATTGTGCACTTGCATCCTGGGAATGTTCCTCTGGGCTCTCCTGTCGCCGCAGATGATGAATCTGAATTAACAGATGTGTTTTTCTTCTTCCTTCTCTCTGAAGACACTGTCTCCAGCAAACTGCAGAACAACAATGTCTACACCATTGCCAAGAGGAACGTAGAGGGCCAGGACATGCTCTACCAGTCTCTGAAGCTCACCAATGGCATCTGGATCTTGGCTGAGCTTCGCATCCAGCCGGGGAACCCGAACTACACGGTGAGGCGTCGGACCGTGGAGGGCACGTGGTGCAGGCTGGGATCCTGCTAACTCACCTCACATGCAGAGCAGCTTCTCCCCGCTCTGCCTAACGTACTCATTTTGGGGGAGATCCTGTTAATTTGCCTGGGGGTTAGGAGTGCCCCCTGAACGGGGGAAGAAGTGAGGAACATCAGAATTACGCTGCTGTGTTACCAGTGAGCTGGGATAGTGCCCGCTCAGCAATGAGCAGTTACTTGCCAAGGTTACCTGGAGATAAAGCCAAGAGATATTAGCGAGAAAGCATAGCCAGGATGCCCTTCCCCCTCTCACTGATTTATGCCCTGCAGGGGGGACTGGCTGTCTGGATGTCTCGTGCTGGCATCAGCCTGGGGCTGGTGGGAAGGATGTTCCCTGTCCTGCCTCGTGCACCCCTGTAACTGTTCTCTTTGACTTTGCTCCCTTTCTGAGGGCCTGTGTGTCTGAGCGTCCTGGTATTAGAGGATTTATCTCCCGTTGGAAGCTGTGCCAGGAGCTTCAAGAAAAACCTCTGGTCACCCACAGGGTGAAAGCAAGAGTTGGAAGGTGATTTAAAGTGTTTGCACAAGGATTGATGGCACAAGCCTCGTCTCAGCCTGATCTTTGCTTTAGAGAGGGATGACAGCCAAGTTTGTGTCCGTCAGGGCTGAGCAGAAGATCGTTAGAATCCCTTGGGTTTAGTGCTGGGATTTACAGCATGAGGACAAGCAGGTCCCTTGTCTCAGTTTGGGGCCATGTCCCCTTCCTCCATGCCTGCTGGGGCACCTGCATTTGTTAGGGAATTTGGGAACCCCTCAGTGGGAGTTTGCATTCGTGTACCTCTGAAAAGGCAGTTTGGGGTTGGTGATGAAGAAAGCAGTACCAGGGGAAGTATTCTCTGTGACTGTCATCATCCACATCCGTGGGCTGTCCAACCCGTGCTGTAGGTCAGACATTTCCAGCTGCTTCGTGGACGCTGGAGGCTCCTGCCTCCCTTTGCACCCCCACTAACCTCTCCTCTCCTCTCCACAGCTCTCCCTGAAATGCCGAGCTCCCGAAGTGTCCCAGTACATCTACCAGGCCTACGATGCCATCTTGAAAAACTAACAGGAGATCAGCCTGTGCCTCACCCTGCGGAAGGAGGGGGGGAAAAAGGGGTCCCCAAATCCTCCTTCACTGCTAGCGCGGGGGAAAAGCACTCGTAAACTGGAAGCAGCTGTATTCATGTGTAGGATTTCAGTCAAAGGCACTGATTAAACAAGGTAGCAATTAGTATCCACGTGCTAACGATGATAGGGAACAAACCCCTTTGGTATTTTTAGCGTCCATGGAGTTTGTAACCACTGCTTCGACTACTCCCATGTCCCCCTCGCCCCCCACTCATCCGTTCTCTTGGGCTTCTCCATTTTGTGCCAATGTTCAGTGTTTTCTAAATGGCTTTAGGTGTAGTTTCGATTTTGTAAAATACCGCTCATTGGGGAAAAAAAACAAAAAAAAACAAACAAAAAAAAACCAAGCAAAAACCACACGTCCGCTCATTAAAACAAGGCAAAAGTGTCGAAAACATAACACTGCACTTTATTTTATATTTTTATACATTTTTTTTGAGTTTTTCTATTGTAATTGGCTCAAAGGGAAGGTGAATCCAAGGAAGCATTGGGAGCCCTGCAGGGAAGTTGGGCTCTAACAGGGTGAGCACGGCCTCGGGGAACCAGGAACAGAGCCATCAGTTCGGTCCCTAAAGAGGGGTTTTTATTACACTTGTGCTGGCAGACTCGGCACTGCTTTGATGGTGTGTTTTCACTCCAGCCATCTCCCTGGCTCATTAGCTGCTGATTTGAGGAGCGAGGCTGCTTTTGCGTGGGGAGGAGCTGCAGGCCTAGATCGGCGACAGGACAGCGGTGGATGAAATGAAGGAAATGAGCCCGTTCTTAGATCAAAAGGCTCATGCCAGAGCTCCAGGTGTGGTCTCTGCATCCTCACCCATCTGCAGCCCCTCTTTTCCTGTTCTTTCCGTGCCTGCTGTGGCTGAACTGCCTTCTCGGCCATGCCCCGAGCTGTGCCCCCTTCACCCGGCGCTGTGCTGGCCCCGGCAGTCCCCGAGGCTCCTGGTACATCCAGATGTGGCAGTGCCACTTCCCTGACGGGGCTGCGGGTGTCAGCTGTGCCCCTATGGAGAGGGGCCACTGCTGGCAGTGTCCCAGGATGCCAGGGGAGTGGAGAGGCTCTCCCTGTTCCCGTGCTGTCCCCTCAGAACCCAGGCAGTGGTGTGATGGGAGATGGTTTGGGCTTGGCGGTGTTTGCTCCTTGCCAACCTGGGGGCCTTCAGTTTCCAGCTGGGCTGACCTGAACAGACCATGGAGCATCTTTCCCCTTTGCAGCTCAGCTCTTTGTGCCCAGAGGCACACAGTGACAAGGGCCAGCCGAGTTCCTGCTCTCACCCCCTGTCCCGAGCAGCTCCATGCCCTGACCCCTCTTTTCTGACCTGTCCCTCGGGCCAGGACTGCTTCCCTTCCTGTCCATGGCTGTGGATTCTCCCCATTGCAACCACTAAGTGCTGCAACAGCAGCAGTGAAAGTAAAGCCTCTTGCATGTCCCTGCTCCATCCATAGCTTGTCCTGCTTAATCCAAGTCCCTATCCAGCCCTCCCCAGCATGCTTGGACACCATTTCCTCCCCTGCTAACAAAGCTCTTGCGTGTAGCAACCCCCATGTTGTCCTTTTAGATGCCACTTTCAAAGTCAATAAATGTTTTACGGTGGGAGATCGTTCATCAGGGCTTTGGCACTGTGTGCAGCCAAGAAACCAGTGCTGGGAAAAGGTCACAGTGCTCTGGGAGAGACTCCAGCAGGGCCCAGGAGCTGCAGGACCTGAGGAAAGTGGTGTCCCTTTGTAGGAATCCCTGTGCTCTGGCTGGGGATAAAGTGGGGCAGAGCTGGAGCCATCCAGCCCTTGAGCATGTGCTGGGAGGTGATTTGCTCCGAGCCCTGCGGGTGCACTGCAAAAGTCATTAGCAGAGCAATTAAGGAAACGCCGGTGGCCCTGAGCACGATGCTCTGTCAGGGCAGGGAGGAGAGTGTAGCTTCGACCTGGGGAGGGGATGCTGAGCACCCCCTTCTCTTGCCAAATTTCTTCCCAGCTTCCCGGGTGTGCAGGTGTCTATGCCACAGGGCAGAGCCTGGGCTCCTGGGTGACATTCCGCCCTCCTCTCCTGCCGCTGCGCTCGCTCCAGTGTTGGCCGCGTCGTTGTGTTGCTCTCCAGGCTTTACCTGCCGTCCGTGTCAATAAACTCATTTCCACGGTGCTGTGGCTGCGTGTGGCTCTGTGGGGCTGGGGAGAGGGGCTGCTCCCCCTGATGTCGGCTCTGCCCATGGGAGCAGCAGGGCTGCAAGGCTGGGTTTGGTGGGAAGGAGACTGTTTGCTCACCGGTAGCTTTTTGGCTTCTTTTTCCACCCCAAATTAGGGACTTGCAGGGTGAGGAGGCAGCAAGTATCCTCAGTCTCTGACTGCTGCTCTCTCCTCATCTCAAAGGGCAGTGAGGACAGGCTCAGATGAGGAGCAGAAGATGGATGTACCCATTTAGCCCTTTTGGGGCCCCAGGTGAACTGTGTGCAGTGTGACCTGTTTTCCCTGTGGTGAAACAATAAAACCCTGGGTCAGTGATGCATTTTGGATCACTTTGCACTGGTGCTGTCATTTTCCACAGGGCTTTGCCACTGCTGGTCCTGTCTCAAGCAGGATGGGTTGGGCTGCAAAATCTCTGTACAGGACCAGAGCCGAGCTCGGGTAACCCCAAGCTCAGTACTTGAAGTGGCCAGAAATACAACAGAACAAGCAGCAGGTTTGGGAGGTGTTGCTCTGGAGCAGAGCAACTCTTTCCCTCACCTCTGGCCAGCTTTGGCTTAGCAGCACTTGGAGATTTGGGCACTTCCACCCTCTGTGAAGGGCAGGTACTGTATCAACCCCTGTTGCTCTGCAGGGGGATGGTTTTGTGTTAGAAGCAGGTGTATGTGCCAAGTAACAGCAGTGCCAGGCTGGTTTGGGGTCACTGATCTTGCTGTTCTGTTCCTTTGTGCATCCCTGGTGTGCCTGGGGTGGGTTCATCATTCCTCACTGGGGGTCACCTCTTGCCATGGTGCTGGCAATGAGCCTGGAGCAGCGTTTGGCCCAACAGGATCAAAAGCTGCTGTGAGATGCTCGGGGTTCTGCCCTGCCAGCTGCTGTCCCCTCACATCCTGTGGCAAAGGGAAAGGTTTCTCTCTCCCTCCCTGTTCTGCCAGGGGCTCCCCGTGAAGAAATGGGTCTCTCCTGCTGCTCTGGATTTGCAGCCACACTCGTGCCCTGTAAACAGGGACACACCAGCCCCGGGCTGTGCTGAGCTTGTGAACTGGGATTGCTTCATTAGCATTGTCAGCCCCCAGTGCTGGGAGCTCAGAGGACACGGGGCTGGGAACTGCCACGGGGGTGGGTGGTCCCCGCAACCTTCCCTGTTCCTCAGGCCCACACCATGGGACAGGGACCTCCCAGGTTGCTCTCTGCTGCTCTGGCTGGAACTGGGGCCAGCCCCACTGTGCTGGGTGGGCTTCCCAAAATCCCTGCTACTCCTGCTGGTCCTGTGCACATCCTGCCTCAGTGCATGTGCTGAGGGCCAGCACCAGGTGACAACAGGTCCCTGAGCCCATGATGAGGTGTGGGAAGAGGTAGGGACTCGGGTGAGGATTTTGGAGACTGTGGCTGAGGCTGGGGCTGACTGCAGCCCCCCGAGCCATCAGCTCTGCCTGTCCCCTGCTGCCACCTGCATGCCAGGACACGAGAGCTCTCGGATGGATGATTTTAGGTTTGCATCAGACTCCTGTCACTGAGGCTGGGATAAGCCTCCAGCCAGTGGGGATGTGCCAGGATCCAGCCCCACTCCCCTCCCCCCTCCCTCGTATATTAAGTTTCACACATAAAACTGCAACCGAAGAGCATCTTAGAGGGAGCTGCTAAAAATAGCCCCGAGGCTGGAGCCTGAATTGTGCAGGAGAGTTCGTGTGCAGCCTGATCCCTTCCCTCTCCCGAAAACATTCCACAGCTCAAGACTGCTTTATGGTGATCCGGGGAAGGGGAGCAGCATCTAAGGCTGGTAATAACCCCAGGGACACATAACTATTCCCCTAGCTGCGAGCACCAGGCAGCTGTGCAGGGAAATAACCCCCAGATCTGCAAAAGCCTGGGTGTAATGTGGGACAAGGCAAAGGGGCTGTGACCCCCATTGCCTGACGCTGATCCCAGTCCCAGCTTTGGTGCAGGGTGGCACAAAGACAGTTGTGTATTTTGCCACCTGCCCTTGTGTGTGTCCCCCCAGCCGTGGGGCTGTGTCTGCCGTCCCCTTGTCCCCCGGGGAGGATATGGCATTGCATTTCCACTTGCACTCTCTCCTCACCCTGCACAGGAGCCCCCGGAGATGGTGTTTTTTCCAGCCAAAGGTGCTGACGAGGCTGGGGGGAGCTCGGCCAAGCCGTGGCCGGTGTCTGGGCTCAGCCAGACCCACAGAGGCTCCCCGGTGCCCACCGGTGTCACGGTGAGCTGGAGCAGGGTTTGGGGTCTGCTTCGAGGAGCAGAGAGGTGCAGGGAGCCCACCAGCGTGTCCCGGGGGCCTGGACCACACTCCCAGAGGTGTGACCAGCACCTTCCCTCTGTCCAGCACGCAGGTAAATGCTCTGTGCAGGGTGACCCAAAATGCAGACTCTGCAACAGAAATGTCCTTCTCTGGCACCATCCTGGGCTGAGAGTCCCCTCCGGTGCCAGCGGGCATAGAGAAACCCCCAGGGGCTGGCACAGCAAGAAGGTGAAGTGATGTGCCCAAGAGCACAGCGGGCAGTGGTGTCAGAGGAGGGAAAGACTCCCTGAGAGGGGTCCTACCCTCCTTCCCCGAAGGAGTCTAGCCGGGGGGGCTCGTACAGGGTGGGCATGAGAGCGCAGATGCCGCTGGGCTCCGGGAAGGGAAGGGGTGACGGCGCTGCACCCAGCACAATGCAGGGGGGACATGGGAGGGTCTTTTCCCATCGGCACCTCCCCAGAGCCCCGGGAGAAGCCGGTGTCCTTCCTGGGTTCCTGCGGCTCGCTCTGGGCATCCTTACCTCCTTTCCCGGGCGCTGCCTCCTTCCCTGCCTGGCCACTGCCTGTATCCCTCCCCGGGCATCCCCTGCAGCTCTGCCTGGGCTGAGCGTCTTTCCCTCCGCGGGCGCTGCCTGCATCACTCCCGGGCATCCCTGCCTGCATCCCTGCCTGAGCTCTGCCTCCCTCCCTCCCTCCCTCCATCGCTCCCCAGGCGCTGCCCGCCTCCCGCGCGGGCATCCCCGCCATCCCACCGGGCGCTGCCTCCATCCCTGCCCGGGTAGCGCCTGCCCCCGCGCCGTGCCCCGGACGGGCTCCCCGCTCCCCGCCGCCGCCCCCCGGTCTCTCCGCGCCGGGCGGGGGCCGGGCCGGGCCGGGGCTCTGCAGCGGGGCCGCCCGCCCCGCGCCGGGCTCGCCGCATGGCTCCTCCGCCCGCCGGGGCGCCGCCGGCCCGGGCCACCGCTGCAAGGTACGGGGGGTCCGCCGGGAACGGGGGGACGGGGGGGCAAAGTTACCGCTGGGCAGAGCCGTGGGGGGGACTGGGATGTTGGGGGGATGGGGGGTCCCCAGCGAAAGTTGAGCGGCGGCGCTCCCCGCTCCCCTCCGCCCCGCCGGCACGAGGGGCGCGGGTGTCCCTTCCCGGTGTTCCCCCCCACCCGGTACCCCCAGCCCCAGCCACCCACCGCGGCCGGGGGTGCTGCGCTGCCCGCCGCGGCCAGAGCATCCCCGGGAGGGTCGGGGCGGGATGCGGGATGTGCTGGGTGCGGGGTGCGGGATGCTGCCGCCGCCCCCTCCCCGTGGGGGTCCGGGCTTGCTCCTCCGAGTGCCCCCGGCGTCGCGGGGTGCCCAAGGTCGCACCGGAGGCCGGAGCCCCCTTCCGGGAGCCCCCTGTGAACCCCTGCCCGGCCCTGCAGCCCACTGAGCCCGGCCCGGTGCTGAGTGCCCGCGGCCCCCCAGCTGGTCCTGCTCCACCAGCCCACCGTGGGCTCCCCCGAGGGGTCCCCCCACTGCACCTCACATTCCCACAGTGGCTGCTCATGGGGCTGGGGGCCTCCAGGTCGGCCTCAGATGTTTTGGGGTGCAAACTGGGGCCGTGAGTGGTCCCCGTGTGCCAGCACAGAGGGGAACAGGGTTGTTGGGGTGGCACAGTAAGGCTCAGCCTGTGCCCCACTTACAGGGAGCCCTGCAGGCACTGGGTTTCCAGTTGTGTTGCTCCATCACCCTCCAGCCCCACAGAGGAGCTGGGGAAGCTGCTGCAAGGAGGAAGGGTTTGTGGGGACGGGGTTGTCCCTGCAGCAGAGATGCCCCCCGGGACTTGCAATGACAGTGCTGTCTGCTGGTGGAGAAAGGCCCTGGCAGGGTCGGGCATGGGGGCTCCTGCACCCCCTGTTTCCCTGCATTTGGCATGGAAACACTCCTGCTACCAGGGCTGGGGGCAGCCAGCACCCCAGGGGACAGCCCCAGCAGCAGAGGGTGACAGGGTCCCCAGTCCTGCTGTGAGGGGGGTGAGGATGGTGTGAGCCATGGCCCAGCTTGGGGGACTGCGGGAAGCACATCCACTCCAGCACCCCGCAGTGGGAACCTCTGTACCCAGGCTCTCCCTGGGGCAGATAATCCCCGTAGAATGGGCCGAACAGGATGTTTGAACCAGACACTTTCTGCTGCTGCCCTGTGCTTTGGGCATGGTTTTCAGGGAAAATGGACCAGAGCATCACAAATTGGTCAAAACATCCACACTTTGGGATGAAGCACAAGCTGCTTCCTAGTGATGACAGCAAGCAAAAGTGGGACTCATCCCCTCACCCTTGCTGTTCCCATCACAGCTCCTGGTCGGGAGCCCACTGCCAGCAGGTGTTTGGACTCCTCAGACTCAGCTCCCAAATTCCCATGTCCCCCCACACGTGTGGCCCTGCCAGCAGCTTGTGGGCTCACCCCGTCAGCTGGCTCGGAAATTAGACTCCGTCAAGTTAATTGCCCAACCGCTCAAAGCCTGAAATTAAACATTAAAGCTGTCGCTCGCAGGCACAGAGCAACCTCCCCCCGCCCCAGCAAAAGGCAATTCCAGCTGTCCAAGCGGAGGGAAGATGGATTCCCTGCCTTGGGGCAGCACTGGGAAGGAGCAGCCGGTGACAGTCCCCACCGTGCTACGGAACAAGTCCCCAGCACAGCCTGGGATCTGCTGCTGACAGGCTGAGCAAACCCTGAGCCACAGACACACCCTTTCCTGGAGGTCTCCTTGCTCTGGTGCTGAAAGTGAGGAATGTGCCTGTGAGAACCTTCCTGGAATGAAGTTCACTCAAATCCTGGCTCTCCTTGGCTGTGTGGGGTGGGAGGCTCCAAAGGAGACCCTGATGTCCCGCAGTGCTGGGATCATTGTCCAACCCTGGGGCTCCCCCGTGTAACCCTTTTCCACAGGCTCCTGCTTCAAAAAATATCCCCTGAAGTAACAACAGCGTGACACCGGGGTGTCTCTAGGATCTGACCAGCTTCTCCTTGGCCTTGCAGTGACGGGCTGTCCCAGAGGGGAAATGCATCCTGAATGGGGCTGAGGCCCCCTGCACGGGAATATGCAGCCTCGGCACCGCGGAGGCAGCACCAGGGCAGCGGCCGGCGCGCGGCGGAATGGTGGCAACGTTCAAGATCGCCGTGCTGGGAGCCCAGGGCGTGGGCAAGAGTGCCATAGTCCGGCAGTTCCTCTACAACGAGTTCAGCGAGGTCTGCGTGCCCACCACGGCCCGCCGCGTCTACCTGCCTGCCGTGGTCATGAACGGCCACGTCCACGACCTGCAGATCATGGACTTTCCCCCCATCACCGCCTTCCCTGTCAACACCCTGCAGGTAGGGGTGCTCCCGAGGGGACCTCCACCCTGGGGGGGTCTCTGGTGACCTCCCTGGGGTTTCGCTGTGTAACTCCACGGGGTCCTGGTTCCTCCTCTTTGGGGGATGCTTCTCCCTCCCTGTCAGGGTTTGGTTGCTAAAAGCGAGGGATTGTGTCCTCATGGATACTGGCTGAGCAAGTCCAGGATAAAGTGCCTTTTAAAGCTTGATGGCAGCAAATGCAAGAGACAGTGTTCCCACTCCAAGGAGCGTGGCTCTGGGATTGCCCACAGCCACATCCAGCTGAGTGGTGGATCCTGGAGCACTGGGATCCAGTTCTGTGGCTGTCAGAGAAAATGCCAGAGCATTAAGGTGGAAATCAGGGGTTCCTGGAGAGCCAGACCCCTGATGTACCCACTGCCTAAGCCAGGCAGAGCAGGGCTTATTGCCCCTCCTGGGAGTGGCCATCACCTCCCAGCATTGCCTGGGCTTGTTCTTGGAGTGCTGAATCCACCAGCTCCTCCTCAGCCCCCCCGCGCTCTCAGGTGCTTCCAAAGCATCCACAAAAGGCAGTGTGGGGCTGGAAAGTCTGACCAGTGCTGACCATTTCGGGGGGGGGGGAGGGGGTAACGGGGGAAAAAGAGGATTTTAAACTCATGCCATAGCCCCATCCCAGAGGCACAAGTTGTGTCACTGCTGTTGGAAAAGGAGCTGCAGGTGCCCAACCACGACCACAGCCACGCTGGAGGGCAATGCCATCAGTGGGGCCACCTCAGTTAATTACAGTGTTCCTGTGCCCAAGAGGGACGGGGTTACAGGGGCCTTGTATTGCTCCAAGAGTCCCTGTGCCGTTGGGCAGGAGGTGAAGTGAGTGCTCCAGGGGCGAGGAGCAGGTTTGAAAATTAATCAGTGAGTGCAGGGAACGAAAGGTCAGCGCGAGAGACAGCCCCAAACAGCAAAGGGTAATTTATTGACACGGCAGCCGACGGTAACACACTCGATTAACTCCCTGCCTTGCTGCACTCAAGTGGAGGCGGCCGGTGGGAGCAGATGGAGGTTTCCAGGGAGGAGAGGGTGCTCAGGCGGATGGCTCCCAGGGGAAAGAAGAGGACCACGGTGGAGGATACGGCTCTGCCTGCTGGGAAACATCGCTGGACTCTGCTCCGTGCCCAGGAAAAGCATCCCTGTATCCCTCCCAGTGATGTCCTGGGAGAGGAGCAGGAGCCAGAGGCTCTCTGACATCCTGCTCCGGCAGTGCAACCCTTCTACAGCTCAAGCATCCCGGGAAACCTGCACTGCATGAGGAAAACCATGCTGACATCACAGCGCCGCAGCAAGCTGCACCCCGGTGTGGTGAAATAGCTGCGATCTGTTCGTCTCCCAGGTGTATCAGGACTCGGTGTAACCCGAGACGCTGCTGCTCCACCCGCCTGTGTCTCTGAGACAGGATCTCCCCAGCACCTCCTCCCCTCGGTGGACAGAGAGGGGCTGTGTCATTCTGTTCACTCTGAGCTCCTTCCTGCGCAGTCGTCTGCGATGGAGACCAACCCGCACCCCAAACCCCTCTTTTTCCCAGTTCCCTTCAGTCCTAGGTCTTCTCATTTTGCTTCATTCCAATTATAAACTCAGAAAGGGCTGATTCATGGTTCTGAAGGGGTTTGCTCAGGGAGAAGTGATGCCTTTCCTCCTTGGAGCATCTATCTCCTTTCCAGAAGCGCTCAGGAGGATTTGCAGTGCTGTCTTCACAGGCTGCCATTCCTGGTCCCACTGCTGGGATGGGAAAGTGGCTGGAAGTGGGGCAGATTTTCACTTACAGCATGGGAAAAAATCCTGTTGTTCCCAGAAACCCCAAACTTTTACAACAGCATGTATTTCTTACAACTCCAAATTTTGGGTTTGGAGAGGCCACCCCTGCCTCCCTCTGCACTGGCTCCTGATCTTTTTCACACAGACCTGGTTCCTGAGCAGCCACTGCTCCTCTCCTGTCCCCGTGTCCCCTCCAAACAGACCTGCCATCACCCTCTCTCTCTGACCCACAGAGCTGCTGGTCCATCACCCTCAGATCCATGGGGATGGGGCTCAGCATTCTCCTCACCTGCCCTACCCAAAGAGCAGGGTGCATCACTAATTGACACACCTAATTAGGAGCTCTGCAGGATGAAGCTTTTACATCCAGGGCAGGGGGCTGCATTCAGCCCCACTCCCAGCTCACCACTGTGTGTTAGACACGCTGTAATCCTCGCTCAGGAGAGGAATTGGGGCTGACAAATCTTGTTACCTCTTCTCTGGATGAACAAGGAGGGATAAGGGATCTCTGGAGGGGGGGGATGGCTGAAGGGCTGTGGGTGCAGACGCAGCTGTGCAGGGCCGGTCACAGAACAGAGGTGAGATGGGTGCTGGGTGTCGGGGCTGGAGAGTGTTCAGCCCCCTTGCTGCCTGCTGGCAGCAGTGTGGGGCATCCCTTGGGCCCAGCAGCGGGGCTAAGCCAGGATTGATCCCTCTCTGCACCTTGCAGGAGTGGGCGGACGTGTGTTGCAGGGGGCTCCGGAGCGTCCATGCCTACATCCTGGTCTATGACATCTGTTGCTTTGACAGCTTCGAGTACATCAAAACCATCCGCCAGCAGATCCTGGAAACAAGGTAGGCACCACTTTGTGGGATGATGCATCCTGCCCTGCAGCTCTCAGCAGAGTGGTATGGCTGGTCCCAGTGCTCCCCTGCTCCTGGAGTTGGAGATGAGACATCAGACTGGGACAAAACCCCTTTGCAGGGCTGGAAGCCCAACAGCAACATCAAAACTGGGACTGAGGGCAGGAGAAGGAGCAGGACCCTGGGCAGGTATCCCCTGTGGGTGAGGGCAGCCATCCCTGGAAGAGAAGCTGTGGGTGGCACGGTGGGTGGCTGTCCATGGAGAGGGACAAGAGGATAGGACAAGGGCAGGCACATCCCACTCAGCAAGCCAAAACCAAGAGCCATTATGGGATGGGTTGAGCTCTGCTGGGCCAGTCAGTCATCACACTGTGCCAGTCATCACACTGTGCCCCCGTCCCCTTCTGTCCCCCCTCACCTCCCACCCTCCCCAGGGTCATCGGCACCTCGGAGACGCCCATCATCATCGTGGGCAACAAGCGGGACCTGCAGCGGGGCCGGGTGATCCCGCGCTGGAACGTCTCCAACCTGGTGAAGAAGACGTGGAAGTGCGGCTACATCGAGTGCTCGGCCAAGTACAACTGGCACATCCTGCTGCTCTTCAGCGAGCTCCTCAAGAGCGTGGGCTGCGCCCGCTGCAAGCACGTCCACACCACCATCCGCTTCCAGGGCGCCCTGCGCAGGAACCGCTGCACCATCATGTGAGCCCCCCCTGCCCCGGTGGACCCCCCTTCCTCGGGCACCGCGGCTCCCCAGCGAGCACTGGAGTCTCTGCTCTCCGTGGGGGTGATGCTGTGGTGGGAGCTGTGCTGGAGGCACCTCAGGGTTGGCTTCCCACTGGCGCTGGCTCCCTGCGGTGACATTTGGGGACAGCGCACCTTGGGCAGGGTGATGTGGTGGCCAGTGGCAGGTTGGAGCAGTTGGCTGCCTGGAGGTAGTGATGGGTGAGGGAGGTCCTTGACTAAGCCCCCAGGCCCTCTCTGAGCCTCAGCTTGAGGCCAAAGCCGTCCCGGGGGGGTGTACATGGCACCGGAGGGTGGAGGAGATGCTTCAGAGGGTGCCCAAATTTTGGCTGTCAGGTCCATCCTTGCCAGTTCCTTCTCTGGCAGCACAGGGGCAATGCTTGCTGCTGCCTGCCATCCCCTGCCCCTGGAAGGGAATGATCCAGCACCTCTATCCTGATGTGCTGGGGCTGGTTCCATCGCTGGGGCACAGGGAGACAGGAGTCCTGTTTTCCTCCCTGCAGAGCTGGGGTTTCTCCCCTTGGAGGACAGAGCAGCCTCCAGCAAGAGGCCAGGTTACACGGGATCTCTTTTGGCTCAGTTGGGTCAGATTTCCAGGTGGAATTTCCGGAGGAAAGCAAGAAAGGAGGAAAAAAATAATAATAAAGCCCCCATCCTGCCCCTTACATCCCCCAGGGTGCCGGGAGCTGCCTCCCCAGGGCTCTCAGTCCTCCTCTGCCCCAGCCCAGCCCAGGAAGGCTCCTCCTCCCGGCCAGCCCGTCGAACACCAAATAATCTCGGAACGCTCCTTACCGGGCAGGTCACCCCTCCGCTACCTCGCGTCCCGTGCTCAGCCAGCGGCCGGCTTTGCACGGCTTCCACCCAAGCCCCCGGTGTCTCCCGGGCGGGTGGGCAGCCCCCTGTGCCGCCGCACCCACCGGCGGTGCCGCGAGCTCCCACCCGCGCCGGGTTTTCCCGTGGTGATCCTGCCTCCATCCCGGTGAGACGCGGCCCTGGGAAGGCAGCCTCCGAAGCAATAGGGAGCTGGAGTTGCATTTGTGGTTGCATTCCTACTTGTTTGTTTTTCTTTTTTTTTCTCTCTGCGTATCCCTATCAGGGAAGTGAGCCTCTCTCATTTAATTTTTTTATTATTTTTTTTAGTCTTTCAGCACGTTTTTTTTCCCCAGACTTGCAGCTCGCCTGCGTCCTGTCCTGCAGGGCCAGGTGGCAAAGGGCAGCCCCTGTTAGGAAACGGTGGGTGGGGCAGTGAGAGCTGAGCAAGGGGCCGTGGTTTCTCCTTGGCTGCCCCCTGTGAGGCACGGGGAAATACCATCCTCACCTCCTGAGGCAGGATCTGTGGCTGGTCCATCCTCCAGCAAAACCACCCTGGTGTAACAGGGAGGTGCAGGTATTCAAGGTATTCAGTGCTGCTCCGGGCAGTAAAGCAGAAGGACACCAGCCCCTCTTCCCCCCACAGCCAGGTGTCCATCGCCCAGCAGCATCACCGTGCTCTTGGAAACACTTCCTATGAAAGGCAGGTCCAGCTGAGCTCCAACACTGTGCATTCCACCACCCCCCCCCTGCTCCAGGGCCGGGGGGGGGGGGTGTCACCCTACTCCCTCCCTGCTTGGGGAACCAAACCCCTTGATCGAAAAAAATAAGAAAAAAAAAAAAATAAAGAAGAAAATTAAGGGTTAAAAAAGAGACAAGGCAATGGGAGGACACGATTCCATCTCAGCCAGGAAGGGCAGTGGCACTTGTCACCATCCCTTGCCTTCATGGCAAACCCAGCTTCCCCATCCGACCTCATCCCGTCAGGATTTATGAACGTGTGCAAGTCCACTTGTAGACCTCTGGCTAGCTTTATCCCTCCAAATTGTCTGAGAAGGAAATTCCTTGGTAAATGCTAATAATAAAGCATTTATAAAGTGCTCCGACGTACACATATCAACGACTAAGCCAATACATTGTTTGTTACGACCCTGTAGCCTGCAGTTTATAGCACAATTAGTTACAGGTTTTTATAGCATCTCTTTAGTATTTTGAAAAAAAAACCACAAAAAAAAGGTTATAAATATAATTGTTATATTCTATTGTACTTTATAGACAGAGGAAGTTATATTAGTAATAATAACTCTCACTGCTTCGTCAGCATTTCCCAGCTCCCAAGAAAACGAGGGCTACAAAGAGCCGCTTTCCCAAAAGGCCAGGAGGGGGTAGGTGGTGGTATCCTGGGTGGTGGTACCCCGGGTGCAGGCAGGGACTCTGAGGCAGGACGTGTCCAGGCACGCAGGAATCGGAGCACTCAGCAGCACAGCAGCAGTGACAAGCACCTCGTGCCTCACCCCTACTCACACCTGTAGTACAAAGTGTTCCCACTTCCCCAACACCACCCTGGTCCTGCTGGAAACAACCTGCTCCTGGGCCTGGGAGAGGCTGGGATGTCTCCGCCGCTGTCGCCAGGACAGTGCTGTGTTTCTGCCCCCGTGCGTGTGGAGGTGATGCCTGGGTTTGGCTCAGCCCCACCAAGGATGCTTCCCTTTCCTCCTCCTCCTCCTGCCCCGGTGAGCATCCCAGTTGCCTGGACTTGGCTTTCCTTTCCCTCCTGGACTTCTTGTCGGAGATTCCCAAGGTGTCTACACCGCCTATAACTCCCTGCACCCCCTTCTTTGAAATCGAATTAAAAATCAGGTCTGTCCCCCCTTGTTCTGTACCCGCCTCAGGAGTATTTTTGCAAGCAGGTTTTGCCTCCCCGGAGCCCCAGGGCTCACCTTTGCTGTCTCTGCAGGGGTGTGGGGCTGGCTTTGTCCCCTCTTGGGAGATGGGGATCCGTGGCCCCTGTGGGGCTCCTGGAGGGACATTTGTTGTGCCCACAGGGAGCAGACTGGCAGCCGTGACTCCCCCATCAGGATCATCCTCTCTCCCTCTTTGTTTTCCACACAAAAACAAGTGTGGAAACAGAAGAGCTTTGGTCCATCTCTATTGCACAAACAGCATTGCTGGGTCCGTGGTGCAGGCTCAGGGTGTGGCCCCATGACCCTCAGGGACAACCACCCCCCCCCCGAGGTGACCACGACCCCTCTGGTTCTCCCACCTTCACCCACAAGGAAGCTCGTAGGGGTCAGGAAGGGGCCCTTCCAGTGACCCCCCAACCCAAGTGACTCAAACACTCATTAAGGCTCTTGGAGCCGTGAGACATGAGGCTCATTAGTCCCATGGTACAGACGGGGAAGTCTGAGGTTCGAGATGTTTTACACCTTTGGATGCCAGGGGTGGGGTGTCCCTGCTTTAGTGGGGGCTACACCCCTCTTCCCTGCAGAAAGCACCCCATGCTCTCAATTCGGGGCTGGATTTTTGCACCCAAAACAGCACAAAAGCGCCTGTTTATCCAAAGAATTACCAGTAAAAAAAAAAAAATCCACAGGGAAGGAGGGCGTGTAGCTCCGAAGAGCGAGGCGGGAGGACCCCCGGGCTGCCTGGGAGCAACCCCATCACACCGCCAATGCCAGCCTCGAGCACTGCAGCTCCAGCTTCAGCTGGACCCCTCACTCCTGTTTTTGGAGTGAGGGGTCCGTCCCCACCGGCACTCGGGGAGGGCTCAGACCCAGGACTCCTCATCATCCTCGGTCAGCCAGGCGCTGCAGTCGGCTGGGGAGGGCTTGGCCGGGGGGCGTGTGCTGCCGGGCGGGGGGGGTCTGGGCGGCCCCGGGGGGCGATGCTGGCCCCGGCGGGCAAGTGGGCGATGCCCCAGCGGGGTGGGGATGCGCGAGGGGCGCTTGCCGGGCCTGTGGTCCCGCCGGGGACGCACCTTGGGCCGCAGCTTCAGCTTGTAGATGGAGGGCACACGCTCAGGCTTCTTCAGACACCGCCGGGGCTTGGGGACGTTGTTGGCCCTCACTCCTTGTGGGGTCTGGGACCCCACTCCCAGCCCCTCTCCTTCCCCCCTGACTGGGAGGGTGGTGGGCTGTGAGGCAGCTCGTGGCGGTGTTTTGGGGACCTGTCTCCCCAGCCCCACAGGGCACAGGGGATGCTGCCTGCGGGAGAGCTCCTCCACCACCCTGTCATAGCCGGGGGGCTGTCTGCGCCCCCAGCACCCCCGAGGACTCTTGCTCCCATCACCAGGACCACAGGCTCCCCTCGGTTCATCCTCTGGCACCCCAGGTCCCTCGGCACCCCCAGCCCTTGGGTTCAGGACTGGGTGGCACTGCTGTGTCCCCTGGGGACCACCCCCAGCAGCACAGACTTTGCATCCCTCTGCAAAATAGGCCAGAGGGGTGGAGGGCCGGGAGGTGGCCGGGCTGGCTTTGATGGGGGTTTTAACGCTGCTGTTCTGTTTTGGGGGCTGGCTGGAGGAATTTCGGGGTGAGGGGGATTGGCCCCGGCTCAGGGCTCCCCGTTTCCCTTCCCGTGGGCTTTTCTGTCTCTGTGAGTCTCCCTGGGCACCTCGGTGTGAGGAGGGGGCACAGCCCTTGAAGGGGC
Source organism: Pipra filicauda (assembly GCF_003945595.2). NCBI lineage: Eukaryota > Metazoa > Chordata > Aves > Passeriformes > Pipridae > Pipra > Pipra filicauda. Next base: position 3,693,800 of record NW_024104887.1, on the reverse strand, counting down.
TGGGGGCACGGGGTGTCACTGTGGTGGGTACCCCTGTTTCCTGTGGCCTGGCCGCCACCACAGGTGATTCTCCTCCTTGCTTGGTGCTTCTTGGACGTGCTGGTGTCACCTGTGGGCTGGGTGTTGTGGACCTGCCCCGTGCCGGTGCCAAGGGGGTTTTCCCTGGGGTGCTGCCATGTGGTGCCTTAGGGACCCCCACACCGTTTGGCAAGGTCAGCCGGGAAGGGGTGGGTGCCCGGCCCATCACCCCGTGGCCAGGGGAGCTGGGTCGAGCAGGAGCCCTGGATGGTGGTGGCTGCCTCCCTGGAGGGGCAGCCGGTGGCTCCCGCATCCTGCAAGGAGAGAGAGCGGAGAGGAGCAGGAGAGCTGCTGCATCCCCCCACCCAGCCTGGTGTGGGCACATTCAGAAGGGAAGGGGGAAACAAAATTCGAGGATGTGAGGAAAAACTACTCTGAAACCAAGCAGTTTGGGGCATGAACCACCTACCTGCCCGAAGGGACCCTCCGGGGCTGTGCTGGCTCCCGGCGAGGGCTGGCACCCTGTGGGTGACCCGAGCTCTGTGGTGAGGGGGTGGCAGGGGACTGAGGGCGAGGAGGGACACGGGACCCCCAGGTGACGGGGGGCAGGGGGCTCTGGGAGCGGCTGACCAGCAGCGTGGGCTGAGGACCACGGGGGGCGGCCGCCTTCGAGGCCGGGCACAGCCAGACCTCGTGCTGCACTTGCTGCTGCGGGCTCCTGGTTTTCCAGGCTTGTTTGTGAGCTGTGGGAGAAAACGGAGAGGGGTTCGGCATCCCTGTCCCCTGCACCCACCCTCGAGTGCAGCCCCCCAGCCATCGCTCAGCATCCAGCCCCCCGAGGATGCTGGCAGAAAGCTGAGCTCCTGGAGAAGGGGCTTTTGGGGTCTGGCTGCATCTGAAAGTCTTCCATGACCTCTAGTGGCCACCGAAGCCAAAGAGAGTCCCCGAAACCAGATATTCCCCGGCAGAACAAAGAGGCACGGCTGTACAAAAGCCTCCCGCTTTCAGGAGCCTCCTGCTCCTGAAAACGGCCACAGACACATCGAGACCCACAACAGACACTCCCCCCGCCCTCACCCAGCCACGGGGTTTGGGGACGCGGGGACTCACAGAGGGAGGTGCAGCGACACGGGTCGTGCTTGTCCAGGTAGTGCTCCAGCGTGTCCCAGCCGCCCCCGACCCGCACCATGACGTGCTCCCGCAGGATCTGCACGGGATGCCGTGTGTCGTGAAGCCCGGAGAGGTGCTTGGGATGGGACACCCCCCACTTTTTAATCAGCCTCAGGGTGACACACTCAGCCGGGCTTGGAGAGCAGTGGGCTTGCCCTAAGTGCCACCAGGTCTCCCAGGGGACAGCTTCATTCCCGGCTCAGCTCCTGCTGCCATTCCAACAGGTACCTTTCATCACCCCAAGGAGAAAGGGGACCATTTTGGAAAAACCCTCTCCATTGTCATGTGCTGAGTTCTTTGGCCAGGCTTAGGGATGAATCCAGGCAGGGACAGAGCTTCTCAGTGTTCCTATTGCTGGGTAAGACCTGGCTCTGGCTTGGTGAGGGAAAGCCTGTTTTGCCCTGTACACATGGATGGTTACAGCCATGCAAACACTGACAGCAGGGCTGAGCTTCCCTGCTGCCCTGCTTTGGGAATAATGGTCAAAACACTCACACTGGCCCCATTTGGGGGATGGATTATGGAAGAGGCATCAAGGCAGCAGAGAAGCATTCCTTGTGCCTGTGCCCCAAAAGCACGGGGAGCAGCAGACTCACCCGGACGAAGATGAGGGTGTCGGAGTCGCCCACGCGGTATTTCCCTTCGGATATCTTGATCATGGGGAACTGGACAGGGCAGGTACAGCGGCTCACCAGGTGCTGGACCTGCGGGCAGCAGGAATGGGTCCTGGAATGGCCATCCCCATCCATCTCCATCCCCATCCCCACCTCCATTCCCATCCCCATCCCCGTCCATCCCCATGCTCATCCCCATCCCATGCCCCTCCGCACCATCTGGTCGAGGTTGTTGAGGTCCCGTGGTTTCCTGGGGGGCCGGGGCAGGGGGGTGTCTGTGGGGGGCAGGTCCAGCTCCTGGCGAAGCTCCTCCTCGATCTCCTCCTCCATCTGCACCAGGGTCGGGGCCCGCATGCCGAAGCGGGAGGCGCGACGTGCCAGCTCCAGCAGGCACAGCACGAAGTTCTTCTCGTTCTTCCTCAGCACCAGGTCCTCCGTCTCAAACATCAGCACATCTGGGGCAGGGCAGGGCTGGGCTGAGCCAGGGCTGGCACGTGGGGATGGGGACAAAGGGGACGGGGGCACAGGTGGAGTCAAAACCCGCCCAAAGGGGTGCTATTCACTGGAGCCATCCAGCTGGGAATATGGTTGGGTTCAACAAGAGCTGGGATAAATTAAAGGATTTAAGATCTTCTTGGGCATCTACAGCTGTTTCATGGCATTGCAAAGCCACAAAACTCAAGTCTGGGTGCCTTGAGGGTGTGTCACTCTGTGCCATTCCCCTTCCTGGGCATCCACTGGTGGTAGGACAGGCTGACAGACCCTTTGTTGAGCCAGGATTTCTCCTGCTCTCCTTTACAGCTGGGATCATGCCATGCCTGGCAGGGACACACTGGGCCGTACACCCTTTCCTTTTCCACCCCTCCAGCGCATACTTGCACCCAAGCAAACACACTGGGTATGTGCCAGCACCTTGCACAGCTGCTGCCAAGCCTGGAGGAGCTTGTGCAAGAAATGCCAGCTCAGAGATGCATGCACAGGGTGCTGACCCGTGCCGGGGTGGCACTGATTTTGGGGGACACACGGGAAAACACCCGAGGTGATGTCAGGGGCACCTGGAGGGGGTTGCACACAGACACAAGGACAACAGGAGCCTGGCATCTTACCTTTGATATCCATCTCCTTCCTGCACCACTGGATGAAGTTGGAGATGTTGTCCCTGGCCTGGAAGGTGCCTGGCTGCGCTGTGAGGTTGCAGGTGACACCGGCAGCGGGCAGGCGGAGGTGACGGGCCACGTCGGGGTAGGTGCGGGCGAACTCCCCGGCCACCTGGGTGACGTTGTTGGCGTGGGAGCAGAGCACAGCCCCCGTTTCCAGCACCTCCACAAAGGTGCCCACCTCGATGTCCAGGTCATACAGCTCCTTCAGCCACTCCGCCAGGTCCTCCTTCATGGCGTACAGGTACTGCTGGCTGGTCGGGTAGGGACGGATGCTCCGCACCGCCGGGCCCGGAGTCCCCCACATTCTGCCATGGGACTGGGAGGAGGTTGAGGGAGAGGGATGATGGGGACATGGGTGATGGGGACATGGGGAGCTGCCCTGGCCGTGCCCCCAGCCCACCTCCCCAGTAGCCACACTCACCCGGTGCCACTTGCTCCCTGCCGGCCGGGACGGTGACGCCGCCGTCCTCCTGGTGTCCAGAGCCCTTCTGGGGTCTGAGGGCTGAAGGAAATCACCCTCCTGGGCAGTGGGTGTTTTGTTTCCTTCCCAAGTGCTGATCCCTTCTCCTTGGTGACAAGGGGCTGGCTGCAAACACTCCCTGTTAACCCTTCAGCACCTGCTCCTCCCCAGCTATGCCAGGGGTGGATTTTCCCCCCCCCCACCCCCGAGGGCCCTGGCTCCAGGACAGGAAGGAATTAGCAGCTCATCAGCTTCCCAAGTTGCTCACAAGCACATGAGAGGGATTTTCCCCCCTTCCCAACACCCCTCCACCCACCTCCCCTGCAGGTGGGGTGACCTGGTGGCCCTACAAGGTGCATCTTCAGGGCAACCTCAGGGTGAGGAGGGTTTATTTCCACACCCACCTTTGGGCTTTCTCTGCCCTGTGCTTCCTTGCAAACTTCTTCCCAAATTGCTCACAACAGCGAGGTCTTTGGTAAAAGCCAAGTTCCTCCAGGGACAGTGTGACTCCAGGAGTTGGGGCTTTAAGGAAATAACTACACACGAGTGGGCACCTCTGGGAATGTGGGATACTCCCTCCCTAACCCAGGGCTTGCAGAGTTGCAACAACACCCAGGTACATCTGCTAAAAGCAAATCTACCAGGGAAGTGCTCATGTCTCAGGACTGAAGCAGAGCCTCTCATGTGCTCAGGGGGCTCTGTCGTGGGCTCTGGGGGGCTTCTTGCTGTGTTGAGAGACCTGTCCTCTCCCTCGAGCCAGCTGCTGATGCTCACTGCAGCTCACTGTCCAGCCAGTGTCATTTTGGGGGAGGAAATGCAAGAATCCCAGCTATTCTGCCTGGGAATGTGTGGCAGGCTGGAGGAGTCCGCGCCTGGCATGCCCAGCCAGGGAGCTCAGCAGGAGAAAAGGACCCTTGTGAAGCTGGATTTCCAGCCAGGGCACCCAGTGGGGTTGACTGCACAGCTCAGGGTGTGAGTTCACCTCCCCCAGGTCCCCCCCACACCAGTGGGGTGCAGCTGATACAGCACAGTCACCCCATCCCTGCCAGAAATGCTGTGCTCAGCCCCAGCCCCGGCAGCATCACAGGACCCCAAGGCTCCCGATGGGACACAGCCATGGGAAACACAGAGCAGCAAGCCAGGGAGGAAAAGGAAAACTCAAAGAGGGGAGAGGATTTGAGGTTGTCCCATCCTCACCTTCCAGTTACACAGCAGATGGGATGCCTGCTTTCTCCTAAGGGAACAGGAAAGGGGATAATGAACTGCTGCTTCTTGGCAAAGCTGCAGGTGTAGAGTATCCCTGGGGTACAGCCTGGCCCAAAAATCCTCCTGTACATGGAGCAGGAGTGACACTGCTCTCCTACCCTGCTTGACACCCAGAGCAAATGCCTTGACAGAAAGACCTTGTCCAGTGCCAGTTTTCCCTACGAATCCTCCATCCCCCCATCAATCCCTCTATTAATCTCCCATCACCCCATAAATGCCCCCATTAATTTTCCCATCACACTGCAGATCCCACAGCCAGTGGCAGCCCAGGGAGCTGGTTGGGGTGTTCCCTGTCCCTTGGGAAGCAAGGATCCACCTTCACACACTTCAATAGGCTGGAGGGCCCCCATCAGCATGAATTCAGCCTGGGGAAAAAAACCTATTAACACATCACAAGGTGTGGAAAAATCCTCAGTAATTTAGGAGGAAGCAGGGAATAGAGTTTCCCTGTTTTCATCACCATCAGTGAGTTTACAGTGGGATCCATTTCCTCCCTTTGATCCAGCAAGCGCAAAAGCTGAGGCCAAATTCAGCAATACCCACTCCAACCCCAAACACCCACAGGCATCTTAAACACAGCCCTGTCAGGAAACCAGAGATTGGCTTTAAAAAAAAAAAACAAACCAAAACCAAACTGGGACATGAAAACAAGCAGAAATCCCAATGCCACGTATCCAGAGGTTCTTTTTATTTGCCAAGAGGTTTCCAAGCCCTTGGGACTCCCTGCCAGCCTTATTATCATTCAATTCCAAATGAAAATGCTGCGGTCCTGTTTCTTTGGCAACGCTGAAAGTCCCCTGAGATTTTAAGCGGATGAAGTGACCATGTTCGTGTCTGTGCACGAAGGGCTCACTCACAAGTTTTAAGAAGAACAGGAGGAGTGGTGGCTCTCCATCCTGCCAAACCCACATCCCAGCTGGCAGCTGGCTGCACCGAAAACCCTTGGGAAGTACCAGCCTTGGCACCCTGCCTGGGGCAAGCCTGGCTCCTGCCCTCTCTAGGGAAGGTTTAGGGTGAGCGAGGGCAAATGGAGGATGTTGTGCTGAAGAAAAGAGTCCTCAGAGTTGCTGGCATGGGGAAAGCACCCTGGCATGGCACCACAGCACAGCACCCTGACACAGCACTGGCACAGCAGGACCAGCCCAAAGCAGTGCTGGGGTCTGAGTCCTGGGAGAACCATCAGTGACACAGCAGCCCACCTGTGTACGACCCCAGCACGGTGAAAATCCCCGAATCTCTCAAATCAAAGGACATTTTAATAAAGTTGAGCCCTGTCTTGCTCAGCACCGATGGCATTTGCTGCCGCAGAATTCCAGCCCTGGGAAGCTGAGCTTGCCCACCTGCCATGGGACACGATGGCCCTTTGTGGACATGACAGGTGACTGCACAGGAGCCAGCGGCGTTTCCAGGTGGGGAGCCTGCTTCGGGAAAGGAATGAGGAATATGCAGCCGTGCTGTCCCTGTGAGCCTGCATGCACAGACATGTCTGTCCTGCTCACCCTCTCCTCTTCCCCTCCTCCCCCAGTAATTTGTCAACCCCTGTGTTCATCCAACTGTGGCACAGGGACTCAAAAACACACCAATCCTGCCTCTTGCAGAGACAAAGCAGAGCTGCCCGTGAGCTGCACAGTCACATGGTCATATCTCAGCTGTGCCTCCCCTCTCTCTCCACCCCAAAGAGGCTCCTGCACCAAACCCCTCTGGTTTCTCCCCCCAAATCCCACCGTGTTGGTGTCTCCAGCTGGTGCCTCACCAGAGCTCTGGGATGTGAGCACAGCCCAGCAAAGCATCCCTGACCCCCCATCCCTGAGGCTCTGAGCACATAGCAAGGGTAAAGCTTAACACGATCCAGAGTTTTGTCCAAATGTCTCTTTTCCTTTTGTTTTAAGCAGGAAACATTCTCAGTCTCATATTTAAAAGCATCCAAACCCCAAGCCAAGCAGTGGCGAGGCACTTCTCTCTCTGGTCGTGGGAAAACAACAGATATCAACAAATATCAACAAAGATATCAAAAAGTAGCAACAAACCCCAGTCCTGCTTTGGAAAAAAATGTGTAACGATATCCTGAATGTTAACAGAAATGGGTGTGATTGCAGTCTCCATGGCTTATGTATTTTTTGTGGTCTTTTAAAAAAAATACTGTCTCCCAAAGCCTCCAAGCCCACCTGGCTGTGGCAGACCTGTCCCACTGCATCCATGCTGTGCTGGGACACTGCTCCACCATGCCATGGCTCCAGTCATCCACAGGCAGCCGGTCTCCCTGCCAAACCATCCTCAGACAGGAACCCAGAGTCAAAGAAAGAGGGATCCAGGCAGCGGTGAGCGAGGTGGGGTTCAGCCCCCCGTTCCATCCCAGCAGGTTCTTCTCAGAAGAGGACCTGCTCGCTGTTTGCGTCCCAGCAGCCCATCCAGGGGAGCTGGGTGGCCCATTTGCCAGTGGCCACCACTTGCAGCTTTGCCCGGTCAAACTTCCAGAACTGGTCGTCCCGGAAGAAGTAGACGAAGCCGTCGCGGTGGGTGAGGGCCCCCGCCGTGCCGGGGGGCAGCCCCTGCCAGTCCCGCAGGCTGCGGGGGTAGTAGGGCTCCACAGCGAGGGTCTCCTCGCTCACCACGAAGTACTTGGGGCCCTTGAACAGCACCAGGCGCCGGAGCTGCTGGAAGAAGAGCGCGGTGTCCGGGTGCCGAGGGAGGCCGCGGGCGCTGCACTTTCGGGGAAAACCTGCCTCCAGGGTGGAGCCCGCGTAGCGCCAGCACCGGCCACCTGGGGAGAGACAGGGAGGGGGTCAGAGCCCACCCCAAAGGGGTCCGTGGTAGGACCAGCTCCAGGAGATGTGGAAAGACTCAGCCATGGAGACAGCCTTGTGTCTGTGATGTTCATCCCACTGGTGACCCAACCAGCACCACTGAGGGGCTGCCCCAAGGAACAGGCTGTGGGGAAACTGAGGCACAGCAGCTCAGGGGTTTGAAGGCACAGAAAGGGACTGCCAGGGACAGAGCAAGGCCCCCCCCATGCTGCTTCCTTGAAAACCTCCCCCTGTTCCTGCACAGTGAATGGGACAGACAGACCCGGACCTGACCTGGGCTGGGATGACACTGCAGCAGCAGGAATTGTGATGGGGACCGATGGCTCGGCCATCCTCACAGTGCCCCATCCCCACAGTGCCCTGTCCCCACAGTGTCCTGTCCCCACACCACAGGCAGACAAAAGCCCCTTTCTGCTCCCAAGCTGCAGCCTGACCCAGCCCTGGAGAGGGACGGAGGGAGCGGCGAGGGCTGTGGAGGCAGAGGGGCTTTGGCTCCCACCCAGCAGCAGCAACAAAGCCCCTTTTCTGAAGAACCAGCAACTGGTTTCCATTAAAAGCTGGGGCTGACCCTGGCAGCCAGGCTGCCTGGTTTGACCTTCTTCTCCCCATCCGGCTGTGGTGTACTGCCAGCCAGCTTATGGATGGCATTCCAGCTCCAGGGGCAGCTCAGCCCCTGGCATGACACAGGGATCCATGTGTGCCACAAAAACACCACACTCGGCTCCTCTCCACCACATGTCTTTGGGGAGTGTTTTCTCCCTGAGACCCCACAGGGTTTGATGCACCTGGTTTGGTTCTGACACACCGGTGAGCTCTGCTCTCCTGAACGGGCTGATGGGGAAACTGAGGCACAAGGGGGTGATGTGGCTGCCAGGGTGGTACATCCCTGGCCACACAGTTCATCTGTGGCAGGCACCAAGCCCAGGGTTTTGCACACCCAGGACACCACAGTGCCTCAACTCTGCACTGGGAGGGGACATGGGCAGGAGAAGGTGCTCCAGCCAGACCTGGACAACCAGCCCTGCAGGCAGGAGCAGCAGGAGCCACAACACGAGCTCCTGTTGTGGTGAGTGCCCAGGCCCCACTTACCTTTGAAGAAGTAGAACTTGCCGCTGAGCTGGGACCAGGCACAGGCGTCGATGCCAGCGGGGAGGCCAGGCCAGTGTCTCTCCAGGGGCTGTGGGTCACTGGCGTTGCCACTTGCCGACACCACCCAGTAGTGGCTGCCCTTGAAGATGTAGAGGTTGTGATCCGCGTCTGTGAGGCAGAGGGAGGGTGTCCCGGGTGAGAATCCTCATTCCACCGCCCCACCACTGCTCCCCAGTTCCCCTCTCCCCCTCACACAGCCCTGTGGTGCTTTGGGGATGTTTTGGATGTTCCCTTCTGCCTCTCCAGTCATCCCCTCAGCTTTCATGATTCACTGCCTTCGCTCCAGCCTGGAGAGGATAAAAGTTGATCACAGCTCCAGGCTCATCTTTCATGGCTGAGCTCCTGCAGTGATTAATTCTTGCCATGGCCCAAGTTTCAGGATGTTTCCCCTGCTCCTGACACACCCAGCCATCGCTGTGCCCTCCAGATGCACTCTGCTCCACGGCAGCAATGTGCATCAGTGATCCCACCAGTCCCAGGAGCACATGCAGGGCTGTGGATGAGTCAAACTCCCCCTTCCCACCACTGGAGCTTATCAGAGCAGAATCAGGCTGGGACAAGGGGAGGGGTGCACAATTTGGGTGAGGGTCACGCTGGCCAACACCCACCAGAGGTTATGGCATCAAAGTAGGAGTGGCAGTAGTAGGTGCTGAGGCTCCTCTGCTGCTGGTCCCTGCCATAAAGATCCGTGTTCCAGTCCTGGAAATGGGTGAAGACCTTTCCTGGGAGCTGGATGGCCGAGCCCTTGGAGGGCTTCCCTGGGACAGACCAAAAGGTGGTGAGTTGTGGAGAAGAGGCAGGGAATGGGCTTTGTCCAAAGCACAGAGCTGAGGAGCCATCCCAGGGCTCCAAACACTCCGTCCCACTCTCTGGTTCCTGTCCCCCTCTATGTGTTGGTGGCAAAGACCCCTTGGTACCCCAAAAAACACGCACCAGCATTTCCCTGCTTGCAGACAAGCAGGCAGCAAGTCCAACCTTCCCCGCCCTGGAGGAGCTGGTGCCCACCCCACACGTCCTCCCACATCTTCCCCCCCAGCCACACAGGGGTGGGGCCCACCCCGAGGGACGCTCAGGGAAGCCAGGCTCACCGTACAAGTTCTGGACGGCCAAGATGTCATCCCAGCTGAGGACAAAATCCTTGCTGAGCTTCTTGTAGTAGGGAGACATCAGGGCGCTCTTGACGGGGGAGTGCTCCAGCCCCAGCGTGTGCCCGACCTCGTGAGCCACCACGATGAAGAGGTTGCGCCCTTTGCCGCTGTGCAGGGACCAGCGCTCGGCGCTGTCAAAGTGGGCTTCCCCACGCCGGGGGAAGAAGGCGTGGGCCAGGGCACCTCCTGGGGACACGAGAGCCGTCAGGGACCACGGGGCAGGGGGCACATGCAGCTCTGGTTTGCCTAAATGGGCACCGGTTTTAGCTCTGGTTTGGAGGGTGCCGTCAAATGGGGAGGGCTCCTTAAAGGCCACCAGTAATAAGGAATATCCTATAAGGAATATCTCAGCCACCTCACTGGCACACCTCAGCTGCATAGTCGGGAGGGAGGACCTCAAATCAGACAGCAAACTGGTGCAAACTGGGCTAAGAGGCGCTGCTGGGGCAGAGCCCTGCCTCCCTCACCCCCAGCCCTCCTCCCTGCCGGGGAAGAGCCCACGTTGTAAAAGAGCAGCTTACGAGGGGGAAGCGACCAGCACCTGGCCCATCGAAGGCGTTGTTGAGTCCATCGTTGTGGTCCCCGTGGAAGAAGGTCAGGCGGATGTCAGCGGGGCCGTCCTGCACCTCCCAAAACACCAGGGAGGACACGTTGCTCCAGAGCTCGAAGGCGGCTCTCACGGCCAGGCGCACCTCGTGCTGCAGCAGGTACGGCGGCCAGTTCACCACCCGGTACGTCAGGTGCCTCTTGTACCACCTCCCACCTGCAGCGGGGGCAAGCTCAGCGTGACAATGGGCACTTGGACTTGTCCTCCCACCCAGGAGCGGAGGAAAGCTTCCCAATGCTGGGAAGTGCCACGGCTTTCCCAAAGCGAAGCTGAAAGTCAACTCAGTGCCACCAGCAACCCTGGCACTCTGCACCACCATGAAATCCCACCAGAGCCCACCCGGAGATTGCCAAGGCTGGAGCTGCAACCAAATCCCAGGAGAGGGGCCAAAACTTCTTTGAGGAGAGGAGAAGCTGGGGCACCCAGCACCCACCCTTGCCTCAGTAAACTCTCCAGAGCCAAATCCAGCATGGGGCCCTGCTGGAAGGTCTCCTGCCTGATGCCAGCTCCAGAAGATGCAGCCCAAGGGCTGGATTTCAGGGAGAGAAAGCAAAGCTACCTCTGGAAACAAGTTAGGCAAAGGAATGGGAAGGGGTCTTGGCAGCACCTTGGGGGCACAACAGATTACTGCCCAAGGCTTCCTTAAAAGCTTTCAGGTGAGGCAGAGCCCTGATGCCACCAGGACAATGAAGAAGGGGACAAGATTGTGTGACCCCCCCTAAGCTCCCAACTCTCCTCCTACCACACAGGAGTGCAAAGATGTGTGTTCCTGCAGCTGCTGAGCAGCATCACAGCCTCCTCCTCCTCCTCCAGCACCCCTTGGCAGCTGCGGGGACCCCAGGGCCCTGGGATTACATCTGGCAGGGTGCATCTGGCCAGGAGCAGGAAAAAAGCCATGGGGCCCTGGGGAGATGCAGGTGCCAGAGCCGGTGCCGAGGCGTGGGAGCAATGACAGACCTCCAGTGTCTACATCTGCTCCAGATGTGTGGGAAAACAGGGGGAACGGAGCCGGCAGCACGCCGGGGCTCGCTGCTCCGGGTCTGAGCCAAGAGCTTAGACCTGGCAGACATCTAACCCCAGCTCTGCCTCCTTCTCCCCCATTTCTGAGGAGCCCATGGCAGGGGAGACTCAGGGCCAGCCAGTCACACTCCTGGGGGCAGAATCAGTTCCCATTGCTTGACAGTGCGACGACAGCCCCCAACTCCAAAGGGACATGGATGCACTTCCACCAGGACATACCCTGCGTGGCAAAGGCTAAAACCTGCCTGGATGGCTGAAGCCCTAAAACAAAGCCCTGGCATCCCATCCTTCCCTCCACGGGAGCAAGGCATCTACTATCAGAGGAGGATGCACAGCACTAGCAGGCAAGGCTGGGTGAGCCAGATGTGGCCAGCTCTTGGGAAGAGGATGGTCTGACATTTGGCCCTTCCCTCTCTGCCTCACTGCCCGCCTGTCCTGGGCTTGGGATGGCTCCTGCAAGGGCCAGACTGCATGTCAGGGCTTTGGAAGGAAAGCCAGAGGCTGGAGGAGGATGAGGGAGCTCCCCTGGGGCTGTACACTGCCAGCCCTGCCAGATGCAGAGACAGCCTGACACGGCACAGAGCTCTTTCTTAATCTCGCCTTCATTTTTCCCATGTCCTAAGCACAGCTGGCCCCGGCCCTCTTGCTCTCTAGGAATCCAGTTACTCATCCACAAGCCCAGGAGGGAGCTCATGAGGGACAAGAGGCCCAATCCTGGACACACAGGAGCACAGAAGGATGCTTGGGGCAGAGCCAAACCCCTTAACATGGCTGAAATGACTCCCTGGGTCAAGCAGCCCAGTGCTGGCAGGTTTTGTGGTTACTGCTGGGTGATTAACACACGTCAGAATTCCCAAAGCTCAGCAAAACTTCACTGTTTGCCAGCTCCTGCCCTCCAGATCATGGCATCACAGTCATTATCCAGGGCCACAGTGACCTGATCGCTCCTTGGGAGATGTCCTGGCTCCCTCAACAGCAGTAAAAAGACCCCAGAGACCCAAATTTCCCCACGAGTGGGAGTTGCACCTCTAATCACCGCTGACATCAAGACACACAGAACAGCTGAAAATAAAGAGGTTTAAGAACAAAGCGGTGCAAAGCCCAAGTGGGCCCTGGGGTGGATGTGGTGCAGCCAGGGCCGCACCTCCCACCCACAGCAGCATCCCACAGAGTCCGGGATGGGAGAGCTGGACTTGCAGCATTCCAGCAGCCCAGAACCCAGGCACCACGGGGCCCCCCCGGGGTCGGTGCTCACCGTGCCCCCCGGGGTCGGTGCTCACCGTGCTGTGCCGTGCGCCGGCGGCGCCGGGCGGCCGATGGCCGGCGTGTCCCAACAGCTCTGCTCTCCCCGTCATCGGTGCCACACCGCGGCTGAGCCATCTGATGGAGCGTGGGGGCATCCAGCACCCCGCTGAGCGGGAGGTGGGTCACCCGCTGGAAATCCCTGGAAAGGGAAGGGAGATATCAGCACCCACATCCAGACCCCCCACGGGGGGTTTCAAGTGATGTTCGTGCCGGGGATTTGGCCTGAGCCAGGGTTTTCACCCAGCAAGCCTCACACCCCGCCACCAGGACTTCACCCAGGTGATAAAATGAGAACCACAGCCGACTTGTAAGTATCTCCTAGCAGTGCATAAGCAGACAGGGGAGCCTAAAAAAGTGCCTTTTCCAGTTTTTAACCCTATTTATTTGACTTTGTGTTTGACTTTGCACTTGACTTTGCGCGGTGTCAGGCCTGGGATGCTCCCAGAGCCGATGTTATCTCCTTAGGAGAAGTCCAAGCAGGGGCTGGCTGCTCACTCCCCCGACATCTCCCAGCCGTCCCCAACCTCGGCCTCCCCGCAGATATTATTGCAAGGGGAGCACCGGGCCATAAAAGGCAAATAAAGCAGCTCAGCAAGCGCCGGGTGCCAGCAGCCGCCATCCAGCTGCGGGAGCCGGGCACGGACCGGCCCTTCCAAAAAGGACCGGTTGTGCTTTACCATCGGACCGTGAGAGAGAGCCTCCAGCTGCAAAGAGACCCCTCTGGCTGCAAAAAGACCCTCTGAGTGCTGGCACCCTCCAGGCAGCTGGAGCTGCCGAGTTTTTCCCGCAGTTTTCAGTGACAGGCTCCCACCTCAGCGCCTCGGTGAACTCGGCGGGGCTGTGTGTGCCGGCCCCCGGCTCGCCGAAGTAGCCGTATTTCTCCAGGAACAGCTGCAAGAAGAGATGGGAGAAGTGCAGCTCAGAGCTTGTGGGTGGCTTGGGAAGGGGGGGAAAAAAGGAGATGCAGTGGCAAACAGTGCTGCAAACCCGGGGCTGTGTGAAATTCCCACTTAGTTTTTTCCTGAGATCTCTGCACCTCAAGCAGCTGCACCTCCTGTGCCCGTACAGGTTTATGTGTGTCTCCACCCCATCATTTTTGATGGCTCTTGGGGTTTTTGGCCATGACACGACGGAGGTGTAGGAGGAAACATTGCATCAAGAGATCAAAACACTCCGCTGCCGTGTCATCCACGGCCAGAGGCGACCAAACCCACAGCTCTGATCCCCTCGGCTCAACGCAGTGATTGAAATAAAGGCTAAAGCACTGTGGACACGAGGAGGGTGGGGTGAGATGGGGTCAGGCTGCAGCCTCCCCCCATCCCCGCGCAGGATGTGCTGCTGCAAAGTGGAGACACGTTGGGGGCAATCAGCTCTGCCAAACCATTCTTCTTCTTATCGGCCATTGACACGGATGGAGGTTGTCTCTCTGAACTTGCTCCAACACTTAAATTGTATGTTAAGGAAAATAAACGGCTTCCCTCGGCTCAGGCTGCTCCCCAGCTCTCGGAGAAGTTAATAGCCGGGGTCACAGGAATGCTCCACACCCGCCTGCCCCGCGGGGGATGTCTGCGGGAGACAAACAAGCTGCCCAGCATCCTGTTAGTGCAGCAGAGCCGGAGGAGTTACAGTAATGAATAATAAGAAGAATAAAAAGTGAAAGTGGTGGCTTCCTTTCCCCGCATCCCAAAGGAGAGGTGTGAGGAGCAGCAGGAATGCCACGGGCTGACCCGGACAGCACGGCTGGTGCCCTCCGGGAAAACGTGTTTTTAAAGCTGCTTCCCTCCCTGCTCATCTCAGGGCAGGGAAAAGGGGGTTGGGATGTCAACCTCAACCCAGTCTCCCTGTGGAGGAGGCAGCATCCCATCCTGGGCCTGTCACCTGGCAAGGAGTAGGAATGGCTTATGGACATGGCAGTCCTTAGGTGTGCCAGGGCCTCTTCTTCTCCTTCTCCTGCCCAAACCTTCTGCTTGCCACTAACAGTCATCTTCACATCACCCCCAAACACGTCACCCCTGCACCTGCCACCTCCCCACGGGCAGGGCAGGCACATCCCTGTGTGCTCCTGCAGACTTTATCTCCTCCAGGTGCCGAGCTTGATCTCCTCTCTTACACCCCTTCTACCTGGAGGATCCCCCTCTGGCTGCAGCACAGCAAGGACTGGCACAGCTTCCTGCTGGGACACGCTCCTCACCCAGCCCAGAGGAAGAATTTGGCCATTTTTCCCATCAAAGGCCATCTTTCCCTCTTGGCTGGAGGCACCAGCAGCTCCTTGCAGCAGCACCAGGCTGCAGCAGTGAGAGCCCAGTGTGGCCAGAGCCACCCAGACCCCCCACACCTGGTCAGGTGAGTCAGGATAAATCAGGCATGATCAAGGGCTGTGCTGGCAGGTGAGAGCATCGGCTTGTTCACTGGGAGAAGCCACAACACCTCTGCCCAAGGATGGACTGTACAGCCTGGACAGGCCATCCTCCAGCCCTAACTCCCCACTTAGCATGGGTACCAGGAGACAAAATACATTGGCAACTCAGGATGAGGACACAGAGAAGGAGGATATGGGGATGGAGGAACCTCCCTGTGGATGGGGTGGCTTGGAGCCCTAAGAGAGTAGTCTGGAGAGGAGAAGGTATCTCGCTCTCTTCCTCTGCCTTTGTGTTTTTATAAAGTTCTCCTCCAGAATTAGAAAATCCCCAGTTACATATATGGGTGCAGGGTGATGATCTCAGTGGTGACATCACCACAGACAAATGTGAGCTGAGAAGCACAAAGGCAGAAAATCCCGGGTCTCAAATCACAGCATGGCCTAAACTTTTTCTACCACACATTTGCTTTCACTCAGCATCTAAAACAAAACAACCTGAAGCTGTTTCCTTGCCTGTAACCCAACACAGTCCCATTCATAAAGCATGAAAATGGTTTCTCCCCACCATGATCTCATGAAGGCTTGAAACCCCATCTGGACAAGTCAGGGTGCCCAGCAAAAAAAGCAACTGGTGTCAAGCAGCTGCTCTTGAGCAGCACCAGGAGGCACTCAGGCCACTGGCTTTATCATTCCTGCCCGGATCTCCTTGGGCTTTGCAAATCCAACCAAAGCAGCAGTTTCCGTGTGGTTTCTGGTCTGTGTCACATGGAGGTTCTCACACACAGCCACCAACTCTCCAGCTGCAAAATCATCAGGAAAAATTTTATTAATTTTTCTAGACACACCTACTGTCAGTTAAGGGTGATGGTAGTCCTGGAAACACAAAGCTGCAGGAGAGGGATGTGCTGATCCTCCACTCTGTCAGGTATTTATCAGAGCACAGACCATACAAAGCCCCCTGGACCAGAGAGTTTTCAGGGTGCAGGGGAACCCAAGAGCCTCATGCCACAGTGTCCTGTGATTGAACCAGCACTCAAGACCCCCTCCAGCACTGCACAACCCCCCAGAGCCCAGCCAGGCTCTGGCAGGGCTGGGTGAAATCCAGTACCAGCCCATTAAACCTCCCCAGAGACAGCAAAGCAAAGCCTGGCCATGCTGGGAAAACCCCCTCCCTCCTGCCCTAGATGGGGAAATGCTCTTTTCCATACAATGGGAAAAGAAAAACAGCAGGAAACCAAGAGCTGAACATTAATATGAAATATGGCCAGCTCTCTCTCCACATGAGGGAGGGAGAGGAGAACAGATCTGGCTGCCTGGGAGCCAGTGCTGGGGAAGAAAAACCTTTGGAGCTGCAGCAGGGACAGCGGGAGGAGAGTCTTGGGGAGATGGATGGGCCGTTCCCATCTCAGGGCTCTGATGTGGAGCCTGTTACAACCCTGGAAATCATCTCTGCTGAGAGCTAAGCCAAGGAAACACCTTGCCCTTCGACCACAGGCATCCCAGGTGGAAGGCAGCCAACAGCAAATACAATTAGTCCTCCCTCCCTGGAAACCGGGATAACACGAGTGCGGAGACAGCAGGCTCCGGTCCTGCCTGCTCTCCCCTCCTGGGGGAACTTCTGGCTCCTTTCCACCAGCTAAGTACCAGAGAAGCCTCACACTGTTCCTCACACTGTTCCTCACACTGGGCTCCTGCTGAACATGGTCCCTCTGCTCTGCCTGGTACAAACCTCATCTCTCCCCTCCATCCCCCGGCAGCGGAGGGAAGCGATCCCATCCTGCTGAAGGGTGGGCAGGAGCTTCATGCTGTGGTTACAGAGGATGCCTGTCTCAAGCTGCACCTCAAAAGTCTTTTGTTTTCAGTCATGAAATGGCAGCACCCCACCAAGCCAGCCCAGGTGTGTCCTCAGCCCTCGTCCCAGCAGCCCCAGGCTCCATCCTGCATCATCTCACCACCAAGATGGGCACGGTGGCTCCCACTTTTCATCCTCAGTTTCCCCCTGTACAGACACGAGGAGAGCTGACCCCAGAGAATGTTTTGGCCTGGTCACAGAAGAAGCAGGGGCTCCTCCTGCCCACTGAGTCGCTGCTGCCTGGGAGCTGCCTCCAGAAGATGTCACAGCAATTAAAAACGCTCATTTGCTTCCACTCTCCCAAGCCACATCCCTGCAAACCTTCAGGCAGAGTCCTTGCGCCTCTTTTGTTTAAGTGTGTGTACAAGTATCTATATAAATATTATATCTACGGGCATAGAGAGACACATAAGAAGGGAGATTAGCGAGCACAGAGCTTGGTTGCCCTCCTGCCGAAAAGGCAGCAAAACCTCAGCTCATTCTGTGTGTTAGTGACAGAGGGTGATTAACGCCCCAAACCCCTCCGGCTGCTGGGATGCTCCCCTGCTGTGCCTAATTGGTCCTGAGGGAATCTCCTCTCCCACCTACCCCTCCTGAAAATCTACTTTAGCAACAAAATATCCACTTGCCACTGAAGAGGTGGGTCTTTTAAGTTCCTTTTATTTTCACACTCGACCTTGTGGAGCTGAGGGACAACAAGCCGGGACTGTATCAGGTCTGACTAAAACCACTCCTGGTTTCAGTAACCGGCTGGGTGGGGCTCGGAGCAAACTGGTCTAATGGAAGCTGTCCCTGTCCATGGCAGAGGGTTGGAATGAGATGAGCTTTAAAGTCCCTTCCAACCCCAAAACATTCTATGATTCTGTGATAATTCACTGGGAACCCCCAGCTTTGCCCCAGCACCCCACACCTGACGCCGATGGGCTGCACCACCCACCACAGCTCCAGCAGCACCAGAACCCCTGAGCGCGACCCAAAGCTTGGGGAAAACAGGGAAAAAACACTGGGCTTGGCCAAACCTTCCTCTGCGAATACCAGAGCGGCTGACAAACCAGTTTGGTCACGCAGAGACTGGTTGTGCTTTCATGTCTGAGGAGAGAAAGGAAACCAGACGCTCGGTGTTGCCCCTCCACCGGGGTGGGAACCGGGGGGGACGCGACGTCCCCGCTGCCGCCGCCGCGGCCCCTTGCCCGGCGGGCGATGTTCGCCGTAACAAGCGGGGATTGTTTTGGGGGAGAAGCAGGAAGAAAGCAGGGCTGTTGGCGCTGCGGTGACTCACGGGGCTGTAAATCACACCGGGGGATTGCCGGCTGACTCGGAGCCGCTCGCCACATCCGCGCTACCGGCGGCGGCTCAGACAGGAGAGCTCACGGGTGCTGCGTGTCCACGCAGAGCCCAGCGATGCCTCACAGGGGTGATGCCTCCCCCGCTCCTTCCATTGCCGTGCCGAGGCTGAACAGCAGGAATTTTGCACAGGAAGAAGAATTTCTTCCCCTTATTTCAGAGGGAAGATGTGGGGTGCCCCGGGGGCACGCAGGGGTCCCTGCTGACCTCCGAGCCCCACCATGTGCTGGGTGGTACCCAGAGACCCTCGCTCCATCCAGGTTGCGCTCAGCATCCAGCATCCCAACTGGATGCTCCTTAAAGGAGCTCAGCCGGACACTGGAGCATTTCTCGGCACAAACACAGCTCAGAGTCCTAAATGTAAGTCCTTGGGTGGCTGAGGGGGAAAACACACAGGCCATGACCAAGATAGGAAGGAGGAGTGCAGGATAGGGGGAAAAAATGAAAATCCTAAATGAGAATGTCCCAGTCCCAGTCTCGCTCACCATTCCCATTCACTTCCTTTCCTAATTTCCCCCCTATTTTTCTTCCCACTGCAACAGACCTGCAGCTTCTCACACAAATCTCTGCAGATTGTCCTTTGTCCTTGGCACCACCAGCACCTCGCTGTGCTCCTCACTCCCAACACAGGCTGAGATTTCCCATACCCTCTGTATTTTACACAGTTCCCCCGGGATCAGGGAATCTCGGGCATTACCACACCCCAACTGCTGCCTGAGCACAGCCCAGGCAGACAACTTGCTCTCTCACATCAGACCCTCTCCTATCTGGAGCCTGCAGATGATAAGATGATTTAACAGACAAATGTTTCAAATTAAATTTCCCAACTTTCCTTCTTTTTTTCTTTTACCCTTTTTTTTTTTTTTTTTTTTTTTTTGAGCTGCAGTTGATATGGATGCAGTGAAAACATGGGCTCAAGCCAGGAAAAGAACACAACTGGACATTTTCTCAGTCTTGTGCATCTAAGTTTACACAGCCCATTGTTGCTAACTTTGGCTATTTTAAAAGCAACAAAAAAAAAAAAAAAAGCTTTGGAAGGAAAGCCTGGCTCTGAAAGCCACAAGTTACTAGAACTATTTGATGTTATGTGAGAATTTCAGCTTCCTTCTGAAAGAAAATTAACTGCTCAGTTTATTTAGACAAGCTTTCTCACTCCATTTTCGTTGTGTGTGTTGTCCCAAAGTCCCTGGGCAGCACAGCCCATCCCACTGGGGAAACTGAGGCAGAGAGACAGGAAAGTCATTTGTCCAGCCCTCCTCACCTGGGATCTGCCACAGTCCTGGGATATGCTCTGAGGCTTTCAGGGAAAAGTTCTCAGAAGTCACCAGTGAGGAATGGAAAGGCAGTTTGGACCTTTTTAAACCTCTTGCCCTCAATCAGTTAGTTTTCTTTTACAGTGAATTTTAAATTATTGATTTTCTGAGCATAAAATCTTCGCAGATTTTTTTTCTCCAGGTGGCATGAGGGGCTGGGTTGAGGTTTGTGCACAATGGGACAAGCACACCTATAAATAACCTCTCTGAAACAACATCTCCCAGCATAAGAGACCTACACATCAAAACAAGCCTCCAAGCATTTATGTCCACTTTTACAGCATGTGAAAAATCACAATTAATTCATGAGGATTTGCTGACTGGGGTTTAAAATTAAACATCTGTGCAAATCTACACTGGATCGATGCCCAAACAAGGAAAAAGTCTCCAACACAAACCTTTGCTCACCAGCCAAATCTCATACCTTGTCCTCCCAAAACAAACAGGAAGGGATGGTGGCACAACATGACAATGATATGGGGACAAACAAAAGAAATCCAAACAGAGGTGATGGGGAAAGCCCTGGGGAGAGGCAGGGAGGGGAAGGACTGGCATTTGTCCCCTCCTGATATGCTGGGAGATGGAAAAGGTTTCCTCATGCAAGGGTTCTGTTGTTGTTGAGCTCTGTGGACGGGTGGGTTTGCAGAGACACATCAACTGTGGGGACACCTGAAGACAGGCTGAGAGAGCTGGGGTTGTTCAGCCTGCAGAAGAGAAGGCTGCAGGGACACCTGGAGCCCCTTCCAGTGCCTAAAAGGGCTTCAAGAGAGCTGGAGAAGGACCTGGGACAAGGGCCTGGAGTGATAGGACAAGGAAGGATGGCTTTAAACTGAAGGAGGGCAGAGTTAGATTAGATATTGGGAAGAAATTCTTCCCTCTGAGGATCATGAGGCCCTGGCACAGGTTGCCCAGAGAAGCTGTGGCTGCCCCATCCCTGGAAGTGTTCAAGGCCAGGTTGGAAGGGGCTTGGAGCAACCTGGTCCAGTGGAAGGTGTCCCTGCCCATGGTAAGGGGTGGAATGAAATGATTTTGAGAGTCCCTTCCAACCCAAACCATCCTGGGATTCTGTGACACACCTCCACACACAGCACATACAGGCACACACCTCGACATTCCAACACAACCCCGTGGCACAGGCCCATCTCCAGCTGGCACAGCCACACCCCGTGACACACACACACCACAGGTACCCACGGCACACCTGCGGATGCACAGGCACTCACAGGCACTCACCTATGGTGGGAATGCACCTGGGAGACGGGGGCACACCGGGGCCATGGGCACACAGGGGGGACACACACCTTGTGCAGGGGCACACCTATGCCACAGGCACAGCCAGGGCACGGGCACACCGGGGACAGGGGCACACCGGGGACATCCCTCAGCGCAGGGGCACACCAATGGCATGGGCACATGGTGGGGACACGCACAGACCCGGGGGGACACGGGCACACCTTTGGCACATGGGCACAGCCGGTGCACGGGCACACCCAGGACACGGGCACACAGGGACACACGGGCACACGGGGACACACGGGCACACAAGGGACACACGGACACATGGGCACACGGGGACAGGCGCACACCCAGGACACGGGCATCCCACGCCGGCCGGGAGCAGCCGGCGGGCAGCAGCGCCCGCTCCCATCCCGCTCCCATCCCGCCCCGCTCCCGGTGCCGGCCCTACCTCCGCCTGCCGCCGCTGCCCCGGGGCCGGTGCGGGCTGTGCCGGTGCGGGCTGTGCCGCCGCCAGCAGCCCCAGCGCCAGCGCGGCCCGCAGCGGTCCGGCCATCCCGGCTCCGCTCCCGCCGCTCCGCTCGGCCCCGGGAGCCACCGCCTCTCCCCGCCCCGGCCCCGGGGGCGGCCCCAGCCCCGGCCGAGGGCAGGGCTCCGCCGGCGGCACCGGGCGGAGGGGGCTGTCCCTGCTCGGGGAGTCCTCGCCGCCCCCCGTCCTGCTCCGGGGGGATGACCCCCCGTGCGTGCCCCGTGCCCCGTGCCCAGGGAGCATCCCGCTGCGGGTGTGTCTCTCCGGGCTGCTCAGGGTGCTGGGGCAGCGGCTCTGCCCAGTTTGAAGCTGGAGGAAAGACAAGGAGAAGGTAATTCCTGCTTTCCTTAAACCTGAGTTCATCCAGTCCACCCCACGCGGATGCAGAGCGCACGGGGGCTTGGAGGGCCCGGGGTCCCTCTGGGCCAGCACTTGCCATGAGCACAGAAGGCAGGATGGGCAATGCTGCCCCTCTTCAGGGGTCTGGCAAAACCCTCGGTGCTCTCTCAAGCTTTAGATAATAACCACACACTCAGGTTTGTGGTTTACACTTAAATTTCCCTCCCAGGTGTGGAACGTGGAAAAGGAACCCGTGGACAAGGATGGGCTGTTTGCCACCCAAGGCAACACGCTGTGCCTGTGTCAGTGTCACAGCTC
Organism: Pipra filicauda; assembly: GCF_003945595.2. NCBI lineage: Eukaryota > Metazoa > Chordata > Aves > Passeriformes > Pipridae > Pipra > Pipra filicauda. The sequence continues at coordinate 3,671,789 of NW_024104887.1, read as the reverse complement.
TCCTGCAGCTCGGACACAGCTGATGATCTTGTGCCTTCCACTGACGGGTCAACAGCTCTGTTTACTCACAGCAGTATTTTGTTTTAACTGTTTTGTTTTAATTTGACTAAAGCAAAAGGATGTTTTGATTCTGCTTTGGTTCAGAGGAAAAAAAAATAGGATGTGACTTATATGTGCTTTTGTTTTCATGCCAGCTTCAACCCCACACCTATTTTAAAGCTCCCAGGCCTCTTCCTCCTCTTTTTAAACATGCCAAAACCTGAAGTTACAGGAGCATCTGTTGAGTGCAGCCTGAAGAGATCGGCAGGGATCCTGTGACACATTGTTTTTTAATTGGACAGGGTTGAGCGTGTAGGGGAGGGAGGCAGGATTTGAAGAAGAGAGAAAGGGACCTGCATAACATGACAAAATAGGGAAGACGCTGAGCTATGAGGAAAAAAATAAGGGAGAAATTAAGAAGGTGACATCTGGGCCAGTAAGTGCTGACTGAGGGGCTGTCAGAGAGCACGGTGGGCAGCTGGCAGAGCCTGTGCAATGGTGTGAGGGGAATACTCAGCCCTGGGAGGAGGGAGAGCCAAGGGATGGCCGCTCCTTACACAGGTCAGCCTCAGGCTTCCTTTCAAAACAAGAGCAGCTCCGTCTGCAAATGCATCCGTGTTTGCGTGGTATCTAGGAAGCAACTGATCCATCTGCTCTTCCACTTAAGAATATGGATGATGAGAAAGTGACTGGCTCGGCTCCAGCAGGAGCAGGAAACTCCCTCCTCTGCTCATTGTAATGTGGGGAAGCGTCTGGGAGGGCACCTGCAGCCCCTGGAGCAGCCAGCTTTCCGACCGGGCACTTCCCGGGGCTGCTGCCTTAGTCCTCAGGGGTTTTGGCATTCAGATGGAGAAGAGATCAGCCCAGCCTTGGAGATGCCAAATCATATTTCTCTGCAGATTTTTGGCTGGGAGTATAAAGATGTTTTTCCAGCTGCTGTAATCGGAGCGGTATCAGGAACAGAAAAACTATCTCGTGGAAAGGTGAACAGATTTCCAGCTCTCTCAGTGTTGAGAAAGAGCTCAGAAATGAGGCCAAGAAAAAAGAGTTTGAATCCTTGTAACTTCTACCCCAAAACTGAAACCTGACAGGGAAAAAGCTGACATAGTTCTACTAAAAAACATTCTCAAAAGAGCATGATAAATAGATCCATACAAGCTCTGTCTGCTTAAACATCCTCAGTTTCTTGGATTTCTAGACAAAATGCCATCTCCCTTGAATTTAACTCAAAAGGTCTCAATGCAATTATTGAGCTTGATTTCCAAACCCTTTCCTAAGACACCTACACAGCTTGAACTTGGAGATCCAGAGGGTTCCTAATTTAATAGCACTATTATATTCACCTGAAATCATCACGAAGCACTGAGTGCCATTACCACAGGCACGGAATCTGGGATGGGGGAGGCTGCTTTGTCGACATGGGCACAGCAAGAGCAGCTGAGCACTGCAAAGAGCTGAAGCCCCAGTGAGTCACGCTCAGAGGTGAGATCCAAGAGTTTATAAACCAACATAATGAAACAGCACTTAAGTGACGTGAGCTTTTCTCTGAGCAGCTTTGAATGTTTACCACAACTGATAAGCAAATAGCAACACCATTACTCCTCTGTGGCAGCTCCTACCCAAGATGGATGTGATGCACAAGAACCGACAGTTAAAAACCTTTAATGCTTTGCACTAAGACCTGGGTTGATTTGTTCTGTTTCACCCACTCCAGAACAGCCATTTTCAGGCATTTGCTGCTCCAGGATGGCTCACTGGGTGCTATGTCAGGCAATGTCCAAAATACTCATCCAGCTGCTGGAAGGTGGCCAGATCCAGGACCACTTTGGATCAGATCAGAGGGGCACACTCACAGCTTTCCCTCCCGACCCCAGCCTGCAAGAGGCAAATTCTTTACCGAGGCACAAGCAGCTTACGTTCCCCAAGCTTTGGCTGTCACAAGGGTGAAGCTTTTCTGCTCAGACACTGTTTTCTCAGGTACTTAATTCGTGCACAGTAAGTTCTCACAGGTCAAAGGACTTTCCCGTGTCCTCAGTGTGTTAGAAAGTCTGTCTCTCCCAGTATCCTGTCCCCAACAGAGCCAGGAACAGACACTTACCAGAAGGGTGTTACAGAGAAAATGCAAAGTCTGTGCAGACTTCCCTTGGCTTTACCTTTTGTGTGCAGAGTTCCTGGAAGTCAGTGAGGTCAAGAGGCTGCATCCAGCTGACGAGCCCTCCTACAAACACATCAATTTGCTGGATTTGTTTGAATCTCACCAGTTATTTGCTCAGAGGACAGCCAAAACCATGGACCCCTTTCAAGGATCAGGGTGGCACCCGAGTTCCAGCAAACCTTGGTATGAAAAGTGGACTTCTGAGCAGCTTGGGGTGCGTTCTGACAGCTGTGTTTTATTACAACAGCTTTACAAGCAATTGCTACAGCAGCATTAGCAGCATCATCTACTGGGACAGCACCACACGAGCTCTTCGTTACCCCGGAAATGGGAATTATCAGTTCTAGATTAGGCAAAGCAGCACAGATGGAATCCTGCCCTCAAACCCCCAAAGACTTGAGTTACTGGCTTCAGTCACTGCTCCCATATCTCTCTTTAGGACTGTGGTATTCGAGCAACTTAAAAGCTGCATTTCTTCTCAGGGTGAGGTGGGTTTGGCTGCAAAGAGCCAGCATGGAAACTATTTGGCTGCCTCTGAGATTGTTTAGCTATTATTGTGGCATTTCAGCTCTGTAATGATCACATGCCTCTTCTGCATTGGCATCCCTCTTTTCTCCACGAAGTCCTTGTTGAGCTTGGCAAGTGCTAGATGTGTTTTTATAAATAAACCACCAGCATTCCATACAGGACTGATTCCCAAAACGAAACCCTCGCTGCTTAGAAAATGTATTATTGGAGGACAGATCATAAATAGAGATGAAGGCAGCAGAGCAGAGCTGTTCTTAGCTATGCTGAGAACAACCCAAACTCCTTCTTTCTGCTGGGAGAGCCTCTCCTGGTTTTCCACCTCCTGATAAATCCACTGTCCTGTCCCTCCTTAGTTTGGAATTTTATTATATGAAGTCCTGCCAAATTCTCACAGGGCACCGTGAAGAGCTAAAATTAATTCAATCCTTAATATACTAATTTTTATATGCTTTTTACTTTCCTTTTAACCTCAATTAAAGCTTATCCTGGTGAACTTTAGGCAGTTGTGGAGAAAAACTGCAGCGCTAAAGGACTTGGCAGAAGCAGTCAGAGGGCAATGACACAGTTAAACCATCATCTGGGTTTATCTCTTTTACAGAACATCACTTCCCGGGCCTCCCTGAACCAGTTTAACTCTCTCTACACCAAAAGCAACTAAAACAACCCACACTGGCCCCAGCACAGCCGGGTTTTGCTCAGCTCAGCCATTCCCAACTCTCTGCTCAGCTCCGAGGGCTCTGGGTGCAGCCCCAGCAGGGACACTCCTGTTCCCTGCTGCTGATCCCTGCTTTCCTTCCACTCCATCCAGCTCCCTCCACTCCTGGATGTGCCAGTGCAGCGGTGGGCAAGAGCACCCTCTAGCCTCTTCATTCCAAATAATAACTCCAGCTTAAAAACCATCAACCTCCAACTTTTCTAGCCCAGCAAAACAACAGATACTGAATTTGTCAACAGTTTGCCTTTCTGAAGCCTCACATGCCATACGTTAAATTTTATACTGCCACTAATACACATATACCTCAAATTCCACTGTTTTAAGAGGAACAAGCTGCCCACAATCCATGACAGAGGCATTTCCTGACAGAGCAGATGCTTCCCAGGAGAAACCTGAAAAAGGCCCAGCAGAGTCACTACATTTACAGCCACGGGTAATGCTGATTTGAACTTGGTTACCATGACCATGAATGCACACCAAGCTGGGGAGCTGCCTTACAAACCTTAACAAAAGCCAGTTTTGTTCATTTCTCTGTGAGATATTTTGCAGCTCTGTGAGCCCAGTTGTAACTACAGACCCCAAGAACTTGTATTTATAGTGTTGCCCCTGGAATACTGGACAGCCAGACGTTCTTTCTCAAAGGCCTGTGATGCAAAGGCAGCACTGGGCATGAGCTGACTGGGGCAGTGCCAGCTTCCCAGATTCCCAGCACCTCACCTGTGCAGAGGAGGGATAATGAACTTCCATTGTTTCTTCATCCTTTGGCTTCGCAGTTGAATCCCAAATTCTCACAATTCATCTACTGAACCTCACCTGTACCTGATCTCAAATAAATCAGCTACACACAGCACTTGTTTGCATCACCCACATTTCAAAAGCAGCAACTAGAGGTACAGCAAGGTATAGCAAACCACCTTTTTCTTTCTTTTTTTAAGCAATCCCACCTTGTTTTTTGAGCTGTTCTGGCCCTTGGCAGCAGGAGAACACACTCACACTGAGCTCTGCCTTGCACCCAAGCAGGTGTGGGGTAGGATTGCAGGCAGCACAGAGTTCTGTCTTAGAGGGAACAGGAGAGGAGGGGACAAGTCTGCAAGTCTGGGATAGAGGGCATGGATAGCAAGGAGGCTCAGCACCAACTTAATTGCAGATTTTGTGAACGCAGAAAGCTCAGGCCAAAGCTGCAGTGCCATTCCAAACAATAAGGGCTTATTTACTGCTTAGGCCACATCACAGGAATGCTGGGAATACATAAGGAAAGACAAGCAACTGAAGTAATTGTGAAACAGTAGGATTTCACAAATAAAACAATCAGCATTTATTGTTGTATTACAAAACACTTCATATTTTGGCAATATTTTACAGTTTATCCTTTTCCTTCTTAGGGCCTGTTGAAAAGGTATGGGGGGAAAAAAAGAGGAGAATGTTGAAATTAAGATTAAATTTCAATGTCTTGCTTAAAAAAAAATCCTCCCAAACCACCCCAGTCCCTCCCACCAAAATAAAAATCTAGTTTCACTCAATTCCACTATCCAAAGAGGCCATGGGTGAAGCTGCAGGCAATTTCACTATCAAACGCATCAAGAAGACAAACAAAACATTCACAGTGGTCTTCAGTATGGTCTGTTGCGTTGATCATTTCTGAAATCATTTCTGGAAGGGAAAGAGAAAGTTATAAGCCAATGACAAGTTAAGCAAGTAACAAACAGTCCCTTCGGTCAAACATCTCTACGCTGACGTCTGTGCGTTGCTCTGTGTTTAGAGAGCCTCGTCCAAACACGCTCACAAAACACACTCAACTGACAAACTGGGTTATTTTCTCCGGAAGCTCCTATCATCTGTAGTTAATATTTTCATAGCAGAGTTGTGCCTGCACACATAAACAACCCTTTTCCCACAGTCCCTCTCTGAGTTCCACAGCCTGTTTGCTCCACAGCCCAGCACCTCTTACCTTCCTCCCATTTTGCCCCCGTAGCCACCTCCCCGATCGCCGCCTCGGCCCCCGCGCCCTCGGTAGCCTCTTTCTCCTCCATAGCCACCTCTGCCACGGAAATCTGGGGCAAAAGGCAGACAGACACATCAGTCAGGTTTTGCAGAAAGACGCAGGTGACACGAACGCTTTGAACACTTGAGAGATGTGGCTGTTTTTACACACCTCCTGGAGGACGTGAATCTTCTGGTCTGGGCTCACCACACTGGTTGCAGGAATTCCTGCGAGCGAAGTTCATGTTGCCACAGGACCTGGAACAGACAAGGATTCCCCAGACTGAGCTGTGAAGAAACTCCAGGAGCATACATGAAGCACCCCTGCCCGATTAAAATGACACTTACGGGTTAGGACAAACCCAATCACCATTTTTGGGTTCCCCACTTCTACCCTGGAAGCCCCCACCTCTTCCATATCCACCTCGTGAACCTGCAGACAAAATTATAATCAGAATAAAGGAGGGGAAGTGTCTATGACCTGCACATAACCCAAGTGACAGACTTTTCAGGTGGAAGGAGTGTTTAATGTAAATATATCCCCACTATTTATCATAAATTCTTTTTCAGCAGTAAAGGGAAACTTGATCTGCTTGAATTGCCAATGGGTAAATATAAACCCACTGTGTGCATTAATAAAGTTTCAGAAAGATTTAACAACATATAATGTTAATCACATATGGCCAGACTTAGTCACAGAACAAAAATTTAACAAAAAGCTGTCTGGATTAATGCCAGGATGCCTCTGACATGAGCACAGGGACAACAGTCTTGTTTTCTGCATTACAAAGATGAAGAACTTTTATACCAATTAAAGTTCTTGAAGAATCATTTTTAATCAGGCCTACCTGCCTGATTTAAAAACTAAAATTTGTTGACAGCCACCACCCAAAGCATGATTCTTGGAAAATGGGAATGAATATCCAGTGGACTATTGACAAAACTGTACATGCAGAGAATCAAGGACTCTCTTTAATTAAAGGAGTCAGACATCCAACAGCTGCTCTGAGTCAGTAGCAGTTGAATAATGTACCCTGCTTAATACCAGCTGGAAACATCAGAGTATCTCAAGGCTTTGCTGTAACAAGCAAATGCTCACTGGGAATTCACACCTATGTACGTGGCACTGGTACAGCCTCAGCATCACTGTTACACTCTCTCTTTAAAAGCAATGCTGAGACAAGATCTGGAGACTTTCCAGTTCTAAAGGAAAGCATAAATTCTGTGCTGTGCAAAAGAGATTACCGATTTCAGGTTACTTAACTTGGTTCAGTCCTTATTACTCCCTTTCCTGGCAGAATCCCAAAGGCTCATATATTTGATGAATCACTGCTTCAAAGTCAACTTCTCTTTCATAAGTCAATCACAGTTAAAAAGCATTTAACAATGCAAAAACAAGGATTCTACAGATTTTAGTCCCACCTCGGCGTCCTCCACCTCCACCTCCTCTCATGAATTCGGGCCTTCTAGTTGCAAAAGAAACTTTGATAACATTGCCATTGAATTCTTTTCCTGTGGAAGGAGAGAAAGGATCAGTACAGCTCCCAACAACAAAGCAGCAAGCCCAGGAGAGCAGAAGTGATTTGCACACAGAGACTGAATACAAAGCTCTTGAGACAGAGGGAGGCTGCAGTAAATCTCTTGGTTTTGAAAGCACTGGTCCAAAGGTGAGATGGTAAACATGAGGTACTTGTTAGGCTCTCCATAAACCCACAGATATTTTAGTTTAAATGAGATCTGAAGGTTGCAATTTAAACAGACATAAGGATGTTTAAAAGATTTCTGGCCATGTTCAAGAATAACTAGTTTGGATGTTCAAACTCTGTTTGTAATTCCAAGGCAGGCAACAAGGCTTTTGTATCATTCAACAACCAGCACAAAACTTAACTCCCAAGTGAGTGTATTTTAAAAGTTCACGTTTTTCAGTTTCAATTCTTCATAGACACAACATTTATCACAGAGCAAACAGGACTGCACATGTGCCTTATAGAGTCATATTTGCTTTACCCTCCTAAACAAAAGTGAATTTGCATTTTATATAGCAAAATATAACCATCAAACAGCGTGCCATGCCAGATTTTTTATGCAGTATCATTTCATACCAGATGTAGAGTATGTCCTTTTGTTTCTACCCACTATCACTAAAATTCTGTGCACACACAAGGTGACAGGAGCAGGCACTTTTCCCTCACCCCCTCAAGTTAACTACTACCAGAGTGTCACTGTTATTTCCTGCATCAAGTCTGAAGTGTTTCACATCAATGTATTTCTGGGATAAGCCTGTAATTTTAAAAACCCTTGTTCTTCACTGAGTATATACAAAGCACTCAGCACAAATTGCCATAAACATTCCCAAACTCTAAAAATATCAATACTAACACCACAGGGAATCCCTCCAGCTGCTAACACAGATTACAGCTCTGCTGGTCTGTACAAGAAGTGACATGAACACCACCTCTCACACTTTCTGCAGGGATGACTGAGGTACAGCAGCAAACCTCCCCAGTTTCATTACACATTTTTGGTCTAAACCACCAGCTGCTGTTTCACCAAATGAGAGAGAAATTCAGCACACAAAAGATCCCATGAAATACAGGTATTTCTTTAAGAAAAACACACAAAACCCACCAAAAAGACAAAATGAAAAGCCACATAAGTAGCAGCACGGGGTCCCCAATGAGGTTATTGATTTGCTTCTTCCACTGCCTGTTAGATTCATAAATAGCAAAAAGAACAGGTACTCTCACCCACCATCAAACCAGTCAATGGCTGCTTTAGCAGAAGGAGGGTCATCAAAAGATACTGTTGCTTCTCCCTTTGGTTTGCCAGTATCCTTGTCTGTGTAAAGATTTATCATAGGCTTGCCAGTCTTTTTGTTGGTCTGAAAAGAAAGGTTGTACACTTGGCATACACCAGGAGAAACACTGGTAAAGTCAGTTCAGAGCTAACACTAAGTATCTTTAGAAAGAAGATTCTCTTGGAGCTGGCCTGCAGAAACTGAGGGATATAACTGAGTGTTCTCCATGAAGTAATGATGGATGGGCTCAGTGTTAAAAAAAAATGAGGTCAAGTGCCCAAAATCCCAATTTAGAATTGCAGAAACAGAAGCAGCAGCCTCAGAACACAGAGGCACACACGTGAGGGTGTATGAGGGTGCTACAATGGATAGAGTGTCAGGGTTATAAAGACTAAAGAAGAGACACAAAGCAATCTAAATGTCACTAGGAAAAAGGTGCTAGTGCTGCCAGCCTACAAATGAGCTGTCAGCTGGGAACTCAGATAAAATATTATCTACAACTGCTGGGGAGTCAGAGCGAACTCTGCCTTGAATGATACCAGTACATTTCCAACACACCAGCTCCACAAGTTCTCTTCCTTCTGACCAATGACTTCTCATTTCACATACCTTTATAATACCAATTTGTTTGAAATAGTCTGCCACTTGATCTGTTGAAACATCCTCCCCGAGTCCTTGCACGAAGATGGTGTTGTTATCAGAGTTGTCAGACTCTGAATCTACGGAAAAATAAGCTACATTTACCATGTGTTCCTGTGGGAGCAACAGCAGCAACATTTAAAGCTCAGCTCTGTGCTGCCCAGTAGCAGACCCTTAAATCCCAAAGACATCTTGTGTGAAATAAAGGACGAGCAGGGAGCATAATTTTGAAGTTAGCACCACCAACTTCAAAGAGGCCCACGCAGCACCTTCAGATGCTGCAGTACATCAGAGAATACATTCGGGAGCTGACCAGCTGCCTGCCACACACTCAACTTCTCCACGCAGCTGGACATCCCAACCCATCAGAGCAGCGTGTGTTTTAAATAACACAAGCTTAGCAGAAGTGTGATGGCAGTGAAAGCAGCTGCTTGGCCCAGGCAGATCCAAAGTTCATCAGCAAATTCTTACTTGCTGCGTGAACATCCAAAAATTCCCATGCGCTTTAATAAAATACATTTCTTTCAAGGAAGACATGCTTTAGCTTCATTTCTTTTGAGCCACGGGAATTGCAGCCACATCCATCTTTCTGGACATACATTTTAAAAGCAGTGACCTAAGAGCTACAATCCACTCCCACTCACTGCTTGTTTTCTTACCAGCATCTGATCTCGGTCCATAATCCCTTTGACCTATGAAATGGATTTGAAAAAAAAAAAAAAAAGAAAGAAAAAAGACTATTTTTAGCAAAGCACTTTCAAGTGACTTTTTTAGAAACAAGAAAATATATAAAGAATGTATGCAATGCATCTAAGATCTAAGACATTAACCAGAGACTTAGAGAATATTTAGATTTAAACGTTCAACAGAAGGTGTCTGTAGGACGTTAACGTGTTCTTTAACTTGCAGCATGTGGCAGTTGCCACACTGATGCTGTGCTGGTGTTTGCTTGCAAATGCTGGTTGTCAGATCACCAAGCAGTTTCCCACTTTTTTTTTTTTCTACCTCTAGTACCATTCTAAGAAGCATTTGTAACAAAAATTAAAAAAAAAAGAAAAGAAAAAAAAAAATCCGGTGAACGTCACTGTCTCCACAAATTCTTTCATGCAATTTGACAAAAGTAGGAATCCAGTTTATTGCTACAAGTTTGGCTACTAAAACTCGTGAACACACCAGCCTCACCAAAACTCTATAATGCTTCTACTAGATAGTAACAAGATATTGGTGGCTTTTAGATTTATAAAGAATTTCCACTGAAACATTTTTGGATACTCGGCACTTACCACCGTAATTTTTGAAGCCACCACGGTCACCACCACTGCAGAGGAAAAATTGAAGAAATGATTTCTTCCTTAAGTCTCTACATGCTGAGCCCAAGGCTCAATCTACAGTTAACTGATGACAAGTTGAGAGTTACTGTCTGGCAGCTAAAGCACCATCTCTATGTTCTCCTCACTACCCGCTCACGTTCAAAGATTAAATTACATGAAAGTGAATAATCTCTCAGGGTGCTGCACTGGAGAAGAGAAGCCCTAAGGAGTATTTTAAACCAACCCATCCACATGTTGTTGGTTCAATACTTTCTCCCATCCCACAAGCCAAAATAACTGCTATTAAAAACTGGGGTTTAAACAAAAACGTTATTTTCGTGAAGGTTAATGGGCTTTAATTGTAGATGTAATTGCTACTTTGGGATAATTAGTACTTTAGTACTTTTCTAGAAGTATAAAAGAGCTAAACTTAATTAACCTCCATTTTTATGCATTTATATACAGGGGATAAATTAGCAGAATCAGCCATTCTCTGAGCAAGGGGCTGTGGGGACCTACTGTACTACAGCACTTGACATTACAGAGAAGGTGTGTGTATGTGAGCTTCAAAAGCAGAGGCCGTGAAGTTTTATTTCATTCATTCTGAAACCTGTGGCACAAAATGTAGACCAAGTTAAGAGATTACACACATCAATTTTCAAAGGTTAGAAGGGGATTTAAACAGGTTGTTATGCCTCCAATTATGTGCATGAAAATAAACCCTCGCTCTTTTCAATGGAAAGGTTCGTACTTGCAGGATTTTTCACCGCAGCATTTTTAATTGCATCCATGTTATGAACACAATACAATCAATACTCAAAGCCTTCAGGAAAAATACAACCACTGGATTTTTTAGAAGGTCAATAACTAGATGTCAGAAAGACTATATCATACTTTACAACTGCCTGCTTGTCATCCCTCACGAGGGGGGGCAGAGCTGCCACCTCAAAATTAGGCAGGGTGACCTAATCCTGAGAGCTTTCACACAAGATAAAGGCAGTGTGAGCTCAAATCCTGTTGCAGAGGGATATTCCAGCCTCTGGAGTTGTTGTGCCTCTTCACCAATGCACTTTATGACTAGAAGTCACTCCAGGTTTTAATTCTCTCTGCCCACACAGCACAGTCCAGACACACAAACATCCAGCAAAGGACAATGAAATAAAATTAGAGAGTAACTTCTTTGGCAGAGTCATGAATGGAAGGTGCTGATACTTAACATCTATGAGATAAAATCTGCCCAAAGTGAGGAACAAAGAAATAAGGTTCCAACAGGTTATTATTAAACCTGGATTAAGAGACATTCTTTGGAGGGTGACTGACGTTCTGTGACAGTACCCAGGTGTTTGTCACGACAGGTTACATTTTTACTGAGACTCTTCTTAAAATAAATTTTTGCTGCAGATTTTAATGCTGTTTTACAGAAAAAATCTGAATGCTAAATTGCAGTGTCATTTACTCATAAGTAATTCACTCTGCTCATTAAAGAGGTAACATGAATGAATTTTATATGCAACATCAATGCTGGTCTTGATTCAAGGCTGGCTGTTTTCAGTGATAAAAACACAATGGTGATCATAAAATTTACTGTAAATACCTTTCTGCCATCTCCAATTCACTTCAGCTAAAAAAAAGAACTTCATTATGACACAACAATTTTTAATAGGAATGCCTGTTCTTCTGGGATTTTAACTCAGAAATAACAAGAGCGAATAATATCAACCATGGAAACGTTATCAAAGTTTTCCAACCCCAGAGTACAGTCCCAATTCATCAGGACAGCAATATCCAGAACATGTTTTCTGATGTGAAATTATACAGCAGCAGAGACATAAATTTGAAAAACCCAACAATCTAAAAACGTATAGAAAATAATTTTGTGTCAACAAATGCAGGACCTTATAGGAAGTGAGGATTTTGTAAGATGCTGGGGTAAAAATGTGCACCATGATTCTGTGAAGTGAGAGCTGGATATATAAAATGTAAAGGAAGTCTTAGTCCAGTGCCCAATTCCTACCTCTGTGCTCCATTAATTCTGCACCCTGCACTAACAAGTGCAATCCATAATTTTTAATTAGTTTTAATTAATGTCTACAGAAATATGTTTTTGCCCAAGTATGTTTCAGCTTAGTCCCACATGGCCAACCCCACAAAAATCTGCATCACTTCACCAACAGGTACCTTTGATGATGGATTAATGTTTTCCTATATTTTTAAGTCACATTTTATGTGTGATTTATAAAGCTGCACTGTGTTACCTTCCAGAGATTGCTGGGCAAAGCTACCCAAGATCCCCTGGAATCAGGTAGATATCCTGCAGCAAGTGAATTCAAACACTGACACTGGTTGCAAGCAGCTGATGCCACAATCTCAGATCTACCCCTTCCTGAGACCCCAAATTCAATCTCAGCAGCTGAATTAGTTCCCATATTATTGTCCTAAAACATGTGGAAAATATAACTGCAGTGTTTCACAGCCCATTGCTTCACCAGGCCTGCAGACAGACAAAGAGATGGGTGACCAGATGGACTCTGGAGTTTTAACATTCTGTATCAGAAACATGAACAGGCAGCTGAAACTCAGCAGTGCCACCAACTAAGATAATAAATGAGAGACTGAACTGCAGGCAGCCAGAATATGATGAGGCACCACTCACAGAGACAAAAACCTGCTGCTGTGAAAGAAATGTCCAATGTTCTTTCCTCCTATACTCAGATTCATCATCACCTACTTGACTGTAAATGGAGTTCATCTGGATATTGCTTACTCCAGCTGGGAACAGCTCTTTAAATTAAAGGCACAGGTACATGGGGAGCTCAGCACAACAGATACAAGAAATGCAGTTTTAAAAAGTCATCAGATATTGGCAGAAGTAGCACTAAGAATTCAGGGACCAAATTTCAGCCTCCAACGTGTCTCACCAAGTGTGTTGGAGTTACACATAACAGTGTATTTTACAGACAAGAAAGGAATGTTTAGTGCACCAGTAGTCGCTGACAGATGGCTTTTTTTTTTTTCTGCCTATATTTGCCTCTGTTCATGTATTTCCAAAGTCTCTGTAAGCTCAAGCATACCTACTACAAGTCAAAATATTAATTGTGAGCACAAATCACACAGTAAAAAACATTTGCAAGGAGCTGCAGTTTCTTTATATCCCACTAGTTCCCATTCCTAATAGCTGATACAACAATCAAGCTGCATAGGTAGCTTTTTTTTTATAGCACACCAACATAAATCAGTACAAGAGTTAAAAAATAATCTATGCTGAGCAAAGTTAGGATTTCTATGACAAATCCTAACACAGTGATAAATCCTTTCCAAACTGCATCTGTGCAGTTCACCAACACAGTTTGCACGAGCAGAGAGTCAAAGGCAAAGCTTCTTTCACCTGCTTTGTATTGCTCCTGTATTTCCCACTTACAGGCTTAACCAGAACAATTCAGTCCCACAACCACAATAAACAATTCATTCCTTATTTTTCAGATGAGGACTAACAAAAAGGTGATTAATCCTACAAGGAGGCTTGGGTGAATTTCATTCTCAAAACCTGCCTCCTAACCAGAAGATGACACTCTTCTACTATGGGTTTGAAAAGGAGAAAATATTTTACTTCTTAGCCACAACACAAATTAGTGAGACCATCAATTTTTCGAGCTTCAAAGCAAAAGGGGTGGGAAAATTCTACTAAAATCCCAAAAGATGCAACTCAAGACCATTAAAAAAATTATTCCATCCCTGGAGGTGTTCAAGGTCAGGTTGGACAGGGCCTGGAGCAACCTGGTCTAGTGGAAGGTTCCCTGCCCGTGGCAGGGGAGTGGAAGGAGATGATTTTTAAAGTCCCTTCCAACTCAAACCGTCCTGGGATTCTGTGATTACAGCAGTGAAAGTATCTGTGTAGACAAGATTTTTAGATTATTTCCTGATGGCTACGGAATTTTCACAATTTAATGTTAAGCATTAAAGTGTGATCAAAGTAAACAACTGAAAATGATGGTTACTGGAGATTGACTTGATATTCTTACACATATTTTTTCCCAGAAAATAAAAAAAAAAAATATCTAAGAGAAACACCCCTCTCAAAAAAAAAACAACCCTGAACCCCACAATTTCAGAGGACTAAACATCATTTCATACCTTATTACAAGTTATTTTCCCCTTGACTATACAGCTTGTTATTTAATTTGACCCTTTAGACTTTTCTAATAAGCATGTCTGGTAAAATATGTATGTCAGCAGCAGAATCCTCTGTCATAATTATGCAAAAAGACTGAATAAACACCTATGACACTCTACTTCCAGCAAATTTCCACTGCAGATGCTATTAAAGACACCATCACTTAGCAGAAGCAGACAGAATTCCTAATAAATGCCTTCCCATTTTGCTATATTTTCCCCCACCTCTCCATTCACCTCCCCTCTTTTCCTTCTTTTGGCTTCCAAGTCCACTGAAGGACTATGATCTACATGGATGTGTGACCAAAAGTTTTCTTACATTTTGGAAAAACATGGGAAGAGGCTTTATTTTCACAGACATTATTTCATTTCTCTTAATCTTGCAAAGACCCGAGTGTGTTTCCAAGTGACAAAATCTACCAGTGTGTTTTTTGAAGCTCACATTCATTCCTCTTGTTGGAAAGGGCTCAGCTATAGATGGATTTTTTAAAAATCCAGCTTTTCTCACAGGAATATGGAAAACCCTCATCCACACAGAAAATCTAATTTAAGAAAAAGAAGTTCAGTTTTAACTGAAAATCAACTTAGAAATTATTTTATATAATAAGTTATATAATATATAAGTTTATATTATATAAGGTACTACATATTACAGATTTTTGTATTATATACATTTATGTTTATTTATGTTTATCACATATAGTTTTTATGTTTATTATATAAATTATGATAGAAAAATTAGGCATTAAGTTCATATTATATAAAACCCCAGCAAACATAAAATAACTATTGATATGCTCTTGTCATTGTGCTATCACACCTATTTAGGAGAGGCAGGGCCCACCTACATCACTAAAACCAAACCATGAAGTACAATTGGGGAGCAGCAGGCAAATTTCAAATATGGTTTAAAAATATATCGTTTTTAAAAGTACCCAAGTACTGGATTATTTTATTTAAATTAGATCAGTTCCAACATACAGCACTGTATAGTTATAGTGGATTTTATCTGGAGTTTAGCAATAACCCAGAGCCGTGCAGCCCTTTGAAGGGCTGACAAGCAACACCTCAAAGCTCACTTGAAGCTTCAACATTCTTGCCCTGCACCAGTGAACACTCTGCACCCTCAAACATTTCAGAGGCACTTAAAGGGGAGCCAGCTGGGAGAGTTTATTAATAAATTATATGTCCTATGGCCTAATTCAATAGGCTTTAAAGCAAAGGTCCCAGTCTCAGACCTTTCCATGAAATCATCTGCAAGCACAAAATTAAGTATGGGCATAAATTTTCTTGACAGGGCCTAAGGCAATTGATAAAGGGGTGACAGCATTGTTAGTATCTCAAATCTACCCAAAATAAACGTGTTTAGACTGACAGATAAATCAATAATAAAAAATGTGTTTTAATAATCCATAGAAGTATAAAATAGAAGTTCAGAACTGCAAAACCAGCAAAGAACGAGTAACGTTACTACTAAATTATTCCTATTATTGCAAAGTCAAAATACTTCCCTGCTAAAATGTGAGCTACCTTAGCTATGAATTTATCAAACTTTCTCGATCCCTGGCTGTTGGTTTTCTTGCCATGGAAAACAAGGGATGGGCTGGGGCAGTTTTTGTGTTGCAACTCATGCAAACAAAATGTGTCAGAACAATCAAATGCTTGGTCTCAATCTATCTGAACCTAAGAGCTCTTCCTATGCAAAATGCATTTCTGTGCAGTGCAGAAAGGTTTTAATTTTAGAAACCTTCCATTTTTGGAAATAAAAATCTGAATCACTTTAGGAACAGACATATAGTAAACAGAAATTAAAAGCAGCTAAAGCGTAAGAAACAAGGGTAAGGAAACTGCAGGCACTGGAAGGAGATCACTTACCTATATCCAGACATATGACCTCTTCCATCCATGTCATATCCCCCTCTACCTCCTCCCTGTGACCCGCCATATCCTCTATTATCTTCTCCATACCTACTCTTTTCACGTCGATCATCTGGAACAATGAGTAAAACAAAGCACGAGTAAATTGAGTGCAAACTGCGGTGCATGAAAACTCACACCCTTCAGTTCCCACCCCTCTCCATTAAATCTGAAAAAAGTATCAACTCCTAAATCTCTCTTACATCATCTGTGCCACAAAGTAACTGGAAAAAAAAAAAAAAACAAAACGAACTTTGCTCCCTTATCTCCCTTGATTTCCAGGGTCACAAGGTGTATTAGAATGTAAGCATTCTGTAATTACACTTCATTTTCCAAACATTAAACACATACTGTCTAAAATATACTTTTCATCTGACTTCCATACAGCCTTCCCAGTTTGCAAAAGACATCAGTGAAGACAGAACAAGGATAAATAGCGTGGGTTGTGCTGCTGGTGTGAAGTTACTGCAAAAAAAAAAGGCTTCATCTTAAAAGTTCTTCTATCTCAGAATTCACCTACACAGCATAAAGCTGGAATGTGAAGTGCAAAAGCTCTTCATGACTGATCAAGACATGTCACCCTCATGCAGGAAGAAGGTTCAAAATAGCTTGGGAAGAAAATTCCATCTAGAATTTGCAGAACACAGGGATTCTGCAAGGCTGCCTCTAACATAAGCAAATGCAACCATTTGGGGGCCCCAAAAGTGTTTCACCCCTGCATAATGCTTCGAAAGTCTTAACAAATAAAACATCCCCCGAGAGTATAAATAGAAGAGCTTTAACTATTCATCAAATAACTGCCTGTGGAAGGAAATCCAACTATTTCACAGTGTCTCTGCTCAGTTTTATTAGCCAATACTGAATTCAACCTGTGAATTTTACCTTGGCTGTTGTGGCTATAGCTTCCCTTCTGAGACTGGTAGGATTGCTGAGAGTGGCCATATGAGCTTTGGTGCTGGTTATAGCCTGACTTTTGGTCATATGAGCTCTGGTGGCCATAGCCCGACTGCTGGTCATACGAGCCCTGGTGGCCGTAGCCCGACTGCTGGTCATATGAGCTTGACTGCTGGTCGTAAGAGTCTTGGTTCTGTCCATAGCTTGACTGCTGGTCATAAGAGCTTTGGTGCTGACCATAGTTTGACTTTTGTTCATAAGAGCCTCTTCCACTTAAAACAAACAGAATTTGAATTAATAGCTAAATGTTCACAGAACAAGAGAGCAACGCAACGGTTGAAAATTCATGACATTGCTACAGTTTCCCGGTCACAGTCACCTCATCACTGGCATATGGATGTGAAAATGCTCTGTTTCATCTCTGTTGGGATGTATCTGGCTTCCTCAGTTTCCACTGTAAAGGTAACTTAAGAGCATCCCTCCTTTCACATATCCCAGTACAACACTTGCTTTCTCCCCTCTCCCAGTACCATAAATGGCTGATGGAGAGCCCGTGACCTGCTAAACACCAAATCCTTCTCTGTGGAACTGCAGGGCAGAGCCTCAGTGCTCAGCTCATGTTGTACTGTACAGCTGAGACTTGCTGCCTAAAAACCCCCAAATCCCCAATTTTGCTTTCAGTGAATTGCAACCTCTCTTCTTCTGGGCATTTTACCATTTGTCAAGAGCTTTTCTAACTCCTGTGATGGTCTCTAACACACTTGCAAGTTCTTCTCAGTTTAGTGCCATCTACACCCCACCAATCTTCATCAGGAACACGGACCAGTAGCACATCCAGGATATTTCCAACACAGTACAGCTCTACATTCCACAAGGGAGTCGTAAATCTTCTCTGACTAATAACTTCAGAGGAACCACAAGGGAATCTCACCTACACCACGCTTCCCTAGGCTACTTCAGCTTCCAGTGCAGAAACAGAAATATTCTGAAAATCCAGATTTATGGGAGAACAGTTCCATCTAGGTTACCCTTTCCCAGGAAGACATAATATGGATTTATGAGAAATAAATTGCATCCAGGGAACACTGGCTGTTACTCATTCCTTTGTTTTCCCTCAGGTACTTAGTTGTGCCTTAACTGTCTGATTTTTTCAGTAACTGAAAATAAATCTCTGAGCTCTGCCATCCTTTCTTCTCTTCCTCCTCCCTGCTTCCATCCTTTTTCAAAAGATGAGGCACTAGATATGTCCCGCTCCAGTCTTTGGGTAATATTACTTGCTAGTCAAAAATATCTCAGAAAAAAAAGCAAAAACAATTTCAGAGCCTATAGAAAGTTTCCACCAGCTTTTCAAAGCATTTTAAGATCCAGTCCATTGGGTCCAACCAATCTCAAAATATCCCACCTGTGTAAATACCATCTAATCTGCTCTCTCCCAGCCCTAACCTAGATCTCATCTTTAACCTTGCTAATCCCAGTGGTAAACAGCTTGTGAAGATTTTTATTAATGTCTTCACTTCAAAAAGGTCAGCTCTGCTTCAGCCTTTGCACCATCCCCAATGAAGGAAGCATCACTGACAGCATCCACCATTTGCTGCTTTCCCCCTTCACATGTGACAGCTACAATTTTGTGTCCACCCTCTTGTAAGCTGCTACCATTTAATTTCTCAGTTTCTCCTTATTTGTTACAACCACACATCAAAAAGTTTCCCTCCATTGTCTTTTCTTCATTTTCTCGATCACGAACAGCTTGTTGGAGAATCTACATGCTGCATTTTTTTTCCAGTGCACATCTACAGAGTTAAAAACCACATTATTACCTCTGCAGAGCTCTAATAAATGCTCAGAAAATAAAGCAAAGCAAAACTTAACCATATTCCTGCCTTTGTTAGGGGAAAAAAGACATCCTGAGTGACAGCACCTACTGCTGGCAGATTAAGACTTTGCTTTTTTTGTATTAAGATGTTTTGTAATAATAACTACAAAACCAGAAACCAAGTACAGGTTTGCTCAAGTCCAGATTGTTTTATCACCTTGTAAAAAAACTACAAAAATACTTGAACCTTGGACACAAGAATGAGGTTGAGAAGATGACAGCGTATTTTAATGAGGTCACATGATCCTCATAAAGCTCCAAGACGAGCAGTAACCTCAGGGTGTACACACAAAGCTTGTAAATTAGACAATGAAGGTATTCTAGCACTAAGTGGCCTTCTCAGTCATTATGGGAAGTTAGGTTGTGTTTTCCAACATACTCTCAAAGTTGTACCCTTAATCCTCCTGAAACTGAATCAAATACAACCAGCACTTAACAAGTCAAACACATCTGCAACAGCACAGTTCTGGATCAGAGTGCAGAGTTTGCAGGAGCACACTGAAGTTATTGATGAGGATGTAAAACTACAATGTTTTCAGAATTCTACTCAGCTGGCAAAACGAAAGTTAATTCTTACATTACATTTTTGAATCCTTTATTCTTCCTCCATCAAGAAAAGGTATTCTGAGCCAGATAAGTAGCCTGCAATCTGAGAACAGCTACGAGTTTCCTTGCTAACAGCTTATTTGAAGTTAATAAAAGAGCACTGGAAGTTTAAGCAGAAGAATGTGATTGGAAAGGTATTTGTTATGTCTTTTTCCTAATCAAAATACTCCTCAAAGTCTACTCTTCATTGCAACCACTATCCAAAGACTTTCCAAAGTGTATGTCCTCATACAGCTGGACTTCAAAACAACTGCATCCATCCTTATATAAAGAAATATTCTTCCTGTACCTCCTCATCTTTCAGGCATTAAAAATGTCTTAAGAATGTGGATTTTCAAATGTTTGCCTTTTTTAGACATGACATCAGGAAATTTGCTATAGCTCTAGTTAAGAATGTACAACTGCTAGATGTTATTTTAAATACACACTGGTAAACTCTGCTTCCTTACCCTCTAGATGACCCTTTCTGCTGGCCCTGGCTGCCATAAGACTGCTGGTTGTATGAGCTCTGATTCTGATTTTCGTAACTGGATTCATCATCGTATCCCTGGGAATCTTGTCCATAACCTGGAAATCGAGGAAGAAAATTTTTAGTCAATATTCACCTTTTAATTCCTGCCAATGAATGTAACAAGCTAGCCAAACCTGATTGATTTTGTCCATAGTTCCCATGATAGCTTCCATAGTTCTGTCCATAGGAGGAATTGTCTCCACTCTGCCCATAACCAGAATATCCCTGTAATTTCAAGAATGTACTCAAATAAGTGGAACTTCCACAGCAGGTAATTACAGTTTTCCTTGGCCAGACACAACTGCAAACATCAAGCACAGCTGGGAATGGAATTCTTCCTGGCCCAGGAACAATTATTTTCACCCAAGGAACATCTGCTTTGAAAGACATGATGTTTTTTTCAACATACCTGTCCTTGTCCATAATTCTGACTGCTCTGATTGCCATAGGACGAGTAGCTGTAAGAGAAAAATGCATTTAGGAAATGCTTACAGTGCCCTTCAGACAGATTGGAAAGTAAAGGTATTTTTGGTGTCATTTTAAGTTTCTCTTCATTCCAAAATAGGTGTTTAATCCGAGTACTGCAGTTGCAGGCACTTTAGAACCACATCAGTGAACTAATTGTTTCCACAATTAGTCCTTGACTGTCAGAAGCCAGAAGAGCTTATTTTAATTTCTGCTGCATTTCAAGCATAAATTTAAACTACATGAAAGCTGGGTTTACTGTAGTTTGACAGATTTTTCAGAATCCCAGAAAACTTTATATAAAACAAAGGGCTTTTACGTTTTTTCAGTACATTCTTACAGAGTCAATTTTATTTTAATTACGGTCTGTTTGGTATTTGTTCAACTATCCAAGAATAACAAACCACCATCAAAACCCACTCTAGTTTTATATTATACTTACTCATTATTCTGCCACTTCAAGCCTTCAGGAACTGACAGAAGAACCATGTGCTGAAACTCATCGTGCTCAGACACAAATCCAAACTCAGGCAGTGCTACATGCACAGAACCTTGTGATTTTCATTAGCACACTCAGCATTAGCTGTGATTTTCACACTTCCATAAAAACACTTGTTTCCCTGATTAAAATACGCCCCCAAATTGCAGCTTTGGGCCTTATAATAAACATAATAACCTTTGACTAAAATCTTAGTGAACAGCTTAAGGCAGTCACATGAAAAATATTTCCCTATATTCATATTTCAGAAGATCTATTACGAGATGGCATTCCAATTTACATCTGATTATTGTCCTCTCTTCAGGAATACAGACTGCTTTTTCTTGTTTTATAAGACATCTTGATAAAGGTTCAGCTGCAAGCTTTCTGCACCCATAACTCCAAAAGCATATCAACGCTCTATCATGCCTGAAGATTCAATCATCATATTGGGAATATTAAATGGTCTTTTATTTTGCTGGTGTATTTGCTAGCAGTAAAAAAACCCAACCCCACACATACCTCTGTTGGCCCCCAGACTGACTGTAACTTCCAGAATCTAGAAAAAGAAACAAGTCATATTGAGAATTTCCATTTAACGTTTTAGTCCTTTATTTAGTACAGGAGGAAAAAAGTCTGGGGAGAGGTACAAAGGCTCAATGCAACTACTTTCCCTGCAGAGTTAGACAGCTTCCTCTTTATTAAGAGAAAATGTTAAGACTGGGATGATAGGAGCACAGGGTGTGGGGGACAAGACACAGCTACAGCCACTTAGAACTGTCCTTTTTGAAAGACCTGAATTCCATTTTTAAGGCGTCTCTTCAAATATCTGGGACTGCACAACCCCTCTAATGGCTACGGAATATGGTGCCATCATCAACGGGCAGAATGCAGCAGCTTAATTAATCAAGCAAAGCTAAGTAGGTTAGTCTGCTGAACACCTTTTTAAGATGCCCTAAGAAAGCTCTGCCCAGCAAAAGGGCACAGGCACGGGCAGGATGGGGAGAAATCAGGGATGGGGGAGCCGTGACAATTCCCTTTGCTCACACTGCAAAAGGAAAAACGCTGCTGAGAGCCCAGCAGCACGTGACAGAGGCAGCCACACAGAACACACACACATGGCTCCATCAGAATTCCCACTGTCAGGAGCAGGCTCCAGCTCTCCAGAGGTACCTCACGGCCCCTGCTGTGGGACCTCTGCACTGCACGGGCTCTGTCGGTCTCGCTTTCTGTGCAGGAGCCCCAATTTGCTTGAAATTCCCATCTTCTTGTCAAAACACAAACACCTTCTCCCTGTCTCTACCAGCCTTCCCAGTACTGTCACTCTGGATAACAGTCCCGCAATTCTTCTGTTCCTTTCAAATCACTTAATGAATTTACATAAACACTGTGGGGCTGTGGTCTAATAAAAACTATCAGGAACTTCTCTGTTTTCATCCCTAATTTCAGTCTTTCCTCCACGTTCTCTCTCCAAGCTCTACACCCAGAACTGCCTAAAAAGCTGACACTGAGAATTAATTACAATGCAGGGTAAATGTCATAAATGACTATAATCATTTTCCAATCAAAGCACTCATCAAATTGCTGAATCTGCTCATTATCCCTCCCTCAGCAGGTAATAAATCCAAGCCTGCCAGTGCTTACACGTACACTTAAACAGGTCTGATGAGGGCATCACTGGAGGTGAGGATGTGAGGTGAGGGTACAAACTGAGCTATTCAGACACGAAGCAGCATTTTTAGTGGTAAAGTATCTCCTCAGAGCAACACAAAGTATCAAATTTCGTATTTTGTAACAGAAACATTTACCAAAAGCTGAGATGAAATAATGTTTCATTTCGCATGTCCTATAAAGCAGTTTTACTCAAATGTGAAACATTCTCCTCCTTTTGCACTGCCACACAAATATTTCATTGCTTTTTCATACTGAAAGGTAATTAAAACCCCAATGTAGATGTGCAATTCAAATTTATTGTTTTAATGACAGTCAGGTAAAATTTTTACAGTTTCAATTTAAACGAGCACAAAGATTACTGTTAAATAGGTAACCACATTTTGAAGCAGGCTTATGGTTTAATTCTAAAATTTATATGCCATTAATGCTGCTAATTAAAACAAAGAATATTAATGGTTGTATCAGAAAGAATTATTGAGTGAGGATGTAACTAGCTATAAACTGAGGGACTACATTTAATCTCCTGAGCTTCTCCCTAACAAACTTCTGCCAAACCAAAACACTTTGGGAAAAGTCTGAAAGCAACCAGATAAGGAGCCTGCAAAATATGAAAACACAGAATCAGAGGAATTTCCTTTATTTATACATTTTTCTACATCCTCTGTTGGACCTCTCACAGATTTCTGATCAATTTATTTTCGTGGGCTCAAGGGGGACAAGAGTCTGTAAATATTTTTTGAAATAAGCTTATTCTGGAAATTCCTGGATACGCGTTTTTACTGAATGTTTAAAAAGCTTGTGGACAAATTTCCTGTGGATGTAGCGGGGCATAGGAGACTAATCACCTTGCAAGGCTCAGGGGGTGTATTCCTCTTAGAAGAACATGCTGTGTACATTTGAAAACTAAGGTTCTTATATGATGTAATTTATATGAAGAAGCAGAATTGCTTTTCAATATTCTCACCAGAAAAAGAACCTCATGTTTGAACATCAGAGCTAAAAATAGAGGAGACAGGTGACTTGACTGGTCAGTAGCTGAGGTACGGAGAGAAAGTGGGTTTAGTTTACTGCCAAGCTTTACTCATTTAGTAGAAAAATCATTATTTGGACTCGTTTTAGTAGCTTTGGACACATTTACTTTCCACGGTAAACAACTGCTCCTTGCCGTAAAGGATTCCTTTAACACACTTTGCTCTGTTTGTGTTGTCTATCACTCACACATGCAACCTGAGACGACACAAAAACGGCTCGACCCTAACAAAACATGGCTCGCTCTACAAAGCATACACGGCCTTGGAATTCCTCCTCCCACTCTGGGATACACTGCTACCCAAGGCTTGCCAGGGGCAGCGCTGCTGGGGAGACCCAAACATCCAACCTCAAAGGGGATGAGGAAAGAGCACCAGAACATGCTCGCAGAGGCCCCAGGAGAAGCTGGGCTGTGTCAGGTCACCTGGGAGAGCAGATCCTGCCTCTGTGCTCAACTAAATCCTCTGCTGGAAAACAATCACAGCCAGAGCGTTTTTAAGCCCAGAGAAGGGGGATGTGAAGCCCCGACTTGGCTCTGCTGGCACCCCCCGGGTGTGAAGAGCAGACACAGGGACACAAAGGCTGGTCCCTGTGGTGGGAAGGGGAGAGCATGTCCCATGAAAGGGGGGCATGACCCAGTGGGGGTGGTGCCTCTATTCCATGGGGGTGCTGATCCAAAGGGGAGCACATAAACCAGGCTGTGGAGAGTGGCAGGACCCAAAATGGGGTTCACATCTCACACGGGATGAGGGGGGAACGCAACCCAAATCGGGGGCCCACACAATGGAACAGCCATGACCCAAAAAGGGGGCATTTATATATGGCAGGGTACACGACCCAAAGGGGGACAGAGTGGGGTGGGAACTGCAAGCTGGGGTTCACACGGGGGAAGGACCATGACCCACGAGGGGGAGGCCTTACATCGCACACCAGGGGGGTACACGAGCCAAAACGGCCTGCAGTGGGGGGCATGAACCAAAATGGGGTCTGCATCTCACACCGTGCGGAGCACGGCGGGAACACAACCCCAGGCAGGGGGGTCCACACCAGGGAATGATGACGAGCCCAAAGGGGGGCATTTAACATTTCACACCCAAACAGGGGAGCCTACACTGGGGGGCACGAACCAAAACGGGGTCGGCACCTCACACCTGAGGGGCTACAAAGCCCCAAGTGGGGGGCTTAAACTGAGGGGCACGAACCACAACGGGGTCCACACCTCACACCGGGGGGGTTGTGGCACAGGCCAAAACGGGGGGCTCACACTAGTAGAGGAGGGGGCCTAGACCGAAAAGGGGGGCTGCATCCCACGCAGCCCCCGAGCTGCGGACCCCAAGGGGACCCTGCCCCCTCGCCCCCCCCCCCAGTTGCGACACGGGGGACGCGCGCCTGGCCACGCCCCCCACGGTGAAGGGGGCGTGGCCTGCGCGGCTCACGCAGCGGGGGCTCCCCGGGGAGGGGGCGTGGCCTCTGCCGAAGGGGGCGTGCCCACGGGGCCACCGGCGGGGGGGCGTGGCTCCCCTCCCCCTCACCGAGCCTGGGGGGAAGGGGGGCGTGAGGCGAAAGCGACCGCGTCCGTCCCCCCCCATCACCCCCTCACATATAACATGGCCGCGGGCCTTTCCCACCTGCGCCACATGGCCGCTGGCTTTCCCGCCCTCCCACCGCGCCCGCAAGCGGACCCGCCGCGCCGTCGGTGCGAGGCTGAGGGCCCGGCGGGGGGGGGGCTGTCGGCACCTACCCGAAGCCATGGCGGCGGCGCTGAGGGGGCGGCGGGAGCGGAGGGAGCGCAAGGACCGACCCGCCCGCCGCGCCGGCCGCGCGCACACTGAGGCACCCGCAGCTCGCGCGGACTGCGGGGCCCGCCGGCCAATCGGCGCGCGCGGCGCCTACCATTCGCCGCGCGGCCGAGGGGGATGGGGAGGGACGGGGACGAGAAGGGCCGTGCCAAAGTACGGCGGGCGGGGGGGGGGGGTGGTTATGTGTGTGTGTGTTTGAGGGCTGTGCGCGCCCACCGGGAATCGCGGAAAAGGATTGAATTTGTTTAATTAATACATGGTCAGGGTGCTCACGGGGACGTAATGGGGCTGTACGCCCCGGCTTTTCGCCCCTCCCTGGCCTTCCCCCCCACCCCGCGGTTCCCTCGCAGCGCCCCGGTTGTGCTTCATCGTTTGTGGCAGATGCTGAATGGAGTTTAAAGAAAACATCCGAAATCTGGGGTCTAAAGGAAGGGAATAAATAGTTTGGCAGGGTTTCTGGCTATCTTAGAAAAAGGCAAATATCAGCTTGGAGAATGGTCTAAAGAAAGGGGTCATGAGCTTGGGAGCCTCTTCTATGGAACGTGAATGTTTGCTTCAGAGAGGAGGAGTGATGAACTGAGAAGACAGCAAAAGCGACGCTGATTGTTTAATCTTATTATTTTTACAAGTCGTATTTCTTGTTTCAGATCAAGCTGCCTTCTTGTGGGAGTTGGGAAGTTAGCAGTTGCACCTTTCTGTCTAGGGACAGCGTGCACATGCATCAGCTAGGGAACAGCGAGGTTTTACCCTGTTTTTTTTCCAAAGGCAGTGAGGAGCCCTCTCTGATTTCAGCTGAATGTTTTGAGCAGATTTGCAGAGAAGTTGAGCTGTTTCTTCCCCCCTGGGCGTAGCAGCAGGAGGTAAATCCCACTGCCACAGCCGAAAATAAGTTTCTGCAAAACAGGCAGTGACTGGAATGATTAATTAAAGAAAAAAAAAAAAAAAGGAGAGGGGGAGTTGAGCTCTCTGCCTGTCTTTTGGTTTCTACTTGAGAAACTTCATCTCCTCCAGCCACAACGTTTTGTCCTGTGCCATAAGCCTTCCTGTGACAACCTGGGACCTCACAAAGGCTGCCTGTGCAATGTTGGGATTAGAGCAGATCCCAAACAATGCTCCATAGCCAGGGGAGGTGGAGGGATCTTTTGCTCTAGGAGAACTTCTCAGTGTTTGTGCATTCCTCACAGACTGAAGGATTGTCATAAATGGAAACTGGAATTAGTTGAGAGTTACAAGCTCATGTGTCTGTCTGTCTGCTGATAGATCTGTGCTGTGCTCTCCTGTGGCTCCCAGTCAGAAACTTTGAAGCTGGGATATGGAAAAGACATCAGCCCTTCAACCCTCTGCTCTTCCCCCTCGGCTGGAAAACAGCAGAGTTCACAGAATCACAGAATCACTGGGGTTGGAAGGGACCTCTGGAGATCATCCAGTCCAAGCCCCCTGCCAAGGCAGGGTCACCCAGAGCAGGTGACACAGGAACATGTCCAGGTGGGATGCATGGTGTCAACAGATTTTCTCCTTTTGTGCAAATATAGTCTTTCTACCACAATATCCACAGCTCCATCCCCAAATCTCTTCCAACTACAAACTCAAGAACAGATACAATTGTTGTGGTCAGTGCTAACCATGTGTGTAAAGCAAGCCATGACCACAGTGAAGGATTTCCCTTGAAGGGATCAGATTAAGTTCTCCCTACTCCATCATCTCCCTGTGACACCTGCAAGAACTTCAATATCTTCATTTATAAGCTGCCAATTCCTCTCCTAAATCTGACTAAAACTGGCCAAATAGTTAAGCCAATATTGCT
Organism: Pipra filicauda; assembly: GCF_003945595.2. Taxonomy (NCBI): domain Eukaryota; kingdom Metazoa; phylum Chordata; class Aves; order Passeriformes; family Pipridae; genus Pipra; species Pipra filicauda. The sequence continues at coordinate 3,644,406 of NW_024104887.1, read as the reverse complement.
GGGGAATTGAAGACAGACACAGAATATTAGCCTCATGCAGGTTCAGCCTGGTTTGAACACACAGATGTGGAGGAGGGCTGTCCCTCCATTTGCTCCAGCACAGGTGGGAAGGTGCACCTGTGGTGTGGACACTCCTCTCCATCTCCATCTGTCATATATGAAAGGAAATGCTTGTTCTGTGTCCAGTTCCACAGTTCAGGAAGGACACTGAGGGATTGGAGCAAGTCCAGGGAAGGGCAACGAAGCTGGTTGAAGGGTGTGGAACACAAGTCTGATGAGGAGTGGCTGAGGGAGCTGGGGGGGCTCAGTCTGGAGAAAAGGAGAGTCAGGGGGACCTTCTCTCTCTCTCAAACTCCCTGACAGGAGGCTGGAGACAGGTGGTGGTCGGGCTCTGCTCCCAGGCAACCAGTGACAGGATAAGAGGACATAGGCTTAAACTGTGCCAGGGTATGTTCAGGTTGGACATCAGGAGGAATTTCTACACAGAAGGGGTTATTAGACATTGGAACGGGCTGTCCAGGGAGGTGGTGGAGTCACCATCCCTGGAGGTGTTTAAGGAAAGAGTGAATGTGGCACTCAGTGCTCTGGTCTGGTTGACAAGGTGGTGTTCGGTCACAGGTTGGACTAGATGATCTCACAGGTCTTTTCTAACCTCACTGACCCTGTGATTCTGTGATTCCCAGCAGCCTGACCCCACGGTGTGGGGGGACGGGGGCTTCATTGGCCTGGCTGGGCCTCCTGCACCTGAGAGCAGCTGCTCATGGGGAGGCCCGGACCCAGCTCAGGTAGGCTCCCAGCGAGACCTCACACCTCCCCACGGGGACATTTTCCCCTTCTGGACAAGTTAAAACCCCCACTAATTAAATAAAAATTCAAAAGAAGGCGGGGGGGGGGAAGAACCCCACCCCCGCGCGTCTCCATGGTAACGAGCAGCGCCTCGCGTTGCCATGGTAACGCCCAGGCCTTCCGGCGGCGGCCGGAAGCGGCAGGCGCGCGGGGTGGCAATGGCGGCGCCCAGGGCGCTGCCGGCCGCCGCCGCTCTCACGGTGCTGATTTCGGTCGGGGCCTCCGCGCCCGGGATGCTGCGGGGTGTCCCCGCCGCCCGCTCCGCCGCCGTGCTGCGCCCCACCGCCCTGCGCGACGGGGAAGGTGAGCGGGGGCCGCCCGCGGGGCAGCCGCTGCCTTCTTGGTCCCCCCTGTCTTCCCCCCTCCGTGGGTCCCCCATATCAGACCTTCCCCAAATCCACGACGGAGCCTTTGTGTCCTCGCATTCCCGGTCTCCCTCAAATCCTCACTGGAGCTTTTGTGAATTCCCTCTCGGGGCCATCCCCGCGTCCTGCTCAGGACCCCTTGGTCCCTCCCCTCAGCCCCCACTTCTGGGCACTTCCTCAAGCCCTTCCCTGAGCCCGCTGCTCCCCCTGTGTCCCACCTCTCCTTGCTCCTTTCTCCTCCCGCTGTCCATGCTCTTCCCTGACCTAGGCACCCATCTCAGCTCCCTTACATCAGGCTGCTCCCCTTTACCCCTATTTCTGACACTAAGCACAGTATGAGTATGTTTCCAGAATCTTGAGGGATTTGCTTTCCTCTGTGCCTCTGGTATTTCCAGGATGATTTTTATCACACTTTTAATTCCCATGTGCCAGCTCACCCCTGTGCAGTGATTTTCTTTAGCAGTGTTTGGTTTCTCTGAGCTGATGGGTGAAATCCACCATCTCCTCACATTTCTTCATGGGTTATTTTGTTTTTCACTGCTGTTTTTCTGTCTATGGGGCTGAGGTCGGTGGGAGGGAGGTGGAGAACTCTTAGCCTCCATCCTTGCTGAATGCCCAGGAGAACAGCTATCCAAAAGGCCTGGGAGCACTTCTGAGGTGTGAGGTTTGGTGAGAAAAGTCAGCCTTCCAGCAGTTTAAGGAGTGGGGTTTTTTGCCAAAATCATTGTTATAATAACATCTATTTTTATGTCTTTTGCCTTCTCTTTTAATGAGACTGAAATATACTGCAGATGCTGCTGCTTTTTTCCAGGCAGCTTCCCAGGAAGCAGCAAAGAGTCAGCCCATATGTTTATGACACCCAAGATAGCACTTGTTTTACTCTATCTTGTTATTTATGCCTGGTTTTAAAGGCCTCAAATTCCTTCTTTTCTACACCAGCATAGAAAGGAAAGCCATTAATTAATCCCGTGGGCTCTCTCTCTCCCTCCCTCTGCTCAAGGCTGTGATTGTGGTTTAAAGCAATTAAAAGCTGTGTCTGTCTGTGCTCAGTTCACAGGTTGGTCACCTACATCTTTGTCTATGAAGACCTGGTCTCCCTGACCTGTGGTGCCGTTGCCATCTGGTACTTTGCCGGCAGCTTTGAGAGGAATGTGGGCACAGTGAAGCACTGCTTCCTCACCATCACCTTCTCCATGCTCTCTGCCCTCCTCTACCTCCTCCTGGAGCCCCTTGTCTCCCGGGTGTGGGAGGTGGGAGATGCCAAAGGATTCCTGCCAGTGGCTTTCGCCATGCTGGGTGTGTCCACCACCCGCTCGCGGATGAAGAGGACTCTGGTTTTTGGGTGCAGGGTTCCAGTGGTGCTGGTGCCCTGGTTTGTGCTCTGCGTGGCGTGGTTTATCCCCCACTCTTCTCTCTTGGGTAACCTGTGTGGGCTCCTGGTTGGGGAAGCCTGTATCCTTTCCAAGTGGGAAGCTCCGAGCCAGAGCGGGATCGTTGGTTCGCGATGGGAACGGGGTGCTGTGGTTCTCGTTGTTGGTTTTACGGTGTTTCCTGGGCTCTTGCTCTGCATTAAACCCTCCCTGGCTTTGCTCGTCCCGTGTTGGTTTTTCACCTCATTCTTCCCCTTCCCCAGTGACTTTTGTGCACCCAGAGAATGTGGAGTGAGAAGGGCGATGGTCTGTGAACGTGGTGCTGGGCGGAACTGGGAGAATTCTCCAGGAAAAGTGGTTTGTGGGCAGAGGAGGATTGTGTGTGGCTGTGTTAGAAGTGACTGTGTTTTGTCTGCAGACCTCCTTAACACGCTCCTGGCTTCAGATGGTCTTGGCTACTGTTTCTGCCTGGATTTTCCAGAGTCAGTGGGCTCTAAGCTGGACCGGGTGTTCCCTTTCACTCTGCTGAAGAGGATCCCAGGGCTGAAATACATCCCAGGGTCCTTAGCAGAGAGAAGAGCCTCTGACAGCACCAAGTAAGTACAGGAGTTCCTGTGGGAGATCTTACAGGGGAATTTTGAAGTGTGAGTAGAGGCTCTAAATCACCTTTAAAAGCCGGATTGCATTTGTTGAGTTCATATTGTGGGTGTGGGAGGGGGCAGAGTCACCCTTTGATGTTACACTGGTGACATTACTGGGACTAATAAATTACCACTCATTAACTCAACCAGGTCTTTAGTGAAAGCTGAATGGAGGTGAAAGACCTCTCCTTTGCTGCAAGGGCAGTGTGTGTACACATGCAAAGGTATTGCAGCTCTGGCTGACATGAAAGTTAAGTTGTGTAACTCTGCCCTGGAATTAGGGTTTAAGGCATTTATTCCTGGCTGTGTGGCTCCCTAGGGTGTGATCCCTATCTTTATTTGCCCCACCTCGCCTCCCAGGAATGCTGTGAAGTGAGTTGTGTCCAAACCTATGTAGGAGCAGAACATTATAAATCAAAGGTATCACTTACAAAGCTCAGTGTAGACCTTTTGGTCTTTTTTAGCCTTTCAGCAGGTTTTCAGTGTCAAGGCAATGTTACTTTACTGAAAAAAAAAACCTTGGGGCCCTTGGCTGACGTTCAGGAGTGGTTTTAAGTTTATGTATTATCACAAGCCATGAGAACTCACTTGTATTCTAAAAAGCTTGAAAATGTAGGTCAAATATTTACCTGTTCTAAGGTGCCATTTCAGCTTCGCAGAGAAAGGGCAGTTTTCTGTTAAGGGTTAAATTCTATGTATTGTTTAAGCCTTCAGCTCATTGTAAAGCTTTATTTAAAGTGGAAGCATTCCCAGGTGTTTGCATTGCCCTCACCCGTTGGGAAGCCATAAAACCAACCCTTGTCTGCAGCAGGAGTGTCCCTCAGGTCCATCAGGGCACTCAAACATGAGAGTGCTTGCAGGGAGGGCAGGCAGATCCAGCAGCATTTGTGTTTTTAGTCTCTCCTTCCTGTGCAAATGCAGCTTTTGGGAGGTGGGACTGTCTCCATGCTAAGCCTGTGCCAGCATCAGTCCAATCCTGCTGTGCACAGCACCTCAGGGTCTAAACCTGCTTCCTTTGGTGAGGTGACACAGACTGTTGTGACACAAAGGTACTTACATGAATATTTGACTATCCAACAGGGCGTGGGAAGGTGTTTCTAGAATGCTTCCACTGCTGCAGCTAAATTTGCATGTCTGTGTCTTAGATACAACTTCTGTATGTGCTTCTGCAGCTTCATGTTGATTATTTTGATTTTTAATAACTTGGGATTCGTTTTCTTTTTAAATTTTCATAAGATTCAGGCACCAACTTGCCACCAGGCAGGACACATTTCTAGGAGGTCCAGGCTTTGGCATCATGTTTGTATCCACAAATAAAATTAAAAAAAACCCAACCCAAAATCAAATTAATAATTTAAAACCAAAAACCTAAGCCTGAAAACCCCAGGCTGAGCCAGTCTCTTGTTCTTGCTGGGAATCTGGCAGTCATGGATTCATGAATATTGACTTGATTCTCAGCACTCATCTGCGTGTTGTGCGTGGGCTGAGCAGCACTCCTGAAGTCCCAAAGGCTTCAGCTTCTAGGCAGATTGCCTCTCTCCTATTTTGGCTGGATGAGTCATCCCTTCTGCTGGCAAAGACTTTCTAGCCCTTGCCTCTGAATAATTAATTTAATTTCTAACTCTCCCCTCCTTCTCTTTTTTTGCTTTATACTCTGGGCTCTTACTCGCACCAAGGGCCTTTATGTTTTCTTCATAAACACTTGGCAGCTGTGACTTCTCCTGATTAATGCCTTGGCAGATGTGTCCCTCACAGGGCAGGGAGGATGTGCCCTGGAGTCTCAAAGCACGTTGAAGTTTGGCTTTTGTGCATTCCTTGCACAAAGAGTCTGGGGCCAAGAACCACGCTCGTTCAGTGGGTGTGGAAATGGCGTGGGTTGGGAGTGGGAACATCTGTCCTGGGAAGCCAGTAAACCTATTTTTTACTCAAGTGCTGCTTATAATAAGAGCTTCTGTTGTAGTGAATCCCTCTGATGGATTGCAGTGACCTCTCTGAGCGCTGGTCAGGAGGAAATCAACCCCCAGGGCACTTCCAGCGCTAATTAGGCAATGCCAGTTCTGAGCACTGTGTAACCTTCTGTTTTCTTCCTGCCCAGGATTAACCCTGCACCAGGCACTTACCCCACCCAAAGCTACTACTACCCTTCGCCTCCAGCTCTTCCTGCTTCCCAGATGCAGCATCCCAATGCTCAGAGCCAGGGGTTTCATCACAGCTGCACTCCAGGACATGGCCGTGTGCCGGGACACGAGGGATCTCAGCAGGGCCATGCTGCAGGACACAGCCTCAGTTCTTCCCACTGCCAAGCCAGAGGTGCCTGGGGAGAGTGTTGTGGGCAGGCCCACGTGGGAGCCTCCCCAGGACAGCGCTGCCAGCTGGGCACGTTCTGTCCCCCTCAGCGCGTGTGCCCGACTGACCCACAGCCCCCTGCACTGGGCCCCCTGGCTGGTGCTCAGCAAGCACCCACAGTGCCTCCTGTTGCAGCTGAATTTACCAGAGTCCAAGTGTACTGATCCTCCAGGGAGCATCAGGACTCACGCAGGGGCAGGACCACTCTGTGATGCTCCCACAGCAGTGCATTGCTGGCATCTTTGCTGTGTCTGGGGTGACTGTTGGAATGCATTGGTAGCTCCAATGTAAGCCATTTCCCTGCTCCCTGGCACAGGCTACTTGGATTGTATTTCCTTTATAATTGTTTTTTTACTTTTTGATATTGCTGGGGGTGAGGACTGTATCAGCTCTGTGTACTTCTCATCCTTTTGAAGTCTTTTTTCATTGCTGCATTTAGCAGCTGGCTTTTTCCACACTGCCACTGGAGTTCCAGTGCACCAGCTCCCTGAGTCAAGGGGGGAATCTCACTGTCAAAACACTGGAGTTTAGCTAGGCTGCAGCAAAAAGCTCATGTCCCATTTACACTCCTGTCTTGTTTACAGGTGTGATGTAGCTAGGACCCAAAAGAGGTGGGAATTGGGCAAGCCTTAGTGTATAACTTAATATTTGAGTGGAGGAGGACTCAACAGATGTCTGTTCTGCTGGTGACTTCCCCACTAAAAGACTGCCATGAAGAGGGCTTGTTAAACCAAGCTGGGGCAAGAGGATAGAACACAGAACACCCTTTTCTGCCACCACAAAACAGCCCTAAAATGCTCAAGGTCCTTCTTAGCTGCAGTCTGTGACTGCATCAACATGTTGCCTTCATTTTCTGATAGCACTGCACTAGCTCAGCCTGTGTCACCAGCACTTGTTGATAAGGCCACCTCACATGCATGGGAAGTAGTGGGGAAACTCTTCAGTAATGAATTTTGGCCATTTGTGGAGCAAATGTTTATAAATCCAAGGAATGCAGCAGTGCTGTTGGGGGTGTTCACACTGCTCAGCATTAGAAGTCTCACCGACCAATATTAGCACAATCTCTCTCTGTTTTCTTGGAGCTGGTGGGCAGGTGTGTGGGAGAGGGGAGTTTTCAGCAAAGGATTTGGAGCAGGATGCACTGTTTGGTGCGTGTGGCTGTAACGAAGGAGTTTGCTTGAGTTGCTGAGATTTGAGTGTTATTCCCAGCTGTGTAGCTGCTGCCCTGTGCCATGCCCAGGAGGAATCTGCTGTCTCTGTATCTGTAAATCAGCCAGGATCTCAACTATTGCCCTCGGCTCTGCTCAGAGTTTTGTTGTGTTCCAGAAAAAAAGTGGTGCATGAAGCACAAAATGCCATTACTGCTCCTGGAGATGTTCCTGCAGTGCCTCACCCGTCCCCAGAAACACAACAGCCTCAGGGCTCCTCTGTGCTCCCAGTGAGCCTGACCAGAGGCAGCTCTGGCAGCTGCATGTTCCAAAGCAAGTCCATGCCCCTTTGATTTTTCCATCATCAATGTCTGAGGAAGCCCCTTGTTGCTGTACAGCCACTTCTCCAGGAGGCTGGAGTTGAGGGCCTTTCACTCCTCCACGGGATCACAAATGGAATTGACTTCATGGTCCTGTTTTTCCTGCTGACAGCAGTTGCATTGTTATGTGTTTAGTGTGGAGCAAGAGCGGGATAAGGAGCTTGTTTGGAATTTAAAAGCATGTTTTTAATACCAGGAAAGAAATGCTAGAGATAACATTGAAATGTTGATACTCCACTCTCTGCTAGTGCCTTGATTTTTCCTCCTTGTGAAATCCTTGCCTGTAAACCTAGGAATTTTATCACTGATTTTTCCAGGAGGGTGATGAGCATTGATAGCAATCATGAATGTTGTATACCTCCAAATTGGGAACTGGAAATAGAATCTGAAAGACAAATTGTTATGGTCTCCGGGTTTGCTTTCAAACGGGGATGTGGAGCGTGCCCCTCCGGGTGGTGGGCTGGGCACGGCGGGATCTGTGGGGTGGGATCTGTGGGATGGGCTGTGGGATGGGCTGATGGGTGCCAGCTCCGTGTCAGGTTGGGGCTTTGGACGCGCACTGGGGACAAGTGGAACTGCACCCTGGAAAACGCTGGAAGCCGGTTATTTTTCCTTTCCAACTCTTATCAGCTGATCTGATGAGAGATTCGCTCTCCCTGCAGAGCTGTCAAAGGGATGGCACGTTTCCAGGGAGTAGTTTCCTGGTTTCGCAGTGGCGGAGGAAGCCCTGGCCTGTAGGAGTCACCGCAGTGTCGCTGCCGGCAGCCGGAACAGCCCCGATCCCGGGGAACAGACACCAAACCTCCTTCCAGGGGGTGAGCTGGGCCCCTTGGCCCCGGCGGTGGGGGGACATCCCTGCCTGGGAAGGAGCAAGCACCAGCCACTAACCTTTCCATGCTGGGACAAGACAACTGCCACAGCCTTCCAGGTGCGCAGGACCTGCCATAGGGACAAAACCACAATTTGGGTTTTTTTTTTTTCCTTCTGCTCCCAGGTCTTTTAGGAGCTTCTGGGTGACCTTGGCAGATCACTTGGTCTCTCTGATCTCTGCATCTTTCACCATGTCCCCAGGGCTGTTCCAAGTCCAGCTGCACCTACTTGTCCAGTGCAATGTGTTGTACCTTCAGTGCCCTTCAGATGGATGTTTGTGAAGATTTATTTTCTAGTGAGGTCTGTTCCCTGCTTTCCTGAGGGCAGCTGTTTCACAGTGAAACGCTGTTGTATAAATGAGCCAAGGACCTTCTGCTTCTCCAGCAGTGGAGTCCAAGCAAGTCCCAGTTCCCCAGGGCTGGTGACAAACTCAGAACTCCTTGCCCAGGGAAGGGAAGTTGCTGGGAGGGAGGAAAAGTGTTGGGATGAGACATTTCCAAATGTGTTTAAGGCTCCGAGGAGGAATTAAATTTGGGAGAGAGGGAGGTGAAAGTCATCAGCTCACTGGGCTTTGGCATTTGCCTCACTGAGCTCCCAGCAGTTACTCATTGCATGTTGCAGTACCAGCTCATTTCCTTGGTGGGGAGACAGAGAATGGAAGTTCCTAAAGGAGGATGGGAAAAAAAAAAAAAAAAAAGAAAAAAGTCAATAACCTCCCAGTTCAGCCCGGGATGGCTGCCACTGGGAACGTGCTGTCCCTGGAGCTTTGTTACTCTGTGCCCCTGGTGCATTCCCAGTAAAGGCCACTTCATTCAGTGCTAGGATTGCATCTGCCCCAGAATCAGGGTGTGCAGAGAGTCCAGAACACCCCTTGGGTTGACCCCCTGTCCTCAGAGGGTCACTGTAGAGTGACAAAACTCTGGGGACAAGCGCTGGGAGCTGAGCCAGGTGCTCCCTGTGCTTGGGATAGTCATCCTGGTGCAGGAAGGATGCTCTGGAAGAGCCCAGCTCCATCCTCTCTGCTCTTCTGCACCCACTATGGTGCAAGAGGAAAGGCATGGGGGGTACATGAGGAAAGCAGAACCAACTTAGACCTGCATTGCTGCCCCATTTAGGAGCAAGGGGGGGGGTCCTGCAGAGTGGGGAGGCCTGGCAGGACACATTGATGCTGGAGGAAAAACAAGTCTGTGTTCCTCTGCTTTCCTATCCCTCATTTATTCGTGGCAAAGCACACCCACACAGTTATCCTGACTGGGGGCCAGGTTCCCCGTGCCAGGGCCAGGACTCTGCCAAACACCACCTTCATGGCTGTCCCATGGGGCCCCAGCCTGTTTGCTGGCACTGTTGAGGGTTCCGTGGCCAAAAGTTCAGCCCCAGCCTGTGCTGGGAACAGAGGAGAGTTGGAGAGATGGGAGAAATGGGTGTGGTGACAAAGCAGTGACCCAACAGGTCCCTGTGGGCTGGCAGAGCTCTGCTTTTTCCCCCAGGGGGAGTTTGGGCTGGGTGTGATGAGACCCCAGCCCCTTCCCTGCTGGCACAGAGCAGGCCAGGCTGTGCTATAATGCCTGTTCCCAGTCCAGGCACCCGATAGGATGACCCCAAACCAAGGGCCTGCACTGTCCTGCCATCCCATCAGTGCCACTGTGATCTTTAACCCGCGGCCATTCACCCCACGGGGCACAGTCACAGACCAGAGCCACTCCGGGGCAATTCCATGGGGTTGATCCCAAAACTGATGCAGGTGGCAGTGGTGCCCAGGTGATCTTTACACCCCTCTACCCTCTGCTTGGATGCCATCATGAAAGGGGGTGTTCCTGCAGCCCTGGGCACCGCTGCCTCAGAGCTGGTGCTTTTTGGGTCCGTGCCCCCTCCTCACACCCCTCGTGGCTCCCCACGTGCCTGCCAGCCCCAGCTTGGACTTTGCACCTTTTATTGATTCTGCAGCGAGCGCCAACACAGTGACAGTGTCAGAATGGTGACTCTGGATGTGCCAGTGCCTGGCTGAGGGAGGGGACACAGTCCCGTGTGACCCCACGTGGCCTGGGGCTGCTCGGTGGGGTCAGGGCGAGCCGTGTGCCTGGCTTTGGCCAGGCTGGACTTAGCAGAGCTGTGACCCAGCTTCCCAAAAAAAGGAGAGAGGAGAGCAGCGGTCCCGCCGTGTCTGTAGGACCCGGGGTTTGGGGGTTTGAGTTGCAAAATGTCCCGCTGGGACTGCTGGGGATGTTTCCGGAGCTGCTTGTGCAGTTCCCTGGTGGTGGCAGCATGAGTGCTGAGAGAAAGGCCGCCCCAAAACATCCAAAACATGTGGTCTGCGGTTAAATCAGGAGCATGTGCTTGTGCTGGCTGTAAACTGACTGGGCGGGGAGCCCCCCGGGTCCCAGGGAGGGGAGGCAGTGATCAGGTTCCAGCCTCTACCCTGGGGTCCCTTGACCCCCCTCGGGCTCTGCACCAGGGCAGGGGCCTTGGGAGGTTCTGGGGGGTCCCACAGCAGCACCACCATGTGCACACAGGCACCGCACGTGGCCACAGAGAGGGTTCTTGGGTGTGGGGGTCCTGGCTCAGGCACAGCCTGTGTCCAAAACCGACCCCAGCCCATGACGCAACCGTGACCCCAAACACGACTACACCATGACCCCAGCCCTGACCTTAAACCCACCTCGACTGCAAACCAGATCTGAACTCTAACGCCAGTTCTGGCCCCCACCCTCACCCCCCAAATACAACGTTGGCTCCACTGCTGTCTCCTTACCTTGCCCCAACCCTGACCCCTCCTTACACCCACTGGGACCCCCAAACATCCCCGACCCCCCTTTTGCTCCTGCCCCGCCCCAGCGCTCCTGCCCCTTTAAGACCCTGCAGTCCTGGGGCCGTACCAATGCGCCTCCGCAGAGGGGGGATCTCCTCCGGTAGGCGCGCTCGCAGCCTATTGGCGGGCGGCAGGGGCGGAGCGTGTTCCCCCCGCGCGTAAGGCCGAGTGGTGCGGTCCGCGGTACGTGCCGGCCGCACCGGGGCTGCGGGAGCCGCCGGGCACAGAGCGGGCCGGGCCGGCGGTGGGTGCGGGGTTCCGGGGCGACACCGGGGACCGGCGGGGTACCGGGATCGTGTGGATGAGGAGGGGTGGGCTCGGGCGTCCCCTATGCCTGAGGGAGGGCTGGGCTCCGCCGCTGGTGTCTTCTCTGGTGGGGAGGGGCGGGTGGGCATCCGCTGATGGGTGGGATAGGACGGGACGGGACGGGGGTACCCCTCTTATACTGGGTGAACTGATGTGGCTGGCTCCATGTGACTGGGAGGAGTGGGATGACTGAGGTCCCGCGTATGGCGAGGCTGTTGTGAGTGGTCCCGCTGTGATTTGGGGGGAGTTCGATGTGAATGGACCCTTTTTTATTTGGGGGGACTGGGATGACCCTCTGGTCATCCTGGTATCTGGAGTCTGGTGTGACTGGATCCCTGCCTTTGGGGGGGTATTTGGATGTCCAGAGGTCTCTCTTATTCAGGGTGTTGGGGGGACTGGGATGACCAGACTTCCCTGTTATTTGGGGCATCTGATGTGACTGGTCCCCTGTTATTGGGCAGGGATGGGGATGACTAAAGCTCTCTTTTGTTTGGGGGGGTCTGGTGTGACTGGATCCCCTGTTTGAAGGGGACTAGGATGACCAGAGGCCTCTGTTATTTGACTGAGTGCTCTGTTACTGGGGGGACTGGTGTGACCAGGGTCCCCTGTACGGGGGGGCTGGCATGAGTGGCCCCCTGTAATTTGGGGTACCCCAATCATACCTGGCTCCCTGGGGCCTGTGGGGCAGGGGGCTGACCGGCACCCCGTGGTGGGGCTGAGAAGGGGGTGTGAGGCAGGGTGGGCAGCCAGGGAGGGGGGTGATGCCTGCCCTGTCTCGCTTCCACAGCACTGAAGGGTTGCTCAGACTTACCCAATCTCGGGCTGTTGCTGGTTAAAAGCCTTTAATGAGCTTAATTTTCTGGCACTTCCCTGCAGAACGTTATTCCCAGCATTTAACTGACACCTTTGCTGCAGGCTGGGCTGCTTAGCTGTTGTTCCACCTATTTAACTTTATAAGCTGCTGGGGTGTGGAAAGACTCTTTGCCCCTGTTTTTTCCTGATGAAGTTGCTTGGGAGAGTGAAGTTACTCACTTAGGGAATGTGCTTGTCAAAGGAAATAATGGAAAACCCCCTGTTTGGGAATATTAAGGCTGGAGGGGGTGAAGACACCTGGATGACGGTGTTGGGAGTTAGTCATCAGTGTGGAATTGGTTCTTAGGAAGTTGTCTTACTTGCAGGAGTAAGCACTGCTGGTGGAGTGTGCGTTGTTCTGTCAGTGTTTAGACCTTGGGTTACCTTTCAGAGTGTAAAAGAAATAGGAATGCTTAGTGGGATGTGTACGGAGAAGAGGGATCACTGAGGCTTTCTGATGTGAGTCTGGAAAAAGTGAAATTTGGGGTTGTACCTCTACAGTTCTTTTTAAAAAGCAGAATCATACATCCAGTTGAGAAGCTGGAAAAGCACAAGGAAGGGTCAGGTCTCTGTTTCTGAAATCTGGAAGTGCCTCAGTGATAGCGTTGGTGGGGACATCCCCTCTTACACAGAGCTCTACACTCTGTGTGGGCTGTCGAGAGGAGCTGTGGGCTTTCATGTGTTTTGTTAGGCAGCAGAGCTGTGCTGACTGGGGTGCAGGGATGCACACATCCCTTTTGCCTGGGGCTTTCTTCCAGTATTTCTCTGATTCTCTGAGAAATCCCGATGAGCTGTTGCACACATGCAAAGTACCTCGGTGATTAACGTGCTGCAGATGAGGAAATCAGTGTTTTGTCTGGGAAGGGCTCATGAGCCAGACCCTTCCTGGAGAGCCCAGCATTGTCCCAGCACAGGTTTTTCTTCAGGTGCATCATGTGCTGGTTGACTGCACTGAACCAGGGTGTGCACGGCACAGAGTGTGTCTGAGTGTTGTATGTGGATGTGACGGTGCATGAGAACTCATTTGCAAAACAGGTTTCTGTAAAGCAGGGAGGATACAGGTGCTACAGGAAGAAACACCAACTGACACAACTGAGTGCTTTCTTTTAATTTTCAGGTGTGAAAGCTTTGGAGAGTGAGGTGAAGAGTGGGCAGGATGGAGAGGGTAGCGTCATACTTAACCCTCTGTTAATTAGTCCTTCTCAGTTTGTGACAGAGAAAAATCTCTTGCTTGTCATCACTGTGCAGGTGCCTCATGTTCAGTCAACAATCTCTGGGGTGGTGCCTTGTGGGCAGCCAGGGTTGAGCAAGTAAGTGCCTTCTGCAACTTTTAGTTTGTTTCTTCCAGAGCAGCTAGAGCAGCTCGACGGGGCCATAGGACCAGAACTTGTCTTGTCTCGAGGGAGGCTTTCCCTGCTGCTCTCCACCCTTCGTGCTGGAGCTCACAGGCCCCATCAGCGCTTGCTTGCAGATACATAAGTGCAAGGTAACCCCTTTCTTTTGACTGTCAAAGGTCGTGGAGTGTCTGTGGGTGCAGTTGGGTTTGGTAGGGTGGCTGGCAGTGTGTGCTGGGAGTGATGGTTTCTTTACCCACTTCACCCTCAGCAAAAGCAACATGTGGAACTGTGTCTGACTGAAATCCCATTTGATCTTTGCTCTCTCCTTTGCCTGTTGTGATGCAGCAAAGATTGTGTGTTTGCTCAGTTCTGGCAGACTAGGGAAAAGGCTTCCCTGCTCAGGTCTTCACTCCTGCCATCTCCTCCCCATCCCTTTCCTCTGGTATAAAAGAAAACCACCCACAGTTATCTCTGTGGACACTGAACTTTGTTTTGTTTCCTGATGTGAACTCTCCCGCCTCTAAAAACACAATTCGTAGAACTTGCATAAGGTGCTTTCCCAATGTGATCATTTGATCCCAGTAATGAGACTACTTTGTCCACGGTATTGTGGAGAGTGAGTCACCAGCCCTGCAGTGACAGGTGCACCTCTGCCAAGATTCCTTTTTTATAGGCTTTGAGATTTCATAGATCAGAACAAATAATTACAGGCTGCTCGTAATCTCTTGCTGCTTATCCCCAAGCAGACATTCAAGCTGATTGTGTGCTGCTGATCGCTCACGTAATCCAGAAAGACCAGAAGCCATCTCTGGTGGCTTCTGTAGGGCCACAAGTCCAAAGAGTGGCTGAGTTTGACCTGTGGCAGCAGATTATTGTATGTTTGTTTCTGCTTAGTTATCAGCCACGTCTGTAGAGTTACTGACTAATTTACCTTCCTTTCTTGCTGTGTGGAGGAGTAGACGGGCGAGGGTTGGAGTTAAAGATGGGGTGGGGTTTTTCTCCTTGGGGACATCTGGCTCTGGCAGTGCATGGGAAGTGTGCAGGGAAGGTTTAGCAACCGGCTCAGGGAGTTGGTGGGTCCGACTTGGCGGTGCTGGCAAGTACACTGGGTCTTGCTGCGTGGTTGCTTGTGAAACGCATCAATTGACTGGCTTTCACCCCTTTCACGGGTCATTGCTGCATCTCTGGGTTCCAGCTAACTCCAAGCTTTGGAGGAGCAAGCTGATAAAATGCCTGCGAGGATTGTGCAAGCCCTGGTTGTGTAACAGGGCTCTGTGCATAATTTCGGGAGGTAAGAGGAGCAGCTTGTGTTACAAAAGGAAAGGAAAATCCTGTGTCGAGTGTCTTCTGTTTATGTTGATTGGGCTGGGGATTTGGAGAGCTGTGGTTTTTGCAGCTTGGGATCAGCCTTTCAGCCTGTGACCTCTCTTATTCCCTGGGTTGTCTGATGTCCTGTGGCCTGTGTCCCTTTTTGGCACGAGGGCATCCGTTTTGGGTATGGAATTGATGTTCTGGTGCCTGTGATTGTGGTTGATTGCAGGGGCTGGGCTGGGAAGTTGCCTGTATTTCACAAATGTTCAAAAAAGTGAAATCCAGATTAGATTGCTGTACCCATGGCAGGCAGGGAGGGGTCCTAGGGTGACTGCACACCCTTTGACAGGGCAGGCAGAGCAGGAGGACAGTTCTCCTCCAGAGTTACCATGGGATGTAAGGATCATGCAGACACACTTCCATCCCATACAGCAACATAGGAGACAGGCTTGTAATGTCTGAAAAGCTCTCACATCCTCAGAGGAAAGCTGCCTTATAAATACAACATGTCCCAGCTCCACACAAAGAGGGCTTGGTTTTCTTTAAATAAATAAATCCCCAAAACATACTGTTCTGATCGAAGGTCTTCACAGTCCCTGAAACTTTGCAAGATCTTTTTAACAATGTGCCTGTGATGCTCCTTCAGCTGTTGGTTTCAAAGGAAACCTCCTAAAGGAGAACAGCATTGGAGGCTTTTGCTGTCCTCACTCTTCCTGGTGGAAGAGGTCAAAGTCTCTGGTTACTGACTCCATCTGTAGCACTTCCCTCCCTGTAGAGATTGCAGGCAAAGTCACACCAACCCTCAACAAACTCAGGCACAGGGTGAGCAAATGGCCTGTTGGGAGGAGCTGAAATTCCAGCCATGGCTGTGGCAGCACAGGGCACAGCACTTGGAGAAGAGGCTGCTGAAAAAAATACCATTTTTCGTCTTGATCTTAAAAAAACATCTTCACCAGGACCTGAACCATGCAAAATCCATGCCTGAATGGGCTGCTCCTGAGGTTTTGCAGCCTAGCCTGGCAAGAGGGTGGTTTAAAACTCCTGCAGACTTGTCCCAGCTCCTGCATATTGGTGGTGGTGAGACCCCTGTTCCTCTTTCAAACAATGGCTGAGGTGTGGTGCTCTGGATTTGTCCCTCCTTGGGAGGGGAAACTGGGGAACAGTGTTGGTTCACAAGGGGGTCAGTTTACCTGCCATTCTCAGGTTTTGTTTACCCTGTAACCCTGAACTCTTTTTTTATATGCTGGCTCATGTTAATCTGTGTGAAGGAAGGTGTTCAGGTGCCTAAGCTGGTGAGATGCCTCATGCCCTTGTCTAGAGGTCGAGAGGCTTTTATCTGGTGAAAGGAAGTGTGCAAATTTAGTAATTCTGGGTTGCTTTCTTTTAAGGCAGCTTGGCAAGTTTGAATTAAGTTTTGTATTGAATAATGCCTCTAAATCCTTTGGTTCAGTGCACTGGTCTTACTGAGCCCCACCTCAGTACACCCACAGTATAGAGTTGCTTTCTGCCTCAGTAAAGCTGTTCCTCTTGTTCTCTTCCTTGCTTTTGCAGCTGCTCTGCTGTCCTTGAATAAGACCCGTGGGCCAGAAAACATGGAAGTATGACAGTGAAAGCTCAAATATGCAGTATTTCAAGATCCAGACTGACTGATGTGCATTCCACATCTGTTTTGTGCCTAAAATAGAAGTTTTGCCAATATCTGAGCCGGCGTGTCAGGGTCTGGGTAGAAGAGACCTTGCACAGTGAGAATAACTTTTGCTTCACAAGAAAACCCAACAGCTTTTGTGTTCCTTTCCCTGCTTTAGGTGCTGCTGCAGCCAACGCCTCAGTTTAGATTGGGAATTCTGAGCTGGTGGTAGTGCACAGAGGCACTTTCCTGGTTTTGTGTGAGGCTCTGCTTTTCACCCTTCCTTGCTGAGCTGCTGCTGGTTAATGGGAAGTTGTGGGATGTGCTGGAATTGTTGGTTTTTTTTAAATATGTGGGAAGAAAGTGATAGGGAAGCACTAGGTGTAGGGAACCTTCATGCCTAGTGAAATCCAAACCCTGGCTCATGCTTGTCATCCTGCCCTGTTCCACGGTAAACCCGTGGTCCAACGGAGGGTCTTGGGGCAAGGAAACTGTGAGGTTTCCCACTGTGCCTTCCTTCCCCAGGAGCCCAGGAACTCACCTGTGTGGTGATCCCACTCAAAACAGGGAACCTGTGCAGACCAGAAAAGCACAGCCATTTGTCTGGCCAGATACATCCTGGTATTGATGGGAAATGTGATCTCCACATGGCAGAGCTCTGGAGAAAAGGCTGATCCAAGGGCTGGTGAAGCCAATGTTAAATAACCTGGATCTGGGTGCCTGCTTCCATGTACTGCTTTTGTTTTGGAAAGGACCACTTTCCTTGCCAGGTCTTCTTTTACTAAAAAGGAAGGGGAAAAGAGCTAATTTGAGACTGGCACAGGCTGATGTAAACAGAATTTCTTGGTCTAATTGGTTGCATTTGTACTCAGGAGAGGGAGAAGATCTGGTTTTGCCCCCAGGGTCTCCTGGCCTAATACCACACACAAACATGCAGAAAGTCTTCGCTGCAGTGGGTTTCAGAGGAGACCAGGCACAGGAGTCTGGGCAGAAGTGCCACCTGCACCACAGCCCTGCTCCTTCCACTCCTGGCCTTGTGTCCGTGGGGCTCCTCTTCCTGACACAAGTCAGTGACCCGCCTGTCTTGTGTCATTAGTGGGTGAAAGAAGAAACCTTTGCTGGTCACAAGACTGCATTCCTGTTTGTGAGTCTCTTCCTTCTCCTCCACTGCAGCTTCCTTTTGGTGCTGCCTTCTGTGCCAGCTCTCCACAAGCTTTGCTGGTGCCCTGGGAATAGAGACCTGTGAGAGTGGCTTTCTTTTTTCCTCCCAGGTGTTTTAGTTGTTTAATTTCTATTTATAATCTTCCTGCTTTTCTGTTTCTAAGGCTTGGGCTGCAGGTTGGTGCTGTACAAAGAGATGGAGTTTTCCATCTGGTGTGGTTGCTTATCTCTGTCATGTGTCTCCCCTCTGTCCTGAAGTTGTCTTTGGGGTTGTGCCATGATGCCAGTGGAAATAACTGGTTTCTCACTTACAAAGCCCAGTTTTAAGGCTTCTTCTCAAGGCTGCTCTGTGTTGTGCCATGGTCAGCACAAGAGAAGGGGCCATCACTGGGGCAGACAAGGTGTGTGGTGGGAAGGGAGGTCTGCTCACGCACACCCACCTGCACCTGTGGAATTCAAGGTGGTCCTTCCTGATCAGAAGGAGGGGTCTGGCAGATGTGGTGGTAATGCTGACATTCCCGGCCACGCAGAGCTTCCACCACTGGAAATCGTGACAGCTGTGCTTCCTCTGTGCTCACTAATGCAGTGCCTGTGCTGAGTCAGGGACATGAGGGTCATCATCACGTGGCTGCAGGGAGCACGAGGGGTGCTCTGCCAAGTTGCCTCTACCAGCAGTGCCCTTTTGTCCCCTTCCCTGTGTGGCTGTGTGGGGCTCTTACCGGGAGTCTGAACTGAAGAAAGCCGGTCTGAAGGAGCCAGTGGCTTTTTGAGTGTGTTTTGCTGTTAGATGTGGTGGTGACCTGCATGGATTCCTGTTTCTGAGAAACTGGATCGCAGTCCTTTGGTAAGTGTTGCTGGATGGAATAAGTGGACTACTGGAGGGGAGATGGGTGCTCCAGGGCTCGTGTTGGCACCACGAAGGTGTTGCTGCAAGACACAAGTCAAGCTCGTTGCTGCAGGGGTGATTTGACTTCTAACCACTACCTGCTGTCCCTGCTGGTGTTCATCTGAGACAGCCTGGACTTTGCTGTGGGCTGGGAAGGCTCTGGCTGCCTGCACCCTGCTGAGTTCCCTTTGAATGGAGCCTGGCACCAGTGCCAGGGCAGAGGGTGACTAATGGCACTGCCCACAGGTTTGTCACGCAATTCCTCTTTGGCTCAGTCATCGTGGGGCTTTTTCCTGCATGTATTGCAAAACAGAGGTTCTACCTGCAGCCCCTGAGTTTATCTGCAGGGGTCCAAAGGGTGCTGATGCTTGGCTCCTGTTGGGTGTTTCAGTAAGCTCAGGGGCACTGGAGATGGAGGTGCAGCCTCTGTGCTGCCCTGTGCCAGGGCAGGCAGCGTCTGTAGGGTGTGTGGGAATCATGGGGAGCTCTTTCTGCTGTGTTAGGCTGATCCTGGGGGCTGTTTGGTGCTACAGCTGGTGCCTGGGGATCACTTATCAGAGGTGGGAGCAGTGAGCAGTCCCAAGCTGTGCTTGGTCAGCATTCTTCCTTCTCCTTTCCCTCTCACCAAGGCTGACACTGCAGGTCGTGGTGTGCTGATGGTGGCACAGGGCAGAGTCAAGCCCAGCTTGGTCACTCATTTTTGGAGAGTCACAGGCTGCAGTCCTGGTCTGAGACTGAAAAGTCAGATTGTCCTGAGGTAATCGAAACTCCTCATGGACATTCCATTACAAAAAAAAAAAAGGTCTACTTCAGGCTTACAAAGAGCCAACTTCCTGCCAACTTAGCCTCAGAGCCAACGCTTTTTGGCCACTAGGAGATAGTACTTGCAGAAACATCCTTACGTTTGCAGAAGGGGAAACCTCCCAGCCACGTTTCATGACTGTGGTGCTGTGCTCCAGTGTGCTTTTGGAGGCATCTGCTGCACCATCTCCTGGCGCTGCCATCCTCTGTGTGCAAGATCAAGGGGGGAGAATAGATCCCTTTGGGTTGCTGATCATTTGGCTTTTAGAGCGCTCCCCATCCTGTCTTGTCTGTTGCAATACTGATTTTATATATATTTTAATATGTGTGTGAGAATTAGGAATACAGTTTTTTTTAACATGATTATGAAGAGCATCTGTTTGGTAGCATGGAGATGTGCAGGGAAGGTCCCCAGTGATTTGAGTGATTGTGAGCTGCCGTGTATCAAGCAGATTCACACATTTAGGAGCTGCATTCAGGGGCTGAAAAGCTGAGCTAAAACACAGCATTGCCTGATTGTAATCTTTCAAAATGTTGTGACTTCTCTGTGCTCACATCTTGCTGAGGGTGATTGCTTTGCTGTGTGCATAAACAGGGATCCAGGAACTGGAGCCACGATTACAAAAAAAAAAAAAAGGGATATGGAAGTCTTGTCTTACCTTAATGGAAGATATAATAAACACTGTGGATAAAATGACCACCCTTGAAACTGTTGTCAGGGGAACTTTTACTTCTGCATCATGAATTTTTTTCTTTTCCCCTTCAAAAACCTGGTCTGATTCTATCAGGGTCCTTCCAGAGGCTGCATAATTCCCAGGGTAGTTAAATTTCAAGTAAGAGTCAGGTTTCTCTTCACTGGATGTTAGAATGTTAGAAAATGTATTTCAAAATGAATTGCTGGAAAATTGCTTCTGGAAAATAATTGTTACAGCCAACTAGGTAAGACTGAGATAAACTGAGGAATAATAATCTTCCTGTGCTGGGTGAAGTGAGTTCCTGAATTGTGACAACCTTTTAAAAAAAGAAGCATGAGGTCTAATTTCACATCCTTTGCTGTCCGAGCGAACCTTTTCCCCAGGGTCGGGATGGTGAAGGGAAAGCAAAAAGAAAAACCTTTAGCTGGAATATAAGACTTGAATAACTAAATGGGCAAGACCAGAGGGAGCACATCATCAACACTAAAGCAGTTTTTGCATCTTTGCTTCCATCACAAGACCATGACCATGTTTCCTTCCAGGGTTAGAGGTCAGCATATAATCTTTGTGCTGTGGAGATTGTGACTGAAGAGGAGAGCTCTGCGCACCAGAGCCAGAAGCCTCCAGAGATGGTTCTCTTCCCTGGCTCTGGAGGGGTTGAGTGTGTGGTCTGGCTGCAGCTGTAGGGCTCCCCTTTGAAGCCCTGGAGAGCTGCAGTGTGGTGAAGGCCGGGAGATAGCACAGCTTCCACCCCCGCATCCATCCACGCTGCATTCCTGGGAGCTGCCTCCCTGAGGATGCCTCTTTCCAAGGCATCCCTGCTTGGGACAGCAGGCCACGTCCAGGGGATTGAGAAAGCCAAACTCCTCTGGCTCCTGCTTGTCTCCTCTGCCCTGGGAGGCCTGAAGCTCTGCTGATTTGGGCACAGTGATGAATTTTGGCTGGAGACATAGCCCTCACCTTGCTGAGGAGGGCACAGACTCCTTCTTGCCCTGTGTGAAGGCAGCTGGTGAATATCCATGTCTGAGCTATCCAGAGCCAAGAGGGAATTACTGTGCAGCCTGTGTGCCTTCCACTCTGGGCTGGCTGCTGCTCACCACAGATGTGTCTGTCTTGGAACTCTCCTCCATGTGCAGTTTGTGACAAGGGAGGCTGCTGTGCTCTGTGCAAGGAGGCTTTCCTAGGGCTCAGCTGCTCTGGGTGCTGGGTTTGGTGCTCAGAAGGGAAGGAGGTGCAGCTTCTGCCCAAAACCAGCTTAGCATGGTCTCCTGCAAGCCTTGTTTTTATTCATGGCTTCCTCTGAGCAAGGGTTTGTCATTGCCTCACGTGCCTTGGGGAAGGGATTTTCAAGGAAAGTGGGTGAAACACAGGCTGTTGCTGAGGATAATCTTACTGACGTGGCCATCCCTGTGTGAGAGGAACTGGCTGCCCTCGTGGAATTTGGGCAGTGGTAACTGGCACTGATAAAAAACCAACCCACCTCACAGCATTGGAGATGTTTATCCAGGCAGCCTGTGTCTGGCACTGCTTTCTCCATCTCTGAAGAAGAGAAGGGGTCTGTGCTGTGCATGGGCAGCAGCTGAGGCTCCCTGGAAACCAGCAACTCTTCTTTGCCTGGAGACATAATGAACAATCCAAGTGATGAGTGAGATAACAAGGAGAGGGTGGGTTTCCTGGCAGGTTTTGGCTGAGATCCTCCTACAGGTGAGGTGGAGTGGCAGTGAGGAAGAGGAGAAGAGCTTATAAATAAAAGTTCTGGGGTTTCATCAGGAGTGAAGGCAATAAACCAGCAATATTTTTCCCCCACCAGCGCGTTCCCCTGGTGTTGGTTGCCAGACCAGCTCCTTGGTGGTTTACTGGAACCAGATAAGAAGGAGGAGAGGGATCCTGCTGTGAGCTGTGCCTTTTTGGCAACTAAGCTCCAGTTGTGGGGGCTTTGGCTAATAGTTTTGTCTAGAGCTGTACAGAAATAACACCCAGCTCTTGCTTGGCTCCGAGATCCAGTGATGGAAAGCCCGTCTGCAAGGAGGGAGGACAGGGTGACCTGCCTGATGGAGAGGAATGTGCAATTTGCTTGTCCGTAGTCACATCACTCACATTTTTCTTCCAACTCCCTGCCTTGGTGTCATCTCTGAGAATTTAATGGGAAGCTTTGCCAGCGGTGTTTTAGTGCCCTTTGTAATATAGTTACTTTCCAAGTTCTCCACCAAATTAAACTTCTTTGGGGTTTGAGCACTGCCTGGGTTGCCAGAGTACCTGTCTCTGATCACTGCCAGGTTGCTATGGACTTCTCCCTGTGCTCCATAGGGCACCTTTTATAGCTGGTGTCCTCTGGCACAAGGCTTCATGTTCTCTGGAGCTGGAGTTTCCTTTTAAGGGTAACAACAAGGGGTTGTTCTCTGCTGTATCTGGTCTCCCTTGTTAGATCTCCCTAAGCATCACCTTCCCTTTTCATCCCAGCTCCTGAATGCATTAGCATAACCTTAAGCTTTGGTCACTTTTATTTCTCAGCCCAGGCACAGGCTTGGAGTTTTCTGCTGTTTTCAGCCCCCCCAGAAAAGCTGCCTGGGAACTTTCCTCTGGCAGTCACGGCTTAGCTCTTCCTTCACTGCTCAACCGTGGCACACGTCCTTTTTTTCCTGTGGCACCACCACAGCTCTGAGTCACTTTTTTGTGTGGAAGTTCAAATGTCCATGGTCCCCTGGGTTGGCAGGGTGCCCAAGTACAAGAAGAGAGACACTTTGCCCTTACAAATCAAGTTTTGAGTTAATTATCTGTTTACTTGGACAGAGTGCGTCCTTGCCTCTGGTAAGATAATATTGTGATCTGGACTGGGGTCAGAGGAGTTCAGAGCTTTGGCACAGCAGTGGGAGAGAGGGAGGGAGTGATGGGTGGATCCTCAGGGGAAGGATGGGGCTATAGGGCCATAGGTTTGGGATTTGAGGGCTGGGTGCTCATCCTTGTGCTACCACAGACCCTGAGTATGGCCTTGGGCAGCTCACAAGTTGCTTAAACTCTGCCTTGGTGAGTGGAAAGCAATAATTCAAGGAGATGGAAGTTAAACCAGGGGAGATAGTGGACGGGACTGGAAAGCCAGAGCCCCAAAAAGAGCTGGATAGTAAATCCACCTGCAATGGTGGTGGATATTAAACCAGAAGTGTTCATCCTTTGTGTTGTAATGTTGGTGGGGATGCTCACAGACGTTTCATGCCACAGTCCTGCTCTGTGGTTTATAAGCACAACAGTGGGTCCAGGGCATCCTGTCACCTTGTGGGAAGGAGGGAGGAAGCCCTAGATCTTTTGGGTGGCTGGAAGAGTGGGATCTTCCCCCACTAGCACTCCAGGGGCTCTGTGGTGAGTAAGGGCTTCAATAAAGGGTGGCCATGAGTCCCTGTTGAGTTTTGCTGTGGCTTTAGTAGGAGTCAGGCTGAGCTCCCTGGCTGGCCTGTGGGACTGCTGTGATGTTTCTGGTAGAGGGAGAGCAGAAATCACTTCAGATGGATCAGCACAGATGCAACAGGAAGGGAAAAGCTTGGTGTGACACCGTGGGACACAAAAGGATCCTGCAGTCTTGTGATGCAAGGCCTCTCTCCAAAGATGTTGTTGGGCAGCCTTGTGCTCCCAGGACTAACTGTGTAGCAAAAAACACTTCCTGAAGGACCCTTGTTGCTCTTCCATGGCACTGTGTGGCCGCTGGTGCTCATTTGTGTTTCCTTGCTTACAGTGCCTCTGACCGTCATGGGGGAAGCCAGGATGGACCCAAACCTCTCCCCTCCCGACAGCACTGCACAGCAGGACTCTCTCTTCAGCATGACAGACGTGTTCCTCATCTCCCTCATCACCGGACTCTTCACTTACTGGTTCTTCTTCCGCAAGAAAAAGGAGGAACTCCCCGACCTGCCCAAAATGCAAACAGTGTAAGTAACAACTCTCAGGCAGCGCGGTGGGAGTGGAGCTTTCTGTCGTGCTTATGATGAGTCCTGGAAGGCTCAGCTGGATTGTAGGAGGCCTCTGGTGAGGGAACCTAGTCCCAAAAGATATTTCTCTTCCCTCATGTTTCCTCTGAGCTTCGTGTTCCCCTCCCAACGCAGAAATCCCGGGGGAGGAGCCAGGCTGCAGTTCTGCCTTACCCCCACCGTGTGGCCCAAATCGGGAATTGGCCTTTCCCAAGCAAGGCAGGAAAAGGCAAGGCAGGAAACCCTCTGGCTGTACTTCAGAACTCTTAAGGATTGCTTTGGCTATTCTCGGTTTTTTTCTGATAAAAGTCACATTTAGATAAATCTGGAGAAATGTGGACTTGCTTTTAAGTAGGTTTCCTATCAGAAATCTTATCTACCCTTGGCTATGAAGAAAAGAAATAGTCTTGGGAGATAGTTCCTGGGATGAGCTGCTTGGCAGCTCTTGTGAAACTTGCTTGGCTTTGATGCCAGGGTACTGCAGCATCAGGAGACTGGATTTGGAGAGGGAAATCCTTGTTCTACCCTGTCTTCTGCAAAGGGCTTAGGGCCAGGATTGAGCCATGCTGGTGGAGACCTGGGTGCATTTAGTTCCTTACCTCACAGTAACATCAGTTTTCTGCTGGGCTTTTTACCTCAATCCTTCTGTTTCTGGTGTTGCAGGAGGATGGAAAGTACATTTTCTGGCTGGGAGGGTTTTAAAGGGCAGCAGTGACCCTGGCTGTGGAACCTTGTGCACATGGGTGCACACGAGGTTGGCAGCAGCACAGCTGTCCGTGCCTGCTTAGCCTTACCTTGGGAATGTGTTTCCTTGGATTGGTGGGATACTTTTCCCTCTCATGCCTGCAGCAGAGAGGGTTGTGTGTGTCAGTGCACGTGGCCCTCTCTGGAGATTGTGAGGAGAACACTGTTGCCATGAGAGCTAATCTGGCTGGGGAAAGGGCACTACCCATCTGAAATTAGATGCTGGCATGGCACAGGCTGGGCCTGTGTGACTGATTCCACCCTGCACTCACCACGTGCAGCTCTTCCAGAGGCTGTTGTGACCTTGCAGAGCAGCTTTTTGACTGCCCCTGGTACATGTTACCACCTTGTGCTGCTGCAGGGCCTCAGCACATAGGCTTCCATCTGGGAATGGATGGGGGTTTTGGCTCTGAGCTGCTCGTGGGCACTTTGCCTGGGTTTGCTCCATGGGGTCCATGCTGCCTCTCCCTGTGAGCCATGGCTGGAAGGGAGCACTGTGCAACTGCTCCCTGGGGGAGATGTGGAACAGCAGCACGTCCCATTGTGGATAACTAGGGAAGAGGTGAGGCTGTTCTGGAAGTCATCTGACACTATTGCATTTTGGAAAAGTGGCAGCCAGGCAGGTGCAGAGTGAGAGGAGGCTGTGAAGTAGTTTCTCCCTCTACATTAAGCCTGACCCTGCTGCAGCCCTGCTGTGGTCCTTGCAGCAAGCTGGTCAGAGGGCAGTGTGGCCCCATAAGCCAAGGCTGTGGCTGGTGGCACATCTGCCTTTTGGGACAGAGACAGAGACTTCCTGCAGGTCTTGCAGTGTAATTTTATGGGATGCTTGGAACTGGGAGGAAAATGAGTGGAAAAAACAAGCTTGTTCAGCCTTGGGTTTCCTTCCCTCTTGTAATCCTTGAGTCTGGGGTGGAGTTTCCTTTCTGGTGATCAGGCAGATCGACAAGACACAGGGTCACACTGTCAGCCACTGCCTGTGGCTGGCTGGATATGTCAGGCAGGCCTGTGGGCAGGCAAGGAAGCTGTCCCAGACCCACGAAGGCAGAGAGACCTCATCAGGGCTGTCTCTGGAGAGCCTTGGCCTTAAGAGGGGTTGCTTTTCTTCAGCTTCTTCTCTACAGCTCTGCCTCGACTCACCAAACTGTCCTGAACTGCTTTATCTGATGGCATTGAGTGATGGATTTAGTTGTCTCACTTTGGCTCCCCCAACTTCAGCCTCAGGATACCGGAGGATGAAGATGCTGAACAGGGATTCAGACACATCACAATGGCTGCTGCTTTAATGGTTTGTTTGCAGTGTTGAACAGTGCAAGTAGGGTCTCCGACCTGAACACAGCATCCAGCACCTCAGTGCCCTCCTGGTGTTTTTTGGGAGCTGCTGCTGAGCACCTTGATAAAACCGTGTCAGCTCAGCAGGGTCTGCAAAGGAAATGCCACTGTTGTTACTGCCCTTGATTGTGGAAAAACAGATGCCCTGTTGAAACACCCTCTTTTGGGCTGGGTTCTCCCTGCGTGGCTCCACCAGCCTGTGTGGCCTGGAAACACTCATGATCTTGCCATGACGATGCATCCCTGGGTTCAGCCACAGCTCAGTGAGGGATCAGGCTGCTGATTCTTCATCCTTACAGCCAAGTGGAGCTGTTTTCCTGGCCAAAGTCTCCGCAGAAGGGACAGAATCCAGCACATCGGAAGGCATCCTGTACCTGTGACGTGTAACACATGCATGTGTGGGACAGGCTGGGATCCCACTGACTGCTCGTGTTTTGACTATTTTCAGACTTAATTAAAACCACTGGGGCAGCCTTCCCTGCAGCCTGCTCTGCAGATGTCATTAGGGAGAGCAGCTCTGGATCGCCACGCAGCCGTGGTCACCGCGCTTCCTCGTGGGGGCATTGCTGGGGAATGCACAAATTTATTTTTATTCTCTGGCTGCTCCTCCTCTGCACGCTTCTCAGTCAGAGATTTCTTTCCCTTCTCATGTGCCCGCTCCAGAGTTGTACAGGCAGTCATCCTGGGGAGACATAGGCAGGACAGCCATTGGTATGCTGGGTGTCACCCTCTCCTTTCTCCCCCCTCTTTAACATTGTTTGGGGCAGAAACTGGCTTATCTCTATTCTGCAGCTATGCAGAAATCCATTCCCTGGTGCTTGTAGGGCTTCCTGTGGCAGGAATTGCTCCAACTCCTTAGCCTGATTAGCTCTCTGCTGCCTGTGTGTGTGAGAGAGAGAGACCATCTCTAATTTAATTTAATAGGATCCTGAAGAGAACAAACTCCTTTGAGCTGCCTCCGTAATGGCACTGCCATAGTTACCCGAAGCGTTGCTCACGCAGTGTCTGGAATCGTTTCATTCAGCTACGGCATCAAGCTTTTCTTTTTTTTTTTTTTTTTCCTGAAAAAGGAGAATATATATAAAAGCAGCTGTGATATAAACAGTTTCCAAGGTAACAAGGCCGGGGGAGGGTTCTGTGTCCCGTCCCCCTGCTCCACGCCGATGGGAGAGGGACGTGTGCTGCGGAGGATCCTGGGAGGTTTCATTCTCCACTCCTAATTCCTTTCTGCCACTGCTGCCAGATGTTGCAGTTTCTCAGGACTGTGCGGATCCACTTGGTAACTTCCGAAGCCCCACCACGAGGATCCGAGGGGACAGGACCACTCCTGCTATGACCCGTGCCGGGACCTTTTGTGCCGGCTCTCTTCTCCTCAACAAAAGGCTGACGCTTGGCTTTAGCGCCCAGGAGGAGCAGAATGGGAAGGCCTGTGTGGCTCCAGAGCTAAGTTAGATCCGTCCCCCCACACCTCCCCTTGCAGACACAGCTGCCCTGGGACTCTTTGTCTGCCTTCTCCCTGCCCAGCATGGGCTGCGTGTACTCGGCCCCGCGGGAAGAGCCGGCCGTGGCCAGGTGAGTCAGTCTGCCCGATGGGCCACGGGGTTGTTCCACCTTGGAGGGTCGCTCCTCCCGCCCCAAAGAGTGGGATACCTCTTCCCTCTGGGACAGGAGGAGGAGGAAGGGGAGAGGCTCTGCTCAGAGGCAGGCTGCTCCAGAGGAGACCCTGCTGTCGGTGCTCTGCAGTGTCTGGGCTGTGTCTGCACTTTTGGATGTATCTATGTGTTTGTCAGGAAAGCCATGGGCATGGGAACTTTCTGAAGGAGAGGTGTTCAGCTGGGACAGACTTTGATATTGTTGCTGAGCTGTCGGGAACTTCTCTTCCTCTCCTTTCTTTCTCCTGAAGTCAAAACGACAGAGAGCCCTGGGAGCTGTTTGTGCTGTGGGTTCTCACCAAGGGTGGGAGATCTGTACAAGCTACAGCTCATTCCAACAATGGGGTTAATCCCCTTCCCTCCACCCAACACTTCTGATTCTCATTGTCACTGCTGTGAGCTATCTAAGCTGTAAGAGCAGTCATTGCTGAGAACACACTTTCTCTTCTAAGTTTCCCTGGCTGAGCAGTGAAAATGTGTGTTGTTTCTGCCTTTGGCGCCTGTGTGTTTTCGCAGCTCAGATTTTCAAACCACCCTGATGAAGCAATTTCAGAGAGTTGTGTAGCCTTTTTTCCAAAGCCAGGCTCATTATTTCTTCTGTGTTTGAGCCACAGCTTGTTCTCCACCACACACTTCAGTGTGGGGTTGCCTCCTTTGAAAACGGACGAGCTCCATGTGCTGCACCCTTTTCTCTTCCAAAGGGAGCTTGCTGAAAGGATCTGAAACTTTTTTTTCTCCTCCTTAAAAAGCATTTTGTTTAGCAGTTGACCCAACAGTTGTTTTAATTGGATCTCGCTTGCAGAGGGCAGAAAACCAAAGAGGTTCACCAGGAAGCCAAAAGCTAAGTGAGAGCTGAGTCTTGTGAATTCTCTCGAGCCCCCGTCCTGGCGACAGCATGGGCAGGGCTGGGACTGCTCCCTTAAGATGCTTGTCATATCCCAGTTCCCAACAGGGGACAAATGACAACTCTGGGAGAGTGTAAGCTGCTGGGAGAGCAGAGCAGGAGTGTGAAGCAGCTCTCTCCTGGGAGCACAGCTGCCTTGGGTAGCTTTTTGGAGTACGCTTTGCTTGTCTTTGATGTGTGTGCTGTATGAGATTGTTAGTTCTCAGAACTGTCAGGCCCAGTTATGGAGCTCCTTGATACCTTTGGGTCAAGGAGGGTGCTTGGAGGCATGTTTTACTGAAGGTCCCCCACCCTGCTGCTCTGTGTGTGTGCTCTCTGCAAATGCCACGGCACATCTGCAAGATCCCTCCCCCTGGGCTGCAGAGTTTAGGAAACTGTTAGTGAGCTCTTCACATTCTCACATGGGCTGGAGCCAAAACCATTTGTTTTTTGCCTGGAGGCTTCTCTCTTCCCACAGGAGACCCAGCCTTGCATTCTTCCATTGTGAAATGGGAACGGGTCCCACGTTCTTCTTCCCTGCTACCAAAGCTCCAGTGGGGAGGACAGCAAGGGAGCTCCTGTCCTCCTTGCCTGCTGTGAAAAGCCCCCAGCACCTTATCTGACTGCAACTAGACCCATCTCTGCTTGGGAATGGAAACCAGCAAGGGAACCAGCTCTGCAGGACCTTGGCTGGCAGTGGGTGCCTTGCTGGTGGCTCTGTGGGTCTGATCAGCTGCGTGTGTCTGCTCCACAGAGCTCTCCAGCTCTGGGACTTGGGTCTGGCATGCTGCTTTGAGGTTGAAATAGCTGGTTTTTAGCCCTGTTTGACTTCAGGCTTGGGGAATGTGCCCTGGGGAACATAGTGCAGGACTGATCCTGCCTGCCTGCAGTGATGTGGGAAGCAGGGAGCTCTCTGTTCCCTTCTCTCACACCATGGCTTGTCCCCTGAGATTTATCTGGAGACCTGCTCTTGTGAGATCCTTGTAACCTGCTCAGCTGTGAAACCTCTCAGAGCAGTTGATAAAGGCTTCCTGACAGACAGGACTGAGTGGGAGGATTCTCCCTGTGGGAGGATTCACCAGTGGAGGTAAGGCAGGGGCTCAGCTTTTCCTGTCTGCTCCGAGTCCCTGCTCCATGGTTGTTGCAGAAGCCCTGTGGTTGAGTGATGGGTATCCCTGGGACATGGATGGTCAGTGGGCAGACTTTGGGCAGCCTTCCTGAGGTCTGGAGGCCACTTCTTCCCCACTTGCTTATTCCTGACCTCAAAAAATGAGTGTGTTTCATCTGAAAGGAGGTTCCTCCTGTCTTTCAGAGTAGCTCCAGTGAGAGACAGCAGCTTCATTGAGAAGATGAAGAAGACGGTAAGCAGCTTGTTCGGGCTACAAGGGGTGCTGGGAAGGAGGGAGAGCTCATGTCCTTCCCAGTTTTCTCTGGAGACTGTCAGCAGGAGGGGCTGATTTGGATACAGGCACATGCCTGCTGCAGAGAGCATCCAGGGGAAGGCTGTGTGGGCAGCCAGGAATAGCTTTTTGGGTCTATGCCTGGAAGTTGTTCTTAGAGAAAAAAATTAAAGTGAAAATTTGGTGGGGAAAAAAAAAGTGTAATATGAGATCAAAGTCAAGAGGGAAATGGCAGAGACTTTAAAGTCATTGGCTGGCAGTTATTTATCTGCGTGGTTGGTTCCCAAACTGGCTCGCTGTGGAATGGGAATTGTTGTACACAGAACTGGCTTTTGACTCCACTGGTCTGGACACAAGAGGAAGCAGAGGAAGAAGCAAGGGCTGGATGTATTTTCTGTTTTACTTCAAAGTAACTGGCTTGCAGCAGAGCAGGAGCTCTGGTGCTCAGGCATTTCCCCAAAGCTTTGGCAAGTCTGTGTTCTCATCCAGGGAGTTCCCTGTTTTCAGGAGTCACGCTGCAGCCCTGAAGTTGAGAATAAATCTTGAGGGTTTTTCTTTGTTTTGGGTTTTAGTCTGACCTGAGTCTCCCCTCTGAGTGTGACAAGAGTCACGTTCTCATTAACAGTTTAGCCTTGAGTTTTCTGTCAAACCTGGCATGGAGTCCTGTACGAGCACAGACTCCTGGTTGCCTTTAGGTTGCAGTAGTCCAGGACTCTTGATCCCAGGCATTTCCTTTGTCTGTGCTTCATCCATGCATTTGCCAAGTGAGTAATCACCATTTAACAGGGATTTCTTTTTCTCTCCAGGGCCGAAACATTGTGGTTTTCTACGGTTCCCAGACGGGCACAGCAGAGGAGTTTGCCAACCGTCTCTCCAAAGACGCTCATCGCTACGGCCTCCGGGGCATGGCAGCGGATCCAGAGGAGTATGACCTGGTAATTTAGCCATGAACAGCCTCAGGATAGGTAACATCCCATTAATGTCCCCTAAAAAAACCCAAGGACCCTGGCCAAGGGACAGCTGGCCTTTTAACAGTGTCATTTAGGGGAGAGAAGATCAGCCTGAGCGATGCAGAGATGGGCTTGGTCCTTGCCATTCTGCATTCTCACGGTCCCTGACAGCTTTGCATGGAAAATCCCATTGCTTTTCTGGTGGAGTAGAAATACTGACTTGCAGTCCAGTGGGGGTGGTTGGCTTTATTTCCCCTGCCAATTTTGGGTGGGTTTGGCCTTTCCCAACCCCTTTTGTAATCAAGTGGTGTTGCTCTGCACACCTACACCGTAGGAACAGGCTTGCCCAATAACCACGTTGTGGGGTCCTTAGGGATTCATTCTGTCCTTCGGTTGCAGTCGGACCTGAGTCGCCTCTCGGAGATTGACAAGTCCTTGGCTGTGTTCTGCATGGCCACCTATGGAGAGGGGGATCCCACGGACAATGCCCAGGATTTCTACGACTGGCTGCAGGAGGCCGACACCGACCTCTCGGGTCTGCGGTTTGCAGTGAGTGGCTCAACTCCAGTTTGTGTTGGAATTTGGGAAGGAAAGCCAAGAGCCCTCCACTGTGCCTGCACGTGGCTGGGGGAAAGGCACGGCATGTCTGTGTCCTGTACTCCTGTTTTGGTTGAGGTCCCTACTGTCTTCCTTCGCAGGCTTTGTGGACTCCTGCAAATGTACATCTGAGGTCTCTAAATACAGATGTCAGAGTTCTCTCTCCACTCCCTAAATCATGAGGGTTTGCTGGTACAAACAGCCCCAAACAGGCCTGCAGGCACTGAATACAACATCTGCAAATGAGCTACAGGCTGCTGCTGTTCAGAAGCTAATTGGGCACCCTGGGGCCAGATCTTCTCCCACAATTTAAATCACTTGGAGTATGTAACTCTCTTCCTGTGCTGAGCTGAATAACCACCTCACCCAAACCCTGGCCAAATTCCTTAGGCAGCATAATAATTGCAAATGAGGATAAAATCCACTGCTGGAGATGTGAAGCTTCTCTGTATGAAGCAGTGAGCAAACATTTGCTGCGTGGTTTGTGGGAGGCAAAGGCCAGCAATCGGTCTCCAGGCGGTCCAGGCTCTTACTGGTCCCTCGAGGGTGCAGGAGTTCTTGTAAGTGCATCCTCTTGCCATGCCTGAGGCCAGGCTCAGGGGAGGTGCTGGTGCCTCCTCACCAGTGGTAGGCTCTTACCCAAGGTCCACGAAGAGTGAATGGGGAGCTGGGAGAGGTCTTGCTGTCTTTTCTCAACTTCATTTGCTGGGTGATACTTGCCAGAGGACGTCAACTGGATGGGAAGAGTCCAGCTCCTGCTTCTCTATGCTCATGAGTGTTCCCTTCCAGGTCTTTGGGCTGGGGAACAAGACTTATGAGCACTTCAACGCCATGGGAAAGTATGTGGACAAGAGACTGGAGGAACTCGGAGCCCAGCGCATCTTTGAGCTTGGGCTGGGAGATGATGATGGCAAGTGAGTAGCTTGGGTGGAGGGGCTGGTCACAGCTGGATAAAGCATCTTGGATACTTTGGCAGGGAGTTGGCTCTATTACCAAGACAGAAATAAACTCTACAGGGCTCTTTTGGGAGTTGGCGTAACTCTGAGTGTGTGTCTGTCTGCTCTCTCTCCCACAATCAGATCCCTGTACACAGGGAGTATCCTAGGGAATCCTGTGTCTGGGAAATCCCACACCAGCTCTTAATGCCCATAGGTACATACTGGAGCAGGCTTTGCAGCCTCCTCTGCCTTTGTCCTGCTGTAGATCCATTGCTAACCCAGCCTGTGTAGATAAACTTCCCCATCCCTGTGGAGAAGGCAGACTCCATCTCCTCGTGAAGTGTTTTATGGTGGGAGGCAGCAGTTTTCCAACTCAGACAATGATTTTTATTTTATTTTTGCCTTTCTGTGCTCACCTGAGCACGCTGGGACATTACATCAACCTCTGGCTTTACCTCTGCAAGGTCTGATGTGAGGTTTGTGAGGTGTGTGAGAGGCTCTGAACCCAGAAAAATGAACATTGCCATGTTGGAATCTGCCTTTTGGGAAGGTGACTTCATGCCAGGAGTGGGCAAGGGGGGAGCTGAGGTGGTTAAAGAGTGAGCCTGAATAGCAAAGCCTTCCTTGGCAGACCTGGTGAAGGGAGGGGTGGTTGGTATAGCAACAATTCCAACTTAGTGCTCTGACAATGCTTTTCTGGTGATCTGTGGCATATGGAGGTACCAAAACTGTCTGGGTCCAAGGCAAATGCTTTTTCCCATGGTGGAGGGAGAAACTCCATAGGGATCTCAGATGGCTCTTCTCAGAATGCTCTTCTCAGAATGCCCCTTTTCTCCCAGCTGGGACTGGGTTATTGACTCTTTCTTTTGCCCTGGATAGTCTGGAAGAAGACTTTATCACCTGGAGAGAGCAGTTCTGGCCAGCAGTCTGTGAGCACTTCGGGGTGGAGGCTACAGGAGAAGAGTCCAGGTGGGTTTGGGAGCAGGTCCTTTTGGGTGCCAGAGAGATTGGCCACCTCTGACTGGTGGCCATTCCATCAGCCCCAGGCTGCTGTTCCCTGTCCTCTGCACTGCCTCCCCTTCCAGACTGGAGGGGGCATGGGCAAAGTAGAGCAGGAAGTGGAGCTGCTTGGCCTGAGCCTGGTGCAAGTTTGAGCCCAGCTCTGAGTTTCTGTTCTGACTGGGGACACGGTGGGTTTGGTACCTTTGGGGATGGCTGTGCTGGTTGTGATGCTCCCAGCGAGGCTGAGGTTTCCTCTTGGTTTGGGTTTTCTGCCCAGCTTTCCTGATCCCGCATGTCTGGAGAGGGGCAAAGGGGTGGAATTTGCATTTGTTTTTGAGCTGCAGCAAATCAAGCAAAGTATATGCTGGTTCCAGCTGTACTTTGTGGTTTCCAGTTTGACTTTTTTTCTCTTTTCTCGCCCAGCATCCGCCAGTATGAGCTGGTGGTGCACACGGATGTGAACATGAACAAAGTCTACACGGGAGAGATGGGCCGACTCAAGAGCTACGAGAACCAGAAGCCGTAAGTGCCGACCCCCTGGGCAGGGTGTATGTGGGGTAGGGGTTGGCTGATGGGTCCTTGATGTCTCTAACAACACCTGCTGTGTGGGCAGTGTCATTTCTGCAATGCAGCCTGTCTCTGCCCAAGAGGAAGGGGCTCAGATCTCCACTGGGACTCTGAGAGTCCCCAGTTAATGGATCATTAGTGGTGAGGAGATGCCTGTGGCCCCGTGTGCTGCTTGGCTGGTACATCCACAGCATGTCTTGAGCCTTTCCTCGCCTGGGGTGGCCAATACATGATGGCTACTGGCAGTATTGCTGTGGGAGATGAGCTGTATAAACTAATTCCGGCCTGAAATATTTCTTTGAGATGTGACAGTTCCTCCAGTCCACTTGTGTGTCACTTGTTCTTAATGGGACAGAAGCTGTTGACTGCTGGGCTGTGCTTAGAAGGAAAAGGATGTGCTTTCTGTGCCAGTGTGGGTAGCATCAGGATCATAGTTTGGTTTCTGCTGTGGTGTAGTGTGCTTTGGAACATGAACCAAACCTTGTCTTTCCTTCCAGACCGTTTGATGCCAAGAACCCCTTCCTGGCCAAGGTTACAGAGAACCGCAAACTGAACGAGGGCGGAGAGCGGCACCTGATGCACCTGGAGCTGGATATCTCCAATTCCAAAATCAGGTAGTTTTCTGTGGGAGACTGCTCCTTTATTTTGTCAGGAGCAGTCTCCAGCAGCAGCAAAGAACAAGGATGTGGCACCAGCTTCATCCAGTACTTCAGTGATTACTTAACACTGCCCCTCTGGGCTTCTGTACCAGGTACCCCACGTCAGGACTTTCTCCCAGCTCTTGCACTGCCTGCTTTGGGTCCCTCCCACCCCACAGACCTTTCCTAGCTGCGCAGTCCCAGTTGAAAGAATTTTCTAGGAGTCATTAAAAAAATGAGAGGGCAGATGAGCTGTGAGAGAGAGGTGGGGATGTCTCATGCCTTGGCTTGCCTGGCTTAGGTGTTCAAGCATAGGGGGAATAAAGCCCTGCTCCTAAAAATCCTCTCACTGGCTTAAATCGCCTAAATTGTTAGAAAGTCACAAATCCAGGTGGCTTAATGTAACGAAGTACTGCAGAGGTTTTGAGCAGCTTTGCTCTGTGCCTGTCTGGGAGTTGGCCTGTCCTTGCTGGAACTCTGGCCTTGTTGAAGTCTCTGACTTGGAGGTCCCTCATAAAAACCCTGGTTCTTAAAACCGTTATCCCACAATGGTCCTTCCCGCTGTTACTGTGGGCTCTGGGGATCGCTGGTGGTGCAGCAGCTCGGATCTGTGTTGTCCAGCTGCCTCTTGCACCAACCCACTTGTCTTCTGGGGGTGGACAAGAAGTGGTGCAGGTGTTGCATCTGTTCTCCTGTGTCTCGTGCCAGGTACGAGTCCGGGGACCACGTGGCCGTGTACCCTGCCAACGACTCCTCTCTGGTGAACCAGATCGGTGAGATCCTGGGCACGGATCTGGACACTGTCATGTCCCTAAACAACTTGGATGGTGAGTACGGATGGACCTCTGAGGGTCAGCAGTTCTCCTTCAGCTGTGGCCTTTGTCCTTCCCACCAGAGCAGGATCCAGATCACCCTCAGGTCCCGTGGGACACCTCCAGGCAGACAAATGTCCCACAGCCACTCTGAATGCTGTGCTGTTCTAGCAGTAGCACAAACCTGTTTGCTGAGAGCAGCTGAAGTGGGTCAGTTGTGAAATGTGTTTAGTGTGCCCATTCAACAACAAATTATGTAACAGCACACTCCTAATTACAGAGCATCAGCCCACCAGAGCATCCCTCAGCTGCAGCAGCCCCGGAGCTCCACAGGGCCCTCAGTGTGTGAGATGTTCTTATTCAGTCCTGAGAGGAGGCACAGCCTTGGAGACTGAACTGCCAGGAGGGAGCACTTGTGCTGGTACAAAGAGCTCTTCCTGGGCAGCATTCCCAGCAGAGCCAGCCTCTGGCAGGAAGGAGATGCCAGCTGCTGCCCATTGCACTCCTGGAGCAGCACAGCCAGACCTGAAGCATCAGATGTGCTGGCCCAGAAGCCTGAGGGAGCTCCTGGTTTCAAGAGAGAAAGTGGCTCTAATGCACTGCTGGAGCCTGTAGCCCCCTGTGCAGTGTTGCAGGTTGTCCAGCCTCACACTGTCATTCCTGTCCCTTATGGACCTCTCAATTTGCTGAATGGCTCCAGCCTTGACTGCTGGTGCTGACCTTTCCCAAGATGAGTCTGAGCACAGCTCTCTGTGTCTAAATGAGCGTAAGGACACTTTTGAGGCCAGGTCTGATAGAGGTGTAAGTGTGTGAGGCCAAATTAGCTGTGGAGGGGAGCCCCCCTGCTTGGTCTGCGGGTTTGCTGGACATCTCAGGGCAGAGAGCCCTGTTGGGGACCACAGGGTAATATTTTTTGCTGCTAAACTGTCAGGCAGCATCTGTGAAACACAGAATGGGCTACTGGGAGAGGGAGCTGCCTGGAGAGGGAGGTGCTTCAGTGTGGAACTGGGGCTTTGGCCCACAGGCTGATCAGCCTTAGGGCTGCTCTCTCCTCCCTGGAGCCTTGCCCTGTCTCCAGCCCTCACACACCGTGCGTAGCTGCCGGCACGAAATCCCCTTGACATAACAGCAGGTAGTTGCTGATTTTCCGTTTTTCTTTCTCTCCCTCTTCTCCAGAGGAATCCAACAAGAAGCATCCCTTCCCCTGCCCCACGTCCTACCGAACAGCCCTGACATACTACCTGGACATCACCAACCCTCCCCGCACCAACGTGCTGTACGAGCTGGCCCAGTACGCCACGGACACCGAGGAGCAGGAGCGCCTCCGGAAAATGGCCTCGTCCGCTGCCGAGGGCAAGGTGGGAGCGCTGGCCCTCCCAGCAATGCTGCTGGGCTGAACTGGGTGCTGGGGGATCCCCAAAAGGGCCGTGCAGAGAGCCCGAGGGGTGTTTGCCAGCCACGAAGGGAAGTGGTCACGTGTGTGCCCTCCTTGCCCACAGGCCCTGTACCTCAGCTGGGTGGTGGAGGCCCGCAGGAACATCCTGGCCATCCTGCAGGACATGCCCTCGCTGCGCCCCCCCATCGACCACCTGTGCGAGCTCCTGCCCCGCCTGCAGGCCCGCTACTACTCCATCGCCTCCTCCTCCAAGGTGAGCGTGCTTCCAGCAGGGAATGAGGCTGTGGAGGGACCGCTTCAGCTGCAGCTCCACAGCACCACGGTCCTTGGCTGGGGACTGGATGTGGGGAGCTTGTCCTGGTGATAATTTCCATCAGAGAGGCAACTTTAGTTATCTCCTTGCATGAAGTTATCCCAGCTCCCACGGGGTCTGCAGAGGGTCTCACACTGCAGCCAGCTGTGTCCCAATACCACCTGCACTCCCTGGGGCCCTGCTTCTCTTCACCCATCAACCTGGCTGTTAGGGCTTGGAAGAAGGTGGAATTTTAGGGGCTGGTCAAAATTCACTCATTACTTTGTGCCTGAAGCCCTGAGGTGGCTGGAAATACCCAGGGAAGCTCCGTGGTCCTGTGATGAGTCAGGCACAAGACAGAAGCCCCAGGAGGGGCATGCAGGGAGGAATAGCTGTCCCAGTGTTAACATTAGGTTAAAATTCTCCTCATTCCTGAGCACTGAGGGGGAGCTGCGGGGACTGAGCTGTGGGGTTGCCAGGGCTCCCTCTCTGCGTGGTGCCAACATCCCTTCCCTGCAGGTTCATCCCAATTCCATCCACATCTGTGCCGTGACGGTGGAGTACGAGACCAAGACGGGCCGCCTGAACAAAGGGGTGGCCACCAACTGGCTCAAGAACAAGGTGCCTGACCAGAACGGGAGCAACTCCCTGGTGCCCATGTACGTGCGGAAGTCGCAGTTCCGGCTGCCCTTCAAGCCCAGCACCCCCGTGATCATGATCGGGCCGGGCACTGGCGTCGCCCCCTTCATCGGCTTCATCCAGGAGCGGGCCTGGCTGAAGCAGCAAGGTGAGGGCCCAGCAACCTGCTTGGGGCTGGAGCTCCTGCAGGACAGGGTTCTGCGGGATTCGGTTGGTGCCTCTGAGGTGCAGCTCATGTTGCCGGTGGGTCCAGCAAAAAGCAGAGGAGATGGGGGAGGATGAACAGGAGCCAAGTGTTGCCCAGCATGAGGATGCTTTGTCCTCTTGGCCAAGGAGGATGTTTGGGGGGTGGATAGGCCTGAGGCAGTTCTCTGACCTCTGCCACCACATCTCCAAATAACTGCAGTCAAGTCACACTCATTGCTGAAGCCTGTGGCCACTTCTGGGAATCAGTCTCAAGCTTCCCCATATAACCAGAAGCAGTTGTGCAGCTCTGCCTCCTCCGGCCTGGTAGGACCAGGGGAGCAGAGAGGACAGGATTGGGACTGCTGGGATTGGCAGGACAAGGGGAGGGTGGGGAGGGGGACAGGGTTGTGGGCTGCCAGGGGCCAGCTGATGGAGGCTGTGTGGCCCTGCAGGCAAAGAGGTGGGCGAGACGGTGCTTTACTACGGCTGCCGGCGCGAGCGAGAGGACTACCTGTACCGGGAGGAGCTGGCCCGCTTCCAGAAGGAGGGAGTCCTCACCCAGCTCAATGTGGCCTTCTCCAGGGACCAGGCTGAGAAGGTACTGCTCTAGTCATCCCACCACTTGCTCCTGCTGCTACACCCAGCTGTGGCCTTAGGGCTGGAGACTTCCAGCCTGGATGGCCCATGGCAGGCAGGAGCACCCAGCACACCTCCACTGTCTTCAGAGCCTTGAGCATGGGCTTGGCTTCCCCTCATCGCCCCAGCCTGTGGTCTGGGGGGCTCTGCTCCTCTCACCTCATTCCCACCTTGTTTCCTGCCAGGTTTATGTCCAGCACTTATTGAAAAAGAACAAGGAAAACATCTGGAAGCTGGTTAATGAGGGGATGGCTCATATCTACGTATGTGGGTAGGTCTGGCAGCAGGGAAGGGACTTTGGGAAAACATTCCTGTTCCCAGGAAAATTAGTGTGACTCAGTTTCCCCAGCTGTGCATTACAAGCCCTGGGAGGGTTACACTGTCCGGATTCCGGGGGAGGGCAAAGGGCCAGGCAGGCGGGCTGGGGTGAACCCTCTGTGTTCGTGTGGGGAGGTGACAGGGCTCTGTGACTCTGGTGTCTCACTCATGATCCCTTTGTTTGCAGCGATGCCCGAAACATGGCCCGGGACGTGCAGAACACCTTCTACGAGATCGTGTCCGAGTTCGGGAACATGAGCCAGGCCCAGGCCGTGGACTATGTAAAGAAACTGATGACGAAGGGCCGGTACTCTCTGGATGTCTGGAGCTAAAAGCGGGGCTGGCGGGGCCGGGGAGAGAACGGGTCCCCAGGCGTGGGCCCACGGGAGGTGCAAAGTGCCTGCTCGCCCACGGCTGCTGTGGGTGACGGTGTCAGCCCCGCCCCACAGCTACCCCGGTGTCACTCCCAACCCCTCCTGGGCCACAGCAGCCCCTCGGGACAGGCTGTGTACCCCGGGGGGTGGAAGGGGTTGAGAGGGGCAGGGGGGTAGCTCAGCTGCTGTCCAGGAGCCGTGGTGACCCCGGCACCCCAAGGCGCACCTCGTGGCACCAGCATTTGCCTTGAGGTCAGGGACACAGCTGATGTGGGGCACAAGGGATGGACGCTGCTAGAAAGCTCTGGGGTCCTTCTCTGAACACGAGGTGTTGCCTTATCCCCGGGGCTGGAGCCCACCCTGGCCTGCTGGCACGGCAGAGGGGTGGAGGGGCCGGCAGCCCCCTGCGATCCCGCCGGGTGTGAGGCAGGGCAGCCATCTGTCCTCACCTCCCTCGTGCCCTGTTTGTCCAGCTCTAGGATGAGGGGCTGGCAGCTGGCTCTGGGCACAGAGGTGCCCTGTGCCCCCCAGACCTCACCACCCCCCTGCTCCTTTCCTGATGCCTGCCTTTGCTCCAGCACGCAGCGGGAAGGGGGTGGCTCCTCTCCCCTGGGGAATAGACCCAGTTGTGGGAGGAGGGGTCTCAGTCCATAGGGCCCTGCTTGCTCCCTGGGGTCCGGCAGCTCCCCTGAGCCCAGCCC
Organism: Pipra filicauda; assembly: GCF_003945595.2. Classification (NCBI taxonomy): domain Eukaryota; kingdom Metazoa; phylum Chordata; class Aves; order Passeriformes; family Pipridae; genus Pipra; species Pipra filicauda. The sequence goes on along the minus strand of NW_024104887.1, from coordinate 3,604,648 downwards.
CTCCCTCACACTGTGTATGGTCATTTTTTAAATACTGTTTTTATTTTAACATCTTTGTGATTTAAGCATGGGGGGGGAAAGAAAAGAAAAAACAACCTTTCAGGCTGTCCAATGATTGTAAATTATTTAAATACATTTGCCCTTGGAATAAAAATGCTGTGTCTGTAGTTTGCTTCCTACCCTCTCTCTGCTCAGCCAGAGGGCAGAGGGAGGCAGGAGTATTGGATGCTAACTGGGAGGAAACCTGGGGACTGGGTGGCAGCTCTGGGTTTAGGCTGAGCTGGGGGCAGCCCCTACCCTGAGTGCTGGGACCTGGTTGGGGGGAGGATGGCAGCTCTGGAGTGGGGTGCTGCTGTGCCAAACCTCCTCTTTGGTTCTTCTGGAGCTCCTGGTGGTGGTACAGGGTGTCTCTTCCCTGAGCTGCAGGGACACTGAGGTCCTGCTGGGCTCCTTGGATGGCCAAAGCTCTGGCCACAACCCTTGCACAGAGCTGGGCAGGCCAGGGGTGCCATGGAAGGGAACTCACAGCACTGACCACCTGGCCCCATGGGGAGTGGTGGTAGGGGCACAGGGAGATGGGTTTTCACAGAATCATGGAATCATTTAGGTTGGAAAAGCCCTCTAAGATTGTTGAGAGCAACCCTTAACCCAGCACTGCCAAGCCCACTGCTAACCCATGTCCCCAGGTGTCACATCTACATGGCTTTAATATCCTCCAGGGATGGTGATTCCACTGCCCTGCACAGCCTGTGCCAGGGCTGGACAACCCTTGGGGTGAAGACATTTTCCCCTAATATCCAGTCTAAACCTCCCCTGGCTCAACTTGAGGCTGTTTCCCCTTGTCCTATTGCATGTTACCCAGAAGAGACAGACCCCCACCTCCAGCCTCCTGTCAGGGAGGTTGTGTCAGAACACTCTTCCCAAAGAGCCAAAACCACAGAGCATGGAAACTGTTCCCAGACCACCCCGGTGACCCGGGGCAGCGCCTTCCCTTTATTTTTACATCTGCACCCTCCAGAGATGCCAGCCCAGGGTGCTGTTTGTGCAGCTCCAGTGTGAAGCCTGGCCCAGGCTCCCGGTGCTCCCCACCCCTCCCGAGCCTCAGCCCCCTCTTCCCTGTGGATTGAAGGTGAGGGAGGAACTGGAATAGGCACACCCTGGAACCCAGGACTTGTGCACAGCCCCCAGCTGCCCCCTTGCAGTGATGAGGCTGCCCCAGGGCCTCTGCCTTCAACACACAGGGGCTGCAGGGCTGGGGGGGAAAAGGGGAGCCTCGACCACGCCAGGAGCTGTCTGAGGCAGCTGCCAGCCTTGTCCCAGTGGGATGGGGAGCACCAGCATCCAGAGAACATCCCAGCAAATGGGAGTGGCTGTCACAGGGTGCTCCTGACTCCGTGTGAGTGGTTTGGGCATGGATCCAGCACCGCAGTGAACACCCGGACTGTCCAGGAGCAGGGCCCAAGCTCTGTCCCACGCCCAGGCTTCCAAGGAATGGGATGAGACACCAGAGTCCGGACGGAATCGAGGAGATGTGGATGGGGGATGGAGGCAGTGGGGAGAAACAGTCCTGGCCCCCACACTGCCCCCCTTCAATTCTCCTTTGTGTCTTTGTTCTTGTTCTGAAACTTCTGGTGGACAACGCGGAGGGTGGTGAAGAAGTTCCCCAGGAAGAGGATGAAGAAGGGGAGGCCGCACATGAGGACCTGTGGGAGGCACAGAGGCACAAGTCAGCAGGAGGGACCTGCCTGGGGCATCCCCCTTCCCAGGGCAGCCCCCCGGGAGCCCCCTTACCTGCCACTCCTTGCATTCCGGGTGCTGGAGCATGCGGAAGAGGGTGATGGCGTTGTAGAGCTGCCAGAACTGCAGGAGAGAGGAGATTGAGGGAGAGCTCTGCTCTCAGAGGCTCCATCCCATGCAGACACTCATCCAGCTGCTTCCTCTGGGCACAAACCCCACACCGACCTCACGTGAGGGCAGTGAAACCCCATCCAGGCTCAGGGGCAGAGGGCTCATCCCCAGAGGACCCCAGCTGGGACATCCCCTCCCCTTTTGTGCCACCTGGAGCTCAAGGGCTGTGAGAAAGCCTCAGAGCAGCCTTTGCCCATCAGCCTCTGACCAAGGAAGGGCTTTGGAAAGGATTTGGAAGGCTTCTAACCACAGCCCCTCTGCTCTATTCTGCACTTGGCAGAACTGCCCCAGGTCCTCCCCATCTCATTGCTCCAGTTGTGGAGGCGGTGGGTGCTTTGGAGGAAAAGGCTCAGCGTTTGTTGAAAGCATTTCCCTACCCCTGGCATCCCATATCACATGGCTGCAGCAGCCTGTGGGGACTGTGGGATGTCCAGGCTGCTGACCCCACAGCTGGGACTGCAGCATGACCTGCTCCCACCTGAGGCTGTGGCCTCTTGCAGGGATCAGTGCAGACTCACGTGCCCAAAGAAGAGGAAGGGAAGCAGGAACGTGAGGCCTCTCCACATCCAGGACTGGAAACCCTCTGCAAAGGATGAAGGTTTGTGTGAGGACCCGGAACAGGCTGGCAGGGAGCAGATGGAGCCCAGTGCCTCTGGACACGGGCAGCGAGACTCAGTGCCCACTCCATGCCTGGCTGAGAAGGGCCTGCCATGCCAACCTCACCGTGGGCACCTGTACTCGCAGGGGGGATGGTGACAGGGACTCCTAAGACAGCAGAGGAAGCTGCTCCAGTGGAGCTGCCCTCGCCCATGCTGGAGCCCCTCAGCCCAGCCCTTGGTGTCACAAGGGCCTGGGAGGTGACAGCCCACACACAGTACCTGGGGTGTTGGAGGGATATTTCCATGTCTGAAAGAGCTTCCTGGGGAAAGTTTGGATGCCAGGAGCCACATCCACTGCCACCTTGCATCCCGAGGGAGCCAGCTGTGGGCTGGTGGTCCCAGGAGAGCAGGAGGAGGGGGGCACCCAGCCTGTGGGGTGCTGCTGCCCTATGGGAGATGCTGCTCTCAGAGCTTTGGCTTTACTTGTAGCTTTTACTGTTTCTGCCACTGACAAACCGCAGCCAAACTGACCTCGGACCAAACTGCCACCGTTACCTTTAACAGAACCCACAGCTCCCAGTTAGCTGAGGCTGGGCTGGAGCTGGGAGGGAGGCTTGGGCAGCCACAGGCCCTGCAGCAATGGTGGGTCCAGCTGGACTGGGACAATCAGTAAGGGGAGATCCCGACTTACCCACGGTCAGGTCCATGTTGTGCCTCTCACCCAGCGCTCGCAGGCGGTACAGGCACCCACTCTGGTAGTAATACTGCAGGAACTGCACAAAGCCTGCAAGGAGAGTGTGGCTGCCATCAACAGGGGCCCAGGGATTAACTCTTGGCCCCAGCTCCGTGATGACCTTGCCCACAAAGATCACCCCAGCGCCAGGGAGGTGAGGGCAGGACAGAGTCCAAGGGAAAACACAGATAAGCCGAGAGCTGTGAGCAGCTGCAGCCAGGTCTGCACGTGCTGCAGAGCCCCACAGCACGCTCAGCACCCCAAGCCAACCACAGTCCCTGTCCCAGCACAGCACTTACTCTGGTACATGGAGAAGGAGAGAAACTGGTTCCTGAACATCTGGTACATGAGCCCATCTGGCCTGTGGAGAAACGGTGCTGGCTGGGGGACATGGGGCTGGAAGGGGATGGCCAGCCCTGCCTGCCCCACAGCCCCTGTGGCTGCAGGTCAGGGCAGCAAAGGCCCCTGTGCCAGAGCCACCCACAGCCCCCTGTGGGACGGGGAACACACACTTACCATGTCAGCATGACACCTGAGAGGAAGGTGGAAACGTAGTGATGAAAAACCCACCAGCCTTTGATTCTGGAAGGCAGACAGAGAGAAGGAGTGTCAGGTCTTGAGTGGGAATCCCGACCCAAAGGTGCACCAGCAAAGCAGAGCAGCCACCTGACAGCTCCCAGAGCAAGATGAGGAGTGGGGCTGGTTGTGAAACATCCGTGCTCGGAGCAGGACCCGGTGCCTCCGGTCTGGGCAGCACCGGGAGCTGGGGCCCTTCCAGCCGCCGTTCCACCTTCCCACACCACCTCCACATGGGGAGTTCCTCCTGCCCCGCTCCTACAGCTGTACCAGGGCTTGCTACACACCCTGAGTAGGAGGGAGCTGCTCCCTTGGGAAGCTCAGAGCTGCTCGATGGGCCCCAACTTCCCAGCTTTGCAGAGAAGGACCAACTCACTGCACCCCCTCCCCGAGCCCAGGGACTCACTTGGATCCGTTGTTGATCAGGATGCTCTCTCGGATGGTGAGGGTGCAGTAGTACCACACCAGGAGGAAGTTAAAGACGGCATCTGTCACCCTGGTGTCACACAAAGGAGGGTGTAAAGGGGTGTGTTGGGGGCACTGGCACTGCTGTGGGACACCCACCCATCGCAGGCAGGGACCTGCTCCTCCCCCCCACCACGGCCACGGCAGGACTGCAGCAGCCACAAAGGCCACCCCACCTCCAGGGCGGTGTCCAGATCCTTTATCAGGATCTCCTGTTCAGCTCTGGACCTTGCAGGATGGGAGAAGAGGACATGGGGACCCTGGGAGGAGATCTCTGCCCAGGATCCAAGCCAGACTCACCGGGAGTTGAAGAGGAACCGACAGGAGGAGGAGACAATGAGTAGGATGATGGTGAGGTAGAGCTTGAACTTCTCATATTCATCTTTATAAGCAAACCTGCAGGCAAGCACAAGGACTTGGAGTGAAGTGGCTCCTGGAATGCTGTATCCTCCCACCCCACCCAGCTGGACAAAAGTGATGTTCTGTTTGGAACCTCTGGGACACACTTGGGAAAAACCTTGCCTTGGGGATATTTCTGAGAGGAGAACACACCAGGCTGCTTCCACACAGGTGGGACACCTTCAAGCACTCCAAACCACCCAACAACCTGTCTGGTGGCCCAGACTTTGGGGAAGCTGGGCAGACTGGAGTCTGCACATGTCTCCAAGAGGAGGATTGGGAAACAGAAGGAGAGGGACACAAGCTCCTGGCTGGGCATCTCTGGCATGGGGAAGGTTCTCCTGGGCCAAAACCAACCACTGGTGTTTCCCCAAGGGAAGAGGAGGGGGCTCTCCACTGTCTGTCTTTCCAGGAAGTTCCTAACACAGCAGAAACCCAGACATGGCTTTGGTGGAGGATCCTTTTTAGCTTGTCAGAGCTAATGGTCCATCCCAGCCCAGTGGCAGGAGCTTGAGGGGGAGTCAAGGATTTGGCTGATTCTGTGAAAGGATGCAGAAAACAGCCCAGGAAGGGAATCTACACCAGGTGGGCCAGGCCAGCCCAGTGTTTGGCCGGGAGGAGCTGTTCCTTGTGCCAAGGGGATCCCAAGCCAGGTAAAGCAGAGGTGGCAGCGAGGAGGGAGCCGTACTTGGCCTGTTTGCTGAGCAGTGTGACGTTCACGTTCCCGAGCACCAGACTCAGGTACAACCTGGGGAGAGAGCAGAGGTGTTAGGATGAGGACCTGCCTGTGGAGCTGTCCCCTCTCGTGCCACTGCTGGGGCCAGGGATGAGCTCCCTCCCAGCTGATTTCCACTTGGAGCTGCCAGGCACAAACACTCTGGCATCCCCTCCCCAGGGCAGGGGGACGGGTGGCCGAGCACACACCCCACCTCCTGTGGGCACTGGGGTGTTCACCTGGGCTTCCCCCCCCACACAGCCACTGTCCAAGGGTGGATGAAGGCCCTGAGCAGGCAGAGGAGTGAGGGGGAAGAGGGCAGTGCTGCAGAAGCTCAGCCTGGCTCCTGCCCAGGTGTCCTCTGGGGAGCCCAAGTGGAGCAGCAGAGCTGTGACCCCCCCAGGAGCAGGGTGACAGCAGCCCTACAGCCACAGGGATGTGGAGGGTGGACCTGGTGTTTCACCCAGAGCTGAGGTGCCTCTTACCCGTTCTTCTTTGGCAGATAGGCCTCCATCTCAAAGAAAACATTCTGCCTCTCTTTAATCAGGTTCTCGGCCTCTTGGATGGAAGATACCTGCTCGGGACTCGCGTGGGCTTTGCATCTGGGGAGGAAACACAGGCACTGGCATCAGGAGAGCCTCTGCAACGTGATCAGCATGTGCTGGCACTCCACAGGTGACTGACTCGGGCAAGAACACCCCAAGGACAGCAAAGGCAGATGGGAGGCAAGTCCATAACTCTGTCAGGCTGGGATGTTGCTCAAGAGAAGGAAGCAGGAATGGGAGTGAGGTGAGGCCAGAGGAGTCTCTCACCCTCGAGGAAGGACGGGGAGAGCTTGGTGCAGGAACGTGGCAGTTCATGGTACCTGCAAAGCCCTTGCAAGCTCTGAACTGCAAACGGGGCACAAATTGGGGCACAGGGAAGGGATGCTGGGGAAGATCTGCCTCTCACAGCACTTTGCCATGAGTGAGGCTGCAGAGAGGTTTGTATTTCAGACACGGGGTGAGAGCCCCATCCTTGCCTCTCTCCCCTCTTGTGCTGCCACAGGACACGGACTTACTTTTTGAGGGAGACCGAGAGCTCCTTCAGCCGCTTCTTCTGCCGTGCGATGGAGCTGGAGATCCCATCCTGGAGCTTGGTTAGCTCCTCGAGTTTCTGCTTGTACAGCTTGTGGTTATCCTGGGAAGGAGAGACCAGCAAGCATTAGAGCTGCCTGCCCAGCCATCCCCGTCCTCAGGCCCTCCACGGGGGCACTGCTGATGCTTCTGTTAAAAAATGTCCTCAACTTCACCTGCACAGCAGCTGGGTGAGAGGAGGGGTGGCTGCAGAGGACCAGGTGTGTTTGGGGACAGCCTGCAGCCAGCCCTGCTTCCATGGGGATGCCCATCCCCAATCCCAAGGAAGGTATCTACAGGTGCAGGCACATCCACAGGACGCAGCCTGGTCCTGCCCTTCCACATCCCTCATGTCCAGCCCCCTCCAGCTGCGGGCTGTGAAAGTCCAGCCACCAATGTGGTGATGCTCCCACGGCTGGGAGACCACTGACTGTGCACAGAGGATATAAAAGACTTGGAAAGAAATGCTGTTTGAGCCAGGGCTGTAACTGAGGGCCGTGGTAACCCGGAGCGATGGCTTTGAGTGCTGGGATGGGATAAGTGACTCTCTCTGCCTCCAGGTTTGTGCAGCACCTGCTGCTGCCCCGACTTGTGGCTCTGGGCACCCCTGGGAAGCTGGAAGGAGCCTGTCAATGAGCTGGACAAAGAGGACGGGCTCACAGCAGGGCTGCAGCCAAGTGCCTGGTAACCCAACCGCACCTGGGAAAGGCTGGATGCCACTCTCCACTATATTTAGCAAGGAAAGGAGAGAGCGTGCGGGATCAATGCTGCTGCCTGTCCAGGTCAGCTGGAAAACAGCCTCACCTCAGCCACAGCAGCCCAAATGCCACTTCCACCGGGGAATTACACGCTGCTCACAACAACCCTTGGACTAGACCTTGGCACACAAGTTTTAGCTCTTATCGAGCACTTGATCAGCAGATATGAAAGTTGTTCCCAAAGGAGAAAGGTGAAACTCAGAGCAGAGGAGGGAAACCTTCTCCCTCTGGTAACAAGCAGTAGCAGATCTGGATCCCAGACAATCCCAGCTCCCCAGCAGTGATTTATGTCCCTGATCTCTCCCAGGGCATTCCCTGCTTGGCCATCAAGCTTTCCTGCTCCCATCTGGAGTCACCTCCTCCTCTTGCTCTGGAGTTAACTGTGAGCAAGTGGCTTTTGTGACAAGTCCTTTAGCTGTGTCAGCATCCCAGCACCACGCTCGGAGACAGCCTGGATCAGGAGCCACCCCGGGAGGAGGTTTCCAATGGGAAGGGCCAGCACTGTGTGGCTGCACTCAGCGTTCAAAGTGGGCGACCCGGGACATCCACGCAACCCCTATGGAGCAAGAGGAGGTTTCTCAAAGCCTCCCTTGCCCCAGATCTGGGCACAACAGCGACGTGCCCGCAACAACATCCGCTTTGCCCCGCTCCCGGGGGGGAAGGAGGGGGAAAGGGAACTGGTGCAGCTGCAGCTGAGTGACCTGAGCAGCAGCAGGGGATGGGGTTAGCCAACCTTTCCCTTGGGTGACCCTGTCTGAGCTGAACCCTGCCCACTCCTTCCCCCGGCAGCCCGCGCCCTGGGGATTACACAAAGCAGGTGGAAGCACCTCTGATACCTGTCACCTGCCTGGCACGGAGCCCCCGGTGGGTGGCAGGGCACAGGAGGGAGGGGGACGGGGTACGGAGGGTCGGGACGAGGAGCCTGGCCGCGGTGTGCCCGGATTCCCGGCGATCCCGGCCAGCGGGGCAGTTTGGCTCCGGGCCGGCCCGAGCAGGGCTGACAGGGGCGATAAGGAGCGATAAGGAGCGATAAAGAGCGTGAAACGGCATCTGCGCTCCCCGTCCGGCCGTGCCACGCCAGCTCCCAGCCCTCGGACACCGGGAGGTCTGGGCTCTCCACGCCAGCTCCCAGCCCTCGGACACGGGAGGTCTGGGCTCTCCACGCCAGCTCCCAGCCCTCGGACACGGGAGGTCTGGGCTCTCCACGCCAGCTCCCAGCCCTCGGACACCGGGAGGTCTGGGCTCTCCACGCCAGCTCCGCGCCGGGCCGGGGGCTCAGACCGGCGGACCCCGGTCCTTGGCAAGCGCCGTGCCCGGCACAGCCTGGCACCTCCGCCCCGCTCCCAACCGCTCTGCCCGGGCGCACAGGGCTGGGACGCAAGGAAAAGGGGAAAAGCGGCCGCGCTCCAGGAGGGAGCCGCCGGCTGCCCGCGGGACCCGTTGGAGATGCTGCGGGGGGCGCCCGCGGCGGATCCCCCAGGGCGCTGTGCCGGTCACCGCGGGGTGCCGGGGCGGCCCCCGAGCCCCCCGGGCGGGGGTGCGGCGGTACCTGGATGCGCTGGAAGCCGTCCTGCAGCTCCTCCCACTCCCGCAGGCACTCGGCGGCCGAGGCGCCCGCGGCCATGGCGGCGATGGCGGAGCCCGGCCCGGCCCGCGGCCACCGCGCCGCTGCCCCGCCCCCTTCCGGGCACGCCCACCAGGGGGGCGGGGCCAGGTCTGGGGGCGGGGCCAGGCCGGCCTGTAATTCCCATTATGCGGACTGTTCCTTTCGTAGGAATGTTCCTACCAAGTAGGAGTAGTACTCTGGTATGGAGGTGCCGTCTATTTAAAACAGTTCGCGTTTTGAAGAATCAGAAGTCGAAACTCTCGCTGTTTTTTACCTTAGTATTTAGGGTGCTTTAATGAAAGCAATTAAATGGACCAGACCGTTGTAAATGGCAAACACAGAGTGCTAGGAAAGCCCGGGAGTGTTTTCTGGAATGTTTTTATTTTGGGATGTCAATGAGCAGAATTCACAGTGAGGTAAGAGAGAGGGCGACGCTGAGTTTAGGTTTCGTGTAGCAGGATTGAGGCTTCAAAACTACCAGCTGTGCCAAGAGGTTTGGTTGTTGGATTAGAAGGTGGCAAGTGGGAAGGATGGTCTGAACAATTCAACCAGTGAGTCTGTGGGTAGCTAAGAAGGCACTCGCAGGCTGCAGGGACTTCTGAATCACAGAAATTCTGTTGTCACCTCTCCAGGCTGGAAGTGGCCACAGTCAGACTCTAAATTTGTCATTCCAGGCTGTGGATAAGGAACCTTTCCAGAGATAACCCTACTATGGTTATAGTCTCCTTTGTTTGCTAAAGAGACAAACAGCCTGTAATGGGTCTCATCCTGCAGCACTTGCATTCCCCAAACTGCCACACCTTCTACAGCACAGGTGAGTTCTCCAGGAGGCTCCAGAAGTTGACCCAAAGTAACATGGAGCCAAAGAGGAAAGCTTTTCCACTGAGGTCTTTCTCAAACAGCGTTCAAGTCATTTTCTTGGTGGTGTGGAAGGGAGTGCCTTTCCCCTGTCAGTAGTTTGGCTCAGAGATGTCTGTGATGTTGGTCCCGTACATTTGGCTCTCCCAGGCCGAGAGCTGTTCCACAAAACCCCGGTGGGGTCTCACGCTCGGTTTGCACTTCAGGAGGTAATCCCAAGCTCCCTGTAAGCAGAAGAAAAGGAAAGAAGTGTTAGGAATTGAACTGAAAGGCATGAAACAGCTACACTTGTAGACAACACGGCTTTGTATTTGCTCCCTGCGCTGGGCAGCAAGAACCTGCAGGCAAGACTGTGGCTGCCAAAGCAGGACAGGCTGGATCCAGATGTGGACTTGAGAGAAGCCTGTCCTGTTCATACTCTGCTCTCCTGGATATGAGGACAGCTCAGGCTGCTTTCATTACCTGGCAGGTATCCTGCATTATTTTATTTTACACCAACGGAGAAATCCAGGCCTGGATTTTCTACCCTAAAATGCTGTTCCTTCCACAGATGATGAACGAAGCAGTGAAGTATCATCGGCCATTCACAGGTAAGCAACAAAGGTTATCATGGTTTTGGATTGGTGTGACCTGATGTGGCAAAAGCAGCTATGACCCTGCAGTTATCCCACTGCACTAATTACAGCCATCTTAACTATTTATTAGTTCCAAGTAATCACCCAGGGACTCTGACACACACGGGGCAGATCCACCAGCATTGCTGTGCCTTACTGCAGCTGCATCCCTGTGTTTTCCCAGCAGTGCTCATCTTCCTGCTTGTAAAAGAGTTTGCCCCCTGCACTCGGAGGGTTGCTTAAGTGTAATGAGACCAAAGGTCAGCAGATAGTGCTCCATTGGTTTGTTTTTCTAATCTCAGTGATTCTGCAGGCTCCGAGGCTGATCTTCCAACATTTACTCCTCTGGAACCACGGTGTGGGTGTCTCCAGTTTCCCTGGACTCAACAGATCTACTCACATATTGATTACTAACAGAATAAGGGGCCACACATCCCAAATCTGCCTTGCTTTTAGAAGCTTTCAAAGATCTTTGCCTGGATTGGCTGGAGAATCACATGGGAATCTGTTGCACTGCTTTTGTCTGCAAGAAACAAACTTGCCTGCCAGGGTAATCCCCCCAGGAAAGCTTTGCCCAGCCAACAGTGGGCAAGCACTGCCCTGTCAACCTTTTCTTCTTTTTTTTTTTTTTTTTTTTTGGCACTTAGTAAAATGCTGAGACCAACCTGTTGATGCCAACTGAGAGGAATGGCAAGGATCAGCCTTTGACTTTTGCACTGCCATGCAAGCCCGGTCTGAAATTCAGTGTGCAAGTGGCTGGTTATCAGCATGCAGGAGCAGTTACACCCGTGTTAGTGCAGGGACTGAGCCATGTCTGCAGCCCTGCTGGCACCCTCAGCCTCTAATTACCCACTGGCACACAGCCATGGAAAGAGATTTCCTCTTACGTTGCAAATGTTTGCACAAAATCAATAAAATTATTAGATACAGGCCCAGCTTAAGTGGAGTTTGGATCAATCTGTTCAAGCTCCCAGAGGAGACTTTCTAAACAAGGATGAGGAGATGCTGTTCAGTTCCCGTGGGAACTCATTTGCTCTGTGTTAGCAGGTACCATGAGATGGTGCTTAGGGCAGCACAATACCCATGTGTTGTATGGAAAGAGAGAAAGGGCACCAGAGGAGAGCCCACCAGGCTTTTGCACAGCCAGGCCATTCCCAGCCATCCTTCATCCATTTCTTACATTATTCAGAGCTATGGAACAGCATATACTGGCCATCCAACCTGTACATCCCTCCTGAGCGAGTATTATCCCATTCCAGCTTTCTCTACAGCAGCATCTGTGGGAGGGGATTGCTTCTGGAGAAATAAAATGGGGTTTCAGAAGAGGTCAGTGCTGATGCTGAAGTCAGTGGTAAATCAGAGCCCTGCAAACACTGGTTTCTGAACTTCCCTGTAACACCATGGAATTAAGAGGTGGGATTACCTGCAGTAGCTTCCACTCTCTTTCTCAGATCCAGGAGAGAAATACCATGTTCTCTAACCACAGCTTTAGTTTTATAGCCCTGTAGTTAAGTAGGGAAATGCAAGGATATCACAGGTGCCAGGGTAAGAACTCACAGATCCAACATCACACTTAAGCCAGCTCCTTAATGGTACAAAGAAGATGCAATCTCAGATCATATAATCAGTTACAGTATCAGGTGGATATTCTGCACGAAATCACAGACAGTGAATGTGTTACTACTACAGTGATGAGGCTTCAGAAAGAGAAATCAAGTGCAGACCCAGCCAGTCTGGGTGGGAACTGTGACAGTGACATACCTTCAGGGAAAGCCGGCAGGAATGCATGAGATAGGCAATGATGGCTGTGCTGCTCCGGCTTATCCCCAGGCTGGAGAACACCAGCACTGCTCCAACATCCATCTGAGCATCTGAGTAAAGAAATGCCAATCACAAATTAATGATCTGGGAAATCAAGCTTCCAAAGGTAGAGCCAAGCGCTAATTCGGTGACAGCTGACAGGCTGAGCGACAGGAGCCCTCAGGAACCCTGACAGCAGCAGATGGGCACTGCCAGCTCCCATTTCTGTAAGCATTTGCCTTTCTGAGAAATCCACTTGGTTAAAATGTGGCTTTGAAGACCAGGACCAGTGACAATAACCGGTCAATGCTTCATTGCACATCAGTGTCACCTTTACATCAGGGAACTGAAGAAGTGTGGTCTACCACGATCCGTCGCCTGTGGTCAGCATCACTCACATCACCTGCTCAAACTCTTCCCAGAAAGGCTTAAAGGTATTGAAATTTCTGATGAACTGCCTGCTCTTCATGCAGGCTGGAGCAATCAGCTCCCAAACTGGAGGGGACTGAGACTCTAAATCCCTTTCCTCTCTCCATGGACATCACCAGCAGGAAGCATGTACATGCCAGCTGGGGCACTGTTTTTATGATGTTTTTATGATGGATACTTTGTGGTGAAAATTGCAAAGATCAGCAAACCCATTTGCTACCACAGGATGTTGTCAGTGGCTCCTAACCACATTAACTCTGCTGCCTGTGCCTAGAAGGTTGCATATTTAATTAATCCTTTCTCTCTCTCTCTCTAGACAGCATGATGGTTTTAGAATATTAGCAACCAAACAGTAGAATTCATAGGGCAAAGCCTTTTACTGTTGCTGAGATGTTCTGTTGGTTCTGATTTTTTTTTTTTCAAGTATAACAGCATTTTCTAACTTATTTCCATAATGAGATACTATTTCTGTTCTAGAACCTGAGTAGAAGTTGCCTCACTCCAATATACACATGGCATGAGAATATCCACACTCCTCTCGGAGTAAGTGGAGAGCTTTAGTCTGGTGTTCCCCCATAACTGTTACAGTTTGAATATTCTGCTCTGGAGGGCCAAGTAAACAGTTCCACTATCAGGTAAACAGTGTAACACTTTCACAAGAGCTAAAGATAATAAACTCTTGTAGTCTGCCTTGGAAATGTGCACAAACTGATGGGAGAAAGAAACTGTCTTCTGAAACGCTACTGGGAAAAAACATGGGGCACAACGAAAGGCAAGCAAGTGAATTTCAGCATTTGGGCACATGCATATCATCAAATCCAGTTCAGGACTACAAAATTACATCCTCAAATGTTGTTTCCTTGTTTCTTTGCATCCAGTTGTCACTTCTGATATTGTACTTGGATTATAAGGTCTGTGGGGACAGGGTGGTCTTTTGCTTCTGAGCAACACTCTGCTCAGCAGGGTCCTGGTCTGTGGCAGGTGTTATTTGATAAGTGTGATAAAAGATAACGACAGGGTTTGACAGCATCCCAGGATGGAGCTGCAGGAGCCGTGTCTGCTGTGCAGCTGCAGGCACTGAGCTGGAGAGTGTGTTTTTTTCATGCCCTATCTGATGTAATCAGCCAAAGGCAGGTTGATGCCACCCAACCTGAAAGTCTTCCCGGGCTCTACGGTGGGTTTGCACTGCAAATCTTAAAGATTAGCAGCACCTTGTGGAAAGTTCCCTAGTGTGGGTCACACTCTGGTTCAAATAAAGCTGTAGTGGTTGAAGATTTGGGCTGGTAAGAGCCAAAGGGTTGTTGCAAAGGACTAAGAGGGAATCCTATGGAGCTCTGGTGCACACTTTGCAGCAAACCCTTTTCAGGTCAGGTGGAAAGCTGCCTATTACCAGAGTGAGGTGTTCTTTACAGTGAGCAGGAACATCAGAGTCAGATGCCCTGTAAAATTGCCTCTCTGTCCAACAGGCTGGATAGTGAGGCAGGTCCAGCATCCATCAGGGTGTGGGCTTGCTTGGGAGTGTACTGATTGTGAATGATTACGACCCTGCTGCCTGAGCTTCCTGTTGGAGTGAATTGCTGTCACTCCCATCTAATATCTAATAGTGAGCAAGGTCTCAGGAATTCCAGATCAGGATCAACTCACCTATGAAATGAGAAATGATGGGAAAGAAAGAAAAAAGATCTGCTTCGAGTGAATCTGGAACAGATATATGGAGGGATTCACCATCTTCTGCAAACCTGGAAAGAGAGCACACAGACCACATGGACCAGAGAAGCAGCTTTGACAAGATGTGTTTGTTGGAGGCAAGGTGATAATTTTGTTTGCTGTTACACATGTAAGTTTTTCATCATCATCATCATTAACATTATGATAAGGGATTTGTTATGGTGAGACACTGAGATGTTTGTAACACAGATCCAATTTAATTACTGATTTTCCACTCCACGTGGTATCAGCATCACTGTCTTAACCTACAGCTTCCTTTATCTGAGAGATAAATGCAAACAGATGAACTGAAAGCCAGAGTGCCTTCACAGCATGTGTGTTTTGGCTGTTTTGTGAACAGACCCCCCCATGTCACTTGATGTCATTCTCTATGACAGCATCTCCTCCTTCCAAAAGCTCAGAGAACTCAACTCGGAGAACTCATAGAGCAAAACATTGGTGAGGAATTTCCAAAATGTGAAAGCACATCATGCAGAGGGCATGGGAATATTACCCACAGTGCAGAGACCTTCCTCCAGAGCCAAGGGCATGAAAAATGTCTGCTGGTACACGTCCTGGGTGGTGGGTAATTGGATTTGTTGCTTACTTTGTTTGGGTCACCTCCTTGAGAAATGCCACTGGATTTTTCACTGTGTGAAATGGCATTTCCAGCACAACCTGCAGACTGGGCATGGACAGAGTAGGAAGAAAGGAAGACCAGCAATGTGACACATGGGTGATTTAGCTTTTACACTGATGTGTTTGTAAGATTTTGCTCTGAAAGCTATTCAGAGATATAGGTTTTTCCTGGATAATGGTAGTATATGATAGACTCAAAATGCCATGTGCTTCCCACTCCTCCTCTCACCCAACCCACCCATAGCATGATCAAGGGCTGCAGGACTGTGTTGCTGCTCTGGGGTAGAGATTGGAAAAATGAGCATGAAATGGCACTGGAATCTGCAGTGAACAACAGAGGTTTCCTTGGAAGTTCACAGGCACTGACTCCTCTGTGAACAGACTCTGTGCCACCTCATTTATTCACATCGCAGACATTGGTGAGAGTAAACCTTGAACTGTTTAACTTACAGTGTTCCAGGCTGTTCAGAGACATTGACTAGTGCTTTGATCCTCAGATCTTTCTGAATTTTTTGGTCACAGGCCTGCTTGAAATTGCCCATATATAACTTTAAAGGCAGTATTTCTACAGGGTATGGCTGGAAGTTGTCTAGTTCCTGCCGGAAAGAAACCATAGGCTCAGGTTAGAGAGAGTCTTTGTTCCATTAGCTTGCTAAGTTCTTAAACATAAGTCATGTGAAGAATTGAACAAGCACTTAGTCAACAGCCCATGACACAATTTAGTGTAATGATTCATTCAATCACCTGGACTTTCTGTATATTGAAGTCTTTACTAGATTTACTGAGAATAATTAACAGCATTGCTGTTGTTGCAGCTTTACTTGAAACAAACCCTGACTAAACAGGAGGTGGAATATATCCTTCCCATTGTCTGCAGGGACTGCAGCATAACAGATCCATTTGATGTTCTCCCTGGTTACTGTTTGCAGGGCTAAATGAAATCATCTGCCACCTGCAGAGCTGCAGGTGCCCTGTAGTGGCACAGCACAACTCTGCAGCTGCTTCCGGCGCCTGCAGCGTGGAGGCTGAGAATGAAAACACGCAAGAAGCCTCGACATCCTTAATGGATACTCTGCTACTGCTGCAGCAGCACAAAGCAGCAGGCTAAACCAACAGTGAACAGCTTAAACTGAGAGGCAGGGAGGTACTCTGTGTCCGTGTGAATCCGATGGGGAAGCTCAGCAATGTGTTGCCCTTCACAAAGCAGCACAAAGTGAATCGATTTTGCCTCCTGTGCTGTAGCATCCCACAGGTCAGCACAGTGTCATGGGCTATTTCCTGTGAAGCAGGAGGGAACAAAAGACACGTTGCAATGAGATGCTTTCTGCTGACCAGCACCTCCTTAGCCTGCCCTGCCTCAGGTCCTGTCCTAGGTGTGAAATAAAGGGTGATTGTTTCTCATGAGCTAAATAGATCGATATTTGTAGGTGAAACCAAATATTAGGATACTGGTGTTTGAGTGGATGGCTGTTTTCTTTCTGAGCCCATTGAGAGAATGCACCAGCACTTGCTTGTGATCCTTCCCAATGAAAACACATGGAACACAGTGCTTGGTAGGAATTGCACTTCTGTCTGAAAACATTTGCTGTGTACTATCCCAGATAACCACGTGTGAGAGAGGACCCTGCTTCTTTTCATCATTTGCTAGTGTTTGTTCAGTTATCTGTACTCTCCCCAGGCCAGTTTCGGGGTTATCAGGGAAACATTCCCAGGTTGTTTCCATGAGCTTTCTTTCACGCAATGGAAGAGGAAAAATGTGGCCGCAAAAGACTCAGTGGTGAGACTCAGGGCAAGCACAGCAATTCAGATGACATTTAATTCCTTTGCTTGAAGTTACTGTGATGCTACATTTGCAACACCATTTAACTTGAATTCATCAGCCATCATCAGCTGAATATGAATGCTAATTCTACGTTCAGATTAGTCTCATGTCACCTGAGGCATCCACAGTGTCTTCTGAGTCCCCAGAAAAGGAAAACAAGCTGAAAAATGCCTGTACCCTCCCTTCAGGACGAGCACGTGGTGGCGGGTGAACTCCTGCAAGTTTCTGGCGTGTAGGAATGCAGCTCCTTCCTGAGTATCTAAGGAGACCAAAAAGCTGTTTGCCAGGGCAGGTTCAGTGTCTCCATCATCTGCCTCCCCAACACCCATAGCAATTCCCATTTCATTTAATTTAATGCTCTGTAGGAAACCTTGCTAAAAGCTCAACTTATTCTGTACCTGTGTGCTGCTTTCACCTCCTGTCCCAATCTTTTATTCCTCTCCTTGATTCTTCTGTAGGTCTAGAGAAAGGCGTTTTTTTTTTTTTTTTTTCTCCTGTTTTTTCTTTGGGAAATACTTGTAATAAGTTCCCACAAGAGGGAAGTATTATTAATTTAAATCTACTAATCATAGTTTTACAGAGGCCCTTTTCTTGAGTTTGTTTTAGGCAAAGGGGGAAAGAAGGAAGTGTCTTAAATCCTCCTCAAGTGTTTTAAACGCTCTCCTCAATGAAGTAAATTATGTGAGATGGCTGCTCTTCTTCCCAAGGGATCCATCCTGCTTCCCTCTAGCTATGTCTGCTTTAGAAATAGATCAGCACAATAGAAACCCACTTCTGATTCTTCACACCTTCCCTTTAATGCCTCATTGCCGAGCATTTAGGAATATCCTTCTTTTTTCATTCCCCTCACACACCCACGATTTTTTTCTTTGTAAAGTGATGTAAATCTTTGCTAAAACTATTGTAGACTTTGTAAAGCTCATAAAAGCCAAATAAACATACAGAAGTCCTGCACTCAGCAGAACTCCCTGCTGAAGGATGTGTGAAAGCTAAACAATTCCATGGTTCAAGGAGGGCTGAACACTGACATGGAAAGGTTTCCAGCTCTTCTCAATTCCCGGTGAACTCCATCAAATCATCACCCCCATTAAAGGTACTGTCTTTTTAAGTATCATGATGTGAAAGCCTTTTCTAGCCCTCAGAGAAGGAAGTACTCACTCTGGGAATGCACGGGACTCAAGCCACTGTTTCCGGTCCCTGAAGCAGCACTGCTCCCTAAAAGGCAATTGTTGGACAAGCCCAGTCTCAGGGAAATGTGGGGGGAAAAAAGAACCCATTCCTCACATGCATCAAGGAGCTTCGGGGGATCATCCACAGATGGAAACCAGGCCTGCCAGGATGCTTTGAAATAAAACCTGGATTTTTGAAGCCTAAGAACATACACGACACAGTGAAAAACCAGAGGCATAGAACGGACGATCATTTTTCAAATAAAACTGGGAACATTTGCACCTCTTCCAGTGAGTTGCATAAAATTAAATGAGGAATGGGATGAATATCTCTCTGGCAGTGAGGTCTTGACTGATATGGGTCCCACGTACCTGTTTCTTTCTCCTCTTCATCATAGTCACAGCAGCTCAAAACGCTGGTGTTGTAGTCATACACCACACAGTATCTGACATAGCCCAACTCCTCTGCACTCGGGATCAGATACTCCCCTCTAGGACTCTGCAAAATCACAGAGGAATTCTGTCAGGAGCACAGCTCCACTCTGCTCTTGTGGCATCAACAGTACTGAGATCTTGCAAGCTACAACTCTCTAGCTATGTGTTGGTTTGTCCGTGTGGGTGTGGGTGACGCTGAGAGCCCCGGTTAGGAGCCAGAAATTATGCAAACTGCCCTGATTGCTTCATCACCCACAGCGGGGCAGATGCCAGCACTGTCCTTGCGAGACAAGGCTACAAGATGTGAGTCCTTGTGCAATATTTTTCCTGATATTGAGCCCCTATGTGCCAATCCTTCGGGCTGCTGAGGCCACCTTTGCTTTGTGACAGAATACATCCCCCCAGTGGCAGCCACCGAGCACGGCTGCAACAGGCACGGGAGGGGATGGGACGTTTCCCGGGGGTTTTAAACCAGTTTTGGCTTCCTGCTAATTGCTGAATCGAGGGGTGGTTCGCTCAAACAGTGCCCTCACCCGTTCAATCCTGCGGGCTGTAACAATGTGGCTCTCGTCGAATTCACGCTGAGTACGGGCATCTGAAAAAACCAACCGAGACAGAGCAATTGGCTTGTAAAGGTGGAATTCTGTTTGTGATTCGGTCAGCGGGAATTCAGGCACTGGCATCACCCAGAGAAGAGACATTTGGGGCTGTGGCACTTGGGGATATGGTTTAGGAGTGGTTATGGTGGTGCTGGGTTGATGGTTGGACTGGATGATCTTGAAAGTCTCTTTCCAACCTTGACAACTCTGTGATTTGGTTTTTTAGGAACTGAGGCTTTCTGGTGTGGATATAACGACCTCCAGGACCGATGTGAGTGTGTGTGCAACACCAAGTGATGCCAGCAGCCTTAGTCCTGACCCAGGTGTGTTCCTGTAGCATTCCCAGCACCAGTCCTGTGCCTGCTCTGACCTCTGCCCAGCAGCTCTGCCTCTGCTGCCCCAGAGCTGGGCAGAGGGGCACCAGACCCACTCCCAAACTGGCTGATTCCTTCCTTAATAATGTTGCAATATCAGACACTCTTTTGGGGGGTATTGGCACTATGCAAGATGCAAATGCTTATCAGCGATCTTTGTGAAATGGTTGAAAGATCTTGTACACCTCTAAAATTGCTGGAAGTAGAGGGGGAGAGTGTGTATCCATGGTATGGATCAGAGCAGGGAGAGCTGGACATGAGGAAAGCTGGAGCAGGACCAGGCTGAGCACAGTGCCTGGCTGCAGGCAGGGGCAGGAAAAGCCTGGGGCAGCAGCAGGCAGGGGCAGGAAAAGCCTGGGGCAGCAGCAGGCAGGGGCAGGCAAGAGCAGCAGGGATAAGCAGGAGGCAGGGACAGTAGCAGCAGGCAGGGGGCAGGCAGGGGTAGGGACAAGGACAGGGATAGGTAGGAGCAGGAAACAGCAGGCAGGGATGGGCAGGGGTAGGCAGGGACAGCAGCAGGCAGGAGCAGCAGGCAGGGGCGGGCCTGTGCCGCGGCCTCACCCAGCAGGCACAGGTAGTTGGGCTCCGCCAGCCGCGGGAACCGCCGGCACTGGTTGATGATGTTGTAGAGGTGTCGGGGCTCACAGAGCGCCACCCCTGCCATCCCCGGCGGGCTGTCGCCGACTATCGCGACACCCCGATCCCGCCCTGTCCCTGCGCCGGGCCCGGGGAGCGACGCCCGCCCGTCTCCAAGGTTACCTCTGCCCAGATCTCGCGAGACTGCCGCCCGCGGCAGGAAGGGGAGGGGGAAGTCTCGCGAGAGGCGGGGCCGCGCAGGCCGTGGAGGTCGTTGGAGTCACCGAGCGCCGCCAGCTCCGCTCCCACCGCTCCCACCATTCCCGCCATTCCCGCCATGCTGTCCCGCCTCAGCACCGCCACCAGCGCCGCCCTGCGCCGCGGCATCGCCACCTCCGCACAGGTAACGTGGGTGGGGAGCGGGGCCGGGCCTGAGGCCTCCTCAGAGTGGGGCTGCGGGGCTCGGGGGGAGCCCGGGGAGGAACGTCCCCGGTGCGGGGCTGTGGAGCCCGTGTGCTCCCCGGTGAGGGGCTGCGGGGCTCCGGTGCGGCCCGGGACCTCCTCGGTGAGGGGCTGTGGGGCTGTGGAACAGCCCAGGGAGAGCCCAGACCCTTTTCAGTGAGGGTGTGCAGCCCAGTGAGGGTGTAGCTCGGGTGGAGCCCCGCTCCTCGTCGGTTCTGGGCCTGCGAGGCCGCGGTTGGACCCAGTTCCTCCTCGGTTGCGGGGCTCGGATGGAGCAGGGGCCCTGCTCGGAGAGGGGGCTGGGGGCCGGGCAGGAGTCCTGGTTCTCCTCGGCGGGGGGCTGTGGAGCCCAGACCCTCGCGGTGAAGGGCTGCGGGGCTCGGGTGGAACCTGGGGAGAAGCTCCGGTCCGTCCCAGTGAGGGGCTGCCAGCCCCGGGTTGGGCCCAGTTCCTCCCAGGTGAGAGGAACCCATGTGAGGCCGGGGAGGAGCCCAGGCCCTCCTGGGTTCTGGGGCTGTGAAGCCCGGGGAGGAGCCCAGACCTGATGAACTTCTCTCTCTGGTGGTGTGCGGTGGGTGATAGGCATGTTTCCCGCTTCCTTCCTCTAGTGCAAACGTGCCCCTGCGTTCCAGAGGTTTTAAGAGCTAAAGCTGGTGGCTGGGGTTTAGCAGTAATCCTTTATGTGCTTGAAATCCACCGTTTTGCTGACCCCAAACCAGAGGAGAACTGCTGCTGTGGTTGTATGGGTAGGGACCGACCTCTATCTGACATTAATAGTGCCGGTGGGACACGACAGAGTGGTTATTGGAGCTATAAAGATGTGCTGCACAGGAGAGGCTTGTGTAAGTTTTTTTCATAGGAACTGTATCTTTTAGCAGTGAGGTTTTGACCTCGTGGTATCAGCTCAGTGATAAATAGGGCACAGCACTAACTAATGCCAGACTTTGCTTCCCCTTCAAGAGTTTTATGCAAAATTACATCTGTTGCAATAGCAAGAAAATCAAGATGAGGTTGGGCTAATCTAGCTCTCGGGTGGATTATTTCTTGTCATAGCGCCGTAATTAAGGTGTTCATGTCAGGACTTGGAGCTATTATGGCTTTATCTGGTAAGGCTGTGATAGAGAATGGCTTTTTCAGCAGTAATTGTATTGCCAAGTTGCATCTCTGCAGGAGACTGGTTCTCCATCACTCCGGAAGAGCATTGCATTTTAAGGTTGTTCTGGTCCTTTTCTCTCATTTGGCAATACTCTACAAACAGGAGCAGAGAGAAATAACATCCTGCCAGTACACCTGTGAGGGTAAAATTGGTTCACAGGGCAGCCAAGAAGAGTTGATTTTACTTGATTCTCAGCCACATGATCAAAACTGGAAGTTCTAGTCATGTAATATTCTCAGACTTTGATCTTGAGGCAGCTGCAGGTACTATGTTGAATTTATTTCTGGCCTAAACATTTTCTTCCTGTACATACAGTGGTTATTACATTTATTGTAGACCATTAAGTGTACTGATTTGCCAAATGGGAAGGCATATTTTTTTAATACTGGCAATATTAATAGTCTAGAGAAACTACAAACCAGATTTTGCCCGAAGTCAGACCTGGGTGGCAGGTATAAGTCTCAGGCAGACATTTCTGTCTGGAGAAAGGTGATCCTTCGGGTTCTTTTGCCCCAACCTTGCTTCCCTTTTGAGCCTCAGGTTGCAAATAAGTTTCCTCCAACTTGTCCTGCCAATAAACCTGGAGGATCCCTGGGAAGCTCTCACGAGCATCACTTGAGGCTGTCAAGTTTGCGTAGTGCTTGGTGAAAAATTGAGAAATAGAGCTAAAAGTAAAGAAAGCATGGTGGAATCCCCAAGGTCACCGCTGGGGTGGTTGCCAGAAGTTCTGCACCTCATATTTGTTGTCTCTTTCCCACAGAACAATGCCAAGGTGGCAGTGCTGGGGGCCTCGGGGGGCATCGGGCAGCCGCTGTCCCTGCTCCTGAAGAACAGCCCGCTGGTGAGCAAGCTCAGCCTCTATGACATTGCCCACACTCCAGGAGTGGCAGCTGACCTCAGCCACATCGAGACCAAAGCCAAGGTCAAAGGTACTGCTGGGAATGCTCTGTGTTCCTGAGGGATCCTCTCGGGTGGCTCTGGCGCTGGATCGCTCGTTGCTTGCGAAGGGGAATCTTCACACGGCGATCCTGAAGCCTGGTGTCAATATAAGGAGCTTTTTCCTCGAGCAGTGCATGATTAATTAAGGTTTAGCTGATTAGATTGACATGTATGGAGATGAAAATGGCCTGTGGTTGCACTGTTGAAGGGGAATTGGTGATATCTGGCAGGAAACACTCAGTGAAATTATTTCTGAACAAAACCTGAGTGTTGAATTTAGAAGTTTGACTACAACTAGACTTAACACTCCCTGGGTATCCACATGAATTCCACATGCTTCTTTTCTGAAGGGACACTGTCAGGTTCTGATGAAAGCAAAACTTATTCTGCTGATCTTTATTTTGTCTGAAGACCTCCAGAAGGTGACATTTTACTTGAATGTGCCTGCTTGAAATTCTCTGGGGGCACTGACTCTCGTGCCAAGGTTTTTGGAGAGTAAACACACATAGCAGGAGGAACTGGGGGTTTTCAAAACAATTGAATGTGAGATTCTCACCACTCTGGTTCTGTAAGTTTTGAAACGAGGATAAAACATCGAATGGGATCCATCCATAATTGTGTTTCTTTGCTTTTCAGCGTAAGTTTGAATTGAAGGGTAAATTAAAAAAAGGAACTGGATGCCTCTGGGTGTAATTTTGTACTTCGAAGTATCAGTTACTTAATAACTCTCGAAAGCATAATGCCTGAGTGTCTTCCATTTCAGGCTTCATGGGACCTGAGCAGTTGCCAGAATGTCTGAAGGGCTGTGATATTGTTGTTATTCCGGCGGGAGTCCCTAGAAAACCAGGTACGTTCTCTTTGTTGGAAAGCCCCAGGGCTGCTTTGAAGTGGATCTCTGCAGTGCTGCTGCTCAAATGGAGCTGTGTCTGGTGCTTTATGGTGGTGTTGGCTTGAGGTGTAAGTGGTCTGTTAATGCCCCTGACCCAGAGCTGCTTATGGTATCAGGCAGCTCATTCAGCCTCTCTCTCAGACTGTCCCTTGTGAAATGGGCAGCATTGATTTCTGGAGTTCCCACGTGGGGTTGAGGGGCAAAGACCTTACATGGAAGTGATCCTAAGTCTCCCTTCGTGTTTCTTGCCCTGAGGCAATGCTCGAGGAATAAAAACCGGTTCATTGTTTCATTTCTCGGGAGAATAGAAATAATCTATTTGTGTTGCATCAGTTGTGCAGTAACTTCTTGGGGCATCTCTGAATAAATGCTGTTAAGCCTTCCTAGAATGTCTCTGACCCACATCTTTTCTACTCTGTTTTTCAGTATCCTATTTGGAATGTAACAAAATTCTAGACTTTAATGCCTAGCTCTTCCTAAATCTTCATTTTTCACGGTTAAGTAGTTGCTGCAACAGAAATGGGAGGTGGCACTTACACAACCAGCAATATTTTGCACGGAGCAGTTGGCATTTAAACTGGAGTTGTGGGGGTGACTTAAGAGAAGGAGGAGAATTCATCTTGGGAGCAATTAGGCTGCTCTGAGTATCATTGGTGTGGGTCTGTATGGTCACAGTGTACTCCAGGCAGCTTAGGTGAAATGTGTTCTGGCAATGGGCAGCTGGGCTGGTTGCTCCTGAAAAGGGCTTGTTAGCAAGAGGAGTTATCTTTGGAGCCAGTTCATTACTGCAGCTGGAGAATTTACTCTGGATCTATGAAACCAGGAGCTGATGTGTCTCTGCCCAGGTTTTTGGTTGGGTTGCTTGCCCATGAAGGGGCAGACTGTGGGTAACAGGACACTGCACTGGCTGTGTTTCAGGTATGACTCGTGATGACCTGTTCAACACCAATGCCAGCATTGTTGCCTCTTTGACAACTGGCTGTGCAAAGCACTGTCCAGAAGCCATGATCTGTATTATTTCTAACCCGGTAAGTGTTTTCTGAAGGCTTTGGAATGTAGAGGAAAAAAAAAAGCCAACCAAAATCCAGACTGAGAATACTAGAGTAATCCAAATTCTTTTTGAGCAGTATCTTTAAGATCTGCAGTGTATTAGTGGAAAAGCTCTAAAAGCCTGGTTCTACTAACCCATTTTTCTTGGCCGTATTTAAGTCAGAGGAAACTTGGATATAAAAGTGCTTAATATCTCAAAATCTGTGTGACTGGTTATAATACAAGCTGGTGTATTAGCTAAAATTAGGGATAAAAGTCTTAGCTCTCTAAGGGAGGAGCCTTTGTAATGGGAATGAACAAATTTATTGTCTTAATGGTTATGTAAAATTAATGACTTTTATTCCAGCCTGACTGTAAATTGCTCTTCAATTTAGGCATTAAAGTAATTGGCTGCAGCTGATTCCAAGTTGGAAGTGTAGTTCAGGTTGTTTGTTGGCCTGTTTAAGTTCATGCATTGGCTTTGCTATTATACTGCTTTTAATCAGTGCTTGCCTCTTCTTGCTGGTAGGTAAATTCAACCATCCCTATAACTTCAGAAGTCTTCAAGAAGCACGGTGTGTATAATCCCAACAAAATCTTTGGTGTCACAACGCTGGACATCGTCAGAGCAAACACTTTTGTGGCTGAACTGAAGGCAGGTCATGGTTAACAGCTGCTGGGGGAGGGACACTGCCTGCTTTGGTATCAGATCTATACAGAAATGCTTCCAAAATCACTGCAGAGAGCCAAAGGAGCTCGGATTTCTGTGGAGCCAGAGGCGAAGGCAATGATTCCCTGCCTCCATTCTCTAGAGGAGCCTGGAGATAAGGTTTCTTGCAAAACGTGGTTCAAGAGACTTTGACCTTTCCTTTTCATAGCCCTGTGAGTGAGCTACGTGTTCTCCTTAATTCCATTGGCATTTCCAACCCCTGGTGCAACCGGAGGAGAGGGTTGAGTTGTTGTATGTGTTTGCAAGTCAAACTCTGTGCTGTGTGTTAGAGGATATTCTGTAAAGTATCAGAAGCTGTAACAGGTTACTGCTCTTAATAGCCCTGGTGGTGTTTATGTTGCGCTGCTATTTATCCAAACTTGCAGTAATAATGTCCTGTAACTGTATAAAGTAATCAGAGTAACCTGGAGCTGCCTCTGAAACTCCTGCCCTGTGTAGCACCGGGTTATAGATCACAGAATCATTTAGGTTGGAAAAGACCTCCAGGATCATGGAGTCCAACCTTTGACTTACCAATGTGTCCATGTACCCAGGTGAAGTGTGGTGTTTTCACTTGTTTTTCTTGCCCATGTGCTTCAGAAGCTGGAAAGTTTCATGTTTCCCTTAGGGCTTAGATCCAGCTCGAGTAACTGTTCCAGTTATTGGTGGCCACGCTGGGAAGACTATCATCCCTCTGATCTCTCAGGTGGGTCATGGTGACTGCTCTGGGTGGCAGCACACTCCTCAGGGTGTTGGGGTTGATGTAAAGTGCCTTTGTGATGGCAGTTCATTGCTAAGATAGAGCAGAGACAGTTTTCCCTGCTCTCATGGCTGCTTTCCTTCTGGGATGAGATACATGATGAGATGGAAGGCAGCAAGCCAAATCTAAACTCTGGATGGTGTCAAGAGTGTAAATAGTTCCAGCTTTCCTTTATAGGACTTCAGGATATAAGATCTGAGGTGTGGCAATGGCAGGTCATCAGGAGAAGCTCTCTTCATGCATCTAAGCCAGACTGAAATGCAGTTCTTAAGCAGGCTGCAACCTCATGGGGAGATGTCTGGGATGTGGCCAAGGACAATCTGCAACAAAAAGGGGAAAAGCTGTGCTCTAAGTGGGGAATAAAATATCCTTCACAGAAGGATTTTCTTAAGGAATAAGAGCTTTGGAGCAGCTGTATGCTGAGAGGGTGCTTTGGTTAAGCAGTCCATTGGGAGAGACACAGCTGTGCTTAAGCTACTGGCAGAACTGTGTCTGAAGGTTTAGTAACTTCTAAATACTGCTGGGAGACTGGATCCTTCATAAGGCTCTTGACTTCCATAATGCCACAGTGACCCGAATATTTACAAGATGACTTTTTGAAATTCCTAACGCTTGGAGGGCATCTGTTTAGTGCAAAGGACTGCACAGTAGTGAGGAACCATGGCAAGCCCTGGTTTGGCTGCAAAGCTGCAGTTTGTCCTTGAGGAATGTGGGCATGGCTGGGCTCCTGTTCCAGCCCCGCAGTGACCAGTGGCCCTGGTGACTCCTGCAGTTGGTCAGTGTCACACAAGTGACACACATTTAGTTGAGAACTATTGGTAATAACTGCAGTGGTACAAAAGACATCGTGTGGGTGACCTTATGCTGAATCTGGAGGGGTTCTGGTATTGGATAGTAACTCTTTTTTTTTTCCTATCTAGTGCACACCAAAAGTGGAGTTTCCTCAGGATCAGCTGGAGAAGCTTACAGCGAGAATTCAGGAAGCTGGCACTGAGGTTGTCCAAGCTAAAGCAGGAGCAGGTGGGTTCTTGAGTAGAGCTTTCAAGTAATTCTTGTTATCTACCTGAATGGATGCAGTCCCCTGCAGTTTAATCTTACTTACAGTTTATGAACTGCCGATTAGGGATCTAGCTGTGACTGCCTGAGCTGTGCTACCAGAAGTAGCTCAGTATGTCAGACTAAACATTAACTGATCCCACACCATATATGGCTTTAAAAAGAATCTTCTCTGTCAAATTAAGCAGTTTCTTCTATAAATCTGGTCAACTGGATAGCATGTAGCTGGCCAAGAGCTGCTGCTTTATCCAGCTGACTGTGAGCTTGAAGTCAATGACACTGGAGCTCTGTAAACATACCCGTATGGAAACCTTTGATGCACAAGAAGGTATCAGATTTCAACGTGATCTGTTCTAAAAGTGGTTTAACTCTTACAGGATCTGCCACCTTGTCCATGGCCTATGCTGGTGCTCGATTTGTGTTCTCTCTGCTGGATGCAATGGGTGGAAAGCAAGGGGTTGTGGAATGTGCCTTTGTTAAGTCGGACGTCACGGAGAGCCCGTACTTCTCTACACCTCTGCAACTGGGAGTACGTACTTTAAATCTTGAGGCTTATTAGCAGTAGCTACTGATGGAGTCTTGTGGGTTTTACTCAGTGATTTCAGTTTAGCTGAATGCCTGGTATTGCTGGAGTTAACAGCTGAGTGTACTTTTAAGAGTCTTGAGTATTTGGGTATGGTATTTAGGCACACAGCTCGGCTTGGCAAGGATGCTGCTGCTTTTATCTGCTCTTCAACTGCAGATCACTGAGTAACCAGAGATTCAGGCTTGGCTTAAGAGGTCATGCTTGCCTCAAGTCAGGCCTGTTTACTCTGGGCCTTCATATGATTAATCAGAGTCAGCCTGACCTGCCATAAGCAAAGCCCTCAGAAATCGAGACACATGGGGAGCTACAGCATGGATTAGGATTAATAGCTTGCTTTCAGAACCTCTTCTGGACTCTGAAAGAAGTCTTCCTTTTGTCACCCTTATCCCATGGGAGTGCTGGAGGACAAGGATGCTTCAGCCCTGTCATGGCTGCTGGGATGCAAAAGGTGGTGTCTGCTGCGTTAGGGGCAGGCTGATGAGGGAATGGAAGCAGAGGGGTATTAAGAGGGTAGGGTTTGGATGTAGACATCTTGAAAACCCAGGAGTGCCACTCTAAAGCAGTTTGAGATTGCAGGCCAGTGGCAAGCAAAGGACATAGTCTGGGGGGAGTGATTCTCTTGCCAGATGATGTGTCTGGAGGTGGGAAGGAGCACTTGCTATCAGTTTCCTCTTGAAGGAGCTGCTGGACTTCCTTCAGGTTTCACACTTGTGAACAGTGAAGGAGAAGTTTGTGAGGGCTGTAGAAGTTGCCACAGATAGTAAGAGGTTTTGAACCTTACCAGGATGCACAGGGTTGGCAGACTAGAGATGACAGAGGTCCAGGCTGGGTCTCTGTCTCAGCTAGGTAATACTTAGTCAAAGCTGTTAAGCTACTCTTTAGGTCAATTAATGGTTAATCCTTAAATCCTCTTTCCCTCAGAAAAAAGGAATTGAGAAGAACCTAGGCCTTGGCAAGCTCTCCCCCTTTGAAGAGAAGATGGTTGCTGCGGCCATGTCTGAGCTGAAGGCTTCTATTAAGAAAGGAGAGGAATTTGCAAAGAACTTCAAGTGAAGAGTTGATGATGGGGAGGAATTAACTTCCTTAATTTATTAAGGCATCATGTCACTTTATGACTTCAGATTCAAAGCTCATGCTTTGGTTGAAGTCTGTCTGTATTAGCTTGATGCTTGTTGCCAGTGCAGAGTCTAATCATCAATAAAACGGCCTCATTTTTTCAGTGTACCATGTGGGCTTTTCCTGATGCACTTTATCTTTTGAAGTTAAGGCTTGTAGATCTCTGAGAGGTTAATGGTTTCAGTAGAGATGAAATAGCCTTGTAAGATGGGTGAACTAGTTGCTCCCAACTCTGCTGCTGCCTGGGTTTTGGCTTGGGCTCCTTGTTCAGCACAGCCACTGGGAACCAGGTGTGATCAGATAAGATTAAGATGGGTTGAAGGGGCTGCACCAGTGATCCAAGAGGTGATTTTCCAGGAGGTGGAAAATCTGTTACCTTGTGTTACCTTAATCTCTTATGTAATTTGATTTTTAAAGGAGTTAGTGAAAGAGCATGGTGTTTGAAACGTCAGTCCTGCGCTAAGACAGTAATTAAACTGCTGAGAGCGACTTCTTTCTAGTTAGGAACAAAAGCCTTGATTTAGCATCTCCATAAATTTCTCTTACATTCATCCTCTTGTGAATATAAAAATAAATGTCTGCAAGAAGATGGTGATGACGAGTTCTGTTGCTGACTTCTTTGAAGGTAAGCTTTAATGAAGGAAGCAATTAATTCACTCTTCCTCCGTGCTGCTTACGCTGTTGCTTTGAATTGCTCTCATCTGTGTAGGTTGAATTCTAAGTTGAACAGACTTTATTTAGATGAGGAGAAGGAAAAGCCAAAGCCCAGCACCTCTGGAGGAACTGAGGGGAGTGTTGGTTTGAGCCAGAGAACCTGGTGCAGAAGCTTCTCGGAAGGAAGATATATAAAGGTAGTAGATGCTCTTTGATCACTGCCTTTCTTCTTCCTCTTCCCACTTCTTGTATTCTTTCTTTTGAGCTGTCTGAAATGGGTTTTATTTTTTTTTATTTTAATTGGTTCATCATTCTGAACCAGATCACACAGTTGTGACTGTTGAAGATGCGTTGATTATCAAGTGCCTGGTTCTTTCCCTGCCCTGTGGAACATGTGGGCAGGGAGGACAGCAAGCACAGTCCTTGTCACTCCTCTCTGCAGAAATTTGGTGTGTTGAAGCTTGGTTTCTCTACAGGAATAGTAATGGAATTGAAGCGTCGGCAGTCATTACTCAGCAGGCTTGGAACAAAGTAATTATTAGGTGGTATTAATAGAATTAAAGATTAAAGAATTAAAGATTGTGTTGGAGGGGGGCATGGGAGGATGTCAGAACTGGAGGACACTGAGGAGGAGTGAGTGGCCAGACCTGGTGAGTATGGCACAGACTGTTCCAAACAATAAATGGAAAGCATATGACAGACTGCTGTAACACAGGTCATGGGGTGTAGGGGTCTTGCAGGCCTGTCAGCAATTTTGTACCCAAAATAGGCAGCACAGCTTATTAAAAATGGTGTGTATCGACCTGCCAGAGGTGTGTGCCATGGTCTGTGTGCCCAGCTGGTCCAGGGGAACTGCCATCCAAAGCTGCCAAGGAACCAGCTGCAGGGAAAGCCTGGCCTTGCACCCGGGAGGACAGGAGCACACAATTGTTCCAGTCCTGCTATTTTTAACGCAGCAGATAGAGCAGATTTCTGAGTGTTGGAGACTTTTTAAAACTTGAGGTTCATCTTGTGGCTTAGGTTATTCTATCTTTTCTTGTGTCAGCAGTCCAAATCCAGCAAAGTCTGGAGGAATTGCATGGACAAGCAGAAAACTTCGCTTGCACTGGTAGGGACTCAGGGACAACATGGGTGAGTGGAGCTGAGGCAGAAGAGCACTTGCTCTTCCTCAGCACTTGCTGACTTGTAAATTCTCCAGGGTCTCCTTCAAGTCCCCTGAATGTTGACAATGTCCCCACACTGTTTGGTTTTTGGGTTTGTTTCTTTTTCCCCCAATCCCATGCCTCGTGCTTGGAGTTGCAGCTATTCCCTGTGCCTGGAAATCCACTCTGTTTTGGGAAGGGAAAGGAGACACACTTCCTGTGGCTTTCTGCAGTGAAGTCAGGGGCCAGAAGGACACTGTCTGAAGAAATGGTCTGTGTAGGCGTTATCCACTTGGTTACATGTTCTGTCCTCATGGCTGAGCAGTTGTGTGGTGGGTAACTTAATCACTGTGAAGACTGGAGATGGTTTGCAGAGAGAAGTGTGGGACATACTCCCGCTTCTCTCTGAGGAGATTCCCTGGAGGAGGAAAGGATCTGGGGCATACCCCTCCTCAGGAGGAGCAGGGTTTGGCTGGGTGTACCCAGATAAGTGAACAGCCTACTCTGGAAGTTGTTTTCCTGGTGCTGTGTCTCCAGGACACACGACCTTCATCCTCTCTCCTGTAACTTGCTGCAGCAGGGCCGCCCTGCTGAGTCACGGCGCTCGCTCCTGTGCCGGCAGCCTCTGGTGTTTACCTCCTGTGGAGGTGAGTGACCAGGGCTGGAGGAGGTGGAAAACCTGCCCCGTGCAGGACTCTTGGGTTTCACTCTGTATGCTGTGCAGACTTTTTGTCTTGATGGTCTCTGAGCATCTCTTCCAGTGCAGTGACATTTCTTTGCACGGAGCTACCGCCTCCTCGGGCAGCCCAGCTCTGCGCTGGAGCACAGATGTCAAGATACAGAGGAGCTGTGTGTTAAGAGTAATAAATAAAGGTTCTCCAGATGGTCATATGTCAGGTCACTCGATCCCACCTGCTGTTCCTGTACTGCTGGAGCAGCATATTAAGTGCAGGAAAGGATAGAACAAGGAGAAAAGCAAATTAAACAGTATGGCTTGAGTCTCCTCCTGGTTAACTGCAGTGTCCCAGGAGTCTTCAGGTGGGATGAGCAGGCTGGCACACCTGTGTCCCTTATTCCTGAGAAATCTGTTTTCCCTTCCTGGCTCCATTTAAGGGCAGGTGCTTTGGTGTGGGGGTACAGACCTGCCACGCCTGAGCCCCATCTCACCCCAGGGGGTGCTGTGGGTGGTGGGAGATGGGGACAGCAATTTGCCTTTGGATAAGGCTGGTACAACTGCCCCAGTCATGGCTGAGCCCTGGGGACAATTGATGGCATTTCGGTGATATTTAGGAGAGGGAGAAGCAGAGGAAACAACAGGAAGACGATTTAGTGAAGCCTCTTCCTTGCCAAAGCTGGCTGCCTTCCCAGCTCCAGCAAAGGAGCAAAACTGGAGAGGCTGGAGGTACTTCAGAAAGATATTGGATAACTATCACCCTCTCTCATGAGCCCACCTCCAAAACTGAAAGCATCCAGGGCCCACAGCAGGTGCCAGGCCAGAAAGTGTTGCTTCTGTCCTCCTGAGCAACCACCAACACTGTGGTACCCAGTGTTCAGCCTTGCATTACTGGGTCTGGCAGTTCATCCTCTGTCCAGGGAGATGGTGGATGAATGGGGAAAGGGGAGGGGGAAACACACCCCGAGGTTGGTTGGGCACGGCTGGGGGTGCAGACAGATGTCCCCTGCAGCCAGCTCAGCTTCCTCCTTCCCTCACAGGGCCATGGTGAGGGCAGGAGGATCAGAAACCATTTGAGCTGCAGTTTTGCCTCTGCAGAGGTCTCTCCCCCTCCCTTTGCTCTCCCGCCTGGCCACAGGCAGTGTGAAATCACCACCTTTGCATTCCCTGCTCTTGATTTACTGAAATGCCCGAGAGCTCCCTCTTCCCTCCCGGGTGCCTCAAAGCAGAGCTGGAGTGCGGCGCCGAGGCGGGAGGGTTGTTTGCATTTATAGGGAAACCTGTTAATAAAGGAGACCAAAGGGACTGCTCTTTTCCTGGCTGCGGGAACAGATGGCTGGATAACGCAGTGCAATTAATATGCAGGGAGTCCTGCCGGGGCAGGGATTTGATTGCCTGTTAGGAGAGGTTACAGCGCTGGAGCTGAGCTCTGCCACTGCTCTGCCTGTCCCTGACACCTGCTGCCTGCAGGGGCTCCATGGGGACTCTGGGACAGATTGGATGGGGTCACGGAGGAGGCTGTGGGCACTGCTCATGGGGAAGGATGCAGCTGGGGGCTCTGGGACAGCAGCAGGTCTCTGCTTCTCCCACCTTGAGTGATGCTCAGAGAGGGCTGCCCTTTGGGTTTGTAAAAGCCAAGGCTGGGTCTGGTGGTAAACAGCTGCTTGGAGATACTTCCAGGCTCATTCTTTCCTCCCATACTTGTTTCTCCTCTGAGTCTGGAGGTTTCAAGGAAAGCAGGAAGCGGCAAATCCTTGATGAGCCAAGGGAGGCATGTGCTGGGACATGGGAGATCTCCTTGCCGCAGGACAGCACAGGTACAGAGTGTTTCCCAGGGCTTCAAAGTGTGACCAGACAAATCCATGAGGAAGAGAAACCCCCTGCCGAGGGATAGGAGGGTTAGGAAGCCCTGGGGAAGCAGGAGACCCAGCAAACCCACCCCAGCATTGAGCAGGGCCACGTGACCACGAGGTCAATCCCAAATCGATGGGAGCCTCCAGCCGCTGGCCCCAATCGAACGGCCCAAGGTCACCCCCGGTGCACTTGGGGCTGTTCCTGTGCCCTGTGCCCATTGCACCCCAGGCTCTCACAGGATCGTGGGGCCTCCCAGCCCCTTCTCCTTCGTGCCTTTGCTTTGTTCCGCCCCCCTCCCCCCCATTTTCTGGTGTTTCTTTCCCCCCACTGCCTTGTCAGGGTTGCTGAGCACCACCAAAGCCAGCGCCAGGCTTTGATCAGGGGCTCCTGCCTGTGCTGTGCCAGCAGCACGTTCCCGCCCGGCACCGCCGTTCCTGGCCGCCCTTTCTTCTGCGTCAGGAGGCGGCTGGTGGAGATGTCGAACCTCAGCGCGAATCCTTGCAATTAGGCCTGTTCTGCTGCCTGCCTCGTTTGATCTCCTTTAATTATTTATCGCCTTTATTTTTTTCTCCTTCCCAAATCCTCGGTTTCTTTCAAGTGATGATTTTCCCCCTCTCCCCCCAGCCGTGGCTGGCTCTGTCTGTTTGCTTGCAATTACCAACCCTTCTCCCACTCCTTCCATCTCTCCCCTTTTGTTCTCCACCAGATCGTCCCTTCATGACACTCTCCCAGCTTCACCCCTCAGCTCTCTGTCTGCCTGGCAGCTTTTTCTTCTTGCTTTCCTCCATTTTTCCCACCCAGATGGCTGTTGCCTTTCTCCATCCCATTCCAGGTGTGGTTCTGGCTGTGTTTGCTGCTTGTGCCAGCTCTCTGGCTGGGATCCTTCACCCTGGGCTGGGCTATACTCCCACTGCTGCTCTCCCAGGCTGCTGCCCAAAACCTGATGTGGTCCTGCTACAAAGCCCTGGCTCCTGGCCAAGCCGAAGCAGCCCCATGGGGCTGATGCTTCCCCCCCCCCCCCCATGCCAGGATCTCCCTGTGCTGCTTTTGCATTCCTCATCTTCTTTGTTTCTCAGGACCTGATGCATTATTCAGCGCTGCGGACTCTGCGGGTGTTGGGAAGATAATGGTGCTGCAAAGGGCACAGGCTCACCCTGGGGATGCTGGATTTTCCTGTCACGGGCTGTTTTCCCCCTCCAGCATTAAAACAGGAATAGCCCTGACCATGAAGGAGGTGCTCCTAGGAGGTGGCATCTGCTGTCACCTCGGGGGGACATGGCAGGCACAAAGGCAGGAGCAGGGGGAGGCAGCAGCAGCCCTGGAGATGCTTCAGAGGCTGCATCACAGCTCCCAAACCCAGCCCCACTGCTCGGCTGAAGTTTAATAGAGACATGGATTCAACACGTGGCCACTTGTTTATGTAGTCCCTACATGAATAACGGACGTGGGACACAGGTTTTGCACAGCAGATGGTAGGAAACAACCCCAAAAGGCTGTTAAATCCTTGTGGAAAGAGGATGCTCATGCCCTTCACCCCATTCACAGCTGGGCACTGTGTCCCCCCCAGTTGGACCTGTCCCCATGGCCTGCTGCCACCTTGACCCATGGGGAGAAAGGTAAAGGATGGAGTGATTTTGGGCTGGTGCTGGTGAGCAGTGCTGCTGGCAGCAATTTGGTCCCCAGGCCGGTCCTCCCTCAGGGAGCAGAGCGGGGACATTCCCACCTGGACAGGTCTCTTCAGCCTCAGCTGAGCCCAAAATCTCCCCTTAGACCCCAGCTCTGGCTCCCCATCCCTGTCTCCTCAGCAGCTTTCCCCCCAAATCCCTGCTCTGAGGCCACACCTCCTGTGGAGCGGCAGCAGGGTGCCTTTGGGAACCAGCAGCCAAATCCAGGAGCGGTCCCAAGGGGAAGCACTGCCCAGGCGGTGCAGGGGAAGCTGAGCTATGGGATGGGGGGCTCTGGGGGGACCAGGTGTCCCAACCGGGGTGGTTTCAGGGTGTTTTGGGCGGCTAAACCCTTGCCCTGCCCACACTGGGCAGTTTTGGGGTGGCTTTGGGGTGGTTTGGGAGCTTCATCCCTTCCTGACCTGCAAGGAAGGCAAATGCTCAGCATCACTGAAGGAAATGAGAATTAATTAATAGCACCGGCTCGTTTCCTGTGTCACAGCACTGGGGAATGTCCCCAGTGGGGACCTGGCACCTCCCACATCACCCCAGACACCCCAGGCAGCCCAAAATTCCCCACATCTGCAGGGATGGGGATGTTCCAGGTGGTCCCAGGCATTGCTGGTGAATCAGCCGGGAACTGGGAGGGGGTGGGAAGCACTGGGGGAAGGTGGGGCATCATGGTGAGGAGGTAAGGGGTGGGATGAAACTCAGGGTGGGATACAGGATGGGGTGTGATTCAGGGTAGGATATGGGATGGGATACAAGGTAGGATATGGGATAGGATGAGCTGGGTTACAAAGTGGGATGTAGGGCCGGGTGTCCCCTGTAGGGCCGGGTGTCTCCCGCAAGGCCAGGTGTCCCCTGCAGGGCCAGGTGTCCCCTGCAAGGCCGGGTGTCCCCTGCAGGGCCAGGTGTCCCCTGCAAGGCCGGGTGTCCCCTGTAGGGCCGGGTGTCCCCTGTAAGGCCGGGTGTCCCCTGTAAGGCCGGGTGTCCCCTGTAGGGCCGGGTGTCCCCTGTAAGGCCGGGTGTCCCTCTGCAGGGCCGGGTGTCCCCCGCAAGGCCGGGTGTCCCCCGCAAGGCCGGGTGTCCCCTGTAAGGCCGGGTGTCCCCCGCAGGGCCGGGTGTCCCCGCTCGGCGCGGCTCCCGCTGCAGTGTCGCCCTCCGGCCGGGCGGCGGCGCTGGGCCCCGCGCGGTGCGCGCAGGCGGCGGCGGCGGCGGCGCTCTGTGTCGGGCGGCTCCGCTGCCGGAGCTGTCCAGCACTTCAGCAGGGGCCGCGCCGGGGCCGCGCCGGAGGGGCCGCGACCGCCGCGCCCCCCCGAGCCCACCGCCACCCCCGGCACCCCCGGCACCCCCCGGCGCCGACAGGGACCCCCCTCCTGGGGCCGGACTCAGCGGGGCGGCGGGGCGAGGTGAGGCGCGGCCGGGCCCGGGGCTGCGGGGCCGGCACAGGGCGGGGAGGGGGCGGGTAGGGAGGGGAAGGGGCGTGGGGGGCGGTGGGACCCCGCTGGGCACGGAGGGACGCTGAGAGAGGTGGGTGTGTGGGGAGAAAGGGCTTCCCCCCCCTCCCCATGGGGTTATGCTCGCCGCGGGCAGGGGAGTGAGGACCCCCAGGGATGGGGATTGGGGGTGGGCTGGTCCTGGGGGGGGGTGGGAATTGGGGTCCCCAAAGGGGCACGGGTGGAAAGGATGGTGAGGAGTGCAGCGCCTCGTGGGTGCTGGAGCAGCTGGGGATCCCACGGGGAGGTGTGTAACAGGGGTGTCCCCCCGCGGGGTTTGATGCTTTAGGGGGTCCAAGATGGTGTGAGGAGTCTGGAGATGAGATGCTTTTATGGGGCACGGGGGGTCCAGGGACGTGGATGTGTCAGGTGCTCCCCGGTGCTGGGGGGTGACTGGGAGGCACACACCTCCCTCTCCTCCATGTGGGGAGACACGCTGGAAGGGGGACAGGCGGTGACCCCCAGCAGTGGGGTTTTGTCTGGGAGGGACAGGACAGCGATGAGCCCTCAGCAGGTGCTGGTGCCTTGTGTGGTGCAGGTGGGAGATGAGGCCAAGACAACGGCTCCAAAGTCCCTCTCTCTGCAGCGTGGACCCCCAGGCTGTGCTGGGGAGGGTTTGGCTGATGAGATTTCAAACCCTGCGGGTGTTGTGTGGGGGAAGGAGAGGGGCAAGGCTTGGCAGGGGGAACCCCGGCAGCAGCCCAGCCGCTGGTCTTTTGGGAGTGTTTTGTGCTTCTCCTTCCCAGGACAGGGAGGTTTGTCCCCAGGGATGGCCCTTCAGGGGGCTGGTGGAGAGGAGTCAGGGCATGGCTCAGGTAGCTTTCAGGGGACAGAGGTTCATTCATCCCATCCGGAGAGAGATTTCAGACAGGATGTGTCGCTTCCCTGTGCTCCTGCTGCTGCAGAGGGGTCACCTGGGGGCTGGCAGTGTTTGGGGGTGTCTCAGGCTGATGACAAATGTCAGGGACCTTCTCTGAGGGTGCAGGTGCTTGTGCCCTGGCTGGTCCCTCTGCCCTGGCGTATGGGTTTGTTGCTGGCAGGAGCACAGGGACACCCCCACTGGGGGGGATTTTGGGGACAGGAGCTCACAGTGCTTGTGCCCAAACATCATCATAGCTCTGTCCCCCTCTGCCAGCGTGTTCTCACACAATGCCACCCCCTGTGTCTCACCTGCCTCCCCACTAAATCCCCTCTGGATCCCCCCTGAATCCCACCTGCCTTCCCTTGCCCCAGGACTCATCTTGGCAGCATGTGGAGGGAGAGGTGGGGGGATTTCAGAACCAGAAGTTGGGCAGATTTTAAGGGAGCCTTTGGTCCTTGGTCGCTACTGGGGATGGTGAGCAGGGGGCTTTGCCAGGAAGGCAGAGGAGCCCAGGGCTCTTGGTTGGTTTTGTCCCTGGTGCCAAGAAAATGACGCTTTCCCCCCCGAACAAATGTCTCGTGCCCTGGGGGGCAGATCCAATCATGGGTGGATGTGTGGCTGCAGGTCCTGGGAGGCTGCTGGAAGGGAGAGCAGAGGGTGCCCACTCCACACCTCTTGGCAGGGGTTGCCTGTGGGATGCAGATTTAGTCCTGGCTGCCAGGGGTCTGCCGGATGTGGGGGATCCCCAATCCCCAAAGCCCTTCCTCCTCCTCCTCCTCCTCTTCTTCCCTGTCTTCTAGCTCCCGCTTTCCCCGGCCAGGTGGCCCATGGCTTATATAATGTGCTCAAACCCTGGAATAGCTCCTCCCGTTACACAACCACCCAGCCAGCCATGGGGGGGGGGATGGTGGGGGGGATTCCCAGCTGGATGCTCCCCCTGCACTGGCCATGACCCCCCACACCTGCAGCACTCGGCCCCAGAGTCGTTTGCCGGGATTGTGTCCCCGTTGGGGAAGGTGACCTCATTGTGGCAGTCATCCCCCCGCTCCTCCATGTGCTCAATAATTGCTTTTATTTGTAGTAGTTTTATTACTCTCCCCCTCCCCAGAGTGGTGATGGGCCTTGGAGCTGCCTGTGCCTCCTCCTGACTCCTTGCCCAGCAGAGCAAGTGGCCCCCAGGATGAAAAACCTGGGGGGTGGCTGCTCCCCTTCTCCATCCTCCTTCCTTATTTAACCATCTCTGGGAAAGGTCTGGCAGGGCATCCCCAAGGGATTGAGGAGAGTGTGGCCAGAGGGCCATGGGGCTGGGGGGTCCCATAGGGTTACCCATCACCTGGACCCGCTGCCTCTCCACTCAGCATGAGGGGATTGCTGCCGTCACATGGATATGCTCCTCCTTTCCCTCATCCCTGGCTCAGGAATGGGGTCACTGCAGGGGTCCTGGGGTTGGTTTCCTTTCCCATCGGCTCTCCTCCAGCCAGAGCTGAGAGCAAAGCTTGCTTGGCCTCCCCTGGGAGCCCAAGGGGTTCAGATTGAGGGGGGGTTTGGTCTTTTTGGGGTCAGGAGTAAATCCCAGCTCCTCACCCTCTGTCGTGCCCTTTACTCTGGAGCACCTCCAGGGGAGCTGATGGATCTCTGTGCTCGCACCCCTGTGTGGTGCTTGTCTGGTGTGGGGCTGGTCCCCACCCCTGGCTCCCCCATCCCTACATCCCCAAGCCAGGAAGGAGCCCAGTTGCTTAGCAACTGTTTAGCTTCTCCACAGCCTCCTCATCTATTTTAAAAAATATATATATATATCTGCACAGACGTAGGTATGCACAGGCAGCTGCAGCTCCTGACCCCCCAGCCAGCATCCATATATTCTTTATGAATTGCTTTAAAGTCTGTGAGGTGTCAAATTTTGGCTGGGCAGCCATAGGACAGGATCCCCTCAGCTCAGGGAAATAGGGATGGAGGTGCTGGGATCAACTGTCACCAACCCCTTCCTGCTGCCCCTTTCCATGGGCAGGATCCCTGTGGCTTGGGGCTGGAGGGCAGGGCTAACGAGCCCCAGGTCGGCCGCACTTTTAAAGCCAGATTTGCCTTTTTTCCTCATTCCTGAAGTTCTGACTCATGGTTTTTGGCACTGGAAGGCAGCTCCGGAGAAGGTCAGCCCAATTAATGGCAGTAACTCCGGACTTTTCCTCCTTGTAATTCCAACCGGGTGTTTAGAGGAGGCCGACTGCCTGGCGGTGGTGTTCTGGCATGTTTTGTGTCCTGAAAAAAAGACCTCCCAGCTGTCCCCACGGCCCGGGTAGGGAGCAGCCTGGGCTGGGGCTGTAAATGATTCGGGGACAGGGCTGTGATTTCAGTGGGTAGTGGTGTGTCCTGACGAGATCCTGGCGGGCAGGGGGAACCACGGGGATCACCCCTCTCACCCTGTCTGGAGCGGCTGGAGGGTCCTCACCTCATCTGGGCTGGCCCTGTGTTGAGACTGAGCTCTGGCACACTCAGTGCACGAGTGGTCCAAGGAGCCGCCGTCCTGGGCTCGCCGCCCGCATCCCGTGCCCACATCCCGTGCCCGCATCCCGGCACGCGGGTACTCGCGGCCGCCCTGCCTGGTGCAGCTGGATGTGGCGAGAATTAATGGAGCACCGGCCGGAGGCGGCTTTAATTAGCGCCGAGGCACGGGGAGGGGGGAGGATGCCCAGGGACCGCTGCCGCCTTTCCCCGCCGAGGGAGAGACGCCGGGAGAGCATCCAGGCACCCGGGAGAGCATCCAGTCACTGCCGGCCCTCCGCTGCCAGCCCTGCTCCCCCCGGGAGAGCGGCTCCCTCCGCATTACAGCGGCAGGGCCCTGCGGCGGCTGCTGCCTCAGCGCCGGGGGGCTGTGGGCATGGCTGGGGTGCTGAGCAGGGCCCACGGGGGGATTTGAGCAGAGCCGGCTGGGAAGGGGCTTGTTCTGGGTTGGAAAATAAAAGGGCCAAAGCAGTTCAGTGAGATACCCCACTTTTTCTGCTCGTTTTCCTTGTTTTCTTCTTTCCCTTCGAGCTGGAGCTTCTGAACCCTTGAGCTGGGCAAAGCCCATGTGGGGCAGCCCCAGGGCTGGGACATGGGGACAAACACAATGCGGTGCCACCCCACCAGGTGCCTCGGGGTCACAGCCCACCTGGATGGAAACCAGCAGCCCCAAATCCTGGCAGGATGGAGAGACTGGGCTTTGCACCCCTGGCTGTGTGACAGGGGCACAGTGCGGTCTGTCTGTCCTTTGTCTGTCCTGGTAGTCACTAAGTTGGCACTGCAGGTGCCCAGGTCCTCCACACACCTTGGATGTGATTCAGCATGGCTGGGAAGGGAGGGAGAGACCCAGCATGTGGGATGGTCCCTGGCATGGGATGGGAATGGAGGATGGTGGTGGAAAATGAAGAGGATGGAAAATAGGGATGAGGATGGAGAATGAAAATGGAGATGGAGGTTGGGGCTGGGGGATGGAGATGGTGGCTGGGGGTGGTGAGGAGGAAGGAGATGAGGAAGAGCATGGAGGATGAGTATGAGCACGGAGATTGGGGATGAGAGTGAAGATAGGGATGGAGGATGAGTATGGAGGATGGGGCACCTCTGAACTTTTCCAAAAGCTCTAATCCAGGCAGCAGGAAGTAACTGTGAGCTGAAAAGCTGGTTTGACCTCCCCAGGGTCCAAGGTGGTACATGGGAAGAGGATCAGGATCCCAAAACATGTGGGTGAACAGCTTGTTAATATGAGAAGAGAGGGATTTGCTCAGGAGTTTCCCTAGCAGCTCTAGCCCATAGTGCCAGGGGGTTTGGGCCCTCCTGGGTGGCAGTAAGGGAATTTGGGAAGTGGGGATGGATGCCAGTGACTGTCCCCAGCTACATCCTGCAGCCCTTAGGAGTCCATGGAGACACAGCACTGGCCCCAAGACACCTCCTGTCCCTCTGGGCAAGGCGGCCGGGCAGCAGCTGCCAGTGATTGATGTTTTGTGGGTAATTACTGCAGATAATTAAATATTTAACCATCATCTTTATTATCGGGGTAGCGCCGAGCCAGGCAGGAAAACGCTGCCGTTTGGGCAGGGCCATGCTGGTAAATTTGGGGCTGGCAGAGCCGGGTGGTCCCCGTGTGGTGGCCGATGGATTGAGGTTGTGGTGGTGGTGGTGGTGGTCACTCTGTGTCCCTGAGCTGTCCCTTGCAAGTGCAGGGCATCTCTGGGGTCCTCCTTTGGGGATAGGGAGGGCACAGACCCAGCCTGGGGGACATGGGCTCCCTCTGTCCTGGTGTCTTGTCCCCATTGTCACCAGAGGTGTACGACTGGCTGTGTTTGCCACCCATGGCTGCCCTTGTTTAGAGCTGGGGGGGTTGTGGGTGGTTTTCCCATTCCTTTTTTTTCTTGGCCATGCTGTGGCTGAGGCAGGGGTTGGTGTCAGCTCTCACAGTGGATATTGCTCACAGCTGAGGAGACACCAGGTTGCAACACCATGTCCATCCCCAGACCAGCTCCTCCTTCCTGGCCCCAGTTGAAGGGGGAAATTCTCCAGCCACATCCTTTTCATGGAGCGTTTCCTGGTGAATCTGCATGCTTCCCCTGCCATGCAGCCCTCTCCCACAGGTACCCATCCAGCTGCTGGTTTATCTTCATCTACCTCCCCAGCTCTCTATCTGACACTCTCTCAAGGTTTCTCAGCAATGAATTTATCCACTGCCGGGCTTGGGATAAAATTAATTCCCACCGGGGAAAAGCAAGCAGAGGCTGCTGCGGAAAGCAGCCTCTCTTTCCCCATCTCCTTCCCTGAGCCCCTCTGTGGGGGAAGGTTTCTCAGTGGGGACCTTAC
The DNA here is from genome assembly GCF_003945595.2 of Pipra filicauda. Taxonomy (NCBI): domain Eukaryota; kingdom Metazoa; phylum Chordata; class Aves; order Passeriformes; family Pipridae; genus Pipra; species Pipra filicauda. The sequence goes on along the minus strand of NW_024104887.1, from coordinate 3,562,875 downwards.
CCCATTCTTTAATTTCCTTCCTGGTTTTTGGCTCCATGTCCTGATGGAAGAAAGAGGAAGAGGAGTTCCCAAGCTGTTTTTTTTTTTTCTGCAGCATCTCTCCCTTCTCTGGCCTGGAGCCACCCTGGGTTATGGAATGGTTTGGGACCAGGGGTCCCTCATGGGCAGGGAGGGCTGAGCAGGGCAGCTCTTTGTTGTGGGGCTCGAAATGTAGGTGCTGCAGGCAAGGGGGGACTGAGGGACCTTCCAGTCACTCTAACAGGGACAAGTATCCAGGGATTGCAGAGCCCTGGCTGGCTCCTGCTGCACCAGCAGGATCTCCCCCGTGCCTCTGCAGAAATAAAGGCTGTTGGCTCCCTCTGTATGGTAGTGATGGGGAAAAAAATAAAAGGAAAAAAAGCTTTGTAATTAAGCACTCAGCTGCTGTACTCCCTGGGCAAGCTTGTCAGGAGATAAATGACTGTGTGGGGCAGCCAGTGGCAACGGGAAAGCCAGGGATGTCCCTTGGAGATGCCACGGGGTGGGAGTTGCCTTCCAGCCAGGCTGGGACCTCCACCACCCAGGGGAGGGCTCTGAGGCTTTTTCTCTCCTCAAACTACAGAGAAACATCCTCAGAGCCCCTCACAAGCAATCTGTGTTCCCACCCAGGCTCTATCCCACCTGGCATGGCCATGGAAAGCTCTGAACAGCCTGGTGTCCTGCTGGAATGGCACAGCAGGAGCGGTGAGCCCTCCCTGGGCTCGAAATGGTGCGGATCTGTCCATGGTCCCTCTGTCCTCCCTTCATGCCTGTGCTGGGTTGAGGGATCCCTCCTTCCCATCCTTCTTGGGCAGTGTGTGTCAGCCACCCAAGGGTTGGCTGCTTGCCACAGAGGAGACAATGTGCAGGCAACACCCATCCTTGGAAAAGCCTCTCCAGCAGGTTCCCTGGGAGAGAAACATCCCAGAGAAGTGGCTACTGGCAAAAGCTGCATCTTCAAGCCCAAATCCAGCTTGGAGAGCGAGGCAGGATGCTCTGCCTTCACTCCTGATGGTTTCTCTTTGTGTAGGGCTTTGTAAGAGGTTTGTGCGCCCAGGTGGTGCCTCTGCAGCCTGGCCACGCTGGTAATTCAGGCAGCAGATCTCCAGTGGGATCATCCCATACTGGGAAGAGGGCTGGAGCACTGGGCAGGGGAGCTGGGGCATGGCAGGACAAGGAGAGTGAGGAATGGGTGCTCAGCCATGTGCCGATGGCCCGCGGGCACTGGGACGGGGTTGTGTCTGGTTGATCCAGGAGTTTTGGGAGCATCTCCTCCCCCAGGCTCGGGGAGCATCAGCCAGAGCCTCGGCACGGCAGTGCTGTTTGGGAACAGCTGTCCTCTTCCAAGGGGTTATTTTTGGAGCCAAGTGAGGACACATTGACTGTGGTGGCAGAAGGAGGAGGCAGAGACACGTGAAGGTGAAGGAGCAGGGAGAAGGCAGGCGACCAGAGGCCGGTGGGGATCCTCATCTCCCCTTGCAGCTGGCACCAGGCCATAGTGAAGGGTGCCAGGTCATGAGCAGAGGGTGCCAGGCCATGGCCCAAGGGCATCAGCAGGCATTTGCTGGTTGGGCCAGACATCAGGATGTCCCATGGCTGCATCCGAACCAGCCAGTGCAGCTGCGGAATGCAAGGGGATATCTGAGGTCCATTCCTTTGCTGAGTGGGGACAGTGCCTGGGGTGTCCCCAGAGAGCTGTGAGGATGGTTGCCTATCCCTGCTCCAAACTCACACTGGCTGACAGTGGGGTCTGTGGGGCTCAGAAGGACCCCTGCCCACCTATCCTGCTGCTGCTGTATAGTCCTGGGTCCCACACTTTGCCAGGTTTTTTCCATACAAGGCTGGCAGAACATCCTTCTCTCTTTCCCATGAGTCAGCCCTCTTGGCAGGGTGATGGGAGTAACCTCAGCCTTGCTTTGTGGATGAGGAAACTGAGACAAGGCACAGGAAGATCTCCCAGTCACTGTCCCCACCAACTTGCTTTTGAGACAAATTTTGCCTTCAGGTCCTGGCAGGGTCCCCTTGCCCTCACGGGATGGGAGGGGAACCAGGGCAAGGACCGACCCCTGACTCTTTCTCTCCCTCCCAGGTGATCATGGCTCTCTACAACAATGGGGCCGATGTGCCTTCGCCCCAGGAAGCCTCCAATGGCTTCTCCCAGCCCGGCGCCTCAGGAACGTGGCACAAGGGTGAGGAGGAGGTGCGGCTGGTGGAGCCCAGCATGGTGAAGAAGGCTCACCGGGAAATCCTGGACCACGAGCGCAAGCGGCGGGTGGAGCTGAAGTGCATGGAGCTGCAGGAGATGATGGAGGAGCAGGGGTGAGTGGCGGGGGAACTGGGAATGGGGTCCTTGTGACCCGCTTGCACCTTGTGCTTCCCCTTTAAAAAAATACCTGGATGTGGCAAATGTGCCCATTTGGAAGTAAATCCACTTTTGGGTGAATCGAACAGCTTTGGGGTGAACTGGTGGGTTGGTAGGGGGGAGGGAAATGCCTCCAAGAAACTCAGGCCTAGGAGTGCATCCACACCTATTGGAGGTTGGCCCCTCTGCTTGGAAATCTGGGCTCCCAGCTTGTCATGCAGGGAAAGCTGAGGCAGGAAGGAGGAGCAAAGTTGCTCGTGGTTGTGCAAGTCATCAGTGCCACCCATCCTGTGCCCCCCATGCCTGGGGTGGGAGATGATCTGCCTCTGCCTTTTGTGTTGGGGAGATGAAGGAGATCAGGGGTTTAGTGCCAGGAAAGGCTCTTTTGGTACTTTTTTTTGTCCCACCTTCCTTCTTCTTCCAGTTTTGGGGTTGTAGGACCCCCTCTGTCCTGCCAATGCCACGGCCAGGCACCACAAGCTTCTCCCCAGCCTTTGCTCTCCCCTTGGGAAAGCAAAGGACTGGGGGAATATGCAAGGGGCTGGAGAACATTCCTGCCTGGGTGGGCAGGAGAGGCTGGGGGGCCAGCAAGGAGATTCCCATCCCTACCAGATGGACCCATGGCTATGCTGCTGGCTGCCCCATAGCTCTGGCACCGGTCAAACATCCTGCTCCCCCTGACAACTCACTAAAACCTGATGGATGGAGCAAATTCTTTGGCACATGTGGGTAGATGGGGACTGGTACCAGCTGGGGAGAAGGAAAATGGATTGAGGGAAGGCTTTGCCAAGGCTTTCATTAAGAGTGCAAGCGTGACCTAGAATTAAATTGTCTCACACAGACTGGAATAGTGATTGTGCCTAATTTGTCATTACGGAAATAAATAAGGCTGACCTGGCGCTTTGGGGAGCCCAGAGCCTCCTGTCGGGTTCCCCCACTCTACTAGGGCTCTTACTACTGGTAGTATCATTACTACAGTGGGTAAGAGCAACGCTGCAACTGGTATTGTTGTTATTGCTGTAATTGCTTTGCTGTTATTAAGGCTATTAATAACGATGATGGTGGCGATACGCCAAAATGATAACATAATTACAGTAATAATCTTGGTCAACCTGGTTAATCCTCTCCCTGCTCTTCCCCTCCACGCAGGGGTTCTCTGGGAGGGTTCCATGGGAAGCACTCTGCACCTCCAAGGTTTCTATCTGGCCTGGGAGCTGCATCCTGACCATGGCCTAGGGGGAGTTGTTGACAGGGACAGGGCCCCCGGGATGGATGTGAGTGTCAGCAGAGGGGGTTTTGCAGGGATTTAAGCACTCCCTTGTTTCCTTAAAGGCGGATGGCTCCTCCTGCCTGCACTGTAGCTCGCTCCAGGCTGCCTGCACCGTTATTCCCTGCCTGCAGGCTGGATTCCTTGCCCGGAAAAGAAGTGTCAGCATTTTTTCTTTCTTTCCCAAACCCACTCTATATGTTAAATGCAAAAGCAAAACCCCTTTAACGAGGTTATAAGCAGCACCAGAGGAATGCAGGAGGGAAGGAGCTGGAGAAGGCACTGGAGGTGCTGGGGGGTGCCTCACCCTGGCCTCCCCCCGCAGATTTGCTAAAGGCCCAGCCATGATGGCCCATCTGTCACCTCCTGTTTGGCCTCATGTCCCCTCTCCGAGAGCATCAACCGCATTCTTAATATGCTGCAGCAAATGCTCATCCCGGGCAGACATGTTCCTGCTGCCATGGGCCAGCTGATGGCTGTGGGATGGCCGTGGGATGGCCGTGGGATGGCTGGGATTGGTGTCTCATCCTTGGGGGGTGATCACACCATGCCCAGCTGGGTGCACTGCCATTGAGGCTGTGGGACAGAGCAGCATCTGGGGGTGCTGCCCTGTTTTTGGGGCCCCCCCATGCCCGGGTACAAGGTGAGGGGAAGCAGCCAGGCTGCCTCCTTGCCCTGTTAGCAGCCCTCCTCCTGCGTGGAGTCCGGCTGGGCAATTAATGAGAGCCCTTCAGCGCAAATGAGCTTGTTAATATTAATTCCCCTCTCCTCTCTGTTCCCCTTCATGGGCACTGCGGAGGGGTGGGTGATACCACGTGCCCCTCTGCACCCAGGGCACCCAAGGGCACCCCCAGCATTGTGAGGGGCATTACTGTCCCCAGCATGGGCACTGTGAGGTGCCAGCCTTGGGGACCAGAGGGCTCTGCCAGGCTGTGATACCCAGTTTTCTGGTCTTGTAGCAGCAATACTGATGGAATGTGATGGCAATGGTGGGTCACGACAGCCCTTGTAGAAGGGTGAGAACAAGGGCACACACAGAGCCTGACCCCTTCCCTCCCAGTGTGGCAGCATGGTGGTCACACAGGGTCCCTCTCTCTTTGCCCTGTCCTCAGGGATGATGCCAGGAGCATCATGGGTCTCTCCACGACATCCCTCCATCGGGATGTTTTCAGTCGAGGAAGTTGGGATGTTTGTAGTCAGGGAGGATGTCAGGTGCCCTTGTGCGGCCGTGGGATGCGGCACAGGACCACCCGCCCGGGGCTGTCACCTGTCCCTTCCCAGGGACACCTTGGGGATGGCTGGAGTGCCGTGGTTTGCCGAGTCTGTTCCCAGATGCCAGGGACAAAGTGATTAGTGCCTCTCGTTAATAAGCCTGCAGTGGCCTGAGTCAGCGTTCAGCATTAGCGCAGAGCTGGCTCGGCTGCCGGGCCCCAGCACAGCGCAGGGATGAGAGAGGGAAACTCGTGGTGGGATGGAGATCCTGGGATTGAACCCCTGGCCCTGCTGAGAGGGTGTGGCAGCATGTGCCCAAAGCCTGGGACAGTAATGGGGAATGGCAACCTCATGGTCATCCTCTTCTTTTACCCCTTTCTGACGTCCCTTCCTCTGCCAAGCACTTCTGGGAGGGGCAGGCAGGAGAGAGGAGGGCATAGAGGGTGGTGGCAGGGGGCCAAACAGAGATCCCGCTCTCCTCCAAGCCCTGATGACTGTCACCATACCACATCTCCTTCTGACCAGCCCTTTGGGCCATGTGTCAATCCCCAATGACAAAGGTATGGAGGTCACCAGCAGCTCCGTGGGGAGCCCACGCTCCAGCCATGGCAATCCTGACCATGTCTTTGCCCATCCAGGTACTCCGAAGAGGAGATCCGGCAGAAAGTGGGGACCTTTCGGCAAATGCTGATGGAGAAGGAAGGTGTGCTCACCAGGGAGGACCAGCATGGGCGCCAAATGTGAGTGAGAGAGCTCCCAGTTGGCTCATCTCTGCATCCTTCCTGTCTCTCATCCCAGAGAGGCCTCTCCCGGGTGGCAATGGCTCAGCAGGTTGGCTGCTGTTCTGTAACCCTAGAAATATTACTGTTATCAGTAATAATAATTAATAATAATGATAATAATTTCTGTTGTAAGGGGCCCAGGCTGGACAGGCAGGGCTGAGCCTGCCCCTCCTCTGGACAGACCCAGAGCCTGTGTCTCCATCAGGCTGGTGTAACCCCAAGGAGCCCCAAGAAAGAAGCTTCTCCAAGGAGCTCCTGCCCTGTTCCTCTGCCTTCTAATCATTCTTCATGCTGCCTGGTCCTGGGGGCCTCCATCTGCCCTGAGAGGGGTTTGGAGCTCAGGTTTGGTGTCCAAAGCAGCCCAGCTGCTGCTGGGAACGTGCCAGTTGCTCCTCCTGCCCCACACAGGACTGTCCCCAGCCTCACCAGGGTCCGCCCCGGCTCAACGATGATTTATCTGCACGATGCTTAATGGCCCAGGCAGCGTGGCTGGCCTGGCGTGCACCATCCATCAGCCTGGAAACCAGGTCACTTGGGACAGGAATAGAGAGTGCAGGTTCACTGAATATTAATGCTTCATTAGGGTCAGGAAATCAGGGCGGGGGGGGAAGCAGGGAAGCCGTGGTGGCAGGGAGAGCCTTCCTCACACCAGTCCACTGGCACAGCAGGCAGGGACAGACACAGAGACAGACACATGGACATGGCTCTGCTGTGCCCTGCCCGGGATGGGCTGCATGGCCTTGGGGCAGCGTGAAGCATTCAGAGTCCTTCTCCAGGCAGGAAAAAACCAATGGATGGGGAAAACCAACCCGCCCAGGTCACAGAGCATCAAGCCTGAGGTGTTAACAAGTGGCCTTTGCTGGTGGGGGCAGGAGTCATCTCCAGGGCATCTTCCTGGCAGGCTCGTTGGGGCTGGCATGGTAAGGAGCACCTGGGAAGCTGAGGGTGTGTTATGGTTACCCAGGCAGCCCTGGCTGTCACCTTTACAGGCTTGGTTTTGCAAAACGAAGGGTAATCATTAAAGATTAGCCCCAGGGCTATAAATAATAGTGCTGAGCTGGAAGGAGCAGTCTCACAGCAAAGGATTGCTTGGAGGAGAGCAAAGCCGGAGGCGCTTGAAGGAGGATGGCAGGAGCTGGGTTCAAAGGAGGTGGCTCTTCAAGCAGCAGGAGGATGTCCTGGGTGTCAAAGGTCTCTGGGAGATCAAGAGGTTGGACAAGGGAGTTAAATAAGCTTTAAATAAGGAGCCTCATCCCTTGTGGTGGCTGGGAGAGTGCTCAGCAGAACATCTCGTGGGCTGGTCCTGCTCCAGCACCTCTCTGGGCTTTTACAGCTCGGTCCTTGGCTGCCGGGGCTGTGAGTCTCAACCAGCTGATCTCATTTCAAAGCTGAGGTGAGAGCTCAGCATCATCTGCATAACTCCCCAGGGGAGACTGAGGCACTGAGCAAAAGCCATGACCACCTGAGTCCCTGGCTTTGCTCTCTGCACTCTCCCAGCTCCCGTCTCCATGTGCACAGCCCGGTGATACAGCCCAGTCCCCAAGGAGAACTGCTTGATGGACAGGCTGGTGGGATTACAGACAAAGGCAAGCGTGTGCCGGGCAGGGAGGGATAATTGGAGCAGCACAAGCTGGTCTTGAGCCGCTGAGCACAGCTAATGGGTGAGATGCTGGCAGCAGGCTCTGGTGTGGAGCACTGCCTGCTCGCAGAGCAGAGACATACAGGGAATTATCCCCGCTCGCTTCTCTCTTTTCCTCCTTCCCCCCCACTTCCCATGGTTGGGTGGGTGTTTGAAAGGCTGCTCCTGCCCTTGGGGCATGGCCAAAGCAGGAGTCACTTGGAGAGGACCCAGAAAGCCATGGCTGCAGTGCAGAGGGGAGCCCGAGACCCGCTTGAGCGATCGCCTGTGATTAGGAGGAGGGTGCCTCGTGCGTAGTTTCGCTCCAAGACATTTTTAATTGGGTTAAACAGCCCGTGGCCTGCCTGTGGCCAAGGATGCCAACACGTGCTGCTCTCAGATTTGGTCTGGGGCTGAGGGCATCCATTCACTCAGGCAGTGTCCAGGCTGCCAAGGGACTGATGCTGCGGGGGCTGCACTTCTCCACCAGTGTCCCTGGCTGCACACCTCCAGGATGGGAGGGGTGGAGCAGCACATCAGGTTTCCGAGGGCAAATCTCCCTTGGGAAGCAAACACCTGGGCTGGTTTGGTGCTGAGCACCCTCCAGGCATGGCCCCATCCATTACGGTTCCCTCCAGAGCATCTGGATGGCCACATCCCTCCCTGGGTGACATGTCCTACATCCCCCCAAGAGCAAAGGAGAGGCTCCCTGTGGGGTTTGATGCTGCTCCTGGATGGCACAGCTGGACCAGGGAGGTGGAGATAACAGGGAGAGATTGGGCAGGGGCTCCTAGGACCCTCCTAGTCCAGCTGCCAGACCTCTGCCAAGCCCTGCCCACAGCCCCAGTAGTCAGTGGCAACCTCACGCTGGTTTCCATGGCAGTGGGAAAAATTAATGCTGATGAAGTCACTCAGGAGGGAGAGGAGACCCTGATGGCTCAAGGTATGATGCCCCCCCCCCTCACCTGGCCAGGTGGGGACATCAACCATCAGCTGCCTGAAGCTCCTGTGCTGAGCAGGTGGCACCCTGGGGCACCAGCCTCAAAGCCCAGATTATCCTGGGCAGCTCCCAGCTGAGTTCCCAAGTTTCCTGCCAGCTCCTCTTACCCTTATCCAACCCACCTGGGCCGATCCAGCCTCCAGCTCAGCCCCAGCACTTGGGCAATCACAAAAGGGGCTCCCAACGCTGCCGAGGCTGGATCCTGCAAGGAGAAGGTGGCCCGAGCCTCGTGGTGTCCCTGTGCCAGCCCTGTGGGGATCTCTGGAGTCCCAGGAAGACCATGAGAAGACCCCCACCACGGGGCTTTGCTGTGTGGGGACCTCAAGGGATGTGACCAAGTCCCCTGGGGATGCTGTGTTGGAGGGGATGTCCCCCAGCCGCTGCAGCTGCATTGGGGCTGCCCTAGGCTTCCCCCCAGCCGGTGGAAGACAGGGAATGGGGATCCCCGAATTAATCCCGCGCTTCCTCCTTTGGCAGCGTGATAGAAAACCACCACGGGGCGGACGGGGAGGAGTACGCGGTGGAGTATCCCGACTACGGCGAGGGCTGCCTGCTGCAGTGCGACTGCTCGGCCGAGTGCTACCGCGAGGACAGCGGCCACCGCGAGTACAGGTCCGCGGGGATTTCGGGAATCGGGCGTGCACGGTATTCCCGTGCAGGGATACAGAGGCCAGGGAGCTGGTCCCTTCTTCCCCCGACCCTGCATGCTGTCTCCCACAGGCTGAAAAGGCGCTCGAGTAGCTCTACTTCTCCTCCCCCCAAGAAGAAAAAGAAGAAGAAATCAGGTCACCGCCGGAGCCGGTGAGTCCCCGGCTGTCCCTGCGCTGTCCCCTCTCCCAGGAGGGCAGCTCTGCTCCCAGCTCAGCCTTTCCCCAGGCTCTGACGGGGCAAGTTCTCCCACTTTGGTGGTCAGTGCCCCTCCAAATATGCACCCTTAAGAGGTGCAATGCATCCGCATGTGCTGATATTGCAACACGCACACGTGTGCACACACCTCCTGCATGCACTGGTCCGTGTGGGGAAGGAGCTGGCTGCTGCAGGGCACAGCACCGGGCAGGATTTGGCTCTGTGAAGGGTCTGGCTCCACCTACCCCCTGGTCCCCTCCCTGGCTAGCACTGGCTGCCTGAGAAGATGCTGTCCCTAATGTCCCTTTTTTCTCTGCCTTTCCCATGGCAGCAAAAAGAGGAAACCTGGCTCGGAGCGCAGGTGAGTGTTCACTGGGCTGGGTGGGCTGTGAGGTTCCTGCTGGGATTGCAAGCCCAGGGGCATGGGCTGGCCTCCACAACCCACTGTCCCCCTCTGAAATCCCAGTGGGAATTGGTCACTTTGTCTCCTGCTGGAGGCTGTGGAGCCCACGAGGTGGCAATGAGACACAGCAGGATTTGAGCAGTCTGGCATCAAAGGCATCCAGAGCCCTTCTGCCAGAAGTCCCTTTCTGTCACCAACCCCAAATCCCCCAGGAAATAACTCCCATGAGATGTTTGTGCATCCCGTGGGATGGTCCAGGGAAGTGTGGGGGGGGGGGCATTGGGAGTGGGACTCCCCTGGGCCACAGGGATGGGGCTGGGGAGTCCCTTGCTCGTCCCTCAAGGGCACCCACTTCCCCCCAGCTGTGACAGCTCTTCACCCATCCGCAAGGAAAAGAAAAAGAAGACTGGAAAGAAACACAGACGTGACAGGTAGGATGGACACCGTGGCAGGCTGGGGACACCAGGCATGACTGGGGACCATGGGGCTGTTTGGTGACTGCCCAAGCCCTTGGGCTGGGGTGGGATTGAGGCATGGATAGGGATGGATGCTGATGACTCTTTATGAAGCCATCACCGCTTCACAGCTGCTGTCACCTGCCCAACTCAGCAGCCCATCTTGGGGCAACACCCTTGTCCTTGTCCCCATCCCTTGGGGCTGCCCAGCTGACCAGGTCAGTGTGTCTCCTTCACCTCTGCCTCTTCTTCATCCCTCAGATCTGAGTCAGGGTCACGGAAGAAGAGAAGACACAGGTAAGAGTGACGTCTGCCGGGAGCCACCCCACTGCCACCGGTGCTGGCTGTCAGCTTCCTCTACCAGAGACCCCCTGTTCCCTGCCTTCCTGCTGTCCCCCTCCCCTCTGCTCACAGTGATGGACCCCCTCATCCCATGGCTGGACACTGCTGTGTGTCTTCCACCCTTGGGCATAGCACAGGGCCACTCTGGGTGACTGTGGGGTCCCACATGGCCCCTAATGTCCCCTAGGGAAGAAAAGGGGATTCCAGGCAGCCATGGCCAGGACAAACCCTGGCTGTTGCCCTACTCTGCAGATGCCTTCTGGCAGCACTGCTGTTCTAGGGTGAAAGAAGTGAAAAACAGACAAAGGGTGTCTGGGAAAGCAGAGGGTCTCAGAGGGGACTGATGTAGGATGAGACAAGTATAGGGTGACAACGGGCCCAAGCCCAGAGGATGCTGAGCAGAGCCAGGCCCCCCCTTCCCACTGCCACCCGCTCCTGCCTGGCCTCACCAGTGGGCACCTGACCCCCATGGTCCTCCCAGAGCCATCTGGGATCCCCACTGTGCTTTGAATCTCAATGAATTCCAGCTCCAGACCATGCAGGTTCTTCCTCTCGCTCCTCCTGCGGCCTCGGTGCCTCTGGGGGAGGCTGGGGAAGCCACCCCCAGGTGCTGCCTCTGCTCCTGAAATTTCCAGCTCTTCCCACAGGTCCCGAAGCCCCAAGAACAAACGGAAAGAGAAAAACAAAGAGCGCAAGAGGTGAGGGGCCGGGACGGCGGGGGGAGCGGGGTGCTGTGCCCCCCCTGCGTGCCCCAGGAGCGACTCAGCCTCCCCCCGCGGCCCCGGCCGCCCTCTCCGCAGGTCCCGCAGCGAGTCCCCGGCCTGGCGCTCGCACCGGCGCAGCTCCTGCAGCTCCCACAGCGCCTCCCTCTCCTCCGACGACAGCGGTTCCAAATCCCCCGGCAGGTAGGGACAGCCCGGGACAGCCCACGACCAACAGCCCCCCAGTTTCGGCGGTGTGGGCTGGAGGGCAGGGACAGAGATGTCTGTGTGGTGGGCACCCCGATGTGGTGGAGGGCAGGAGGTGGGTGGCAGAGGTGTCCCAGGGATGGGGACCTTTGTGGAGGTGGGTGGCAGAGGTATCCCGGGGATGAGGACAGGAGGAGGGTGGCAGATGTGTCCCGAGGATGAGAACCCTTTTGGGGAGATGGAGGGGAACAGGATGGTGCTGCAGAACCTCTGGAGGGTTTGGGAGAATCTCAGGCGGGGGTCCAATTTTTGAGTAGAGAAAGCACAAAACACCAATTCTCACCCCATTTCTGGCTTTGGCGAAGCCTGCCCCGCAGCCTGGGCTGTTCTGCCGGGCCGGGCGGAGGGCAGTGCCGAGCTCGGGGACGGGGGTGCCGGCGGCTCACGGTGCTGTGCCCCACAGGCTGAGCCCCAAGCGCCGGCAGGATGGTCCCAAAGGCAGCAGCGCTCGCTCCAGCCGCAGCCCGTCCTCGCCCTCGCCCCAGCGCTCGGCCTCGCCGCACCAGAACGGGCACAAGGGCAGCGCCCAGAACGGCCGCCACAGCCACGGCGCCCCGCTCCCGGAGCCCTCGGATGTACGTAGGCTTTTCTTGGATCACTCTTCGCTTCCCTCCCCTCCTCCCTCCACAGGACTGCCCCCCTGCTCTCCTCTCCGCTCCTTCCCCACTCGCTCGGCTCCCCGCCCTGCCCAGCCGGGGCACACGGGGGAGATGCACTCACCAACTCTGCACTGGGTGCACGGTCTCTCTGGGGGAGCCAGCCCGTCATCTCGGGGCAAGGATCAGGGCAGCCAACAAATCATCCCTCCCCCAAAGCCGCACATTACCCTGCAGATGTCACCCCCGAGACGATGGCTTGGCAGGCCAACGACACTGCCAGGGTCACCACTGGGCTTAGCACCTACCTGAGATTGAGCCCAGACAGCCAAGAAATGGGTACAGCTGGAAAATTCGTTTCCCCACCAGCCCAAACCCTCCCCAGTGCCAAGGGGCTGACACCAATGCTCAGGACTCCAATACCCAGTCTGGCCAGGGTAGTGTTCGGAGGGGATTTGGTGCTGGATGCTCAGATTTTAGGGTCCCCATGGCAGGTGACATTGGAGCTAAGTGTCCCTGGCTCTGCCTCATTGTCCTGGGATGTCCCAATGAAACCTGGGGGGCTACTCCAATGCTGAGTGGAAAACCCTAATCCCGTGGGACAGAGGGACAGTCCCAGTTTAACCAGTGCCAGGATGGCAAGGAACCTGCTTTGGCTAATAGGGACTGGAGGCAGAGCTGACTGAAGGCAGTGTGCTGCATGACTCCACTACTGGGGGGCACACAGGTCCCCACTCACCTCAGGGAACTTCATTCCCATGGTGAGGTGCTGTGGGGACACTGCCAGGCTGGCAGCACCCTGTGCTGACACCCCAACACCTGCAGGGCCAGGGGCACCCCGGAAAATGGGGCCAGGAGCCCCCCGCCCCATACCCACCTCCCCTTTACCCTCCCCAGCCCAGCACCCCCCAGCAGCACCCAGCACCCAGCCCATCTCTTGGAGCACCTCTCTGCTTTCTTCTTTCCTGTGGTTTTGGCTGGGGTGTGGGGGGGTTCGGGAGCCCCCCAGGCACCCGGCTCGCCCCGCTCTCCCCCTGCCCACCCCCCAGCACCGCCCAGGCCGACGAGCTCCCTTGGCTCTCTGACACCAGCGGGACTTTTCTCCAACAACTTTCTCTCTTTCTCTCTTTCTCTCTCTCTCTCTCTTCTTTCTCTCTCTGGTTTCTACTTTTTATTTTTTTTTCTTTTTAATCCCATCTGTGTTTTTCTTTAGCCTCCCATTTGAAAAAAACCCAAACGGTAATATACACTTCCATTTCTTGCTCAGCAGAAGCAGGGATGAGGGGGAGGGAAGGGCAATGAAACGTGCTTTTTTTTTTTCCCGCCCCCTTGTTTTAGTTTCCTTTCTCATGATTTCTTTTCTTTTCCCTTGTGATGTACAGAAATGCAAACGATATATATTTCTCTTATTTTCATTTTTCCCCCCCGTCGTCGTCGTGTTGTTCTAGAATTTTTTGCTTTTGTGTGTGTTAATGTGGAGAAGAAAAAAAAAAAACAAACAACAAACCCAAACCCAAAAACCAGATGTGTTTTCTAAATATTTACGACCACTGAACATTGTATTTCCATTTTCTATATTTTGAACAAGGAATTTAAAAGGGAAGAGAACCCAGCAGGCCTCCACTGCAAAAGAAATGGGCTTGTTTCCATCTCATGGAGCGAATTGCCCTTTTCCTCCTCAGATTGGCTACTGTCCCGTGTCCTCAGCTGGATCCTGCTGCTGTGGGGATGGTTTTCCTCCCTGGCTGCAGGATGAGGCTGCTGGGTGCTGGGTTATCCGAGCACCCCACAGTCATCCCACACCCAAGTACCCATATCCTGCATCCCGGCAGGACGGATGCTGAGCATCCTTGGTACCCAGCTCCTTTCCCATCTCCTGCAGACCCCCAAAAGCTCAGCCCATCCCCCAGATGAGCTGTGTCCCCCCTCAGCACCCCCAGAGCTACCGGGAGCAAGGGGTGCCCCGGGGCGCTGCACGGTGTTACCTTCCCTTTTAAATACCCAGTCCTGTCTCCATCCATCCCTGCTGCCTTCCCAGCCTTCCTCCTGGGTCTCTCCTCCTCCTCCTCCTTGCCCACACGCACCCTCCAGCCCCTCTTTCTCTCCGGTTTTCTTTGGGCCAACACAACCCAACATCCCTCGCCGTGTCCCACCTCCATCCATCGCCTTCCCTGCATGTTATCCGGGACTTTGCCATGTTATAGAGTGACTTTTTAAGACTGAACTGCAGCCGGGTTACAGACACCAGCCAGCAACTTCCCCCGTGGCCACCCCGCTCGGCGGCCGGCCACAGCCTTTCCATTGAAAAGCAAACAAAAAAACTAACAAACAAACAAACAAACAAACAAAATTAAAAGCTAAAGAGACCGAATTTAAAAAATAATTTAAAAAAATTCTAAGCAGAGCAAACGGGATTAGCCGAGGGGTCTGGATCGCCGTACTAAAGAGTCCTTGTCTTTTTCCCATTCTGCCCTCCAAATGTGGAGATTATTGTTTTCTTTTTTTATTATTGCATTCCTGTCACTGCCAATTCCAAAGGTAGGTATTTCGTCCACCTCTGCACGTTCACTTCTGCAGATGAGCCTGTTGAAAAGCACCGTAGCTTGATTTAATGTTATTTTCTCTTTCTTTCTGACTTTCTTTCTCTTTCTTTCTCGCTCTCCTTCTCTGTCTCTCTTTCATTTTGTCTCTTTTTGGTGGCTATATATGATTTTTTTGTTTTTGATTTGTATGGTTTTCCCCAGTTAGCTGCAAAGCCATGCTCTTCTCTTAAGTTCTTATTTTGTATATTTTTTTTTGCCCTGTCCACGTAATATTTTTTCTTTCTTCCCCCCTTTTCTCTTCCCCGTCTCCTCGTGCTGTCGGTAGAATGCATTTCTGTGTCTTTCAGCCCTCCGAATTTGTGTTCGTTTCCATGCAGGGGCTGCTCCCTTCGAGTCCCCCCTTAGTGGCCCAGTAACGAAGGCAAACGTAATTAGTGAGAAATAGAGGCAGTGGCCAGGGGTGGGAGTGGGCACAGGGGGGTTTGGATTGAATGGATGGGGCAAAACCTGAGAAATTTGGGGAGATGTGTGGGTTTAACCCCTCTTTGGGTCGTGATGGGGGAAAAAAACCCAGCTCAGGAAAAATACTGGGAGGCTGCAATGGGGAAAGGTTGAAGTCTTCATCTGTGGAGAGGCAGGTCCAGGGCATCGCATTCCCCAGGAGCAGGGGATGGCATCCCAGCCCTGGATGTCCCATCCCCACAAGTGCCCAGTGTGTGTTTTCCCTTTTGGGCTGAGTCTTTGCCGATTTGGGTTTATTTGGGATGCTTTTACTGTCGTTGCCTTCCTGCACCCCTGGGCAGGAGACTGCAGGGTTTGGGTGGGAGCCCCACACCCCACAGCATGGCCAACTGGCACCAAAATGCTGCCCTGGGAAAGAGGAAAGCCCTTTCTTTCTCTCTTCATCTTCCTCTTCTTCTACTTCATCTTCTCTGCTTTTATTTTCCTCTGCCGGGACACGGGGCTGGGAAAGAGCTCAGCTGAACCCCCCCTGTTCTTTCCCCCCTCACTGCAGCCATTGCAACAGCAACAGATTTTTTAAAAAAATCCAAATCCTCTCATTTTGGCTCCAGCTTGCTGCTCTGTGGCTGGAGGGGTTGGCTTATCCATGGGGACAAGGAGGTGGGGTGTGGAGCAATCTGGGATGCTCAGGGATGCAAATGGTCTTGCGACCCTTTCGCAGCATCTTTGTGGTGGTCCCCAGAATCCCACCCCTTCACCCTTCCTGCTTGTTTTTGGGGGAGAAAAGTGGTGTCTAGGACACAGTGTAGAGAGAACTTCATCCTCGAGGATTCACCAGAAGTATTTGGGGCATGGGGATGGCAAGGAATTGGGGTCAGCGGCCCTGGGTGTGGTGGCACAATCCTGGCACCACCCCAATCCCCTGAACCCTCTTCAATCCCCTCGGCTGGACTCCCTGTGCAGGATTCACCCTTTCAGGGATACTCAGGGACCTGGTGTTGGGCTGTGGCTGGGGAAAGGAGACCCTAAAGCCTGGGGTTTGCCAGCTTGGTCAGGACTGGTGGTGCAGGAGCTGTTTCCACCCATCTTTTTGGTTTAGTGATGTTTGCAAAGATGGGGAAAACACCCAGGCAGCATTTGTGGCTCAGAGGATCTCGGATATTTGGGGGCCCCAGAGCCAGACAAAACCCCCTCAGCTCTTGGTGAGAGCCTGGCTCGGGGCTTGGCCACGGTGGTGGCCCAGGGTTTTCCCTCCCTGTAGGAGAAGCGAGTTGGTTTGTTTTATTTCTCCTCTCTCTGGCTCTGTCTCTGTCTCTCCTCCTTCTCTCGCTCTTTCTTTCTCTCTTGCATTTTTGTGAATCTAATGATGCACTTATATTGCCCCGCTTTTCCCTTCTCTTCATACCTTACCTACTAAAGGAGGAAATGCCACTTTTTTGGTAAGTGGATGTTAACCAAGAGGGACTTAAAAAAAAAAAAAGCATATAATGGAAAAAAATAAAAAAAAAAAGGAAGCAGAAAGCAAAGTCTGTGTTGAGTGCTGATGAGGACTTAGCAGTTCCCTGCAGAGTCACAGCTAACAGCTCAATGCGTGTCCCAGGAAGAGCTCAGAGACATTCGTTTATCTCAGTAACGAGGACATTTGTGAAGTTTTGCTTTGTTTTTTATTTATTTATTTTTATTTATTTATTTATTTATTTATTTGATTTGATTTGGATGGTTTTTCTTCTTTCTTTTTTCTGTTGTTTTTTTTTTTTTGCCTTCTCGTCCCCGGCCCCCCTCCCCTGCCTTGCCCTCCATTGTCGCTCTGTGCCGTTTTTTCCTCGTTTCTGGATTTGTTTTAAGCCGAAAGCCGTACTATCGATAAAAACTACACGTATCGGAACATATATCTCTATATATGTGCATGCCTCTGTGTGAGCAGACCCCATCACCTCCAGCCCTCTTTGGTTCGACCCCTTCCCCTCGGCTCAGTCTGATTTACTCTCCCCCACCGCCCCTCTTCCCTCCTCTCATCTTTTCTTTTCCCTGCCCCCGTTTTCCTCCCTTCGTTTGGGTTTTACCCCTCTTTTCCCTCCCCCTTTCTTGGTGGGGGCGGGCGGGCACCAGGGTTTGCTTTATCCCTTCTCCAGGTGTTTTTTTTTTGGGGGGGGGGTTGTTTCTTTCCCTTCAAGCTCTCCCTCCCTGACGACTTGGGGGTTTTCTTGGATTTATTTATTTTCCTCCCATCCCGCCCTTTCCTTTGGGTTTTTTATTACGATTTGAGTTGAGTTATATTTTTTTGGCGTTTTGCATGCGGAGGTTTGCATGACCCACGTTGTTGAGGGCGAGAGGAAGGTGCAGAGTAGCGTCTGTGTAGCCTGCCTTATGCGATGTGCATTGACGTTGTGATCTGCGCCCCCGGCCCGGCGCCCCCCGTTAAAATCCCCTTTCTCCTTCTTTCTTCTCTTCTTCCCCCCCCTTCCTCCTTTCCCTCCTTCTCTCTCTCTCTCTCTCTCTCTCTCCCCCTCTGCCAGAGGCCGGCCTCGGCGTCCCCCTCTCCGCGGGCTCACGGCAGGACGGAGCCGCTTTCCCCCCGCGCCCGGGGGGGCCGACACGGTGCCCGCAGCCCCCGGTCGCCCACGCCGGAGCGGGGCAAGCACGGCCACCGGCATCGCTCCCGCAGTGCCTCGCCGCCCTCCCGACACCGCGGCCAGAGCAAGGGGCGGCCCCCGGCCCCCCGGGAGCCCCCGCCGGCTCCTCTCAGCCCGCCCGGCTACAGCAGTGACTCGGAGGGCTCGGCGGGATCACAGCCCTACCACCCGCCGGCCGGCCCCGACAGGAACCACGGCGCACACGGGAAGAAGTAAGCGAAGAACCCCGGGGTGGGATCGTGTGATCACTGATGGGATATGAGAGCTGGGTTGTGGTATTTGAGGTGCAGCCCCACGCGGGCACCTTGAGTCCATCCAAGGGAAGCTCTGGGGTGTGAGCTGGGGACCTGGGCTGGGTTGGGATGCTCAGGGGATGGGGATGGAGATGGGAATGGGGACAGGGATGGGGACAGGAATTGGGACAGACATGGTATAATGATCGGGATGGGGGAGGAGGAGGAAGTGGATCTGGAAAAAAATAAATAAATTTGAGTTTGGGTTAGGATTATTGAACGGGGGTTAGGTTGTGGATGGGGACAGGAACAGAGATAGGGAAGAGCCACAGTGGGTCAGTGCTAGCTCACTGTGGGAAGGATCATCCCTGCAAGGGTTTATGCCAGTTTGAAAGGCAGCGCCTGGATGGCTGTGCGGAATTACAGCATCCCACAGGACGCAGGATCCCAAGTGCATGAGCACCACACGCTTTATAACCAGAGATGTAGCCCAGCCAAAAACTGGCGTCATGTAGGTGTGCCCACTGTTCTCTGTGGGAACCTGGGATCTCTGGCTCCCATGGGGATATCCTGCCAGCCAGGATGAGACATGAGGCAGTGCTGGGATCTGCCTTCACAGGGTGAAGGAGAGGCACCACCGGGGCCGGCCCAACAGCAGCTCGGAGTCGTCGGCCAAGCACTCCCGGCACACGTCGGAGCGCAGGAAGAGCCCCTCGCCCAGCCCGGGCCAGCGCAGCAGCTCCTGGAGCTCCAGTGGCTCTCTCTCCAAATCCCGCTCCCGCTCCCGGGAGAAGAGAGCAGGACGCAGCCGCTCCCGATCACCCTCGCCGAAAAAACCCGCCAGCAGGTCAGACCCAGGGGGGACTTCAGCCCAGGGGACACCAGAGGTGCCATGAGTGGGCCCAGGGGACACCATGGGTGCCATCAGTGGGCTCAGGGAGCATCTGCGGCTCATGGTGGTCCCAGCTCTCCTGGGGTTTGGGGAGGGGTCTCAGGTCGTTGCTGATGGCACTGGAAGCGCCAGCTCCAGGTGGCAGTGTCAGCTGCCGCAGGGAGCTGCTCTCACAGGGTGTCCCTGGATCCCACCCGGGATCCCAGCCTGCTCCCTGACATTCCTCCTCCTCCTCGGGGTGTAGAGAGAAGGACAACGAGCCCCGAACACGTCACGGTGATCCCGATCCCACCCGCGCCCGGCGCCGCTCCAGGAGCTACTCCCCAATCAGGAAGAGGAGACGTGACTCCCCCAGCTTCATGGAGCCCAGGAGGATCACGAGGTGGGTCCTGGCACGTGGCAAAGGCTCTGCCATGTCCATTGGCACATCCCAGGGCTGAGCTCTGCCATCAGCCAGCCCCAAAGAGCGTGTGGGTGGGGGGATGGACAGGCAACAGATGGATGGATGGACAGATGGATGGATGGATGAATGAATGGATGGATGGATGGATAGATAGATGGATGAATGGATGCATGGCTGGCTGGCTGGATGGACAGACAGATATACATATGGATAGATGGATGTACAAACGGATGGGTGGATGGATGGATGAATGAGTGGGTGGACGGGTGAGTGGGTGGTTGGATAGGTGGATGGATGGACAGACCTGCAGATGGATGGATTGGCGGACGGATGGACAAAAGGATGAGCAGCTCTGCTGATGGACAGATAACCCTGAGGGTGACCGGGTGAATCAGCTGGCCCAGACAGCTGGATAACCAGACTGCCTCCAATACTATGACCTTCTGATCTCTTCCTATTTCAAGGCATGAAAACAGGAATTAATTTTAATCCGGCTGTGCATATTCCAGAAAGACGCACATCCGCAATCACATCTCTCCTCTGCCCTCCGAAAGTCGATTTCTCCTCCTTGGGATCCTATTGCCTCAGGATCCCAAGCTGTAAGACAGGCAATATTTCTGTGCCAGACAAAACACTGTGTGCATATGTAGCACCTCGTTAACATGCAGCGCTGGCAGCAGGGCCGTGCCGAGCCGAGATTACCTCCTTCCTGACCTATTTGTCTCTCCTGCTATCAGCTGGGAGATCAGGGGGCTGGATTTTCAGAAATCAGCTCTGCCTCACTGTGGGAGGGATTTTGTTTTGCCTGGGCTGGACTGGAGTTGTCAGGAGAGAGGACAGGAGCAATACTGCAGAGCCCATGGGTTAGGGCTCCCTGCAGCTCTTCCCTGGAAAGAAAATGGTCTGGGAAATCTGCTCCCAGCCAGAGGAAGGTTTTTCCCAGCCCGGGTACCACTGTTTGGTTTTCCATCCCTCCTGCTCCATCCTGGTTTTGCCAGGATGTCCCCAGGGAGATGGCAGGGCTCAGTTGGAGGACACAGCCTGCAATCCCTGTGAGGACTGTCCCCCCCATCCCTGCCATTATCCCTGGCATGGATGGGGATGGCAGACCCAAATCTGCTTGGGATTCAGGAGGAGCAGAGCCATTCCTACAAGGCCTAGAGGATGCTGTGGGGAAGGGGCAGCTGGGGAAACAGCCCCAGCCCCCCTTGCCTGCCCCATAGTCCAGCCAGAACCCCCAGGGCTTTTCCTTGCCCTCCTGCCCTGCCCCCAGTTCCCATCATCCCCCCCCACCACCACCACATGGTCCTACCTCAGTGATGCCAACCTCTCCTTTTCCATTTCATCCCAAGGTCCCTCTCGGAGAGCATCGCCGCCAGCCTGGCTCCCAGGGTAACCTCCCCCCTTCCTCCTCCTCTTCCTCCTCCTCCTCTTCCTCCCAGACCCCTCTATGTCTCCTCACACCTTAGGATGCCCTTGGCACCCGGTTGCCTTCAGGCCGTGCCTGTGGCTCTCTGGTCCCACTAACACCAGGCCGGGAGAGGGGGCAAGGGGCTGACTCCTGATGTCTCTGCCCCCCGTGGCCTCCATTCCCACTGCCCCCGTGCTTCCCGTGTCTCTCCTCTCGCTCCGGCGCCGGCGGGGCCGCAGCTCGCCTCCCGCTAATCCCGAACGTCTCTTTTTCAGCAGCTTTCAATCTTTGGTGTCTGGGAAACACAAAGGCCACATTAACCTGCTCACTTTCTGCCCTCGACGCTGCCTAATCCAGGACTAACACCCCGGGGGGCGGGGGGCGGGGGGGAGCTGGGAAGGAGGAAGGGGATGGATGGAGGGGGAGGTGACGTCGGGTGGCCACATCCTGACGCCCCGCAACCGGTCTGAGCCTGGTCGCGGGGATGCTCGGCTTCCCTGGGTGGATGCTTGGCCGTGCCGGAGGTCCAGTGCTGGACCCCCTCCCCGAGCTGCCGCCGGGGGCCTCACTCAGATCCCTTTTTCCATTTGCAGTGCTCGCAAGCGTCCCATCCCCTACTACCGGCCCAGCCCCTCGTCCTCCAGCTCGCTGAGCACCTACTCGTACAGCCGGAGCCGCAGCCGCAGCTACGACAGCTACAGCTCCAGCCGCAGCCGCAGCCGGACTCGCAGCCCCCCCAGCCGCTCCCGCAGCCCCAGCCGCAGCCCCAGCTACAACAGCCGCAGCAGCTCGGAGAGCGCCGGCTTCTGAGCCCCCCCGGCACCCCAGCTCTGCCCCCTCCATGCCTCCTGCGCCCCCAGAAGGGACGGGACCACCGGGGAGGTGGAAAAGAGCCGGGGGATGCTAAGGACAGACCTTGGCGGCGGGGGAAAGCGCCGACGGAAACTGGAAGGGGTCCTTGCGTCGCCCATGGAAGGGGCGGTTCCCTCCCCGCTCCGGGGTGTTTTGGGGGTCGGGATGGGGAAGGGGAGGATGTCTTCTTATTTCTGCGAGTGCCGGGGCGGGGTCGGGTGGGGTGGGCGAACACAGAGCGAGGGAACAAACTCTCAGCAGAGACTTTGGGGCGAGTGGGTAGGGGTGGCTCGGGGCCTCCCGGGACCCCTCCCTGTGCTTTTTTGGGTTGGTTTGACTGTTTTTTAGCACAAGAATATCCCGGGGAGGAGGGTGGGGGGGCGTGGCAGGCTCAGCTGGAAGGTGTAATGCCAACCAGAGGTGAGCCCCTGCTTTTCCCCATTGGAAGTGTCCCCACAGTGTCCTGGGGGCACCGTAAAACACTTTGGGGTTCCCCCAGACCTGAGAACATGCCGAGCCATGGATGAACAAAGCCAGCAGCACCCACAAGTCTCTTTCCAAGTGGGGAGATCCAGGGGGGCCACCTATGTGTTAATGCTGCTCATCCCAGCTCAGGAGCTGGCCCTGGCACCCATCCATCCCACCCAATCTGAGGGGACACCAAGTTGTCACCCCCAGGAGGAGGGAGCTGCAAGGCCTAGGGCTGGGCAGGGGATTTCCCACCCCTGGGGGTGCATCCAGCCATCCTCTGGCTTTGGCATGGACCCCACCTCTGGACTGGCTGCCCCCAGGCCCCCCTGTTCTGGGTCTGAGCAGCCCCTTTTTAGACTGAATTATGGAAGGAGAGAGGCAGGAGCAGGACTTTGGGCAGCGCCCCTGCGTCCGGACGGCTATGGGGATGAGCTGGCTGCCCGGGACTTTGCTGATTTGGCAGGCTCCAAAAACCTGAATAGCCCCCCCCACCCCCCCCTGTGAGCCGAGGACACTGGGGGTCATCTCCCAGTCAGGATCTGGTGTGTTAAAAACAGTGCCCAGCCACAGGCTTTGATTCACTGGAGCAGGACGAGGACAGCCCTGGCCCCCCGGGGCAGTCGGTTGGTGTTTAATCCTTGTGGCCCTGCGTTTTCCGGACGGCTGGAGCAGGACAATGGGGATGAGCCTCCCTGGGTGGGACAGCAGCTGCCCGGATTAACCCGCTGCCCCCGGATGAAAAGCCGGGCTTTGGCCCTCCCGCTCGGCGCTGGTTTGCAGGCTCTGGTTTGCAGCCAGGCGGGGCCGGGGCATCCTTTGGACTCGGGCTCAGCTGTGATGCGACAGCCTCGTTAGCCGTGGCCTGATGAACCGGAGGTCCCGGGAGGGCAGAGCTGTGAGAGGAGGGACACTGGGGTCATCTCCCAAATCTGGAATGCTGAGAAAACAGGCTCAGCCACAGGCTGAGGATTCACCAGCCCTTGGAGAAAAGTCCCAGGCCATGATGGGTGCCAGCCCTTGGGTATCCCATCCACCAGCTGGCAAAGCCACCAGCCACCTTCTGTGGTGCCCAGACAAGCAGAGCTGTTAGAAATGGGGTGAACAGGTAAGGAGGGGACTTGTGCCCACCTGCCAGCCCCAGGCAGGGCGGCAGCTCTGGATGTGACCGTGGTAAGAGGAGGAGACAAAGGGTCCTGCTCCCCCTGGGCCTCGGGAGATTGGAGGACACCAGTGCCCTCAGCATCCCTACAAACCCCTGAGCCACGCGCTCCGAAATCCATCCCACCTATCTCCACCTGCTGCCGCCGCAGCCCCCGGGCACCCCATGGCTCTGTCCCCACCATCACCCCACGGGGAAGCTCAGACTGGGATATGGGGGGTGTCCCCTGAGACCGTCCCAACCCAAGCCACCGGCAGGGGGGTTATTTTACCAGTGGCCGCAGCCCCAGCCCTGCAGCCCCCGGGGCCGCGGCTCCCGAAATCCCGAGACCCGCCTGCAGCGGCGCCGCGGACGAGCCAGCACATCAGGGAAAAATTCCAGTCTTCCTCTTTTACAGTCTCTGTCTCCTGCCGCGGAGGGAGCCAACTGGAACAAATACTCTGTAGAAATACTTCAGTATTTTCCTGTCGCGCGTGCGCTCTCTCTCTGGGTTGTGAGTACAGCTGTAGATGCCGTGAGCTGGTGCAATTATAATAAATATACAGTATATATTGTAAATGACTCTGCTGGGCACTGAGAGGTTTCTTCATGGGGGAAGAACAGCGGGGGCTTCCTGCTCTCTCCACGCAGGATTGGTCTGTCCAGCTCCCTGCAGACCCGTCCTCCTCCTCTCCCCTGTGCTGCCTGCTGTGTCCAGCCACCCTTGGCTCACTTTTCCCTCTGGCTCCGTGTGGAACAGCGCTGGGCACCAGTTGTGCGTCTGATCCCCCTGAACATCCTGCTGTGGGGAGGGGGAAACCCTCTGAGAACCTCTCCCTCTGCCTCTTTCCCGTCTCCTTGCAGTCCTCCTGGCTCCCTGCAGCTTTCCCTGCATTCCTCCCTTTTGCCTGCAACCTCCCATCCATCCCATCTGCATCCCTCCCTGCATTCCTGCCTGCATCCCTCCCACCTCTCGCACCTCCCGGCATTCCTCCCTGCATTCCTGCCTACATCCCTCCCATTTCCCAGCATCCCTCCCTGCATCTTCCTCTGCATCCCTCCCTGCATCCCCTCCATTTCCCTGCATCCCTCCCATTTCCCTGCATCTCTTACCTCCGCAGTGCTCCCCTCCTTTCCCGGCTCCCCCTCAGCCCATCCCAGACCCCACACGGCTCAGCTTCCTGCAGCCCCTTCTCACTCCCTGCCGTTCCAGAGGGATGGGATGGGCACTGCCCCAGACAAAGGACACCCCCAATTCCCCTCTGCAGCATTCCCCTCACATTCCTTACTCCCTGGGGTCACACATCCTGCTCGGAGTGTCAGGGTTCAGCTGCCCCCCCCCCCCATCTTCTGGCTTCTCCAAATCAAAGCTGGGGGGCACAGGAGGACAGGGCAGAGTTGATGGGATCCCAGAGGGGATGGGGTCCCAGAGCTGCCAGGCTCGCTGGGCTGGATAACAGCCCTTCCCTGGGATGGGGGCATGGAGTCTGGCCCCAGATGGGAATCCTTTCCTGGGTGCCAGGTGTGTGGAGATGCTCGTTTGGACATGAGGGCAAATGACTTAGGGAGGGAGCCTCCCTCTCCCAAACAGAGTGTGCTGAAGCCTCCAGCCCCCCCAGCCCCCTCCAGCCCCCCTAACCCCATCATCACTATCAGCTCCCCTGCTCCCCACCAGCTCCATCAGATCCTATAAGCCCCCCCCCCTTACTGATCCCATTGGCCCTCAAGAGCCTCCTCAGCCCTGTGGCCCTCAGAGACCCCCACCCACAGGGGCTGGAGCAGCCTCACCCCAGCTTGGTGCTGGGGGTTCCCCACCACAGTTGCTGAGCCCTGGGGCCACTGAGGGACTGGGGGGCTCCAGAACCTTCTGGCTGGTGAGTGACCAGGGGCTGGGGGGCTCCAGAACCTTCTGGCTGGTGAGTGACCAGGGGCTGGGGGGCTCCAGAACCTTCTGGCTGGTGAGTGACCAGGGGCTGGGGGGCTCCAGAACCTTCTGGCTGGTGAGTGACCAGGGGCTGGGGGGCTCCAGAACCTTCTGGCTGGCAGGTGACACAGCGCAGGGCCATGCACGGCCTCCTCCCCTGACTCATCCCGCCATTCCCGAGGCGCTGGCCCAGCCCCAGCTCCCTCCCCACAAGGCCAGCGTGTCCCGGGGATTGTTTTATGGGTAGGCAGGAAGAGCCTGGGAGCAGCTCCAAGGGCCATCCATCACTCCCAACCAGCCAAGCCTCTCGCGATGAAAGGCGGACGGACACTTCCTTGGCAGGGGGACCCCGGAGGCCGCCAGCCCCCTCCCCGCGCCGCCCACACACTGCGGCTGCGTGTGGCCGCCCCAACCCCGGCAAAGTTTCTCGTCCCTTCCCCAGGGCTGCTGCGATTTCCATTAATAGCCAGCTGAGCCTCCCGGCTAAAAATAACCCCCGGCCCTCTTCATAAGGCACCGCCGGCCACCCCCCGGGCAGCACCGCACACCATGGCCGAGCGCCGCGTCCCCTTCACCTTCCTGCGCAGCCCCAGCTGGGATCCCTTCCGCGACTGGTACCATGGCAGCCGCCTCTTCGACCAGTCCTTCGGGATGCCCCACATCCCCGAGGACTGGTACAAGTGGCCGAGCGGCAGCGCCTGGCCGGGATATTTCCGCCTGCTGCCCCGGGAGAGCGCGCTGATGCCGGCCCCGGGCTCGCCCTTCGGGACGGCGCTGAGCCGCCAGCTCAGCAGCGGCATCTCCGAGATCCGCCAGACTGCCGACAGCTGGAAGGTCACCTTGGACGTCAACCACTTTGCACCTGAGGAGCTGGTGGTCAAGACCAAGGATAACATTGTGGAGATAACCGGTGGGTGTTGGGATGGGGGGGGGTCTCTGGGGTCCCTCGAGGGTGCTGGGATGAGGCAGCTGCTCCAGAGCTTGCTGGGGGGAAAAGGGTGGGAAGGCAACGTAGGGCGGAACAAGGGGTGGGAAGAGAGGGAAGGAAAAGCAAAAAGAGGAGATGGAGGGGACAGGTGGGAGGAGAGGAGAGAGGAGAGGAGAGGGAAAAGGGAAAGAGAAAGGGAAAGAGGAAAGGAAAATCAAGGCACAGAGGAAGGCCCAGCACTACAGCTCAGCCTTGGGGTGCATTCACACAGCACAGGGTACAGAGACCCCCTGCCAGCCCCATATATTCACCTCTCACTGCTGTCCCAGCCAGGACACGGGGAGGGACCCCCTGGCTGTGACCCACAGAGGGACCTGGGGGTTGACGAGCCCCACAGCCCCCGTGCTCCCCACAGAGCCCTGGGCAGCTCAGCCAGGGATGCCATGACAAAGTCCAGACCTGTGGCACAAGGCCAGGATGTGCTTCCTGACACACCAGGACAGTCTGCACAGAGTGGGGGCAGTTCCCCAGCCAGAGGGATTTGGGGGGCAGCCCCAGGAAGAGGGGGGTGCTCCATCTTCAGCCCCACTGGCTGTGGGGCCAGGTGGCTGCTGTTGGGTCCCTTTGGCCACCACCAGGTCCTGGCACCACACTTCGCTCCACTTGAATTTGGGGGATGCTCCCAGAGGGGCCTCACTGCTCCTGGTACCCCACAGCTGCTTCAGGCTCATATGAGCAAGAAACACCAGGATGGGCAGAATCAGCCCCTCCCTGGTGTCGGGCAATGTCGGGATGGGGTGGGAAGGCTGCTCCCCCAGCTGGGTGTTTCCTTTCCAACCATCCCAGGGTTTTGTTTCCTTGCAGGCAAACACGAGGAGAAGCAGGATGAACACGGCTTCATCTCCAGGTGCTTCACCCGAAAATACACGTAAGTATCAGTGAGGAGGGGAGTTGGGATCCTGGCAGCACCAGGGACCTCTGGGGACCTTTACCCACCCACCCACCCCCTCAGTGCCCACTGGCCAAACCGGGAGTGGGGGAGGCAGCAGTTTGGGGCTGTCACATCCCTGGGGGGTGTAGGTGGGGCAGTGGGTGCTGCAGCCCTGACCCCCCCTCTCCCCACACAGCCTCCCCCCCGGTGTCGAAGCCACGGCCGTGCGATCCTCGCTGTCCCCCGATGGAATGCTCACGGTGGAGGCCCCCCTGCCCAAACCCGCCATCCAGTCCGCGGAAATCACCATCCCCGTCACCGTCGAGAGCCAAGCCAAGGAACCAGCCAAGAAGTAGGCGGCACCCAGGAGGAGGAGGAAGAGGAGGAGGAGAAGCCGCCACCGCCCCCATCCCCAGCTGCCCCCTCGCACCCGCCCCCTTTTTACTGTTGATTTTGTACTCGCCCTGTCACCGAGTGCCTTGAATAAATGTGAAGGAACAGACATTATCAGCTGGAATAAAAACTGGTGAAAGAAACTTGTCCCTGTGTGTGTCCCCCAGCAGGGGGGAGCTGCACTGCAGGCACTGGGACCAGAGCACCAGGATGGGGCTGCCTAGGACCAGTGGGGGGGTGTCACCAAGCCCTGCTCAGCACCTGGGGTCAACATCCTGACTCTCCCTATCCTGGATATCTCACATCCAGGTCTTCTACATCTCAGCTCTTCACATCCCAGCCTCCAGTATCCCAGGTCTTTATATCCCGGGTCTCAAAAATTTCTGGTCTCCAACATCCCAGGCTCAGCATCCCAGATTTCCACAACCTGGGTCTCCTACATCCCAGGTCTCTCAAATGCCAAGAGAGTCTCACCCTCTTGGGTGCACCCTCAGGGTGCTCAAACGCCCTGGGTCTCACCCTCCCTGGTCTCCACAATGCTGGCTCTCAGCCAATATCAGAATATTTTGGGTCTCCACACCCCAGTGTCACCCTCCTGGGTGACATCCCTGAAAAACAAGCACCCACACACCCCCCTCTGGGTCACAGGGGGGTCAGAGGGCAAAGAAGGGCTTTGTGGGCAGAAGCTCTGCTTGGGGACCCTGCAACCCCAGCAATGCAGCCCCTTGAGCCCCAGCCCTGCCATCCAGTGCTCCCCTTTCCTTCCGTCCCACTGTTGTGAGGGGCCAGCTGGGGGGTCCAGCTCAGGGGCTGCAGCCATACTGGGGGGCTGGATTGGGGCAGAGGGGGGTCGTGGTCTCGGGTTCAGCCCCAGCTGGCCCCACGCCCCCCATGCCTCTGGGCAGGACTGGCCCTACATGGCTGAGGTCAGGCCCAGGGCTTCGATGTTCCCACTCCGACAAATCCCACTAATCCCCCCTGAGTCATCCCGGAGGCAGACAGTGACCTGGGAGGAATCCCGCGGCCGCGAGGCCCCTCTCCGGGCTTGGGGGGCTCCACGTGCCCCCCGAACCCCTTCCCCCCCATCCCCTCTGCCCCAGCAGTCTCAGGGGTGAGCAATTTGGCAGCTCTCAGGCACAATCTCGGGGTCAGTTCCTGCTGCCAGGGGTCACCTGTGTGCCTGGGGGGGCCCTATGTGCGTGTGTCTGGGGGTGCGAGGCTTTTCCAGCCCCAGCGTGTCTCCAGGGGAAGAAGCCCCTCCAGGAGCATCCCCAGCCCCCTCCCCTCTCTCCCGTGGCCGTGCCACAGTGGCTCTCACCTCCCAAAAAGCCGTGGCGAGGGGGCTGTCGGAGCACCACGGCGCCGGGGTGGGGCTCGGGGTGTCCCTCTCTGTGTGGGGGTGCTCGGGGTGTCCCTCTCTGTGTGGGGGTGCTCGGCGAGCCCCCAGCCCCTCTTTGCCATCACCCAGAGGTTATTCCCAGCCCCTTCCCGGGGGTGTCCACCCTGCACCCCCGGATCCCTCGCAGGGCGCGTGAGTCAGGGCGCATTTTCCGTTTATAGTTTCCCGGGGAGGCGAGTATTTTTACAGCGTGAGTCACCGCGCGTGTGGCTCCGGGCGGAAAACCATCGGGGAAGGGAGGGAGGGAGGTGGGGAGGCTCCCACACACCCACCCCTGCGGCCACGGGAGCATCCAGGAACCCTCCCCGCAGTTTTCCCACCTTCCCTCGCCTCTGCCCCGGGAAGGAGCCTGGCAATCCCTTAATCCGCCGGGATCCTCTGTGCCGGCGGAAGGGCGGTGGCCCCCGGGATCAGACACCCGGCTGTTCCCGAGCCCTCCCCACCCCACGGAGCCCCCCAGAAACTCGACACAGGCGATGACAATTAAGCAGCGCTGACGTCAGATCTGTAAGTTTATTTGCTCAATGTACGACGGCTACATAATGACTCACATTCATGATATTCCATCACTGAGGAAAAACTGCTAAGAATGGTCCGTGTGTGAAATAATTCCTTACAGAAACACGGAGTTGGAAAAATAATCACTGATTAGACCTTAAAAATAGTTCACTGCATAACATGACAAAAAGCACAAACAAAGGCTCATTCAAAGAACACAGTCATTGTTCTCCTACACTGTAATAGTTATAATTTCACCATGACGAACACCAGACATTAAGATTAAGCTAACACTGGTGTTTTCTTTTGCTTTTTTTTTTTTCCTTTTTAAAAACAAAATCATATATAATTGCATGTCACTATAGCAACATCCATAACAGATCAGTTTGTTACGATCACTATTTGGTAGAGCAAACTTTACCCCCGAAAAAAAAAAAGGAAAGAAAAATAAATTAAAAAACTTTAGAAAATTTTTGAAGACTATTTTGTCATAGGAATACATAACATCTACAGTATAAGTTAATAAATTTCAAGCTACTGTATAGAAATACGACACTAGCATGCACAATATTGTATCAATAGAGTAATGGAGCAGTAATCATTTCACTGGAGAGACAGTATCATAGGCAAGTGCATCTCTTAAAAAATGAAAGAAACCATTCAAGCTGCTTAAAAATCAAGTCCCTGACCCCCACTCTGTTTTTAGCCCTCTTGTGCCATCTCTCCTGCATAAGTTTCCTAAAGCAGCCAGAGCAAAAGCCAAAAAGAGTAGTAATTAAAAAAAAAAAAAAAAAAAAGATAGGTTTTGTAATTCCAGTAAATCACTTCCAAATTGTACAGGTGGGACAACACTGCTCACGGGACACGGGGGTTGATGAGAGGGAGGTAAGAAGCCTAAAGCATCTCCCGGTCCCGGCACGCACTGGCACCGCGGGCCCCTCGCCGCGGGGTGCT
This sequence comes from Pipra filicauda, assembly GCF_003945595.2. Taxonomy (NCBI): domain Eukaryota; kingdom Metazoa; phylum Chordata; class Aves; order Passeriformes; family Pipridae; genus Pipra; species Pipra filicauda. Next base: position 3,532,941 of record NW_024104887.1, on the reverse strand, counting down.
GCACCCCAAATCCCTGCAAAGCGCCTGGGCCTGACTTTGGGTGGATGAATCCCGGCCAGAAAAAGCTATTCCAGCACCACCGGGGCAGTGTCCGGGGGCTGAGCACGGCCTGGCCCCGCTGGCTCCTGGGGGAGCCGGGCAGCGGCTTCGGGACAGCGGGGAGGGAGCCGGAGCCGCGTCCCCCCGCACACCCCGGCAGCAGGAGCGGCTGTGCCGTGTGTGCCACACCACGACGCCGTGTCGGGCTGACTCTCAAAGGGACAATGAAAGCCTGTTTCCAAAATCAGACCGATATTTAATAAAGAATAAAAGCACGAGTGCGGTTTCCTCTCACTGCACAGCGTTGGGTGAAGCGCTGCAGGGCGCAGCGCTCTGCGAGCCAGAGAACAGCAGTGAACCTCCAACAACCATGGGAAAATCAAAATCAAAGCTAAACTTACTCAAAATGGGGTAAATATTACCTGCTAAGCAACTCAGATGCCCCGTCCCCCACCCCCAGCCAGATCAGACAGACTTGGAAAAGATTTTGCTAAGAAGAGAACTAAGTTCCTGGGCTCCCGATGGTGGATAGAAATGTCTATGATTGTAGCTCTTCCTCTTGAGGAATTTCTCTACCAAATTAGTTTCTAAGCTCCTGAAGTTCACTCATTACACCACAAGCTTCCCCAGGAGAAAGGAAAATGCACCTGGCTTCCCTGGTGACAAACAAGGGAGCCTGGGTGCTGGAGATCTGCTGACAAACCTCATGGTACAGTGGGAGAAAGTCAGGCAGAGTGAAATGGCAGTGCAATCCCTGAGGAAGCAGCTGTGGCACCTTAAACCAGGATGGTCTTTTGAAATACCAAACACAGTACATGACATACAGACCTGAATGCTCAATATTTTTTTTTAATTTTTTTTTATTATTTTTTTTTTTTATTTAAGTGGCATTTTTTTTCTTTAAGTTTAAACACTTCCCCCTTGTCTAATTAAGTTCTTAAACCTTTTGCTGTGGACTTAAAATAGTTGAAACAGCCGCTAGCCAAGCACCTGTTAAGCTGTTGACCAAAAAACTAGAGCAGCTTTGATGTTCCTCGGGCGGGCGATCTTCTTGCCTTGGGCGACACAGAATAGCTAAAGCCAGTCCACAGGCCAGGACTGCTCAGGAAGGCAAGCCAAAAGAACTAGCAAAAGAAAGAAAAACAGACAATCAAAGGCTTGATGTCATATGGCTGTAATGTAGAAACACTGTAAACTGCAATTTAGTGTTAATACTGTAAGCTACCCTAATAAATATCTTTAACAAGAGGAACAAAAAAAAAAAGGAAAAAAAAAAAAAAAAAAAAAAAAAAAAAAAGATTGGATGGCCTAAATCCCGGGGCTTTGTGAGCCCCAAATTGTTTGGTTTTGTTGGTTTTATTTTTAATTCCTTCTCAATTTGGGGATTTGAGGCTGCGCCCTGGCGGGCAGAGCGCTGCAGAGAGACGCCCCGTGACGTGGTGCGGACACACACGGCACCTGGACTGCGGAAACAAACGCACGAAGCCTTACTGGAACCACAGAACTCCCTTTTTTTTTTTTTTTTTGTTTTTTTTTTGTTTGTTTTTTGTTTTTGTCTTTTTTTTTTTTTAATGTTTTTGCGTTGCTTTCCTTAAAAACGAGGGCCATTCCATCCACGCAAATTCGTCTTAAAACCCTTTTATTTCTAGCAATAAAGTTAAATTAAAGACAGCTCCACTTGTATTAATAATCTACAGAACAGTCCATATGCCAGTGAGGCTGCTATTCCATACCAGCACAGCCAGCCTGACTTCCACTAGTGGTGTTTTGGCAAAAATGTCAACGAGGCAATCAAAGACAGGTTGTGGGGGGCCTCCCTGGGAAGGTGTCCCCTCCCTTTCCCTCCCCCACCCCTGACCCCCCCCCACTCGTGGGAAAAAAATAAAGACTGCAGTAGTTAGCATCAGCGTGCGGCTGCCAGTCCATCGGGGGGTCTAGTTGTTGCCTTCTCCGCCGTCGTCGTCTTGCTGATCGCTCGTCCAGAGCGTTAGGTTGTCGCGGAGGAGCTGCATGATGAGCGTTGAGTCCTTGTAGGAGTCCTCGTTGAGGGTGTCCAGCTCGGCAATGGCGTCGTCGAAGGCCGTCTTGGCCAGGTGACAGGCCTGCTCCGGCGCGTTCTGGATCTCGTAGTAGAAAACGGAGTAGTTAAGCGCCAGCCCGAGCCGGATGGGGTGGGTGGGCTGCATGTGCTCCTTGCTGATCTCATGGGCTTCGCTATAGGCCTTCTCCGAGGACTCCACCACGGTCGCCCTCTTCTCCCCGGTGGCCACCTCGGCCAGGTAGCGGTAATAGTCCCCTTTCATCTTCAGGTAGAAGACTTTGCTCTCGTACTGCGTCTCGCTGCAGTTCTTGATCAGGTAGTTGTCCAGCAGGCTCAGCACATCCTGGCACACTGCTTCCAACTCCTTCTCGATCTTCTCGCGGTAGGCACGGACCATCTCGATCTTCTTCTCGTTCCCATCGGCAGAGGTCTTCTGCTCGATGCTGCTGATTACTCGCCAGGAGGAGCGCCGTGCCCCCACCACGTTCTTGTAGGCCACGGACAGCAGGTTCCTCTCTTCGTTGGACAGGGGCTCGTTCAGCTCCGTCACCTGCATGGAGAGAGGGAGAGACAAGAGAGACACTTGGGTTAAGCCCCAGTCACTTGACACTCCCATCACTTGCTTGGGTGCTCCTGTGAGTCTCTAGTGAGAGGCAGGAGGCAGTTGGCTTGCAAAGTCCTGCTCTGTCATCCAGCATCTGCTCCCATTGCAGCAGGAGCCAGATGGGAAATCACGCCGTGGTTCAGTCCCCCATGAAAAAGGGGAGTGGGTTCATTTCAAGGTATTGTCCATCAGCATTTTCCAGAATGAGAAAAATCTTCTAGGAAAGAGATGCCTTTCATCTGTGGGAGGAGAGCTGGGCTCTGTGATGCGGTGAGAGGGACAGTCAAAGCAAGAGGGAGAAGATGGTCCAGGGTTACGAGCTAGCCACATGAACTGACACCACCAGAGCTATGGGGTGTTCACCTCTTCCACCTCCCATGAGCACAGGCCATGTTTCCAAGACACCCAAAGAATGTATAGATGGTACAATTACAGCTGCCTCAGGCATCTGCACAGATAAGGACATAAGAGCTCACATGGCGAGGGTACATCCTTCCCGGGTGGGATTTTCCTCACTGAGGTTACAGTGTTAATGCAAAGTGTCACCTGCCTCACGTGCTGTGACAACAGATGGATTACAGAGACGACAGCACAGGGTGATCTCAGTTACCTTGGAAGCACCACATTTGGTATCACAATAATCCCATTCCAAATCCCACAACACTGGAGTGGAGCCATCTGGGCAGCACCTCTGGCCAAGTGCCTCATGGCCCTGCCTCAAAGGCAGGAAGGGCTCACATCCCCCTTGATTCTGAGCCCTCTATGTGGGTCTCTGCACCCCTGGAGCAGACAGGACACAACAATAGCTCCACTGGGATGGTTTCAGCTGCCAAGTGGCACTTTGAGCCTGGGCATGGCTGTTATCCCCGTGCCCTGGGAGCACACTGCCCCACCACATCCACACCCTGGGCACAGCCACTTGGGAAGCCGGCCAGCAGAGCAGGAACCTGTGAGCCTCCTCACGGCACGATTAGGTAATGGTTTGGATGTGAAAGGCTTCTGCAAATACTGAGTCACTCTCACAAGGATCTGTAAGGACAAGGTTTGCTCTGGACCCAGATAACCATGTTTATGGTGGGGATCAGCAGGCCAACAGCTCCTGCTGGAAGGTGGAGGATGGCCCAGCCCAGAACCTCACTTGAGCGGCCTGGAATGACTCACACTTGCTCACACTGTATTGACCTGCTCATTCCAACAACGTTCACTCCCCCTGCAGCTCTTCAGCCATGCTCTGGCTGATGTCTCCGCCCAAAACCAGGCTACAGCTAAGCTTTAATTTTCCCCACAGCAAGCAGAGTCTCTGGTCTCTGATCTGGACCCCATCTACTTCTTTCCTCAAGGCAGAGGCAGCAAGAAGAGCCTCCACTCCCACCCCTGCTGTTGTTTGGACCTGTGTTGCTCCAGAGCCTGGCAGGGGAACAGCGAACAACCCCTTTCTGTATGGAAGAGGGTCTTACAGTGCAAACCAGCACAACTGCTTCTGCTCAAGGGTAGAAGGTGGCAGAGGGATGGGGGAAATGGGTGCCATGTTAACAAGGACAGGATCTCCTGTGGCTATCAGCAGTCTCCAGCAGCACAGGACAAGGAGCACGGGGCAGGGTGCCAAGGCAGCTCCCAGCGTTCCCGCCCAAGGTAAGCAGGGCAGCGATGCCCGGGCCATCCGGCAGCTCCCAGTGCCAGAATAACCCTCACCCCCCCTCTCCCAGCCAGGCTAACGACAGCTGTTTTAACCACACAGCCCTGGGATCCCTGGGATACGCTTCTCCTGCACTGAGGCCTGACCACAACTGAAATACCCATGGCAGGTCACTCAGATACTGTCCCCAGCCAGCCTGGTGCTGCAAGGGCAGAGGTCTCTAGAGATCTGCATTTTTGCAGAATGACTCCCTTCATTCTTCCCCGAGTGACACTTGCACAGACACACATTAAAGATCCTCTGAGGTTAAAGCCACCTTTGGAACACACTGGAGCACAAAAAAGGTGTCCCCCTGCCCCAGAGCCTATGGATTGTCTGTCCTTGGAGATATTCAAAGCTTGATCAGGATACTCGGGGTCTTCTCCCCACCTAAGCTGTCCTGCTTTGAGTGAGGGATTTGGAACATCCAGGAATCCCAGCCTGAGTTATTCTCTTGCCTTCCAGATGTAAATGGAGTGCCCAGCCATACGAGAGACTCACTGATTCCAACAGTTTTCAGTCCTGACAGAAGTTGTGGAGGTGGATAACCCCATGAGGTCTTGCTTTTAGCAAGGTGCTCCCTGAGCAGAGATACCAGTTTTTAAGTGAGGACCAAGCAGGTGATTTAAAGCTGCCCCACAGCCACGTCTGCAGATATGTATCACTGTAGGAAGAAGCAGATTTACCTCCTCTCACCAGAAGAGTCTTGCTGGAGGATAGATTTATTAAAACTACAGGGAGTTTCGTGGGATTAGCTTTGCCATAAACATTTTAAATTTGAAGCTATTAAGGATTACGGAGGAAAGTTGCCTGTCAAAATCCTTTCAACAAACTGGCTGACAGATGGAAGGTACACCTGTGGAGACAGCAGATTCCCCCAGGGAGCTCACAGGGAACTTGCAAAAGCAAAAAGGGAGCCTCGTTAACCATGTCACTGCTTCCTAATGGTACCCAGGCTCCCAGGAAGGAGCACTGCAGAGACATGGCCAAGGTGTAACACAGGTGGGGACAGGGACTGCATCCCTCAGCACTAGGAGAGGGAAGGGAAGAGGCTGCAGTCCCACACATTTCAGTCTGCGACTGAGCTGAGGGAGGAAGAACAGAAAACCATCTGGCACTTGCATTCCCAGCAGGAAGAAAATGCAAGATGCCCAGGACACAAGATATTGGACAGCAGGGTACACTTAGCTGCCTTATTAGCTGCCTTATCAGTCAGTGGAAGGTGGAAAAGATGTATCCCAGGTTCAGCTGCCTTTGAGGACATCCCTGCCCTCTGTCTGACCAGAGCTGCTGCCACCTCTTCAGAGTTGATTTTTTTCTTAAACAGCAGGATACCGACACAAAATGAGTTCAGTCAAGCCACAGGCTAAACAGCAGGCTCGATGTACTGAATTTATAGCATTGCACTGAAACACCTCTGATGTAACATCAGTAAGGCAACATCCTGCATCAGGCCTGGATCACACTGCAGCAGTCATGTTACAAGCCCTTTTGGAGGGCAGAACCCTCCCCCTTCTTAACTCAGACCCTGGAGAGGTCTCACTTCCCTTAAGAAGGGCAGTACCCTGATCAGGTCCCCTGATGCCATTCCCAGCACTGTTACATGGAGTCAGAGACTTCAAATAGCCAAAGGAAGATCTCACTTTGGCATAGGAGGGCTTGGCAGGAACACAAAGCCATGAGCCTCTGGCTGGAGGTCTACCTGCTCTCTGGGAAGCTCAGCCAGTTTGGAGTTTTACTTCCCTGAACAACAGAACTCGCTTCACAAATCTCAGTAACTGTCCAGCCTCATCTCACCCTTGTGCCCCTGGAGACTGGGGAGAGAGGGTAAGTGGCTGAAATGGAGTCAAGGCCTGGATGTGGCATAAACAGCCAAGCACAAAGAGCTAATCCACATGCTGGAAACTTGATAGGGGAAAGTCTCTTAGCTATCTTGGAACAAAAACAAAAAAAAAAAGGAAAACACAAGTGCCAGGAGCCTGACCTTTCACACACTGCACAAAGACACCTGGCCAGGGAACACAGGGAGCTTGGCACGGAGCAGTCCACACTGCCTGCTTTGGCTGGGAGGCACGTTCCACCACCGAGCTTGAGGACACTGCCAGTTCCAGTCTCACCAGTTCCCGCAGCCTTTGATGGCACAGCGTCTGCACCACCAAGACTCAAGTGCCCTAAAGCCACATGGAAACTCCAACAGTTCCTGTTGGACAAAAACTACTGGAAGTTTAACATTTCTGCTGCTTGGGAGTCCAGAGGTTTGTACAAATCCAAGCCCTCTGATTTGCAACAAAGCACTGCAGAGGCGGCACCATCTCAGAAAAGGCTTTCCTGACTTCTCCACTCCAGCTGGAGCTCTGACTCAGCGCTCTGCCCAAAACCTGGCAGGCTCCCGGCATGCCCAAGGATCACATTGCAGCCAGGGAAGGCTCAGCCTCATGCAGAGCAGCCAGGGAGCGAGCACAGCTTTACCTGCCCCTAATGTCAAGGTACGTGAACTCCAAAAGCCCAAGGGTTGGTCCTACTGCACCTTCTTTCCAGAAGCATCTTAATTAGCAGGCCTTTGTGAGACCCACAGGGAAGGCTTGCTCCCAGACAGCAGCAGGTTAGTTTGCTTACAGGGCTTATTCCAGGACTCCCATCCTCCACTCCTCACCATGCATCAGTAGGTGTGAGTACAACATGACATGATCATTTTTGAGGACCCTTCAGTGGCTGCCATGGAGATCCATCGCAGGACTGAGTTCTACCTGTTTATCCTTACACACTTTTCACTTAGTTTGATAATTAAGTGCCCACCCATTTATGGCTCCTGCCTAGCTTTGATGTCTTATCTTAAAGCAAACAGCACAGCAAGCTGAGGGGACCCAGAGATGCTTCCCTGGAGAATACCATGAACATCTGACAGTTCAACCCATGTTATAATCATCGACACTCGTTTTTCTGATCCCCAGTCCCTGAAGACATCACACACCTACAAAGGAGCCAAGCTTTACTGGAGAGAGACAGACTATCATGAGAACCTCAAACTGTTCACTGAGAACAGCTTTTAAACATCACCAGAGCTCCTCTCCTACCAGGATACACAACATCCATCTCCTCCTCAGCACTCGTGTTTCCTCTCTTCTATCTACAGCTCCTGCACCATGTAATTAAGTCTGTTATCTCTCCACACAAACCCCAGCAAGTACCTTGTTTTCCTTCATGTGCAGCTCATTAGTCACTCTGAAGCGGGGCCTGAAGGTCCCCTTTCTGTTTTGTTTTTTAGAACGCAAATGTGCTTTTGAAACAATGTTCTGGTCTAGTCCTACCACCAAAACTCTTACTTTATCTGAAGCCACTGGCAATCGGAACAACCAGTAGGCAACCCCTTCAGGCTCAAACAGCACATAAATACTCATGACCTGCAGCCACACCATCTACCCCCCCATCTCTAGCTGCTGTCTCATAATGGGACCCCAACACCCGTCTGCAAGGACAACAGGACATAGCCTCAGGCTGTGCCAGGGGAGGCTCAGGTTGGACACGGGAAGAATTTCTTCACTGGAAGGGCTGCCAGGCATTGGAATGGGCTGCCCAGGGAGGTGGTGGAATCACCATCCCTGGAGGTGTTCAAGAAACAACTGGGTGTGGCACTCAGTGCTCTGGCCTAGTTGACAAGGTGGGGATTGCTTAACGGTTGGACTTGGTGATCCTGGAGGTCTTATCTAACCTTAATGATTCTCTGACAAGCCCACTTCCAGCAGCCCGAGTGCTGTCATTCTGGAAGGATGTGACAGAGACGCCACCTGGTTTTTCTGTCCCCAGCTCCCTCTAACTTCTGAAGAAATGGCTGCCCTCAAGCACATCAAAATGACACCATTACCCTGTGCCTTGATGACAGTCACAACTCGATGTTGCACAACCTTGTCAAGAACAGCCTCTCCCCGTGCTCCAGAGCGAGCTGTCCTGCGACACCATCGCAGCACTCGGAAAGATGCTTTTCTTAAGCACTGTCCTACTTTGGCAAAGTAGGCGTGTGTTAAACTAGACCTAAATCTAAAATCTTGCCAGATTGGTTTGGGTTCTTTTCCCCTGCTGCCCAGCCTTCGCCTCCATGTCGTACTTCCAAAGTGGAAGTCACACCGTAACTGCTTCTCTCCTTGCTGGCCCCTTCCACTGTCCTCTCTGCTCATGTTTTATCTCAGCATGACACGGGGGATTTTGGGCTGTAGGTTGAACCCTTCCTCACATCCCAGACAAGCACACGCAGGCTGTGGGCAGACACAAGTTCCCCACTGCCTTCTCCATTGCCTGTTTCACTATGAATAATCACCTGTTACTTCTCGTTTTTCAAGCTGGCTGGGCCAGCTCCCATCACAGGACAGTGGCTGACAGCAATGGGATGGTTCTGCCACATTTCAAATTGCTCCCAGTGCCTCAAGGACCAGTGTCTTCAGAGACTGTTTGGTGCTTGTAGCCCAACTGGATCTCAGAGGCTACTCAGGCACCCCAGACACTGATTAGGATTTCTGCATATTCCTACAGTTAACAGCAGCTTTCATCCCACTCTGCAGCCTTTATTACTTAAGGCAACTTTGAACCACCCAAGGCAAAGTCTTCAAACTGGGAGACATGAAAACCAAGAGCTCATTTATTTCATTGGCCTCTATAGCTTAACAGCTACTTAAGCCAAGGTGAATGTCATCACACTGCACTCAGGCTTAATCAGTCCTTGGGGCCTGCACTCCTCCTACTCCGGTTTCAGTGTGGCCGTGATGGATTTCAGCTAGAGAAAAAAAGCAAGTTTCAACTACTTGGGTCATTTCTGCACATGAAAGGTCAAAGGGAGTCAAGGTGAGAAAAGCAGTGAGAGCAGCAGAGCTCTGAGCTGCTCCATTCTGTTTGGCAGCAGCGTTTCTGTACCAGCCCTTATCTGCAGCGCTGCAGTCCCAGCATTCGGTCTAACGGCTCAGGTTTCTCCTGCTGCAGAACACCTGGGTGCCACTGATTTGCCTCACCGACTTCATCTGCAGCTTCTGAGATAAGGCAACCAGGGAGGGAGCATCCGCCTGCCTTCCAGGCACATTCCTGGACCCTGCAATCTGCCATGGCTATTGTTGACAAAGACCAGCCCAGACACATCCCAATAACCAACTGGAAGGAACAATCCTGGCCTCTCAGGGTCATGTAAAGTGTGGAGCTACAAACCATTTCTGAGTTAGCACTGCACAGGAGCTGCTCCTCTAGCCAGTGTGTGCTTTCTGAGCCAGGAAGGAATTATGCCCAAGTTTTCTTGTCTTCCTTATTAACACCCAGATTCTTGTTAGCCTTAGTGACAAGCTATTAAACAAGACGAAAACTGGCTGTAGGACAATTTGTTTCACCATCTTGCTGCCACTACCTGCCTTGTACTTATTAAAAACTCTCAGGAAAAATAATCGACCTCTGTTGGCCTAGTGCCTTCCAGCCACCAGATGGAGAGAGCAGCAAGTCCAACCACATCAGTCCCAGCACTTCAGAAGACTGTCACTCAAGGGCTCATCACACGGTCTCCAGCAGATGGGATACCAGCACCTTTGCCTGCTAACTACAAAGCAACAGAAGGGATGCCAAGCTATTCCTTCCCTGGGATATGGCAGGCTGGCAAGCATCATCTGCCCTCAGCAGCAGCCCAAGATCACCATCACCCTTCTCCATCATCCAGCAACATGGGGAGTTCTCCTGCCTTGGATTAGCTGCTCTGTTCCCTGCTGATAGGCCTTTTCTCCAAGCTTCCTGCAAAGCACATGGAAGACCAGGGCTTTGCACATCACTGGCTTGAGAGTTTGGATGTGCCCTTGAAGCACACCCAAGTTTTAGGAGCTCAGAGTTGATCCAGTGATCCCTTTGGAAGGAGAATGGTTGCTCTAGGCTCTTCTGGGCTGCATCAAGCTTCTCCAGGTGTGAGCTGAAGGGCTCTTCAAGAGTAACTGCAGCTCCTTCCTCAGCAGCATTTCTGTACAAGTTTAAAGACTTGATTTTTTTTTTTTTTTAATTTCCATTGGAGCATTATTCCTCAGAAGAGTCCATCTACTCACAGGCTTTTGAGCTGAAGCAGCCATCCATGGGATGGCCACTGGTCATTTCTAGAGTCTTAAGACTTGGTCAACACAGAGACTTTTTTTTATCCCCTCCAATTTATGGTAAAACAAACCTAAGCTAGACAGCACTCCAGGGACTCCAGCACATAAGCAGGGATACCCTAGATAAATGCACCAAGTTTCATGTGGGAAAGGTGTTTAGTGCTGTTGGGAGCATGAGCTGCTTAAAGATTTACCTCACAGCTTCTAAGAGTACTAATCTGGCCCAGATCTTAGGGCTCTCCTGCTCACCTCCAGCCCCACTGCCAGGCAGGAAGAATCCTGCCACCAGATCATCAAATCCTCCCTGCAGAGTCAAGTGCCAGGGCTGGTCCTTAATCAGGGGCTCAAAAAATGACAGTGTTATGCTGTGCCCATGATCTCTACTCAGTTGAGCCAAGTAGAGAAAGGAGAGATGAGTGGTCATGGACAGGACACGTTCAGAAAGGTTGAGAGCAAGTTCTGGCTGCTGGGAAAGTCTGCTCCCAAGGTCTGCTGGAGCAGGATGAACCTGGCAATTCCTTGCTGCTGGCATGGCAGAGCCACTTCTGCCATGGCAGCTGCAAGCTGCTGCTCCAAAGGGTGAAATGGGAGAAGCTGCAGCCATGCAAAACTCCCTGCAGTGACCACATCCATTTTTAACCACTCTGTCACTGCCCCAAACACTTTGTGAACTTCTGCTTGTTGCACATCAGGGTAGGGTTCTGGAAATATTAATAAAAAACCCTCACAAGATTTTTGCTCTAGGTCTCTTGGTCTGCAGATCCAGCAGTTCCTTGGTGTCTCAAATGTGTTTTGCCAGATTAAGCAAGAGAATTCCCAGAACACCCAGGTGGACTCCAGCATGCCAGCTCCATGACAGGTTTGATTTCTGCCTCCATGAGTAAGGTGATTATCCCTCCAGATGTGCCTTACCCTCCCACTGCTTCAGGGATTTCAGGCTTGATCTTACACACCTCTACCAAAGACAATTTTATTTAATTTCTTAAATGAACTTGCAGAAGAGAAGATAGTCAAGTTTTTGCTCTGGCAACTTTTTGGAGCACTGCAGCCAATTTTAAATTACAAGGAGGGTCACTTTACTATCCTAGATCCAACTGTGGGTTTAACTACCCTTGCCTGGCTCCAGCCATCTCCTCCCAGCCCTCTTTTGAAGCCCAAGGGATTACCACGCCACAGATTTGATCTCAGTTCATCACAGGTGACAGAACCCCTCTGGCACGATGTCTTGACACCACCAAATGCAAGAAGCCAAGCTCCCACCTTCAAGGTAATGAAATATTCATCCCACCTAACAAAGCCCAACAGCATAAACAGGCAAAGCTCCAACGCCTGCCCCAGCTGGGTGTAAATCAAAGGCTGTTAATCTTCCCCAAGTTCTCATTCACTGCTGAATACTAAGCATTAGTCTTTTACAAGCAGAGATCTCCCACAGCAATTGTCGAGCATGTCTGTTAGCACACGGCACAGCAACAGCTTCTCCACCTACTATTAATAAACTTTATGCTCCTGAGCACCACAACTGTCCAAACAACGTGTCCATCAGCAGCCTCATTAGCACTGAAGCCCAGTCTTCTCACTGATGTTTTCCTAGAGCCTTGCTGAAACCAGGCTCAACCTCTCAGAGAGGAATCAGAAGCACAGTGACATGCCACGTAGCTTTGCCTGGTACGTAAGCAAAGATACATCCCAAGCAAGCCAACCCATCCAGCAAGATCAGAGGGAATTTGCAAACAATTAAGGAATGGTTTGTACTTGGAGTCCCTGCAGACTCATCCAAGTGCAGCTGCCTCAAACACCCATAGACGGACTCAATTCCAACATCTTTATAGAAGAAAAACATTAAGTACTCTAATCCCTAATCTGGGGATCACTTTAAGGGAATCTCACGCCATCATCAGTGACATGTTCTCTAGTTACTCTCCTACTGCTATTAACTAATGCACTACTCTTGGTCACTAGATCAGTAGCTTGGGACCAAAAATCAGGTTTGTTTAATACCTAATTGAGCATGTGCTGGGTCATGCCCAAGATGTGACTACATCTGGGTTAGAACAGAAAAACCTGACACTGGGGGAAGTTTGCCCTTAAACAGGCAGACAAAGGCTTTTGTTTCGCCAGTTACATGAAGGCTTTGCTTTTGAGACAGTCTTGTCAGTGTTCCCTGCAGCCCGAGGATTGCTGCCTCATCATTTCAGCTCCATTTTCCAGAATTTACTATTTCCAGCGTTTCTAGACCCCACCAGGTAAACCAGCACTGCAACCAGGGTGCAGATCAAGCCCCAGCAGCTCCCAGGGCTTCAGCCCACTGAAGAGGCTGGAGAGATGCAGCAGCTCGGGCTGGCTGTCATTGTGCACTCAGAGAAGCCGGACAAAGCCATCCTGCTGCCAAGCTCCTCCCCCAGAGCCAGGGGTGGGAATCCAGCATCTTGACATCTGGACTCTGGAGCGAGGAGTCAAGCCCAAAGAGCAGAATGAAAGTCATTTTGTCCCCATTTTCCTGCATTTTAGGATGGGAGGAAGGACTTTGCTCATTACATCAAGCAGCCAGGGGAAGAAATAGGAGAAAGCCGGCTGTGGCAGCACTGTCTGTGTGCAGCTGACACACCACCCAGTCACACAAACCCCACAGTCAGCTGGTTGTGGGTCCACATCCTTCCCCTTTCCTGCCTTCTCCAGACCAAGGCCCCCATAGCTGCCCAAAGGGATGTGGGGAGGTGGGAGGTTGCAGCAGCAGAGACCAGGAGGGACCTCAGCAGTGCTGATGCACAGCCCACGTTTTCACCACTGTGCTCCCTCACAGGGTCCTCCACCCCCCGTGAGTGAATGCTCAGTGCCCTCAGACAGCACTCTGCAAGCCGTGGGCTGCATTCCCACAAAGCCATTTTGTCTCCATGGGGAAAGAAGAGTGTCCCCACCTGCAGTGACCAAAAGCTGCACCATCAGGAGCGCAGGCAGAGCCTGGCAGTGCATTTTACCTCAGTGCCACCAGCATGAAGCGAACCACAGCCATTTATCTGAACAAATTCTCAAGTCAAGGTTTCAGAGGTTGAAAGACAAAGCCACTGTACCTTCACCAGCAGTGTGACAAATCCACAGCTACTTCCCTTTGTTTTAACTGTTTTCCAAGCTATTGCCTTCCAGTGGTGACTATCACTAAGAGAATGGAGTAAATACTACTGTTTTTACTCAATTTTTGCTTTCCAGACAAGGCAGTTGCCTTGAACTGAATGGCAGTTGCCATTTTCCAAAAATGGCAGTTGCCATTTCTCTGCAGTCATATGACTCTAACAAGAGGGAGTGAGACTTCAGCCAAGGACTAGTTAGGTTAGTTACCTTTCCAGTAAAGAACAGAAGTTGTTGAAGGCTTTCAGCCTTCCAGAAAGAAATGACAAAAGCCTGGCCAGCGAAGGAAGGAAGGTCTAAGCTGGGTCCAAAGCAGGGAATGCTTGTAACAGCATTAGCTTTGGAAGAAGCTGTCTTGAGCTGCAGAGCACTGAAGCATAGAACACCTGGAAGCATCAAGGGTGCATCAGCTACCTCAGCCCCACATCACAGCTTTGCCACAGTGAGGTGGAAGATGATGCCTGTATCCCCCCAAGACTGGAGAAGTGCTTGAGAAGCCAGGCAAATCCTGTTCTACTGTGCTTTGTACTGCAGTTATTCCAACATGCACTCATCATGTTTCGCTGTCAGTCACAGCTCAGGAGGTAGAACTGGGCAGAACAGCCCAAGGCAGAGCCCTAAATGCCCCAGGCATCGACTCATCTGAGGAAAGGCTCCCTCGGGTCCCACTGTAGGCATTTTCCAATGCCTCTTCCTCCATACCTGCCCCTGAGCAGTCTGGCTGGGACACACCAAGCAGCCAGCTCTAGTCTGAACCAGTCTGACAGTCCTCTTTGCTCTTCCCTACCAAACTGGAATTGAGCTCCTGATTCACCTCTGCCAAGGGAGAGGAGCAGCACCAACAAGTCCAGCAGCGCTCCACAGCCAAGGACATGTCTGAGCTCAGACAAAGCCACCTCCCAAGAAGCAGCTGGTTACTCAAGCACTGGCAGTTGGACACACAAAAGCTTGGATTCTTTATTTTTCCTAAATATATACATACAACTTCTGTGCATTTGTTTGCACATGGTTTACTTGGCATGAAGCTGCTCCAAATAGAAGCTGAAGAGTTCAGTCACAGAACTGGTGCCTTGGACCCTGCCAGATGTGTCACTATCCATGGAGGTTTCCCCAGATGTCAAGTCATGGCTACCACTCTCCTCTCCAGTCCCTGCTCCATCAGCTGCACCCTGAGCCATGTTTCTCCTTGTATCCTCAAGAGTCACAGCTCCATTCCTAACTACAGGCTCTGCAGAGATAGTAGAAATATCAGGCTCTGAAAAATCCTTTTCCTTAGGATTGTCACCTTGGGGTCACTCACCAGCCTGGGAACAAAGCCCTGGCCCAGCCTAGGCCTCCCCATAGGCTACTGGGGACCATTATGTTGTTCTTACTCCACGTCCCTGATCTTAAGCTCTGTGAGGCTGAGACTTCTTATTCCTACCTGGAAAGCCAAGCTGAGAACGCTCCTGACCAGCCCTAATGCTGCTGGCCCAGGCACAAGAGAAGAGCTTAGAATGAAGTGGTTCAGTAATACACAGTGAGGAAGAGATGGCACAGAGGAAAGAATATGGTAGGGGTCCTCAAATTAGGGAAAATCTTAATTCCACCAGCCACAGAAGGTGAAGAAGAATCATGTTCCTCATCTCCCTTGATCACAATCCAAATCCCAACAGATATATAACAGTTTTTTGGATAGCCCTCACTGCTCCTGCAAGCACCATCCAGCACATCCATGAGAACTGCTAAAAGGATGCCAAAGACATCATCCAGGTCAGATGAGACAAGCCAAGAACAACGTACATGTTCCAGAGGCACAGGAGTTTTTAATCCAGAAAACACTTCTGGAGGTGAAACTCTGTGGTTGCCCCTAAATTGCTGTTCCTGAAGCTTCTAGCAAGCCCAAGTTCACATCATCAGTGTCCACAGAGTCTATTCCAGGGAGCAATTTTGGGATCAGCTTGTGAATGCGGGTTGGGCAGATAGGGCTTATCCATGGCCATTATGGAGCTTACCTGGTGTACCAAAAAAATGGAGTCTCCTGTGAGCCAGCCATCTTTACTCACAGGAAGCAGTACAATAAAGGTTAAAACCCCAAATTTAAAAAATTCAAGACAACTCCCACTAACCTTTATTGCACTTTCATGGCTAGACATCATCCAACAGATCTACAGGCCAAGCCCAAATCATCCAAGAGCTCTTTGAGAGCCCTTGCCCAAGAGCATTACTGTTTCCATGTACTCAGACAGGATTCAATAGCTACATTCTTCATCATAGTTTAGTTCAAGAAGAGCTATTTCTAATCAAATCCACACTTGGTTGTTACATGTGGCCAACAAAGAGAAATCCTGAGCATGGTCTCATAAGTCAGTGACTCTTCCTAAAACTCATAGATAAGGACTTAACAGGAGCTCAAAGAGGAATTTCTAAGAGCTTGAGCTGCTGAAGAGTGGGTGCACTGCCCATGGCAGTCATGTACAGGGCACGTTGCTACCTCTCCAATGTACCATGAAGTGTTACAAGGTGCAAAGTGTAGGACCTCCTGACAGCCGCCCTCCTGTCCTGACCCTGCAGACCTCCACAAAAGAAGCTCTGCTCCCTGCTCATCAGTTGTGCTGTCTCAAATCCCTACCACCATTGCAATCCACTGGTGACCCAGGAGGCTGAGCAGCATTCAAGACACCTGCACGAGGGGCAGCGGCAAGAACATCGATGCAGTCACTCGATGCCGACATCAAATGACTGCAACATTCACCTCGGCACTGGAAATGGTTTTTCCAAAGCCTTCTCCAGCCCCCCTGGGAAGTGCTACTACAGCAGCTCGTGCTCCTTGCTCCCCTCCCACCATCACAGATGGTCTGCCCAGCACTCCTCCTGGAGAAGCCTTTCCACCTCACCCTTTTGTCTGTCTATGCTGTGAAGCAGAAGCAGCTAATCAGCCCTGCTCCACTCCCGCAGGACTCTCCAGATAGGATGGGTTTGTGTTACTACCCCATTTTCCAAGGGCAAGCCTGCTGTCTGTGTGAAGCCCCACTATCTGTGCTAACCTGGTCACCGGATGTGGGGGGTGATAACCTGCCTGGCTGGTGACCAACATGGCAGAAGCCCACATACCCCATGCCAGGGAAGGCCTGCAATTCCCCATCCTCCACCCACAACTGCCATTTACTGCATCGAGTTGTGGTGTCTAAAGCTTGGAGCAGCCATCTGCTTTCTGGCACCTCCAGAGTTCCCCTCTCCACATCCACCACAGATGATGGTCCTCATATACAGCACAGCATCACCCTCTGCAGAGGTTGGGTCCCCAAAGTCAAGTGAGGTGTTCCCCTCATGGGGGGCCCCAGGTCTCTGCCATATGGTCCCACACCTACATCATACATAGGTGCAATGTAATAATGCTTCCCTCGCCCTTTTTAAAGGCAACTTATTTCCTGTAAAAGTTACTGCAATCATGTTCATTCACTTGCACATCCCCCCACCCTGAAGGTCTACAGGCAGGCATGTGCTCTGCTCCCCAGGCAGCACCAGCCAGGGGCTTGGCAGGGCTCCACCTCCGGAAAGCCTCCAGCAGCACCAGTCTCCCCAGCTAATGGATATCGATCCCCAGCCCTGGCATGGGATCAGGCAGTAAAGCTCTTCCTGAAGCTGAACCAGACAGAAATGCATCTTGCTTCACCCACTGGCACTGTGGGCAGTGAAACCCCAGCGAGCAAGGCCAAGGCCTGACCAGCGGGCACAACCACCACCCTGGGGACCAGCAGAGAGCCTTCCTGCCCCCCAATACCTTATAGGGATGACAGCACCCCCAGACAGCGCTGAGGTGACAAGGGACGTGACCAAGGTCATGCAGCCATACCCTGGATCAATGGGTCTGGCCCCACACCCTTCCCAGCTGTGGCATCATCTCTCGTAGGCAATGTGACCATCTGTTGTGTTTTACTGAGACCCCACAGTAAACCTGTCCCTTTGGGGGGGCTGGAGGAGCATCCTGCTCCCACAGCAGCAACATGACTGCAGGTAGGACAATTAGGAGCACTGGCAGCTGGCACTTGCAGGAGGGAAGGAGCTAGAACTTATTACATATAAATATTATTTAAGAGAAAATATTGTGAACCAGGACATCACTGGATGAATCAGCAGACAGCAAGAGCCCCAGCACACCATTTCCATGTGGAACCATTAAAACAGGCATTCAGCACAGTCTCCCAAGCAGGCAAGGCTGAGGCTCAACAACCCACTTAGCTGCCCCACATCACCACCCGCGAGATCAAGCTGCAGGAAAACGAGCCTTTTTTATGCCCACCATTCCCACGGCAGGTTTTAAAGGAGAGCCATCCTTCATTTCTCAGCAGGGTGCCAGGGAAGCAGGCGGAGGGCTCGGTTTGGAGGGCAGGATGGCTCTGCATCACCTTCGCTAGACGCAGCCCGCATGCTCTCTGCTACCGCCTGGGTGCATTGCAGCTTGGACCATGGCATATGACATCACTAGGCGTTGCTACGGAAATGAGTGCGAGGTCATCAGCCTCCCGCACAACCGGGGCTGGGGGCTGGGAGGCACAGGGATAACCGGCTGGGACATGCCCACCGCCGCCGGACCGGCCGTGCCGGGGTTCGGGCAGCGCGGCGCAGGAATGAAGAACAAAGCTCTGCCTTTTGTTTGCCGGTGACGGGAGGCGTCAGTGCTCCCGCTGGGAATCGTTTCCTTACGGCCAAACTACACGGCAGCTGATAAGCGGCGTTAGCCCGGGTTACTGTTTCACCAGGGCCTGTAAGGACTAGCAGGAAAAATCGTATATATGATCGCTAGCAACGCCTTGGGTTCGAACAGCCAGCCCGGGTAAGCAGGTTAGGGAAATTCACACTGCAACACGGCTGTGTGTCCCAGGCAGATCCCTGCTGGCTTTGTCACGGCGGCTGTATTATCCGTAGGAAATGAGCTGTAGGATCTGCTCACACAGCAGGCTTGGCTTTAAAATGAATAGATGCTGCTATCAGAAAATGGTATAAAAGCCACAGTGCAGCAGAGGGACAGCCCGGCTGGTTTAATGTGATAATATCTCATCCCGATTTTCCGTATTTCATTCCTTGATAAGACATCTCCTCCCTCCCTGGGCTCGGGCTGTGACAGTTTTGTCTGTTTGATAAATGCAAGGTTATTGACAAAATGGTGCAATCTGGGCAAACAGAGCTGCACCCAAGGCAGACTGCGACATTCCCAGATCAGCATTCACTTTTCATCAGCCGGGGAGGACACCCCAGCTCCCAGCAAAGGTTCAGACCTGACTAAGAAGACAAACATAAAGAACAGTTTTCCCCTTTAAAGCACCCCCTCCCTCCCTCCACCCAGTCTAGCCTCTCTGCAATATGACAAATGCAGAATCTTCTGGAATGACTTGATCCTGCCTCCCACGATTGCTTTGTTTGCGAGATCAGATCAGAGATATGTTTTTTTTTCCCTTCTTATATTGTCAAAATGTCAGTATTGAAGGGGAGCGTTCAGTGTCACAAATCAGATCAGCCTGCTATATGCAGAGTCTTTATTTTAAGAGCGTGAAATGAATACAACATGACTCAATTCATAAATCTCCAACCAAGAGCAGTAAAAATAAGGGCTTTGGCAGTGAAAGGGCTCCTGATCTCTGGGGTCAGGGGCACACACCAGCCCCAATGACCACGCGTGGGAAGGGATGCACGGGGAGGTATTTTGGCAGCGGGGAGAGGTGTGAACACAGCCCCCCCCCACCCCCCTCTGGGTCCCCCACTGCCTCCCCCCGCTGGGACCCGAGCCGGTGTGACCCCCCCAGGGAGCACCACACCCCCGGGCTGGCTCCTCTGCCCCCCCATGCCAGGGCAGGGCAGGGAGGGGGGCATGGGAGAGGATGTGTGGGGCAGGCAGGGGGGCCTGGCGTGGGGGGAGAGAGGGGCTGGGGCTGGGAGGTGATGTTGGGGGACTGCAGGGCAGGGGAGGCAACACGTGAGGGTTCTAAGGCAGGGGAGATGATGTGGGGGTGCTCTAGGGCAGGGGGCAGCTAAACAGGGGAGAGGGGCAGGGGAGGCAATGCATGGGGGTTTAGGGCAGGGGGAGAATGGGGAGGAGGCTCTGGGGCAGAGAGGGGAGATGTGTGGGGGCTCCAGAATAGGGGAGAGGATGAAGGGAGGGCTCTAGGGCAGAGAGAAGGGGATGTGTGGGGCTGAGAGGGGGCCCCACAATTGGGGAGAGGATGAAGGGGGGGCTCTAGGGCAGAGAGAAGGGGATGTGTGGGGCTAGGTGGGGACGCCGGAACAAGGGAGATGATGATGGGGGGTGTTTAGGGCAGGGGAGCAGGGTGTGGGGGGCTAGGGGAAGAGCCCCAGAACAAGGGAGCAGGATGCGGGGGCGCTGGATGGGGGGGCTCTAGTGCAGGGGAGAGGATGCGGGGGGGGCTCTAGGGCAGGGGACGGAGATCAGGAGACCAGCAGAGCATCCCTGCTCGGGGAAAGACAACGGGAACGGGACCCAGGCGGGGGGTGTCGGGAGGGCGAGGGGCCGGGGCCCGCACACCCCCGCGGCCCCCCCCGCCCGAGCCCCCCCACCCACCGCGGGGGCCACGCGGGGAGGGCGCGGGGCGGCAGGAGGAGGAGGAGCTGTGTGCGTGTGTGTGTGTGTGTGTGTGTGTGTGTGTGTGTGTGAGCGGGGGAAGCCCGACGGCCGCGGGACGGGACTCACGTTCTTCATGGCGGCCGCCATGTCGTCATATCGCTCGGCTTGCTCGGCCAGCCGGGCCTTCTGCACCAGCTGCTCGCGGTCCACCATCTTCGCGGGGTCCGGGAAGGGGGGAAGAAGGGGGCGAGGAGGCTGCGGGCTCCGGGAGGAGGAGGAAGAAGGAAGGAAGGAAGGAAGGAAGGAAGGAAGGAAGGAGGAGGAGGAGGAGGAAGAGGAGGACAGGCGGGCGCGGCGGTCTGGGCGCTGCTGCGGCTGAGGCGGCTCCGGCGGCGGCGGCTGCGCCCGGTGCTGTGCGCGCGCCGCGGGCCACCACAACCCCCCTGCGCGCGCCCCGCCCCGCCCCGCCCCTCTTCGCCGCCCCGCCCACCCCTCGCGCGCGCGGGGCACGGCGGGGGATGGAGTCCGCGGGGCGGGGACGGTACTGGGATTACACTGAGCTGTCTACCTGCAAGGACTACATCTCCCGTGATGCCTCGCGGCGGGGCCACGCCCCCCTCGCCCCGCCGGGCCACGCCCGTGCTGATTCACCGGGGCCCGGCCGGGGTGGGCCGCGGAGGGCGCGGTCGGGGCCGGGGGGAGCGGGGGCGACGGGGGACCCCGCGGGGGCCACCGCGGGACGGGGGGAGCTGGTCGTGGTGTGGGGCAGCGCGGGGCACGGGGCGTGCTCACAGGCTGGTGTCACCACAGCCCTGACCTGCTCGCAGCGTGGGCTCACAGACTGGACCCGCTCAGAGCCCACGCACACCACACACAGCCCGTGCCCACCGTGCCCACTCATAGCCTGGTCCCATCACTGCCCTGACCCGCTCACGGGCCGGACTGACAGACTGGACACACAGGCCACATGCACCATGCACAGCCTGTGCCCCCTCATAACCCAGAGCCACTCACAGCACAGTCCCACTCATGGCCCAGACCTGCTCACAGCCCTGGTCTGCTCACACCCTGGTCACACTCACAGCCTGGACCCTCTCACAGCCCAAACCCGCTCACAACCTGGTCCTACTGACAGCCAGATCCCACTCAAAACCCTGATGCACTCACAGCCCAAACCCACTCACAGCCCAAACCCACTCACAGCCTGGTCTCATTCATGACCCAGATCCACGCACAGCCCAGACTTACTCACGGCTTGAACCCACTCACGACCCACCCAAGTCCACTCACATCCTGATCCCACTCACAACCCAGACCCCCCCACATCCCAGTCCCACTCACAGCCCAGGCATGGACCATCCTTCTATGGAGACCCTGCCTGTGGTGCTGTGCCTGGGGTCTGTGACGCTGTGATGGTGCTGGACCAGGCTCTGGCGACATATCTTGGGGCAAACCCCTGCTTTCCCCCACCCCCTTTCCCCTGCCACGGGCTGGGGCCTTGACACATGGAGGAGAGCATTCCCAGTGGAGAACAACGCTGGATAATTGATGGCAGCCAGCTTGGGCACACAGTGCACTTGCTCATCAATAACCCATGGGATAAAAGCACGTCTGCTCCAGCCATGCAGGGCTCCTGCTGCGTGAGGAGCACCATTTGGAGCCATAAGACATCCCGCTTTCCTAAAAAACCTATGGATAAAGTGATGTTGAGAGCAGGCTGCAGCATTGGGAGAAAGGAACAGGGTTTAATGTCTCCTGTTTTTCTAAAAAAGCCTGTGGATAAAGCAACACCGAGAGGACACTGTGGCACTGGGAGAAAGGAAAGGGGTCTAATGTCTAATGAATGGCGCTGCGCTGATCCCAATGGAAGCACTTTATCCTGCCTGGAGAGAGCCAGGCAGTGCTGGTGCATGGGAAAACACCATCCTTCTTCACATGCCATGTGTCCCTGGCCCTTCCTGATGCCACTGTCCCCATTTAGATGCTCTGGGAGGTGTGAGGATGATCTCAGAGCACTCAGCCATCCCACTTGCTGATCCCCATGCCCTGAGGTTTCCTTCTGAAACCTCACAGGAACCCTTGGTGGCACCAGGACGTGCCAGTGTCCTCAGGGCAGTGCTGTGGCCACAGCCTGCTGTGGCTGTCCAAAACCCATGGCCACAGCCTCACCTGCATGGGAGGGGACAAACTGGTTTGGGAATGCTGCTGGTGGTGCTTAATGATGGCGAGCAACGCCCTTTTGGGGTGAGATCTCTGTCTTTATTGTGGGTTTAGCACTGCTTTACAAAAAAAAACAGAGAATCGTGTTGCCTGGATTCGTTTAACACAAAATCCTTCTTTGTTTACGGCTTCCAAGGACAGAAGAAATCCCCCCCCTCTGATAAATAAAACCAGAAACGCGCCCGGATCCTCTGCATTTCCTCTGCAAAATCAAACACTGTCTTCCTTGCTCACATCCCCGGCCTCACACCCCGCAGCGCACGTGGCTCCAGAGTGAGAACAGCCTTTGTGCCTGGCTTTTGTTTACTGCCCCAGCCATCCCAAGGAGAGCTCCCACGGACAAGGGCAGTTTATTCCTCTCCTCTGATAAAGGCTCATTCATTCTCCTGAGGGGGCTCGCCGTCATCTCTGGAGAGCTCCGCAGAGGGGTTGTGTTGTTTTCTCTCTGATGCCAGCTTTGGGAGAGAATTTGAGTGGAAAAGTGCGGAATGCAAGAGAATATTAGAGGAGTTTGGTCCCCAAATTGGTTTTTTTTTCAGCTATTGCTGCCATTTCTAATCAATAATCTGGAGGTACCTAGAAATTCCTTGGGGCGTCACCCAAGCCAAGCAGGACTATCAGATCTCTGCGTATGGATCAGAGCAGACTCCCTGCTCAATCCCCTTTGGAGAGATGCTGCTACATTTGGGTTGGATATATGCAACCTCCTATCTTGGAAAATAAATAATATCATACTTTAGCTACAATTCCTGGGTTCTCCTGGACAATATTGGACACAAGCCTGGACCTGAAGAAGTACTTGTGCATCTGGAAGATCCTCCGATTTCTCCAAATATATCAACAGTCCCAATAAAAACTGTTGCGTTTCCATACAAACCTTATGACTCCTATCTAGTATTTTCCATAAACCCAGCAGGTTCTCAGCCAGCTCAGCTCTGCCGATTTACAGTGACCCTGTTTTTGCCCCAAAACGAGCAAATAGTGATTTATTCCTGTCAAAGCACCAGAGCCATAAATACATTTCCTAACGCAGATGATTTTCTTCCCCATCACAGGTCAGAACAGGATATTCATAATGCTGTAAATTCTTCAGAATAGCAGTCTGGCTGTAATATTTATCTGCAGTGGATCCATCCCCCTTTTGGGGCTCCCATGCATAAATCAACACCCCTCACAACAACTAATTCCTCTGTTTTACAGCCAGGGCAGCGGGGGGGTTGAAGGTTGGATGGTGAATGGGCTGAGTTAGAAGCTTCTGGTGGGCAGCTGGAGGTGTCACCTGGCTGGACATCACTAAATCCCCTTCTCCCACCTCTATCTGGTGGCTACAGACACCCCTTGGTGAGAGCCTGGGGCAGCTGCTGGGTTGGGAAATCACGACGACCCAAAGGATACGGGTCTGTTCTGCAGATGTCCCAGAAAAACCTAATAACCTCGATTCTGCCTACGGGATTAAAAATACTTCGGTGCATTCAAATGTGCCACTTTGTTAATTCCTGTGGCCTGGAAGACGAGTCTTTCTCTTGGCATTTTCTTGCTTTACCCGTTGCGTCTCGTCAATGCCTTGTGACACCGCGAGGGAAGGCAGGAAATTCTCTGTGACTTGGAGGTTTGCTTGGGTTTTAGCTGCTGACTGTTCCGAAAATGGAGCCAGAAATCCTCACCCCTTGCTTGCTGTGGGAGTGCAATGGCTGTGTGTCCCTTCCCATCTGCCCTTTCCCTCCATATCTGCTTGCTTGGAGGGAGGGGGATGCCGTGGGGGCTGCAGGTGGTGCAGGTGTCCCAGCCTGTCCCCACGCCACGGGATGTCACCACGGGGGCACTGCCACATCTGCCTCACCTTACACCGACAGTGACCCAGTGCTTGGGGTCCTGCGTGTCTTCAGCCAGTGGGTGGCAAAGCTGGGCAGAACAGGGGAGACAGGGTGGCATTCCCCTGGGCCACTGTGCTTCCCAGGCTCCTGCACAGCTCCAGGGCTCCCTGCCTGGGTGCTCACCCCAAGTCCTGCTGCCCAACTCCTGCTGCTTGAGTTACGCTGAGGAAGGTGCTGGCTGCCCAGGGAAGTAGTTTTGTGACTCTTGCAGTTGTGCTGGTGAAACACAAGCTGAGGAAATCTCTGTTTTCGATGTCCCCTTCCCTGAGGTTGCAGGAAAACAGTGCCCTCATGTCCTCCCTGCCTGAATCCTTGCTGGGCCAGACTGCCTGTCCCCAGCACCCCAACACCCCAGCACTGTGGCCCCTGGCCCCTTTTCCACCTTGTTGCCCTGAGCCTGGCTGTGTGACACAGCAAGGGAGGCATCCCAGGAGCAGGCCAAAGGTGTCCCCTCTCCCCTTGCACCCACCATCAGCCCTCCCCAGCCTCTCAGCTCGGTCCCAGCCCAGCACCCTCCACCCTGCCACACACCAGAGCAGGGGGGTCACACCAAACCCAAGGAAGGACCCCACCACCAACTCCTGGGTGAGCTCAGGGGTTCACCAGCCCTCCCTCAAACACCCCAGAGCCAGAACACTGCCTCACCTGGGGCAGGAGGTGGTGGAGGAGCCATGGCTGCTGGGGCTGATGCCACACTGAGGGTGCTTTGCAAGGAGCTCCTTCCCCCCGTCTGCAGAGCTGCCGTGCTTTGTACCCAGTCCTGGCCTTTCATCTCAGCCTTTCAAAGCACTTTCTGAGCCCGAATTAATTCTGCTGCAGCAGCTGCCCTCCCGTGCTGTTTAGCATAAGCCCTGCCATGAAGCGGGACTGCCCCTATCCCTCAGGGCTTCCAGGGATGTTTTTCCCTGGAACAACCTCAAGCCGGAGATGAGATGGGAAAACTCCCATCCCACCCTCCCCTTATCCCTAATACCCACTGAGAACTGCTGCAATGCCCATGCCACACCATCCTCCACTTGGAAAATCTCCCCACAGCCTTCCTCCCAGCCCCTGGGAAGATGCTCCCACATGGGATGTGTACCCATGGGAAGCCAGGATGCCCTGGAGTGGCTGGGTTGTCATAGCTCACCCTGGGTGCTGGTGGGGAGCTGGGAGGACCCGGGATGCAGGATCCCAGCGGGAAGGTGGGCCGGGACCAGGCAGGCATGCTGCTTCCCTGCGGGGCATTAATAATTAAGCAGGCGCGTCGGGCTCAGATGGCAGCTCTTATTTAAGGAGCCGATATAAATACCGCCCAGACGGCACTTATGGAGCACCTAAAAAAAGCCCTGGCTCTCTCAGTCCCTCCAGAAGCAGCTCTGAGCTCTGCAGGGCCAGTGGACAGCATCGGGCAGGGTGGTCACCAGCTGGGACAAGGTGCTCCAGGCTCTGAGCCTGAGAAGTGGCAACATCTGGGGCCAATCCTCCAGGCGCTGCTCGTGCCTCAGTTTCCCTCTGCAGCAGGGACCTTCCTCAACCTTTCTCCTGTGTGGTGACAAGGCACAAAGGGCAGGGCTGGATGCTGAGCCCTGTGTCCTGGGTTGGTGGCACTGGGTGAGAGGTGGTGGGGAGGGGTCTCTGACAACCCACTCCCCACCTCTCTGGTGCCAGGGGAAAGCCACCCTGTGTTCCAGTGGTTACCAATTGCCTTTTTGTGTTTGTGCTGGCAGTCAGTGGCCCCCTGGCCTTGCTGTCCCCCATGTCACAGCTACCCCGGGACACCCCTCTTGCACCAGGATCAGGGGCACTCATCCTCCAAGGACAGCCCCGTCCCTTTTTTAGAGACATCAGGATCCCCCCCCCAGAGCTGCTCAATCTCTACTGAAGGGCAGGGGGTTGAGGAGGTGTGAGGCAGATGGGGAACACTGACACAGCCATGACCTGGAGGGGCAGTGGGACCCCCCAGCCTGGGCATCACCCCCACACCAGCATCCTGTCCCTGCAGGAGAGGACAAGGAGCCGGAGGCGGGAGGGACAGGGCTGTCACAGCGAGCCGCTTGCTGCAGTCCTGCTCGCAGCTCTGCAGCGTGACTCAGCACAGCCTCACAGCTCCCAGCCCCACCACCACGGCCTCCTCCTCCAGCCTGGAGGGGGATACACACTTCCCACCTTGCCTCTGCCCTCCCACAGCCCCTGTCACCCCCAGAGCCACCCCACCGTTCTGCTCATCCCTGTCTATCCCCACCCCAGGACCACCAGCAGCTCCTCAAGCCTCAGCACAGGCAGGGACCCCCCCTCCAGGGGCAAGCTGGGGCTCTGAGCAATGTGGAGTGAGCTGAGTGTCACTCTGCCAGCACCCATCACCTCCACCATGGCCATGGATCTGGCTGGATCTGGCTCTGTGGGTCTCCGTGCCCAAAGCCCCAGTTCAGGATCTGGGGAGCATAGCACCAACTCCTGCTGTGGCACCTCTCCAGGTGCTGGGAGAAAGGATTTGGGGTGCTTTTTGCTGGGGGGATTGGAGTGAAAGAGATGCCGAGTCACATAGAAAAGTCTGGGGATTTTTAAAAGGATTTTTTTTGAGCCCCACTTCGGGGTGTTTAGAGCCTGCCAGGATCAGCTTCTCCCAGTATTTCTGTGCACATCCCCCCTGGCCATGCCCTGGAGGTTATCGGGAGGTGAGGAGGGTGGGCAGAGAAAGCAAGCAGCACTGAGGAGGATGACTGAGCACCTCTAACCACTCCCACATCCCCAGGCTCAAGGGCGCTTGCAGGGCAGGACCCCGCTGTCTGTGCTGTGCCCCCGGGGACAGCCCATCCACATCCCCATCCCCGGGATGGCAGACAACAGGGCATTTGGGGTTGTGTAGCCGGAGCACCCATCCTGCTGCATCCAGGGGGATGCAGATTGGATTAAACCAAGGGCCCAGCTGGCACGGAGCACCCGGGGAATGGCCAGACCCCCGCAGGGCAGCCAGCCCCTCACCCGCGGCATTGCTATGGGAAGCACCGCTGCCAGCAAATTGCTCTCCTGTCTCGCCCTCCAAACGGGAGCGGTGGCAGCGAGGCGGCAGCGAGTTGGCTTTCGCCAGCATTTCAGCAGCCCACGTGGGGTGGCTCCTGCCAGGGGAGAGAAGTAAAATTAAATATATATATATATATATATATAAAAAAGGCAAAGAGCGAGGAGGAGATGACGGATGGGAGGATTTGCAGCCGTGGCCGTTTGTCCTGGTGGAGGGAGCCCTGGATTCTGCAGGCACAAGGAACCTGCCGGTGCCCGTGGGCCATGGGCACGCATCCCCCAGCACGGCTCGGCACGGCACGGCACGGGGAGCAGCCGTCCCCGCGGTCCCCCCGCCGCCCCGCTGCCTTTGCCAGCCGACTAATTGCGCCAGTGACTTTGCAGTTCCCAAAATAGCTCCTGGCTCCGGCGGGTGACGTCAGCGGGAGCCGCGGCGGCAGGCCCGGCAGGAGCAGGGAAGGAGGACGCTGCCGGGCGTGGGGTGTGGTGAGCAGCTCCTGCACCCCACCACGGTCCCGCTGGGTGACCTTGGCACCGTGGGCCGTGATCCCAAGGGAGCGAGACTCGCAGTGCCGCAGGGATGCTGCGGGGAGTCCAAATCCTCATCCACCCCTTCGGAGGAGGTGGTCCAAGGATGTCCCTGCCCTGCATCCCTGCCACGTGGGTGCCCACATCCCCAGGACCTCTGGCCGCAGGGAGTGGGGCAGCCTGTTCAGAGGGGCAGATCTGCCCCTCGGTGCCCCCGTATGGTAAGGAATGCCCCCTCAACCAGGGCAGCTGGATGCCTGCAGCTGCCCAGGGGTGCCAAGGGGTGAGCCAGGGCCACCCTCACGATGCCCCTCCAGGGAAACTGAGGGATGCAGGAGGATGCAGAGGCAGCAGGGAGAGCAAGGGGGGCACAGCGAGCAGACAAACAGAGCAGAGCTCAAGGTCACCCAGGTGCTGCTGGACACAGCAGAGCCAGGGATGCTCCCCGGGCCAGGGCTGCCTCGGGCACTGACTCACCCTGCGCAGAACAGTGCCCAGCTCCTCCAGTTACAGGCACAGATGGGATTGCCTTAACAGGGCACAGTGGGTGACAGGACAGTCCTGAGAAAGCACCCCTGGGACTGGGCACACACACCCAGGCCCCTCCAACCATCCCTGCAGTCTTCCCCCTCTCCAAGCAAGGCATCCTCCATACCACTTCCCAGCCAGAAACACTGGCTTGTACTGGCCTCACACTGGTCCCAGAAAAGGATCCTCATCCCTCCCAGCACAGCCAGGCACAGCAATGTCTGCCCCAATTTCTGGGGACCAGAACTCCTGAGCCCCACACCAGCACTCAGCCAGAGGCTGGCTTATTATTCAAGAACACGGCAAAGTAATTAAAGCCTCCTCCATTTCCCCTTGCTCATTTGTGCTCCTTCAGCCTGGATTAATGGGTCTCCTCTCCCCAGCACAGACTCATTCCTTATTCCTAATAGTCCATAAATCCCAGCCCCAAAATAACCTCAGCTTTTGCCTGGGCCTGCTGAAATATTTATTCTCTCCTCCCTGCTACCCCCCACACCATCCCCTCTCCGGGGATGGGGAGAGGAGCTAATCAATGGGATCGACCGATGAGGAGCTGCAGCTGCTCTGGGCACCGGGAAACAGCTGATGTCGGCAAGAGGATAAGAGCTGGGCAGGAACCTCGGCTTATCCCGGCTCCCACGCAGCCGCTGCAGCCTGGCTGTGGTCCCAAGGCAGGATGCTCTCGCACCACCGGCATCCCCCGCGCCGGTACCCTGCTCCAGAGCATTCCCCGTGCTGATACCCAGCTCTAGAGCATCCCCTGTGCTGGTACCCTGCTCCAGAGCATTCCCTGTGCTGATACTCTGCTCCAGAGCATCCCCTGTGCTGATACCCTGCTCCAGAACCTTCCCTGTGCTGGTTCCCTGCTCCCACCCTGCCTGTCACTCCCTGCTCCCATGGAGATGATGTCCAGCTTGGCTGTGCAGTGTCTAGGGGGATCCCTGTGGATCCCAGCCCACTCCAAGCTGGCTGTGGGAGAAAAGGCTGGAAGACAAGGGAGGCAGCTGCTGTCTCTCCTGGCTGGAAACCCTTTGCTTGCTGGATTGCAGGTTGAGGAAGGGAGAAGCTCCAGGAGAGCAGGACCTGCTTTCCCAGCCCAAAGCCAAGAACAGCAGGGTGTTGGGTAACACCAAAACCCA
Source organism: Pipra filicauda (assembly GCF_003945595.2). Taxonomy (NCBI): domain Eukaryota; kingdom Metazoa; phylum Chordata; class Aves; order Passeriformes; family Pipridae; genus Pipra; species Pipra filicauda. The sequence goes on along the minus strand of NW_024104887.1, from coordinate 3,503,507 downwards.
GCCTGACTTTGCCGGCTCAAGGCACAGCCCTCAAGGAAAACAGGGAAAGCCCATCCAGCCTTACTCACCTTCCTCCCTGCAACACCCCAAGAGGCAGCAGCCTCCAGAGCAGCTCCTGGCCACCAGATCCCTCCCCAGCTCCCATAGCCATGGGGAGGGGTCGGCAAAGCTGGCAGAGCCCGCAGCACCCTCTGACCCATCCCCAGCTGGTGTGGGCTGCAGGGGGGCCTGGGGAGTGCCGGGGACTGCTCTGTTCCCCTCCTGCTCCCAGCAGGATCCAGGCATTACCCAGCTGTCCCGGAGGCAGAAGACAAGGAGGGGGGTGAGGGGGCAGCAGGGTGGGCAGTGGAGCATGCAGGACCTGGGAAAGGAGAGGTTTTATTCACACACCACCTCCCTGCCCTTTCCCAGGGCCCCAGCAAGCCCAAGTCGAGCTGCACTGCCACAGCCTGCCTGGAAGATGCTTCCATGCCTCAGTTTCCCTTCCATCCCCTCAGTGATGGAAATCTGGCCTGGGGGCAAAGTGCTGGAAAAGCTCTGCCCACAGGAAGTGGAGGAGAGGCAGCCAACATCAGCCTTAGCATGGGGCCAGGGCCACCCCACAGCCCACATGACTGCCAAATCCACTGGGAACAAACCCACGGCTGGAACCAACCCTGAGCCTGGTGCGGCTCAGGGCTGTACCCCCAGAGCTGGGGTGGGGAGGGGTCTAAGCTGGGCTCTCAGCTGGGTGGGAATCAAGGGATTTGCACCAATTTTTGGCAACAAGAGCTGAGCCTTCTCCTCCAGGTTTGGGACATTGCCTCTTCCCCAGATGTTTACTGCTGTCCAGGGCTTTGAGGGGGTGATGGGGAGACAAGTCAGGTCTCAGAGCACTTCCAAAGGGCTTTTATTTATTCACAAAACAAAACCAAACACATATAAGGAAAAATGGGAAAACCAAGAAGCCCGACCCAGGAATATACACAGTCTATTATTAACAAAAGGATTGCACAAACAGAGGAGTGAGTGCAGCAGAGGGAGCAGCTGGGACCTGCTCTGTGTTGCTGCACGAGCCCTTCCTCACCCTTACACCCCATCCATGAGAACACAGAGATCATTTTCCTGGTGTCCCATTAGGAATCAAACACTTGGTGGTGAAGGCAACTGATGCTGTAGGATGGGTCCTTCCACCTGAGCTGGGAGGGAAACAGCCTTTACCCCAAACGCATGGCACTGGGAAGAGACCGGGCTCTTGGGTCCCTTTCCTTGCTCTGGGAGGGGATTTGGGGTCTCCCCTATGGTTTTCCATCTGCTTGTGTCCTGTCTGCCAGCTCCCTGCCTGCCCTGGGCACCCTCACCTGCCCTGAGCATTATGGAGCTTATGGGACAGAGCAGTCAAAGCCAGCATGTCTGGATAGCACAGGATGGAGAAGGATGGTGAGGCTACAAGGAGCCCCATCCTTTCCCACTCCCCAAGGGATTTTTTGGGCAGGTACACAGGCTGTGCTGAAGCCCCCCAGGAAGGGAAATCTCAGCTGAGCTCTCCTAAAACCCCACAGAGTTTGCAGAAGAAACAGGGGAAATGGACATGAGGATTGCAGATGGCGTGAGATCCAATGCCTGCATTTCTGCTGCATGGAAATGAGGGAGGGATCGGTATTTCTGATACCAAAATGGGAAGAAAAAGCTGGTATTGGGATTTCTGAGAGGCTTTCAAAGCAAATTGCAGAACAGCAGCAACTCGCTGCAGAGCCACTGGAACATCCTGGTGGGATTTCAGCCCCCTTTTTACATTTTCTGAGTATAATCTAGCGTCATTTTCACAGCAGAAAGTCCATTTTTCTCTCCTCCTCTCTTAAAAGAAATGGCTGAAACCAACCAGATTTCACACCAAAAGCGGTTCTGTTTTTCCAGGGGGTGGTCTGGGGGAAAAAACCTTCAGCCAGTATTTCAGGAGCTGAGGAGAGCCCAGTCCTCACCCAGCTCTTCCCATCCTCAGAGCCCAAACACCCACAGCGGACTCAACCTGTGCCCTCGTGGGGTGAGTGGGGAAACTGGGGCAGAGAGTGGGTGTCAGGGTTCAGCCCCTCTTTGTGGGCATCACCCCTGTCCCCCCTTACCTGCGGGGGGGTCCCGGCGGGGCGGGCGGTCATAGGATGTCACAGACAGCACCGGCGTCCTCGGAGTGGTCGCAGTTGTGGACGTCCCAGCGGATGTGGGAGCAGCGCAGCAGCGAGGGCTCGTGGCCCTTGCACTTGAGGTTGTCGAGGAAGATGTAGCCCGTGCCCTGGCCGTACCGGGCCTCCCCCCAGGCTGCCATGGCGTGCCCGCAGCCCACCTGCCTGCACACCACCTTGGCGTCCCGCAGGTCCCAGGCGTCGTCGCACACCGTCCCCCACTGGGACAGGTAGAACATCTCCACGCGCCCCTCGCACCGGTGGCTGCCGTTCACCAGGCGCAGGGACCCTGCGGAGGGCACGGGGTGAGGCAGCCCCTGCCCGTGCCCATCCCGGTGCTGCGCCCCCCTCTCCACCACCTTGGAACAGCTCTGGTCTTTCCAAGGCTCTGCAGATGTTTGCTGGGGCCCGCAGCTCCCCCACTGCCTCCACACAGCCAGAATCACGGGGGGGTGACCAGCTGCCAGTACCTGGGTGACCCCCAGAGCATTGTGGTGGATGTTCAACTTGAAAGAATGGACAATAATTCTCTGTTCCTGGCTCAGCCCCTTTGATCCATCACCTCCCCTCCTCACCAACGTCCATCACCCAGTGGTCCATCACCTGAGGTCCATCGTCTCTTCTCCCATCCAAAATCCAACACTTAATGGTCCATCACCTGAGGTCTGTCACCTCTGCCTGAACCAACCTTGGTGGCACCAGGAGAGCCCATGACTTAATGGTGCCACTAGTTTTTCCCCCTCCTATGACCTGCTCCAGGTGGATGCTTCAGACACTGCCAAAGCCTGTGCCACTGCCCAAGCCACCTCCGTTTCCATGCTGTGCCAGTGTGGAGCATCCCCAGGGCTGGCACTGAGTCCCCAGTGACACCTCAGTACCTACCCTCCCTGGGACGAGTTGGGACCAACGTGGTGGTCGTAGCGGTGGCTTCTTGGAAATGGTCTCCAGCATCATCAGCACCTGGTGTGGTGGGGAAGGGGGGACTCAGGTGACTCAGGGGACACCTGACCCCAGGGCCAGGACAGAGCCCCCCAGCAGTGGTGTGGGATGGCTGGGGATGGATGCAGGGTCGTGTGGGGTGGGATGTGCAGTCACTGCACTTCCAGGGATGTGCACAAATGGAGACCAGAGATGATAGACACACTCCAGCCATCACCATGGTGAGCCACGGTACCAACTGCCATTGCTGTCCCCCATGGGCAGGAGGCCCCCCAGGGTCAGGTCAGAGCCCCCCAGCAGCAGCGTGGGATGGCTGGGGACTGATGCAGGGATGTGTGGGGTGGAATGTGCAGCCACTGCACTTCCAGGGAAGTGCACAGAGACCAGAGGTTGTATTCACATTCCAACCATCACCCGCACCACAGCACCGAGCACTGCTGCTGTCCTCCACAGGCAGGAGGAATCCCAGGGGCTCATTAATCACCCACTACCCCATTTTGGAGACCCCACTTCCCGCAGCCCCCCCCGAGCACAGCCAAAATCCTCCCTACACCCATTATCTCATTGATTTTCCACTCCACTGAGCTTCACTTCACTGGAGATCCCCCTTCTCCCAGCTGGCGGCCCCCAGGCTCTCCCCGACTCTCACCTCGGCAAATGACCCCGGCGTCCTCGTGGTGGCCGCAGTTGTGCTGCCCCCAGCCCAGGTGGAAGCAGTCGGCCAGGCGAGCCTCGCCGCCGCCGCATCCCACGTTATCCAGCAGGACGGGCCCGCTGCCGTAGCCGAAGGAGCCGAGGACGGTGGCGGCGAGGGCGGCCCCGCAGCCCAGCTGCCGGCACACCACCTGGGCGTCGGGGAAGTCCCAGTCGTCGTCGCAGACGGTGCCCCAGGTGCCGCGGTGCCGCACCTCCACCCGCCCGCGGCAGCTCCCGTTCCCGTTCGCCAGCCGCACGCCGCCACCTGCGTGGGGGCCCCGGCACAGGCACGACACCGGGGGGGACCAGGGCTCCACAGGGGGGTCCAGTGTCCCCTGCTGACCCTCCAGGGGTATGGGGTGAGCCCCCAGGGAACGTGGGGTGAGCGTCTGGGTTATGGGGTGACACATAGTGACGTGGGAGCAACCCCCTGGGGATGTGGGGCAAACCCCTAGGGACATGGATGCAACCCCCCCCAGGGATGTGGGACAAAACCCTGTGGGCATGGGGTGAGCCCCTGGGTTATGGGGTGACCCCTGGGGGCATGGGAGCAACCCTCCAGGAATGTGGGGCAAAACATTCAGGGCATGGGGTGATCCCCTGGGTTATAGGGTAACACATGGGGACATGGGTGCAACCCCCTGAGGATGTGGGGCAAAACCCTGCGGGTGTGGGGTGAGACCCTGGCCTATGGGGTGACCCTCGGGGACATAAGAGCATCCCCTGGGGGCATGGGGTGAGCCCTTGGGAGCATGGGGGGAAGCATGGGAATGTCAGCTGAGCCCCTGGGGACTAAGGGTGAGCCCTGTGGATGTGGGGTGAGCCCTGGGGATAGGGGGTGACCCCCCCGGGAACGGGTAGCCCCATGCAGAACTAGCAGCAGCTGCACACTTACTTTCCTGCTCGACAGTCAGGAGCATGGTGGTGACCACCTCAGTGGCCTGGGAGGGCTGGTCCCTGCCGTCTGTCACTGCTGGGACAAGCATGGGGACACACAGGCATTGGGTGGTCCAGATCCAGCACCCACTGCCCCTCTTCAGTCGGTGCCAGTGGCCACCAACACCAGAGCTGCCCCATGGCAAGCTACTGCCATGGGCAATGTCACTTCCAGAGTGTCACCCACGCGTGGCAGGACCCCAGGGTGACTATGTTGGGTCACAGCAGGACACAGAGGGCATGATGCCCCCCAACAAGACCCCAGCTGAGTGACTGCTGACCTGTGGCCGTGGCTGTGAGTGTCTCCTCAGAGTCCAGGGCCACTGAGGTGGTGAAGGATGTGATGGTGGACGTGTCCAGCCCTGCAGTGACACAGAGGGACAGAGGTGAAATGGCAGGAAGAAAGATGCACAGCTGTGAACGTCCTGACCGTGAGAGGCGAACCCGGGTGGTCGGACTCGATGACCTCAGAGGTCTTTGTCTTTTCTGACCTAGTTGATTCTGTGATTCTGTGAGTCTGGATGCTCCAGGGCAATGGGGATAAGGATGGACCATGTCCATCTGCACATTTCTGCTGCTCAGGTGCTTCTCCACCCCAGCCCAAGTGCTGGGGTCCCGCATGGGACCTTCTGCCTTATCCCCTACCCCTCTGAGCAGAGGCTGTTCATGGTGATGCCATCAGCTCACTGCCCAGGGGAGGTGCCAGAGGGGATGGGGATGTTTAAGGAGGAAAGGACCAGCCTGAGAAAATTGTCCCTTTTCTCCTGCATCAGCCTCTTTGTCCCCTAATAGCAGGAAAGGGAAAGCACTGGCACTTACTGCTCCCGTCATTAGCCATGATAATGAGGGAATTCAGGGGGATTATTAACATTATAAACAGTAATCAGCGGAGAATGGCAGAAATGCATCATTTCAGGAGGGGAAGGGGAGGCAGGCTGGGCCTGGCATCGTGCCCGGCCCCTGGCAGCCGCTTACTCATTCCGGACTTGGGCAGCTTGTTTTCCAGCCAGCAGAGCAGGGAAGTGGCAGAAGGAAATGGCAGGATGGCAGATGCATTTCCCCTGCAAATCACCACTCCAGCCATGTCCCAGTCTCTCTGTGCAGTGTTGCATCCTGCTCCAGACCACCAGGATGACGGCAGATAAGGAGCAAGGATGTTCCTACAGCACCAAAGACTGGTCCCTGGCCAACCCTGGGCACCTCAGCATCTCTCTGAGGCCATTTCTCCTCAGAGACTGGAAAGTCCCTGGTTTTTCCCTGCCCTGGTACCTGCACAGATGACCCCGGCGTCCTCGTGGTGGCCACAGTTGTGGATGCCCCAGCCGAGGCTGTAGCAGGCGGAGAGGAAGGGCTCGCTGCCATCACAGTTGACGTTGTCCAGGAGGATGCGCCCTGTCCCATAGCCAAAGTAGGCATTGCTCTTGTAATCCAGGGCCTGCCCACAGCCCAGCTGCTTGCAGACCACGCTGGCATCACTCAGGCCCCAGTCGTCGTCGCAGACGGTGCCCCAGTTCCCGCGGTAGAAGATCTCCACCCGCCCCTGGCAGGTGTCGGGCCCGCTCACCAGGCGGATGCTGCCGTCACCTGGAGGGTGGCAGCACGTGGTGAGAAGGATGTTGTGTCCCTGCAAACGGCACAGGGATGCCACCGAGCCTGGAAATGGCAGTGCCCGTGATGGCAAAGAAACTGAGTGAGAAAGAGCGGGGAAAGGGTGGTGCTTTAGGGAAATACAGCTTGGGAGCCTTGGAAAGCTCTGGGATAGGGTTTGGCCATGGCCAGCACAATGATAGATCCCCAGGGTTCTGCCCCTCGGAGCTGGAGAGTTGGGGGGCTCAAGAGGGGCAGCAGGTGATGGTGGGGGACACTGCCCTCAGCCAGGATGTCCCCCCTGCAAGCAGCACTCAAGCAGCTTACTTTCCCCATCCTGTACCGGGGCTGTGAGGGTCCTGGTGGTCGGTCCTTCGCTGGCTTGCGTGGGTGAGAACTCTGCAAAGGGAAGCAGAGAGGTGGCACCTGCTCCTGCTCCACCATGAAGCTGGAGGGATCCCTCCCACCCCACTGCTCCAGGAGGATTTGCACCAAACTAGCCCCAAGAGGGAAATAAAGAGGGTTTGCAGCTGCACTGCCCTGCCCAGAGCTCTCTGCCAAGGGCTCAAGCCACTTCTCTGCCCTCAGACCCACCTCCCCTACCTTCTTCTTCACCCCTTCCACCTCTCCTCTCCAGCAGTGCCCTGGCTCAGTTTCTTGCTCAGTCCATGACCTCTGTTCTCTGGTCCAACCCACCAGCCAACCCATCATCTCTGCCTTTCCATCCTTCCTTTTCCAAGCCCTACTTCTGGAGGACACAGGGATTCACTGAGCAGCTGCTCTGGGTCTGCACAGCCTCACATTCAGTGCTCACTGATGCCTGGCTGATGAGCAAACCCTGAGTAGCTACACAGGAGGAAAGTGTGTGGGGTACATAGGGGTCGGCACGGAGTTGTTCCACTTTCACTTGCCAAGTTCAAACACTTTCCACTGCTTTTCTCACCTTTAGGAACATTTTCCTACTGAAAAGCTCAGCAATTTAAAGAAAGACAAGTCAAAAGGGGTAAGAGCAGTGGGGCAGCGACTGACTCAGAGGCTGAAACGTGGGTGGGCATGTGCTCTTTCCCCAAGGATTGTGCTGGAGAGGTCGCAAAGTCCCTGAGCTGGGAGTGAAAAGAAACACAAAACAGGCTGGTCACCTTATGGCACCAGCATGTGGAGCTGGGAGGTGACCTGGATTGAGGAAAGAGGTGGAGGGGGGATGCAGAGGAGGCTTGGCTGACCCGGGATCATAAGAACAGAGGCTGGGATATGACTCGGGCTCTACCAAAGCATCTGCACCCCCCAAGGCTTGCAGCCCCCCAGGAGCTCCCTGCTCTCCTTGCCCCCAGGGAACCCAACCTCACTACCATTGCACACGACAGCCACGTCCTCGTAGTGGTAGCAGTTGTGGATGCCCCAGCCGTGGCTCCAGCACTCGCTCAGAGCTGCCTCCCAGCCCTTGCAGTCCACGTTGTCCAGGAAGATGGGCCCGCTCCCCTGGCCGAAGGTCATGGCAGCCGGGAGGGTGATGGCGTGGCCGCAGCCCAGCTGGCGACACACCACGTTGGCATCCACGATGTCCCAGTCGTCGTCGCAGACCGTCCCCCAGGAGCCGTTGTAGAGGATCTCCACCCGCCCCTGGCACCGGCTGGGCCCGTTGGAGAGACGGATCTCTGGGAGGACGAGCAGAGGGAGGTCCCTTAGCAGGCAACAGGCCACGAGGTGACAAACACTCAGGGGGAGCAAAACTATTCTAAATCCCTGCTCCTTAAATAAAATGGTGACTCTTCCCTGTATCACAGGGCTTGGTGCTGCCCACCTGGTGGTGGGACATTGGGCTTCCCTTCATCTGCTGGAAGCAGAGGACATGGAGACTCAACATATCTCAATACAAGTGAGATGCACCAACATCAAGGCTGGGTTGGACAGGGCTTTGACCCACGTGGTTTAGTGGAAGGTGTCCCTGCCCATGTCATGTTGGGGTTGGAACAAGGTGGGATTTAAGGTCCCTTCCAACCCAAACCATTGTGTGACTCTATGATCATGCCATCATTTCACCTCCTAAAGGGCAATAACCCAACAGGAGAAGAGGAAAGCAGATGTGAGGCACCCATGTGTAGACATACAATGGGTGACAAGTGACGAGGTGCAATTAGCAAACTCTTATGAGCCTCAACGAACAGATCCAGAGTTGATCCCACGTGGGAGTCGGTAGGATGGAGATGATCCCTCAAGCTGCTGGTGACAGGGAGCAGGCATAGAAGTGCTCCTGGCCTGCCACGTCAAGGGAATTATTTGCTTGTGTGTGATGCATGGCACAGGGACAGGGACTCAGCAGGAGGTGGCAAAATTCCCCTCTCAGGATAATAAGTGGAACAGGGATAATAAAGAAACTCTATTTCCTTTCTGTAAAACAAATTTAGCTTCTTGCTGCTTTTTATTCCAAACCAATATGCTTCCTTTTTGAAATTCCCCAAATCCTTTTTTTTTTTTTTTAACCAAAAAAATGCATGTTTCAACTTCCTGGAGAAAAGTGATTTTAAGAGAAGAATCTCACCTGGGAATTGCAACATCTCGGGCTCGGAGGTGGTGCCTGTAAGGGAGAAGAGAAGGGATCAGCTCTCCCCAGCCCTTGAAGCATGGGGAGCTCAAAGGATGATGGCAGCAGGGATGGGGTGGGCATGGTGGGGGACCCGACAGCCCCTGGACCCTTTCCTTTCCTGCAAAGGCCTGAGGTTTGTAGGGGAAAAATTAAACACCTTTTCTCAGGGCATCAGTTCATCTGCTTCACAGTGGGGGAAACTGAGGCAGCATGTGGGTGACTGTGGCTCTGCGGTGGGACTGTGCTTGAAGCACTGGGTGACACACACTGAAGAGCCCAGTGGCCAGCAGCAGCCACCCCAGGTGGGTCCTGCCTTGAGTCAGGCCTTGGGGATCTTCATATCAATCCATGGCTCCATTCATGAGTTGCTGCAGGCCCTGGGCAGCTCCTGCATGCCCCTACCCTGTGCCCCATGGAAAAGTTGAGTGGTGAGTTGGGGATGAGGAAAACCCATCCTGCCTGCCTTGAGAAACCCACTGGAGATCTCCTGATGGAAGATGCTGTGCCCTGTGTGCATTTTAATTGATTTTTTCTTTTTTTTTTTTTTTTCTCCCAACAAAGTCTGCTTTTTGCAAGCTCCATAATTACGTGCAAGCACCAACACACCTATTGATGGGGTGCATCCACCTTAGGGGGTGAGCAAGCAGCCTCCAGAGGGAACTGAATGTTTGCAGGATGCATTTACATTCCAGCCAGCTGGGTTTGAATGAGGGCTCTGGAAGTGCCCTGCCAGCAGCCCCACACTCAGGGTCTGGATGCTCAGGGAAGGGCTAAGGGAAAGCTGAAACTCCTCCTGGCAGCCTGCTCCTCCCACTGGGCTGGGCCCCCCTCCCACAATTTGGGCATTTATTTGGGCACAAAAACTCTCTCAGCCCCAGTGCTGAGTGATGTGGGGTCCCCCCTGGGATGCTGCCAGCATGGGGCACTGAGAGCTTGTCCAGGAGGTCACAGCAGCATGATCCAGGGGACAGTGGATGGGAACGAGTGGCTGGACCTTGTGGACATCCCTGTCACTGCCCACTGGGTACCCACTGGGTACCCTGGGAGTTCACAAGCTCTTGGCAGATGCCAGAGCCCAGCACAGATTCCTTGGCCATCTGAGGCACCTCAGGCTTGAGGCTGTGGCTGCACAGCCCTCTCCCATGGGTGACACCTTCCAAAACCCTTCCAAACCTAGTGGAAGGTGTCCCTGCCCATGGCAGGCGGTTTGGAATGAGAGGAGCTGTAAGATTTTTTCCAAGCTGAACCGCCCCGTGATTCTGTGATGCCTCCATGCTAATTACAGCACCCAAGGGCTCATCAACGCCCATGGTGGCTCCGTGGCCTCTTTTCCTCACCCTGCCTTGGACCAGCCCTGTCCTGCTTCACGCTCAGCCCACGAGCAATGACGTGAAGGTCAATCCCAGCCGCTCCGGAGGCGGATGTCACCACCGTGAGAGGCAGCGTGAGCCTGGGGGGACAGTTGAGCAGATGAACCCACCTCCCTTTTCCTTGCTAGGACGTTGCCTGGGAGACCATTAAGTCAGCCAGAAAACAGGGCTGTCAAAGAAAGACCTAGAAGCCCCAAGAGAAACGAGAATAAGGCAACTGTCGAGATGTATCCATGAGTTAGCAGGGATGCTGCCCGTAGCTGGGATGAACATCAGCAACCAGGGAGCTCCAGCCCTGGTCGGGCATTCCTGCCCTCCCCAGCTGGACCAGGCAGGCTGGAAAGGGATGCTGTGATACCAGCAAGAAGTGGGAGTTACGCAGGCAAGACCAAGGGAGCAGAGAGGCTCTAAAGGAGAGAACAGGGAAGGACATGGCAGCCCTGTGGGCTGGAAAACAGGAGAGAGAGATTATTCAGCTCACCTCTGCACCAAAAATGTGGAGATGTGAGCGTTTCTAGGAAGAGCGTTTCATCCTGGTTTGTATTGATTTTTAACACCTAGTCCACTCCAGTGCCGAAGAAGCAGTGGATGAAAAGACATTGATAAATATTCATTTCCCTTTAAGTCAAAATCAAAGCTCTGAAATATTCATTTAAGAGCATCCTCCAGCAAAGTCAGGAGAGATCTGAAAAAAATATGCCTGGTGTGTCTACCATAATGAGGAACGAGGGGAAAACGGTATCCTTTGAGAACAGAGAGAGAGAGGGCCCTCGGTGTTCCTCTGATCCGGCTTCACAAAGCCAAAAGAAAAAGGGAAATTGCTCGAGTAAACACCGGTGCTAAACAAAACCACCAAATGGGAGGACAAATCGCCCTTAGTTAGCGACTAATCTCTGCCCATTAATGAAGAGAACCGGGAGAACCGGGAGAGCCTGGCGGTGCAGGGGACAGCGGCAGAGCCACCGGGGTCCCCTCAAGATCCCCACATGTCGAGTGTGGGCGCCGGGGCTGCCACAGCAGCTCGGGAGGGGACGGGAAGCTCCCGCTGAGGGAGTGGGAAGGCAAAACCTGATTTGCCTCAATTAGGGTGTCTGACTACATCTGAATTCTCAGTTTTCTGGCTGGCTGTGCCTTGGCACGGGTTTGTTGAGGTAGGAATGTGTTACCCACCGCCTGGCTGTAATCACACGGATCCAGTCACACCGGGATAACTGTGCTGCCTCAGCACCTGCGCAGACCCTCGTTCCAAAGCTGGAATGGCTTTTCCCAGTTCGATTAAAATGCTTCCCAGCCTGACTGGACAGTGCCTGCCAGGAGTGAGTCGGACCATTGTCCTGAGGGAATGGGTGCACATTCCACCCCTCGCTTCGGCAGGATCAGTCCCACAGGTCCTGTGGAGCAACCCCAGGAGCATCCTTTGGCCATAAGCATCTTCCCATCGGTGCTGGACCTGCTCCCTCCATCCCTGTGCACCCTCAGTGCTGCTGGGGACACCATGCCAATCCTGCCCATGGAGAAAATCTGCCCACAAATCTGAGAGCCGGAGGGAGATCGCGGGTGCCTAAAACCCCTCCCACCGCCCAACGCGGAGCTCACCGGTGGGGCTGAGAAGGAGAAAGAGGAGGAGGAGCATGGCTGGCATCAAGGAAAGGGGCAGCACCGCGATGTCCGGCCCCCCTGTGCCGTGCCGGGTGGCCAGACAGGGCCCAGGTGTCATTGCTGCACGACAGTCCTGCCGCAGACAGGTATCCAGAGGAGGTTGTCCCTGAAACATGCAGACAGCAGTTAGTGGTGATGGCCAGAAGAACCTGTGCCCACCAAGGACCATGCAGGACCTCTGAACGCGTCCCTCTTCGGTATTGCCAGGAGCAGTGACCAGGAGACACGTGAAAAGTAATTCTAGTTGGATTTATTGAGAACAAGAGGTAATTTTTTGAGTGGCAAGATGAAGCTGAAAGGGCCACATCCCACCCGCAAAAGGAAACTGGAAGCCAGAGGCCTCTATTGTCTCTGCTCTTTGTCATCCTGTGAGAAAAAAAAAGCAGGGACAGGCATTTCTGTGGGAAGACAGTAATTTCTGGGGTCTGTAGGACAGCCTGATTCACCTGGGGGATTGAGATGCAAACTCCACGGGGGTAAGATGGAAAGCAAACAGAAATGTCAGCAGAAAACAGGGAAGAGATTAAATATCATAAGATTCCATTTCCCCTTCATTTACTGCTCCCTGCAGGAATCACTGCCGAAGGGATGGATTTCTAGCTCTGTTTCACTCACAGACTGTTCGGGAGGGGGATGGGGGCTGGTCCTGCTGGCCGCGACACCTCCGGGAGCCCAGACCCTCATCCCAGCGGTGCCAGCAGTAGGCCTGACGGCAGCGTGTGCTGGTGGAGCAGTGCCATCGTGAGGATGCTCTCACACACAAAGCCAGGCTCTCAGGCTCAGCTCAGCCGAGACCTCAGATTAGTCCCTCCAGCCTGCACGAGGCACGCCACCTCCTTAAGGGATGCACACCAGCTACTGTCATCTACTGATGGTCAAAAACCTGGGAAAGGACATTGAAATCCACTGTATCAATGACCAAACCCTCCCTCCCATGGAAACCCCTCCTCCAGCCTTTTCCTGCTCCTGGTTTTCCATGCACAGGATGAGAAGAGCTCCCAGGTGGGATCATGTGCTGGTGTCCAGCCAGCCAAGGTCCCTTAAGATCGTGGGTTGAATGGGCTCCAGAGCCTCCAGATCAAGGCTTTGTTGCCTGCACCAGAGAGAGATGATGGTGGACCAAGGGTTTTTATGTGCACCAGCCCGAGGTGATGGAGGTGCAGGACGGAGCCTCCGCGGATGAGACAGGGCCCCGTTACTCCTCCCTGGTCTCTCTCTCAGCTCCCGCTGCCCAGAGGAGGAGACCCGCCAACAGACAGACGGCTCAGTGACGGGGGATGAAAACCAATCTGCTCGCTGAGGTGGTGGCTTTCAATACTCCATTCATCCCTCCTGCAGCGCCGAATAATGTCGCCTTTTGTCCCGCCGGCCCTCCCCGCCCTCCGGAGGGGCAGGGCTGACAGACGGCCCCTCCGCCGCCCTGCCCCGGCCAAACCCCGGCATCGCGTCCTGCTCGCAGGGACGTTGTCATCGCCGGCCACTTTTGTGCCGGAGCCAGCGCGTTCCTGCTCCCTGGAAGGGTGGCAGCGGGTTTTAACCACTGCGGTGCTGTGCCACGGCCGACCCCAGAGAGGGAAAACCTGATTTGCCTTCTCTGTCCCTTGCTCTTCCACCTGCTTCTCCATCCTCACCCCAATGCTCAGGGTTCAGCTACGAACAGAACCCCCTTCCTTGCATCCAGGGATGTTGGGGCCCTTTCAGAATGTCTATAGATTAAAAACTACTTTTAAGCCATAATTAGTCATTGTGGCACTGCAGCAAAGCAAAATATCCCTTTTAACATTGCCCAGAGAAGCTGTGGCTGCCCCATCCCTGGAAGTCTCCAAGGCCACACTGGATGGGGCTTGGATCAACCTGGGCTAGTGGAAGGTGTCCCTGCCCATGGCAGGGTGGAACGAGATGAGCTTTAAGGTCCCTTCCAACCCAAACCCCTCTGTGATTCTGTGAGGATTCTATGATTTAAAGGGTTGCTGAATGTGGGTTTCTGGAAGTCCTTTCAAACTGAGGTCCTGCAAGCTGTCAGGTGTCCTGTAAAAGCACTTCCCATCATGCACCCTATGGAAGGAGCAGCAAACCCCACATCACCCCCATCCTGCACAAGCACTGCCCACTGGGGCTGCTGTGAAACTCCCAGGGGAAGACCAGGGCTCCAATGTGGGGCACAGAAAGTCCCTGCTTTCACCCCAAATAATTCACCACAGCAGACACACTGTCCCCCACCAGCATTTTACCCACAATGAAAACTCCCTCCTCCCACCTGGACGTGAGACCGCAGAGGTCCTTCAGTCCCCTTTGGTTCCTTCTGTACCCCTTGGCCACAGCTGGAATGAGCCCCTGCTCTCTATTTGTCACTTCTACTTTTTAATACTCAAGTAACTCCAGGAGAAATCACAGTCTTTCATCCACCACCACCCCACCAGATCATTATTTGTAATTACCACCCTGACCTAAAAAAAAGCATCATAAATCCACATACCTGTTTGATAATTTCTCTCCAGTATAAAAGAGGGTATATCAAATCCCAGAAATATCTATTCTCTTTTGAAATAAAGGAAAGAGATGGCTATTTATAAAAAAATTTAAAAATAATGGTTGAAATTAGTATTCCCAGTAAGAGGTGATGGGGATAAGGCAGGAATTTTTTCTTTAGGTGAGATCTTGTTTAAAAAATTTTAAAAAATAATAAAAGGAGAAGAAAAAGGATCTCATCCATCAACAGAACAGCTCCAGCCCGTCATCTCTTTGCACCTTTGGGGTGGCTGCTGCTGGGTTACAGCGGGATGGCAGCCCTGCATCCCATCCTGGGGCAGGTCATTCCAAAAGCAAAGGAGAAAGAGAGGGAGGAGGAGAGGGAAGAAGAGGAAGAAGAAGGAGCGAGAAGGAAAGAGAGGGAAGACCGCTAAGGAGACATGGCGGGGAGGGAATGGCTCGGGTTTCAGGGAGGCAGGCAGGGACACATCCTTAAATTGGGTGCTGGCAGAGCCTGGGTTACGCCTCAGGGGAAGGGAGAAGCTTTTTCAGAGGATTTGGGCTTTTCAGCTCCTTCCCACCTCCCTCCTCAGCTGTCTGAGTGCCCACCTGGAGAGGAAGTCAGCAACAACCATCTGGCTGGAAATATTTCTGTCGATGCCTGAGCCAGCACTGGGATGCAACGGGAGGGGACAGTCCCAACATCTTGCCCCTCCTGAGGGATTTGGGAACCTGCTCCTCAGACAAACCATGGTCCTCCCTGCCTGTTCCTGGGCAAGAAGTTACCTTTAGAGGTCCTTTTTTTCAGGATTTTTCCTGCCTGGCCATCCAAGGCAGCTCTGCTGAGGACGTTAGAGGGACCTGCCATGTCCTTGCTCTCTTAGCCTGCAGTGAAGGATGTTCTGTGCTGGAAACCTTTCCCATCCACCTCCACCACCTCCTGCTCTACACATTCCTGTTGTCTCCTTCAGCTGCCAACCGGGGCATCTCTTTGTTTTAAAAGGAATTGTGTGCATTTAATAATTTCTAGCCATTATAGCCTTTTAACCGTTTTAACCATCATTGCAAGTAAAAGTCGAGTAATGTGAGACTTTTGGGTCCCAACAGGCTTGAGAATCATGGAAAAAGAACCTCCAAACATATTGGGTTTCTCATGAAATCTTAAGCTTCCCAGCAATTTTGGGAGCCTGGTGTGATTTTGGCTTCGAACAAGTTGATCTTATGAGCTACAGGATTCACTCTCACAGGAGGCAGCATTTGCCTCGTGGCTCTTGCTGCTGGATTGTTTACTCATTCCTACACAAAGGCAGACCCTTAAATGCCCTAAAATGCCTGTGTTTCATGTTTTAAGTCCTCACAAAGCCAGCTCTGGCTACAGCTGTCGCCAACTGCTTCTGCCATTACCTTCTTGTAGGGATTCAGTAATTAGCAATTAGGCATTTTTATTCCCCAGTAGCAGCAAAGTTCTAATTAACCAGATCATGAGTGAAAGTTTCAAAGGTGCCTTTTAAGTCTGTTTTGCCTAAACTTTGATAAACTCCCCACTGTCCTGGCTGTCAGCCAGGCCCATGGACTGGGAATCATCAGCTCCAGCATCGATCCACATCCAGGCTTTGGGGACCAGGAGTGTAAGCTGCCCTAATGTGGGCATGCAGGGATAAGGTCAGCAGCCTGAAGATGCCTTCCACCCTGCCCAGAATTTCTCTGGCCATTTAAGCACCATCTCAGATGTTTTCCATGTCTGCATCCTTCCTGCATGTGCTCTGAGTGGCTTGGCAGTATCAGGCTGTGGGATTATGCTGCTCCGAGGAAAAGAAAACACAGCCAGCCTTATTCGAGGAGCAGCCACAACACAAGAAAGGCTAATTATAAAATTCCACAGGACGGCAAGGCTGTTCTCTTGTGTGCTGGAGAAAAAAGCTCTTTTTGTGCTTCGTGATGGTCCTGCTGCCTACTCAGGCAGGGACACTCAGAGACATCAGTGATGCTCACAGGAGAGTGGCTTATGGAGGGTTCAGGGCCATCCCCACATCCACTCAGCATCTGCCATGTGCCACGAGCAGCACCTACCACAGCTTCCTATGGCAGCAGGTGGCATTTCCAGCAGATCTGTTTTCTGGCAGCAGCTCGGTCATGGGTGGAAGCTGGGCAAAACAAGTGGCTCACAAATCTGCAGAAAACACAGAGCCTCCAAAAATATAGTAATGATAATATAAACAGATTTTCCTTTTCAATTAGCCAGGAAACTACAGAGAGGAGAGACAAACTCGTTTGTGTGTCCTATGCCATGGCCAGGAATTGTTTTGGGGGTGTAAAGAAGAACCTGGTGCCATACAAAAAAGCCATAAGCTGAAACAAAAGGCATCTCCTTGCTGTCAGGAGGGAAGGATGGGGCTGAGCTGATCCTCAGGACACCAGTTGCTGTTGTGAGCCATTAGCCGGCTTATAACGAATGACAGGATTCCCCTGCTGATTGCTGAGCTAAATCACGGTGTACTTAGGGGTTTCCTGCTGCTGCCTGAGCTTCGGGGAGCAGCAGCACGAAGGATGCTGCACCTGCAATGGGATGAGCCACCCCTCCTTCTTCTGTTCCTCCTGCTGCTCCGGAGCACGAGCAGCAGATGGGATCCTGTGATGTGGGGTCCCAGGAGAGGAGCTCTCACCCCCAAACCAGTCTGTGTCCAGCAGCCTTAGGAGAAGGGAAAGGTGTAAATGCAGCACAAGAGCATTTTGGTTTCCTGTCCTCAGTGCAGAAGGAGCTGTGCTCCTAACACACCTCTATGCTAATTTTAAGGAATTTTCTGGCGGTTTATAAGTCCTGAAGTAAAGGCAGGGCTGAGGAAAGGGCGGTGGCAGCCCCCAGCATTGCACTCAGCTGCAGCAAGCTGGAGCTGCGGGAGAGGTACCCATCCCCTCCCCAGACAAAATCACCTTTGTTCCTCCCCGTAATCTGCTTCCTGCCCAACGTGCTGCAGAAACCACCTCAGCCAGGTGAGAAAGAGCAGCCCAAGGACGCTGTGCTGACAGGAGGCTCTCCAGAGGGCAGCTGACCCACGCCGTGGGCTCCAGCCGGCATCCAGAGCTGCGGAGGAGCAGGCACGGATCACAGCGGGGAAGAGGGGATGGGAAACGGGCAGCTGGGTCCTCTCCATCACCCGCGTTGGTCACAGCAAGGGCACTCGCTGTGGGAATGAGCTTTAGAGTATGTCTGTAACTCCCTGCCTTTTCTGGGTGTCATTATCTCCATGGGGTGAAACCTCACCCTGTACTGGACTCCTGGCAGTGGGATCCACTGGAACAGCAGCCATATATATGTATATGTGTGTGTGTGTACATATATATATGAGTGTGTGTGTATTTATACGTGTAGGTATATATTTATGTACGTATACGAGGCGTCCAGCAGGACCAGCACTTGCTGGCTTCTCTGCCAGCCCTGGGGAATCCAGGCATCCCGCTTCTGCTGCAGCATCGCTGTTGTGAGATGGGTGTGCTGCAGCCTCAGTGCTTTTAAAAATACACTCCTGAGAGCCCAGACCACGCCCAAGTGTGCGGCTGGGAAGTGGTGACCTGTCTGGGGACACGCAGGCTGACAAGACAGTCGGGGTGGACATCGCTGCCTGCTGGGGCAGGGACCTGTGTGGAGATGCCGTGTCCGAGCCTGACACTCCAGGGAACAGCTTGGGTTGGAAGGGACCTTTAGAGGTTTATTTAGTTCCGGGAATGCTCCGGAGCGATGGATCACCTCGTCGGCTGCCAGGCGGCTGAACGTGCACTAGGTGGCAACCAGCTTCAGGGAGAGGCGCTTGCGGCAGCCGGGAGGGGTGTTTCGTTTGGTCAGGGAGAGCAAAACTCCACTGGGAACCCCCAGGGACCTGCCAGCGCGGTGGGCACAGCAGGCAGAAGGCAAAGTAAGACCAGTCCTGTCCATAATTAACATTGATGGCGAGGGGAGGGTGGCCAGAGCAGAGGAGACGCACTCAGTCCAGAGGACCGGGCTCCAGAGTTTCCTGGCTGGATTTAGCAAAGGCAGGGAGGAAGCTGTGGCTGCCCCATCCCTGGAAGTGTCCAAGGCCAGGATGGACAGGGCTTGGAGCAACCTGGGATAGTGAAAGGTGTCCCTGCCCATGACAGGGGGGGAAGGAGATGAGGTTTAAGTTCCCTCCCGACCCAAACCATTCATGATTCCATGATTTCCCTGGAGAAGGCAGGCAGAGGGGAATAGAGCGTTTAGCTGAGTTCATGGGGCATCTTCCACCACCAGCAGGGGTGAGGAACATGTCCCCTTCAGTAGGTAAATCCCAGGTGTTGGAGAGCAAGGTCACCCAGCAAGAGTGGGATGACCACACCAGATCCACCCCTGCTTTTTCTAATCACTCCCCAGCAAGAACCAGCAGCAGCTGCTGCAGAGGAAAATGAAACAAAATTTCACCTATTATCCTCTGCCTGCAGAGGAATTTCTTCCTAATTCCTGTCACTTTGGGTTTGTCTGCTCAGGGAAATTAATCTGAAATCGAGTGGGCTGTGAATTCAAAGTGCTGCAGCAATCCCAGCAGAGCTTGGACAGGCTGTTTCCTAAGTGGCCAGGCTATTCCCCAGAGCACCAGCCTAAGCCTGGCAATTTAACAGAGCCCCAAGCATCAGGTTTTATAGACATTAGTGTAGGACCTTGAGTCAAAACCGCCTGAGATGGAGCAGCCATGGAGAAATTAATTCAACAGCCTTCCAGCCCTGCTGCAAGAAAAGAAACAGGAGGAAGGCAAATATTTGACTGATTACCCCAGTGTGTGGATGGATCAGACAGGAGTTGATCCCATGTTGGAGGACTCCCTGCTTTGCATACTGATTTGGGGAGCATGCAGAAAAGGGTGTGGGAAAGAAGAACATGGGAAATAAGGGATAAAGCTGGGAAAAAAATCTGTAAGGGACTGTGTTAAAATCTGTGGATCATTAGGGTAAAAATAATATAAAATACAATATCCAATATTTTAGCAGGCAGTCAGGACTTTGAGGTCTGCATCCCTGTAAAAGCAGGGTCCTTAGGGAGAGCAGGACACCGAGTTTCACATCCAAGCTCAGAGAGCATCTTCACAGAGGTTGTTCTTCACGCAGAACGGTTGGAGGAATTTGTGCAGTGGGGTCTGACAGGTTCAACTGGTCACCAGACCCCAGATTCCTGTTGTACGTGGTGCCTGAGCCCTGCTAACCCCTTTCAGGTTGTTGGACCATCATAGCATACAGGACAAGTGAGGGAGAGGTGTGGGAAAAGGGTGAAAGGGTGACTGAGGGAGACTTGTGCCGCTGAGATGAGGTATCTCAGCCATCTGTCATGTCTGGCAGAATCTTCCAGGGACCTTGTTGCAAGATCAGGTCATGAATCCCTGCTCAAAAAAATAAAAATTAAAATAAATCCAGTGCACTTCTAGACTATTCACACAGCTCAGCCACTGCTTGGCTGGTTTACTCCCATGGGTACAGCCCTTCCCTTCTCCCAGGAGCTGCACCCAGCGCACGTCTGCTCTCCCCCACCCTGCAGCCCTTATCTGTAGCACCCTTCAGCCCCGGAGCATTGCCCAGAGACCTCGCCCAGCCTCCCTCACCAGCCAGGACTCCTCACTTGGAGCATCCCTTCATCTCCCAGCCCTGCCATGCAGTTCTGCCAGACTCGATAGAATTCCTTCTTCACCATCCTCGATTCTCCCTGAAATCTTTTCCTATTTAGGACCAGAGGATATTTGACACCTCTGCAGCCATGCAACCACGTGGATCACATAGTCTGCTCCCAGCACGGCTTTATAAAACATTCTTATCTATTTTTCAGGAAAAAAACCCTTGCATTGCTCTCCAGTTACCAATTACAGCCGTAGGAGACAGGAATCCTGAGCACCTGAGTTGTAAATGTGAATCTTATTGTTTAAGCAGACACATTACGAGCAGGCTATCAATCACTTTTGGCAATTATTAGTTCTTTGTGAGTATTTTGAACTCAAGTATGTGACAGTCTCATCCATCCTGGAACAGAGAAATCTGTGGGCATTTACATACAAGGCTGATCTGGGGGGGATGCAGCTTCAGAGGGTTTTCATCGAAGCTGTTGTGGTTATGTGCTTGGTGCTGTACATTTTTGGTAGAAAACCAATCTTATATAAGCTCTGTAAAGAAAATTCTTATGTGTTTAACCCTGGTAGAAGAGTTTTAGAAGATGTCTCCATTTCTACAGCATAAAGTGGTTCTATATGTTTTTTTTGCTGTAACTATTCAATCCAAGAATAATGTCCTTTATTTTATAAGCCTTTGGGAGCAGATGTATCATGTCATGGGTGAATCAGTGTTGCTGGGTGTAAAGTCCAGGGAGGTTTAAAGTCATTTGATAAGGACTGGTGAATGCTTCCTGGTTTTGAAAGAATTATGATGATCCTAAGGGTTTTTACTGACCTAAATGATTCTATGGTTCTATGATCATTGCTGACAATGTCTCAGTGGGATTTTGACTTCTGCATCCATCGAGGGAAAAATCTAGGCAGTGTCTGACCTACCTCTAACAGAGTATGAAGTGATCCAGCTCTCTGCAAGGTGCTCCAGGATTAAAGGAATCCCTAAATAAATGCATATTTTGGAAGGTGCAGCAGGTGGGAGGAAGCAGCGCTCTATTGTTGGAGAGATCTGCACACACAGGGTTGTGTTTAACCACCCTCATCCCTGCTCATACAAGGAACAGGCATCTCCAGGGCTTTGTTTTGGGTTTGCATAGATGTAAGTGAAATCCTCAGGGCTGTACTGAGCAGCTGATTGATCCAGGATGGATCTGGCTTTGGTGGTCACATCCACATCCCCCTAGGATGGGGCAGCATGGAAAAAGCAGCTCCCACAGCATCCAGTTAAACTGCGTTAGAGGCTGCACTGTTATGCACCACATGCACCCCATCACACACTATCACACACATGGTCACACTCCCACGTTGTTGCACACTCAGGGTACCACACTCACACAGAGCATCTCACACACCCAGTATTACACGTGCTCACACGGACAGTATCACACTCACACCCAACATCACACTCCTGCACGGCTGCTGTCAGACACACACACACACACACACCCCACACACGGCACACTCACACACATTATCACACACACACATGATCACACACTATGACACACACTATTTCACTCAAACACATTAACATACACACATTATCACACTCTCACTATCACACACTTTCACTCACAAAGTATCGCACACACTATTTCACACACACATTTACACACACACAATCACACTCTCATTATCACACACACTATAACACAGTTACATGCACATTATCACACACAGTAACACACTATTTTACACACACTATCACACTCACATTATCACACACTATCACACACACAATCACACTATCACACACACACAATCACACTCTCGTTATTACACACACTATCACACACATTATCACACGCACTCACTGTCACACACACTATCATACATTATCACACACACTATTTCACTCACACAATCACACACACTATCACACACTATCACACACACATACACACTATCACACACACGCACACACATACACACAATCACACACACTATCACACACACAATCACACTATCACACACACACACAATCACACTCTCATTATTACACACACTATCACACACACACACTATCACACACACAGTCACACACACTATCACACACACACACACACACAAAATCACACACACACACACTATCACACACACACACACTATCACACACACACACACACTATCACACACACACACTATCACACACACAGTCACACACACGATCACACACACACTATCTCACACACACACTATCACACACACACACACACACTATCACACACACAATCACACACACAATCACACACACGATCACACACACTATCACACACAATCACACACACACTATCACACACACACACGATCACACACACACACACTATCACACACACACACTACACACACACAAACACACACCACAACACACAGTCACACACACAATCACACACATCACACACCAACACACATAACACACACACTCTCACACACACACACACACACACACTATCACACACACACACACTATCACACACACACACATACACTATCACACACACTATCTCACACACACACTATCACACACACAATCAGACACACACACTATCACACACACAATCAATCACACACACACGCACTATCACACACACACTATCACACACACACACATACACACAATCACACACACACATACACACACATACACTATCACACACTATCACACAATCACACACATACACTATCACACACACACACACACACACACACACACAATCACACACACACACACTCTCACTCACTATTCCACCCCCCCACTGTCACTCACGCGTCTCCACCAATCACGTCCCTCTCTCTCCCGGCCCCGCCCCCCCTTGGCCACGCCCACTCACACGCCCCCGGGCGGCCGCGCGGGCGCACGCGCGGAACCTGGGGGAGCGCGCACCGGGAGCGGCGGCGGGGCCCGAGCGGGGTGAGGGGACCGGGGGGACGGGACCGAGCGGGTGAGGGGACGAGGGCGGCTGGGCAGCGCTCTGGGCTGGGCTGGACTGGGCAGGGCAGAGCTCTGGGCTGGGCTGGGCACCGCGGGACGGGCACCCCCGGGCGGGCACCCCCTTCCCTGTGCCGCTCCACCCGGGCCGCCCGTGAGGGGCCTCCCCGGGCCGTTGCGGCCGCCCTGAGCCCGGCCCGTCCTGCCCGGGCCGTTCGGAGCGGGGCACGGCCGGCAGCGGGGCCTTCCCCGCGGCTCCCCTCGCCCCGGCCGCGGCCCCTCCGCCGCTGCCGGGGCGGGCGGTGCCGCCCGGCCCCCGAGTGGCCCGGGACGGGCCCGTGACAGCGGGGAGGGCCGGTCGGAGCCGGGGGGGGGTTGCGGTGGGTGTGCGGGTGCTGCCGAGGGCCCCGGGCCCGGGGGAGGCTCCCGAGGGGTGGGCGGGCGGCCCCTGCCACCGGCTCCCCGAGGCAGGACCTGCCTCGGCCCTTCCCGGCGCTTCCGGAGCTCCCTCTGCGAGCCGAAGCCCTTGGGGAGTTGGAGGAGCTCTCCAGGTCGTGCCAGGTTCGCACCCGGCCAGTCAACGGTCTGCCCGCAGATAAATAACGCGCCTTCGGTGCCCGGAAGGACCCTGGAGCGGGAGGGTTGGACACGGGGTTTGTTTGGTGTGATCCCGTGTTCAGGTGTACCTTCCCTCCTCTCGCTGCCTCAGCTTTCCTATTCATCGGTGCCCCAAGCCAGCCCTCTGCTTCGCTGACAGGCAGACGCTTTGTTTCCGCCTCAGTTGCCGTCTCTGTTTTCCCCTCTCTGAGGGGAACTCTCTTGGAGCTTGTTTTGAGTGGAAGCAGTCCAGGTTTGGAGCAGCCGAGTTTGTTTCTTCTTTCAGTTGTCAGCCCAGCCACCTTGTGCCGAGTGGATCGGCAGAGGCTGGCAGAGGGCAGGACTGATCAATTTGTGCTGGGAGTTATTGCTGTGATCCCCTCTCTGCTGCCGTGCTCTGTTCTTGCTCTTTGGTTGCTGCTGATCGGAGCCGGGTGCTCGTGTATGGAAACGTTTGTTTGGGTAGGAGTTACCTGGCAAGAGCTTCCAGCCCTGTTGCATCACTGTGTTCACAGCTTGGGTTGTGCTGCACCCAGAAGTGCAGCTCAGCTGGTGTGAGGGGCTGTGGGGGCTCTGGCTGGTGGTTTGGGGTCAGAGGGGCACGGGGCACATGTGAAGCTGCTCCAGTCGTGCACCCTGCACAGGGTTACGTCTTATTGCGGTCCCGTGGCCTCCTTGTGCTTTATGTGCTCCTCTAATCCCCGTGTAATCTCTTCCCGTGGGATCTTTGTTGCCCTCCCAGTCCTGTCTCTCAAAGTGGTGTTAACAAATCCCTCCTGGGCACCCTCCTTTCTGAGCAACCCGCTGAAAAGTCTCAATTCTACCAATCTGGTGATTTTTATTTTTAATTCAGCCCAGCTCAAGGGCTCCTGAGGCTCCTTTTCATTTCCAGGTACAAGCTCACATTTCATTTAAACTTTTATCAGCGCTGGCAATTTCAGTTCAGAAACTTATAAAAGGATTTGGCATTTTTAGAAATCATTCTCAGACCCGTGAATTTTAAGATCCTACATTTAAAGCAAAAGAAAATTCTGCTTTCTGGAAGTAGAACAGAATTAAACACGGCTTTCAAAGGCTTTAATTCCCTTTCCCTTGCTTTCTCACCACCATTTGCTGGAGTTTGAGGAGCAGGGAGTGAAGCTGTTGGGAAACACAGCTGAAATACGCCCAGTTCTTTTCCTGTCCAAGTCCCCGATTAAAGCCATGTGGGCAAATGTTTCAGAGGTTGTGCTGGGTGTAAAGTTCCCACCAAACAAATCCAAGCTCAAGCTCTGAGCCCGTTACAAATTACTTCTGAAGTGAAGGGCAGCTGGCTGGAATATTTAAGTTTGCACAGGGTTTTGTTTTCACTTGGGGCAAGTTGGGCTGTAGGATTTCTGACTGGTGCCAGGACTGTTTGCTAAATAAACAGAGCTTTTAGGGTTGGTGTGAATTTCGGCTTTTCAAGGCATTTTTAAAGGTCAAGGTGAAGTGTTCTAGTCCGTGGGATTTTAGCAAAGATGTGAGGTGAGATGTGTAACACATCCCAAACCACATCTTGCTCTGCCTCAAACCCTTTCTGCCACGGTGTAATGCACAGGGCAGCCCAAGGGGGTGGTCTGAAAGCTGTATGAGCAGCTCCAGTATTGAATTTCTCAACTTCTGATAACTGCGTGCTCCCGAGTTCTCAAGGAGGACTCAGGAACTGCAACTTCAGGCCTTTTCTTTCCCTTGTTTGCCTTAACTCGGGGACTCATGTAATTTTGGCTTACTGAGGCTCTCCCGCATTCCTCGCTTCCCAGTCCGTGCAAACAGCTGCTGGCTCAAGCAGCGTTCAGTGAGAACTGGCAGGAGGCTGAAATACGCCCCTCGCTCCTCCTCTGGACCAGCAGTCCCAGCGCAGGAAATATTTTTCCATCCTGATGGGGAAGCGAATGTCGGAGCACGCGACGCTCACGTGCAGCCAGTCCGGGTACCCCCGCGTGTGGTCCAGCATTCACAGCATCCCTGCCATCCCAGGGGTGAGCAACAGGCTGTTGGCACTCAGCTGTTATCCCAGTGTTATCCCCGTGGCACAGGGAGGAGGTGTTTTTTTTTTTCTGGGATGTTTTCTTGTTTCCATTTCCCGCTGCTGTGTTTCAGAAGTGAAAGGAAAACGAATCGCTGACTCCCTCCTCATGGCCTCCCTCTGCTCTGCCTGTGGCTGCAGGATGTGCTGATGAATATTGGGCAGCAACTTTGGGGGGAAGAAAAGGTGTTTGTTCTGTATTTGGGGTTCAGGTGGGTGGGACAGAAAATCCTGCAGCCTGGCTTTGCCTCACTCTGGTCCGAGCTGAGAACAGACATGCTGGTGGTCCCTGAGGTGGAGAAGTGTTGGTGTGAAACCTGCCATAAAAAGAAGTGACAGAGGCAGGTGTTGGGTTTGATACCTTAAGCCTTAATTTGCTGGTTTGAGCAGTAAAATAGTTGTCTTTGGTGTGTTGGGGGAGAATGGATTACAAGGAAAAGATTGGTAGCAGAGACCAGGGCTGGGTCTTGGTGATCCGGAGCGCTTTGTCACCAGCACCAGTTGAGCTGGGGGTGTGGTGTAAAAATCTCTGAGCAGCTCATGAACTAATTTACACTGAATTCCTGGAGAAAGCGTTACTTTCCTCTTATAAATGCAGACGTGTGGGTGTGTCTGTTCTGCGCTCGCTCTTCTTCTGTGTCTTTTTTGAGCCAACAAGCCACACGGGCATGATGGATGGGACGCTCCACGGAGCGTGGGATCTTCTCCCATCCGGCAGGGATGTCATTCTCTGTGCAGATGGCATCCTCCAGTGGAAGCCACCCACTGCTGCTCTGCCTCTTGGGAGACCTGAACTTTTCCATTTGATGGGAAGGAAGCTCACAGCTCCCTGCTGACTGCAGGGAGTTAAGCGAGCAATCAGTGATGTGAGACCTGAGGGGGGAGAAGGCGACTTTATTTTAAAACAAAATGAATTTCACTCATTCACAGCCATACCCACCTACACACGAGCACCAGCGTGGGGATCTCCAAGTGGTTGTCCATCACTTGGACAGATGTGTGTCCAGATGGTCTAGATAGGATTCCTTGGAATGACACAATGGACAAGGAATGCCAAATATCAGACCTCTGGTGTCTTTTAGCAGCTTGGTGACCATGTGATGGCTTGGGTCTCTGATTTTTTACATCCCTTGGGGGCTAAGAGTGATGATCTCTTGTTGTTGGAATTTGTTTACTGGCCTCTATGTCTTTCTCTGGATGTCTTGGGGCTGCTATCACATTCTCTATTCTTTCCCAAATCATCTCTTAAGGGCTTGAGTCTCTGGCTTGAGTCTATGATGCAGATTGTCCCTTGTTTCAAGAGTTCCTTGTTTTCCAACCTGAGAAGCTGCAGCTTTGATCTTGAGGACCTGCTAAATCACTGCCTTCAACAAAGACTGCCCTCAGCACCCTGTGTTCCTCCTGGTGTTCCTGTACTCCTTCCCATCCATTTTTTGCTGAGATCACACTCAACTATAAAAGTGTATGTGCTGTGATTTGCAAACTGTGCATGGAGGATTGTCTCCCGGCTTTGTGTGCACATACAGTGTTACACAGAAAGACTCATGGGACAGATCCTGGATCAAAGCTGAGTGGTCAGAAGCCTGAATGGAGCTGATGGTGTAGCCCTGGAGCTCAGATCAGTGAGAAGAGTGTGGGAACCACTTGTGTAACCGAGTCATTCCTGTGCACAAGTGTTTGAGGAGCATTTGGCAGCTCAAGTCAAGGTGGTCAGAGCACAACACTGCCAGGAGCAGTGCTGAGCATGGATGGGGAAGGGGGTGGAGTGCCCTCTTGCCTTGGCACATTCCTGGCTAGTGAGTGTCTTGTGTGAACTCAGTCAGGCCTTACAGGTCTCCCTGACATGATCAGCAGTGACTCGGGGTGGTTTGATACAGATCTGTGGTGAGTCGGGTGGTGTTTGGTGCCACAAAATGAGAAAGAGGAGTTGCCAGCGTTGGCAGGGAGTGGGTGGTGGTGCCTCACTCACCCTCAGCCAAAGGGTTTTGGGGCCAATCTGCTGCTCTGTATTCTCCTAAATGCATCCTCTGTCAAAGTCAGAGATTGTTTTCCTCTCAAATGGCTTGTGTGGTTTGGATGGAGGATGGGGGGATTTGGGACATCATTCTCAGCTCCGTGTGCTCTCTTTGTTTCTCACTGCAGGTCCTCAGGAGAAAATGGTGTAAGGCCAGCCAGCGCAGCTGCCGCTTCCAGTCGTGCCCAGACCTCAGGGAGGAACATGGCAGCAGCTCAGGGAGCGGGAAGCAGTTCAGCCGGGCCATCCGGACTCCCCGGTTCTGCCCCGGGGCACAGCAGCAACTCCACGGTAGTGGCGGTGTGGGAATGGCAGGATGAATTTGGCAGGTGGAGGCCGTACCGAGGGAACGTCTGCAGCTACATTGAGCAGGTTATTCAGGCCTCTCAGCAGAAGGGCCGACGTTCGGGGTCGGGGCTTGTCAGCAGCATCCCTTTGGGACGTGCGGATCCCGTCCTGGCTCCCTACGTCATCGACATTCCAAGCCTGACGCAGTTCCGGCAGGATACAGGTAAGGGAGCTTCCCTGCCTACGCTGGGGTTTTGCTTGTGTGCTCGGGGATAAGGGGGCCTCCTTCTGTGTGGGACAGCCCTACAAAGCTGTGCTGTCTGCTGCCATGCTGGGCAGTTCTTTGAGGGGTGGCACATCTGCTGCTCTTCTGCTGCTGCCCAGAGTGGGAAAATCTGTGGAGCTGGGTGCAGGCAGCAGGGATCCCTCAAGGAACATCATCATGGGACCCCCAGAGCTCACAGCTCATGAGCCAGAGCCCTCAGAGCTGGAAACTCCCCCCCCCCCACAACCATTCGAGACCACTTGCGTAAAAAAGGCCTTTTTATGATTCCAACCCTCCTGCTTGAATCCCTTGTTCCCTCTGGAACTGGAGTGCCAGCTGCTTTACCTTGGCATGCTGCCGCACACAAGCTGCTTGTGAGAGCCTGCAGCCCCCACACAACACCGAAATGCTGCAGCAGAATATTCCCTGCACTTGTGCTGTGCGAGCCTGGCTTGCTTCCTCCCAGGGAGGAAGGGATGGGCTTAACAGCAGGATTGAGACCTGATTTCCATCCTCCTCTCTCCTGGGCTCGCTGGGGGTACAGCTCAGAATTTGCCAAGATGACTCCTACCCTCTTTTGCTCCAGATGTGCTGAGCAGCTGGAGCTTAGAAAAGGGACAGGGATGGAATGCATGCACTTCATCCCTGGAAAATCCAGGGAGATCCCAAATTACACACCCTGAATGAATGGCTGCTTTGGAAAATTCTCCATCCATCAGTTTCCCCTCTGCCAACACCTCTCCCATCACCCCAGGACACAGTCGAGCATCCCCCCCAAGCTTTAGGGGGGGGACATGTGCTGGTTTCTTGCCAGTTGAAGCAGTAAATGAGCAATATTTTTAACCAACTGCACGATCATCCAGTGCTGACAGGAAAGGGAAGTGGTTGGAGCAAATGTGAGCATCACAGCTGCATCCGTGGTTTTATTCTTAGTGACCTTAAGATTAGTTTTTCTAACGGTGTCCTGGGTGAGGTGGGGAGCTTTCTCAGCTGGATGCCTTGGCAGGTGTGCTCAGCGTGGCCTGTTTGAGCACCGAGAAGCCCAGCTGAGGCTGTGGCTTTGAGCAGCACAACATGGGACCACCAGAGCTCGTACCAGCAGCTGTTTTTTTCCTGTTTTCTCCTGCCAAACTTGTGAAGGAACCTTCCAGCTTTTTGCCCTTTCAGCCGGTGCTCCAACATGTGGGCAGCAGTCCCAAACTCTTTGGTGAAGATGAGCAGAGAGCCTGTGGGAGGGTGAAAGATGCATCCCAGTGTAAATGGGACATTCTTTTCCGTGAGTGCAGCTGTCTCTCCTTAGAGGTCTTGTATCTCTCTAGAGCCTTGTGAAAGGTCTCAGAACATCCACTGAATATTGTCCATTGCAGGGTGGTTCAGAGTTTGTCATGTCTGGGGGACAGTCCAGCACAATTTTGGAAATTATGTTGGCTGGCATGATCTCATCTTTCCTTGGACTAGATCTGAGTTTGAATTGTTAATAACAAAAATGCTCATTCCGCTCCACAGCTCTCCTGCAGTGCTTCCCACCCATCCAGAGGGATGCTGATCAAAGGGGCCAGGGCTGTGAGCCTCCCTCCACAAATACCTGTGCGCTCTGCAATGTGACTATTGGAAACACTCTCATATCCCCTCTCCGTGGCCCAGTTCTAGGCAAAGCTTTTCCTCTCTGCAGGGCTCTGCCTTAAACATGAATGTTTCCGAGCGAGCCGATAGCTGAACTTTGTCATGGGCTAGAGAAAAGAATCTCTGCAGGAAACATCCCCATGAAAAATCTTTAAACAGTGCAAAAAATAGGCTGTTGTATTCTGCTCATTAGCTATTAGACAGATAAATAGGCTCTTCAAAGGAAGCCAGGGAGAATAACAGGAAGCCAGTGTTAACGGGAGCAGCGTCCCCTCCAGCAGGGAATGACAGCTGTGTGGGGGGATGCCGTGGGCAGGATTAGCTGTGGGCTTCAGCTGCTGGTCGAGGCAGATTAGCTAGGATTGAGTGCGAGGAAGCAGCAGGAGTTGTCCTCTGACCACAGCTGTTTGCCCACCCTGGAGAGGAATGCCAGTTTCCCTGCCAGCCTGGGGGAAGGGGAATGTTTTCCAAGTGCAAGGCTTTGGTCTTGTTGTTGACTCCTAAAAGCTGTCCCTGCTGCTGTTTGGGGGTGTTACAAACTCAGGATGCTTGCAAACTCCTTGAGCCCTCTCTGTGCTGCTTTTATCTTCTGAGCTGCCAGTGGAGCAGTGGCAGCCTTGCTAATCTCCTCTGAGATGTGACCCACTGGATTTCTGACATCTTGCTTTACCCATGGCAGTCCCCCTTTTCTGGGAGCAGGTTCCTTGCACTCATCTCTAAAAGCAGTGCATGTCTCACCATCTCATTCCCAGCCAGTCTTATCCCCAGTCTTCCTGTTTGGGGGTTCATCCCTGAAGTGTTACCCAGCTTTTGAGGCCTTTGGGTTTGTGTTTCTAAAACTAGGCAGGACTTGCTGGATAGGAGCAGTCATTGCTAGAGTTTGCTTTTGGCTGTTTCATCTGCCTTCCCACTAAGGCACTGATTCCAGGCTGGGAAGGTCACCTTGTAATAGTTTCCACAGTAGCCCAATACTATTGGGTAGAAATAACAGCAGGGTGAGGCAAAGATCCTCAGTATCCTCAATCCAGCATTCAGCCAGCCAGAGCCTGAACACAGGCAGCAGTTGAGTTTTGGCAGTGTGGAGTCCCATGTGGGCTGTCCTCACTATTCTTTGGGATGTGCCTGTTGGGAGTGAAGCTTGCCTGCACCCCACAGAGCCACCAGTGATATCCCAGGGCAGTTCCCCTCAGACTTTAGTTGTAAAGTGCCTGTTTTCACCTGGAGTCCTGGAACATGGTGCCATAACTCTCATGACCTCTTTAGAGGTTTCATTTGGTTTTTTTCCTCTTGGTGCTGTTCTTTGAAATCTTCCTGTGTCATAACAATTTGTTGCACCCCTGTTCACTCCCACCTTCCTGCATCCCTAGACTTGCTTGCCCCGTGGCATTTTTGCAGAGGTTGCAGAGCTTTTGTCCTGTTGGGTGGCTTCCCTCGCTCTCGTTAGGCTGCTGCTTTTTTGCAGAAAGGGATAAAGTACCCAGAAGTGAAGTCATCCTGGAGAGCCAGACTTCCAGGGAGTTTGAGCTCCTGCTGTTGCTGTCAAGCAGCCTTGCAAGAGTAGAATGTCTGCTTCCATTTCTCTCCCTTTGTCTGAACAGCTGTTCTCTTCTAGTTACTTCATTGTCTTCTCCTCTCTAGTCTTGCTCTATCTCCCAGCAGTCAGGAGCCTAGAGAAGCTGGCCCTGTCTGTCCCTTTTCCAAAGTCCTTGTCCTTGCCCCTGTGGGACTTCACCCACTCTCCCAAGACCAAAATTGTCTGAACCTCCGTGTAGCAAAGTGGGTGTTCAAGCCCCTCAAGTGCTCCTGCAAAGCACTTCCCGATGCTGTTGTGTCTCTATAGTTACTCTGTTGTCAAGGCTGTGGGAGTTGGGGTTTTTTAAACCAGATCTGTGCCTCAGCCTGATTTTATTTTTTTTTTTTTTACTTTTTTCCTTTTAACGTCAGGGAGGCATATGTGATCGCTGGGCCTTTGTGCTCGGGTGTGTCTGCGTCTGCATCCTCCCTCCTTCCCTCCTTTCCCACCCTTCCTCCCAGCAGCTTTTGAACCTGTTGCCAGCCCACAATCAGATTTGGCAGAGGGACAGGGATCTCGAGGGTGTTGCGTTTCTCTGAGCTTCATGACCAAACCCAGCCCTGTCGGGAGGAGAAGCTCTATTAGTACTCCTGCTGAGGGAGAGGGGAGGAAGACCACCCTCTTGTAGGCACCACAGATCTGTGCAGAAACAAATCCTCCTTAATTCTCTGCTCTCAGAATGACTGTGTTTATTCCCCTCTGTCCCCACACAGGGACGATGCGGGCTGTCCGCAGGCACGTCTTCCCGGGGGACTCCGCTGCGGGGCAGGGCATCGTCTGGGAATGGCAGAACGACGAAGGCGGGTGGTCCCCGTACGAGATGAACGTCTGCGTGTTCCTGGAGCAGGCCCGTGCCACCAACCACCAGCGAGTAGACCTCGGACCCTTGGGCTACAACTACGAGGTTGACTTTGTGGCTCAAGTCCAGACCAACAAGACCACGAGGTTCCGCCGCAGCGTCCAGAGGCGCTTGGACGCCCCGTACCCGGTGACGACCTCCCTGGCACCCCTTCACACGGGGGTGGGTTGTTCTTGCCAGCAGTGCTGGCCCAACAGCGGGACTGGTCCCATCACCACGCGCTACCGCCACTCCATGATAAACTTTCCCAACTCTTCCACTGCTCATCAGGTTTCCGGTAGGACAGCGTCAGTAAGCTCTTCCAGCGTCGGCTTCGTGCCCTATAACAAACCGACTTTGACTGGAGCAAGGTCAACACCAAGACTCAATGCACAGAGCACCTTGGTTTTGCAGCAAGCTGGGGGCCCCAGCACAGGACTGTCTGCATCTAACGGAGTCAGGTACAGACCCTAATTCACTTCTGTGTGTCCAAGACATCTGCTGTGCTCAGGTCTGCCTTATCTGGGAGACTCTCTGTCCCAGAGGACTTTACAAGGGTTTTCTCCCCAGGAGACAGAGGTTTGTGCCTGTGTATCCAGTGCAGTGGGTGAAAAAGCTTCTCCTCTGCTTTCCACTCCTTTTATTCCTCACTTGAAATATAGTCCCTGTCTACCAGTCTTCCCTGAACCACTGGAGAAATCAGATAGGTTGAGGTTCTGAAGGTTGGAGAAAATTAATAGTGATTGGTGGTATTTCAGGTTAGGCTTTAAAACAACTTTGAGAGGGACTGAGTGAATTAAAAGGGGACTTGTAAACATTGATTTAGTTCAAAGTAGGCAGTAAACATAGAGTGGAACTCTGCTCTGTGTTCAAAGCTCTTCCCCTTCAAGGAGGAGACCACTACGTTCATTGGGTGTGGCTGAGACCTCCTGAATTCTCTGCCAAAATCAGGTGTCCAGGCTATTTGTCAGGCTAAGTGCTGATGCAGTGCTGAAATGCCACTGGATTTCACCATGGCTCTTCTCTCAGCTCCCATCAGTGAGCAGCTGGAGCTGAAGGAGGGCTGTGTTTGCACCTTACTGATGTGGGAGCGCGGGCTCCACTTCTCTTCAGGCCTTTTTGGCTGCTGCCAGCTCAGTGAAAAGCAGAGGCTTGTGGTCTGATACCTCATCTCCTCTCCGTGGCATGGGCTGCTGGGGCAAGCCATGGTCAGTTATCCCACGCTCAGGATCTTAACTCTTCCTATGCACAAGCTCTTGCTAGCAGAGGTCTGTAAGATCTGTCTGTGGCAGTGCTGGCACTGAGCTGACTGCTCCCTCTGTTTGTGAATGGCTGGAAGTGTGCAGAGCCTTACACCCACTTCCCTGGGAATAATCCAGCTGCTGAACCACTGTGTGAGCCCCTGAGAAACTACAGGGGAACTTGCCAGGGCTGACTTACCTGTCCAAACTACTCCAGGTAAGTAAAGAGATAAGAGATCTAGAGTGTTGGAAGCACATTCTGCTAATTACACAAGGCACAGGGGTTTGGGGTTCATTTTGATTCTCATTTGTGTTTTAAACAAGATGCTGAATCCTGAGGTATTTTTCTTAGTGTTGTATCAGGACTTTCCCTCTTTGGGGTCATCTGAGTGAAATGACTTCTCACATCCTGTTCTTAATTCTCACGGTCTTTTTTTGGTGGTTTTTTTTTGCACCTGGTGGTTTTTTGTGGTGCTTTAAGCATTCACAGTACTCCTCTGTTCCTGTCACCTTCGAGGAGGGCTGAAAATCAGACCTCAGCACTGCCTGCAGGAGCTCCCAGTGAGGCTCTTGCTGTCTCCTGAAGAAGCTGCCAAATTCCCCCTCTCTTGGGAGACACTGGTTGGTGCTCCAGACTGCCTGGAGCCCCCGTCCTTCCCCAAAGCCTCAATGTGATTTGCAAAGTGACTCCCAGGGTGGGAAGATTAAAAAGGAAGAGCCAAATGCTGCAGCAGTTGCCCCACAAGCCTGTCTGGAGCGGATCAGGGTCTGGGTATGTTTTGTGGTACTGGTGGGGGGACAGGCTGTCCTGGAAGGAGGGAGGATGGGACAGAGATGCCCAGAGAGGGGTGGCATGGTCTCCTCACCATGAACTGAGCCCACGACCCAGGCAATGCCAACCAGGAGGAGAGGAATGCCCAGGAGGAGGCTTGGAGGTGCCCAGCAATGCCAAGGCTGGTTGAGGTCAGGCTGTTTCAACCTATTTTTCAGCTCAGCTGTTGGTGGTGGGCAGGGGATGAGGTGGCTGGTGTCCTGGCATCTGTTCCTGCCCAAGTCAGCCTTTCTGGGGGATACAAAGGGGATTATATGGTGAAATCTGTGCTGGGGACAGCAGGACATGCCACCCAGGGCAGGTGGCAGCTCTTTGGTCACCTGGAAGGGAGCGAGTGAGTGCTGTCAGACCTATGTGACAGTCACCCTCTGTAAAACCCACATCCCCAGCTGAGCCCTGCTCCCCTTGCTGCCTGTCTGTCCCCTTGGGGTGTGCTCTCCAGTCCTTTGGGATTAGTTTTGCCAGGGACACTCTCTTTGTCCCTGCCAGACATCCAAGTGCACGCAGGGGGGCAATCTCCATCTTCCAGTAGCGTGCTGAATGTGAAAGGGACTTGTTCTTCCCCAGCTGACAGCTTGGGATGGCTTTTTCCTGTCACCTCTGCACTGAGGTTGAGTCGGAAATGCCACTGGGTGGGTGTAATTGCTCCTGGCTGGAGTTACAGTATTGGGCTTGTGAAACTCGTGTTCAGCAGAAAATCCTTTAATTTCTACGAATTAGGGGAAACCTGAGTAGCAAAATCTAACAATGTGTTTCATTTAATTCCTAAGCCCAGAACATTCCTGGGTTATTGTATCCCCTGGGTTCCTTGTCTTCCCCCCTCGACTGAACGTGGCATGGTGGTTTGTTCCCCTTACCTCGCAGTCACTGTCCTGCATCACCCAATAGTCCAGCCTTTGGGGCTAATTATCCTGCACTAATTATCCCACCAAGGGTTTCTGGCTGTGTCCAGTGTGCAGCATTGCTCACTCCCCTTAACTGTGATGTGCAATTCCTGTGCTGACCCGTGCTCAGAGGCCAAAGGGAAGTGAGCAGTGGGACACAGGGACTCCTCTGGTGTCTAATAAAGGTTGTGTTGTGTTCACCCCACAGCCTTTGGCTCCAAAGCAGCACTGACAGATTACTTGCTTTTACAAAACTGCTTATCTTCACAAATCTTTCAGGGATGACCCAGCTGCCTGCTGGAGCTGAACTTCAACTGGCAGAAGAGCTCAAAAGCTGACTGGGAGAGACTGAAAGACAGTGCAGTTGTGTACACCCAGTTTCTTTAGGAAACACAACTAAAAATGGCAACACTGAAATAAACCTCTGTCCTGCAGGGCCGAGGAAGAGGCGCAGTTCATCCTGGCAAGCTGCCTGACTCCCCGTGTGGCTGTGACAGTTATTTCTAGCAGGCAGGCAGGGAGAGCCCCCAGAAGAGGCTGTCAGCACAGGCATGCCCAGGCTCCTGTGGCACTGATGGTTGTTAAACGTATTTGCTGCTTGCTGCAGGGCGGGTGCTGTGTGAGGGCAGGCGGAGCTCCGGCACTGCAAAACGCAGGTTTGATTTCCTCCTGCTCTCAAGAGGGTCAAAGAGGGAAAACCCAGAGAAGAGTGCCAAGGCTTAACTAGATGCTAATATCCTTGGCTCTGCTGCTAATGTGTTAAATACATATGGGCAAGTTATTTTGCTGCTTGGTGCATTAGTTTCCTCCCATGTATTAAACAGAGTTAATGAATCTGGCCTCTCTCACAGACAGCGCTGGAATCTGCACATGGAGTGTCCCATGGCAAAGGTTGTGTCCTTGTCTCAGTGCTGTTAGCCAGATCTGGGAAGCAGGGGTTGGCTGCCCAGCATCCCAGCCACCTCCTGGCATGATTCTTCCCACCCCGTGTGGGAAAGCATCCATCCCTGGGGCAAGAGCTACCCTGTTCCCTGCGCTGTGCTGGCTAATTACAGAGTAGGGCACTCCTGAAACACCCTGCTTGTAATATGAGCGAGTAAAGCTGCAGAAAGCAATCTTCCTGGGGATATTAATTAGTGCCCCAGTCAGGCAAATCCCTGCTGTAGCTCTGCTGGCCCCTCTGAGCTTATGTGGCTTTGGCTTCTGGTATAGGTTGTGCCTACAAATAAAGCAGGCAGCTCAGGGGGACAGGATTTTGTATGAAAGGATGGGGAATGAGGGTCTTGAGGGCCAGGGAGGGATATGACAGTATTGGGGACCTGGTGCTGTACCCCTAAATCTCCCAAAAGGAGCAACCCACAGTTAGCACTTTGTAGAATCAGGAGGGAGCAGAACCTGGGCAAGGCCTTTCCTTTTCTCTCTCCTCCTTCACATCTTCCAGCTTTGTCCGTAGGCATCCCAAAAGTTCCTCAGATGGTGAGGAGGGGCTCTCCTGGTGCTGGTTCTGCTGGGCACATGGTGACTTGTCCTGCAGCCCTGTTAGCCGGCGTGGTTCTCTGCTGCTGGGTGCTCTTCCTGAGTGGGAGCAGAGGAGTCTTCTCTGCTTGGTGCCAGGAGCAAAACCACAGATCCATGTGGCCACATGTGTGCAGTGCACCAAAAGGTCCTTCTTTAGAGACACTCAGTCTGGATTTTGGCCTCTTCTTGAGAAGAAAGGTAGGGGAGAAACTGCCATTAGTGTTGGTGAGCCCTGGGAAGGGGGTTTGACCTTTGGGTGTTGTGGTAGCACTTGGTTAGTGTGAGGCAGGGCTGGATGCAGCCTTTACCTGTGGGGAGAAGTGTTGGCTGTTGCCCAGAGGGTGACAGAGATGCCTAATAAGAGATTTGTGGCCTGCTGGTTGTGTGCAGGGGAAGAAGAAGGAAGGAAGGGCTGTTACCAGATGGAGAGGGTGAGTTCTTACAGGCTTTCCCACTTCTGCTCCATTAGGATATGGTGTATGTGTGGCTTAGGTGATGTTCAGCTCAAACCTGGCCATCCAGTGTTTGAAGTGGCAGCAGCCCTGGATTCCAAGCTGTTGACACACCTTCTTGCTGGCCTTGTGCTTTGCTGTCTCACTGGTGCTGCAGAATCTAGAAATTCTGGAGAAGCGAGTGGTTTTGTCATGCTGAAATATCAGTCTGCCCTGTCTGCCTCCCATAGCAGACTGCCTGGGAACTGGTGATGGGAAATCATAACAGTATCTTCTTGCTGAATCTCCGAGGACAGTGTCTTATTTTGCATCCCTTTATTCACAACCTGGTGATCCCTGTTACACTTGGTAACCTCCAGATACAGAGCAGCAGGAGAGCAAGAGCTGCAGCAAACAGCAGGGCAAAATTGGGCCAGGAAGGAGGAGACAATACTAGGAAACGTTCAGAGAATTCAGGCGTTGACTTTCAGGTGTTGCAAGCCCAGCCTGAAGGCTTGGCTGAGAGTCAAAGGCACTGCCTGGCTACAGATCTCCCTGGGCAGCAGAGGCAGCAGGAGCAGGTGCCTCAGTGGATCCCTCTCATCTCTCCACACTGCAGTGCTTGCTCTTACACTGATGCCCTCCAGATCTCTCTTATGCAAGACCCCCACCAGCCTGCCTGCATCAGGTTTTTTCTCCTAACTGAGCCTGTTTTCAATAAATCAGCAGGACCTCAGCCCAGCCTGGCTCCAGCTCTCTCCCAAGAAGCCAGCACTGGTTCTGGCAATGCTGGAATTGTTTGAATCTGAGCTGGTGGATAAAATACATCTGTTTGTGCTGCTCTGGGATTGGAGGCACAGCCCATGTTACACTACAATAGCAATATCCTTCCTTGTTACCTCTTCCCCTTCCTCCTCCAAAAACCCCCCTTTCAGACCCAGCGTAGGCTCCAAGTAGCGTTTCCGCACCTTTTTTGGCGTGACAGCACTTCCTCCCACTCACTGCGGCTGCAGACCTGCCCAGGCAGCGTTGTGGTACCTCAAAGCAGTTTGGATTTCCCTTGATTTCATCAACCTTTGGGCTTTCTGCAGTTGTAACAGAAATCAGGGAGCGTGGCAGCTGTGCCAGTGCGGTCCCACAGTGCCAGTGGGTCGGCACATCCTATGGCACTGTTAACTGGGGTGCTGCTGACTGGCAGGGGTGTATTTACTGAAAGAAGAAGTATTTGGTTTCTCCATCATCACATCAGTTGGCTTAAAGGCCTCCAGCAGTCAAAGCTGACACACTTTGCCTTTACACCACTGATCAGCAACTGTCCCCTGGCTTATGGATAGTAATTTATCTCCAGTGCACTCCCAGCTTCCCAAACTTGATCACTTGTAAATGCATTAACTGTTTATGTATTTCCTTTTGCAGATCTTGAGGGCTCTTCTCATTCTGTCCTGGTTTAGCCCAGCACACAGCTGACCACCACACAGCCCCTTGCTCATTCCATCTTTCTCTGGTGGGATGGGGGAGAGAATTGGAAGGAAAAAAAAGGAAAAGTTTTGGGTTGAAATAAAGTTTAACAGGACAGAAAAGGGAAGGAAAATAATAATAATGATGATAAAAGTACTGAAATGTGATGCAGAATGTAATTGCTCACACCCACTGAGCAGCAGCAGTTTTCCCCCTGGTTTCTATACTGAGCATGACATCAAATGGTCTGGAATATCCCTTGTGCCAGCTGTGTCCCCTCCCAGCCTCCTCACTGGTGGGGTGGAGTGAGGAGCAGAAGAGGCCTTGACTTAATGTGATCACTGCTAACAACTAAAACATCCCTGTGTTATCAACATAATTCTCATCCTAAATCCAAAACACAGCACTGTACCAGCTACTCGGGAGAAAATCAACTCAATCTCAGCTGAAACCAGGACAACAAGTTCTTGTTCCTGGATGACTTGGACTTGAGCCTTACAATGCAGGAAAGAAGAGTAAAGATTGTCTCTTCCATCATCTCAGAATGTGGTTACCAGTGATCCCCTTCCCAGGGCAGCTCTGGGTTTGCTTTCTCCAGCCCTTTGGAAGGATCCCCTGCCCCCCATCTGCTTTCCTGGCACAGTGGAAGGTTCAGCTTTGTGCTTTACAGTATTTTTACCTCCCATGGGGAAGTGAAAGCACCTCCATGTCGTGGTGTGATGATAAAGCACAAGCTCCTCAGGGTCACAGGCTGGGGTGGAGGGTTTGCTCAGGCTCTGTTGTCTTCTTGGCTGCTCAGTTGGAGGAAAGTCAAATGTCTCTGTGAAGCAAAGGGATGAGATGAAGGAGAAGGAGGGAAATACCTGAGAAAGAGCTGTGATGAAGAGGGTGAATCAGGAAAGAAAAAGAGTCATAAAACCATCTGATTCAAAGCCCTTTGAAATCATGTGGAGGATTTCCCCTGTATTTGGGGGGGTTGAACTGTAGGCAGAACAATCCATTGCATCATTTGAAGACATTGCAAAATTGGTGGCAGCAAAAGGGAAAGCACAGCATTTGAAAGAGGCAGAAGGAAAACCTCTCTGGTCTGGAGAGCTGGTTTCACTCAGCCAGGTTGTCAGTGCCTCATCAAGCCCTGGGTCCTGCCCAAGGTTCTTCAGGAAGCTCAGGACACCTGCAGGAGCCCATTCCAAATTGTGACAGGTAGGAGAGGGAAGAGGTAGGGATGCCTCCCTCTAAGGAGGGTGGAAGGCAGTCACATGTCACTCACAAATCTTTTCAGCTCTGGTCATTGTCATGGAAATAGGGACAAAGATTTTAGCAAGGCTGAAAGGAAGGACCTCTGTGATGCTGTTTGGAGCACCATGACAGCTCTTGCGTCCCAGCTGGAAAGAAGAAGGTTCCCCCTTAATAGTGGATGAGACTTGAGCTTTTGACCACCTTGGTCTCTGAATTCTTAAGAAGCTGGCCAGGTTTGATGTAATTTTGGGGAGTCCTTGGGGATAGTTGTCAGAATTCACTGTGTATTAAATGCAGCTGATGCACATGTGCCACCTGAGACAGAGCCCATGGGTGGTTTCTCTGTGCCAGCATGTTGGATTTCAGATGTTCCTGCTCTGCTTATGTGGATCCAGCTTGCTGTCTTCTCTAAGTGACCCCCTCCTCAGTGTTCATGCTGCTGCTCCCCCTTTCCTTCCTAACTCCTTTCTCCAACTCATGGCATGACCCTGGCTGCCCATCTATCCCAGACTAGCTTGAGGTACAGCTGCCACCTTTGGGAAACACTGCTAAAACATGTAGGTGAAGAACCTGAGAGGGATACTTGGTGTCTGAATCCTCCTGATTTCCAAAGAAAAATGGGTGACAAACTCTTGTGAGTCTCCTTCAGCCTTTCTTCCCTTTGGATTCCTGTTGGATGCATAGTGCATGTTGGCTGCTCATAGGAAGCTCTGTGGTGGAATAGCAAGAGCAGGGATGCATCAGAGGATCAGAGCAGGGTCCAACAGGAGGAAGGGATGAGTCAGGCTCAGCCTCCAGCTGAGAGGAGATGGGGCTGGAGGCAGCTACATTACAGCATAGCTCTGAAGCCTATCTTAGAGGTAAATTAACCTAGGAGAGAGCTCTGGCAAGGACAGGCCTCCTCAAATACAGCTCCTGAACCAGTGGGAGAAGGGTGCATGGCTGAGGGTCCCAGCTGGGGCTCATCTGAGCAATTAAGCCCTGTTAATATATGCAGGGCTCTGGCATTCAGGAGGCAGTTTTACTGCTGGTTTCTTTGTTAGTGGTTTTTCTGTGCTGTTGAACTCGTCCCTTTTTCTTTTCTCTCTCCAGTGCCCCAAACCTGCCCATCAAGATGCTCAAACCCAGTAAGCTGAACCAGGCCCTGGCAGGTAAGAACCCTACTCTGCTTTACTTGCTCAGTCCTTAGGATTAGGTGAATGAGAGGTTTGCCTTTCTGGGGCACTTATTTTCCTTTAGCACCTTTTAGGAAGAGTTAGAAATGTTGCTGGCATATAAAGTTTGAGACTCAAAGACTTTTCAGAAAAGCAAAGAGGGCAAATTTGGGAGAGAATAGGATGGACAAAGCTTCAGTAGCTCTTTTTCTCGTTAGTGCTTGTCCTTAGGCTCTCAAAATGAGTGGGATTATTTAAAGCATGGCTATTCATCTTTGTACATGTGCATGAGCAAGTAGCAAAGGAAAGGGCATGTGGAAAAAACTGCTATTTGCTGCTTTTTTTAAAGTCAAAGGGGAGGAGTGGTGTGAGATTTTGTGTGGTTTTTAATGTGAATTTTTAAATGTGGTTTTATTAAAAAAGCTCAGGTGGTCTTTAGCTTAAAGGGGATTTTGATGCCTTGCCTCAGGGAAAGGGGAGACAGAAGTTGAATCAGACATTGTCTCCTGTAGCAGCAGAATACAGGTTTGCTTGTTATCCAAACTTGTGAGCACAATACTGAGGACTGTGTCTGGGAGGGATGAAAGTGCCAGTTTTCAATGCCCCTTTTCAGAGTAGATTTGCCTGTTAAAGTTGAAATGGCGTTGCCTTGAAAACGCCAGCTCGTGCTTGCAGCTTTCAGTGGAAACCTTGCTGTGCCAACAGCCACTGGCACCTTTGCTCTGTTGGGACTCAGCCAGTGCCAAACCATGGGGGCCTGGTGTGTTGGTGCTGGGGGGTTTGGGTGTTCTGCCAGAGCAGGGGTCTTCTCTGTCCTGACCCTGACTGTACATATGCACACGTGGATGTCATAATGTGGTAACCTGGGGCAGAGGAGTGGGAAAGACCTGACGTCTGCTATTTTCTGTCTGGACTTTTTTTTCCTGTGTCCATTTCAGGCACTACAGAATAATCTGTTAACCCTCTCCTTCCTCTGGCTCTTATCCAGGCATGGTCTGTTGAGGTTATTAGCTCCTGGGACACCAAACTTTGCTCCTGAGCAAGTGGAGACTGTAGCACTCTTGTTTTCCAAGACAAGGTTTACCACCTTATTCCAGAAAAGATGATGGTGTTCGGTCTCTTCTTGAGTGCCAGCCTTTACCCTGCCTAAAAATGGCCCCCAGGATTGATGTTTTCAGTCATCTAATGTTAGC
Organism: Pipra filicauda; assembly: GCF_003945595.2. Lineage (NCBI taxonomy): Eukaryota > Metazoa > Chordata > Aves > Passeriformes > Pipridae > Pipra > Pipra filicauda. The sequence goes on along the minus strand of NW_024104887.1, from coordinate 3,461,330 downwards.
ACAGTCATAAAACTGTGCTTTGCATGTCTCTGTAGCCAAACTGGCACTGCATGAAGACTAACACTGGTGTCCTCTGACAGCATGCAGCCCATCTGTCTCCTCTTAGCAAATCACGGTGGAAACGAGGTATAAAGTCAAGTTCAGACCTCGTCTGGGAGGGTGACCTGAGCAGAACTCCCCTCTGGATTTCCTCCCCTGGCTATTAGCACTGACTGTGTAATTAGGTACTTAATCACAGAAAGGTAAATACAGCAGAGAACTGAAGAGCCCTGGTGAATCCAGGCTGTTAATGTTAACTGTGATCTCATTCTCCAAGTACAGGTCACCCACTGTGGATTTGGAAGAGGTGAATACACACAGTCCATTTATGCCTTGTAGTGCCACGTTTGGATATAAGAGGCTGCAGGAAAGCCCAGTAAAATAAGACATTTGCCTCCATTTAATACAATAAAATGGTTAAGCTTGTAACTGATATCTCTGTTGCAGGCTGGGGGTGCAAAAGAGGGAATAAATATTCACTTTAATACTCTTTAACTCTCCACAATGCACTCTGGGATGCAGGGGAGTGCAGAGCTGAGTGTTGTCAGTGCAGAAGCAAATCCCTGGGACCAGCGTCTCCTTCAGATCCAGGTCTTTGTAGAACACTGCTTTGATGGGCACTGTGCTGCCTTCTGCCAAGTGTGACACACCTCAGAGGTGCAAGGGAGGAGGGAAATCTGAATTTGAGTCCGTCCTCAAAGTCACATGGAAGCAGAGGAAAGATTAATACAAGTTAATTAGGAAGCAGAAGGAAAACAAGTCTCTGGGGATATTTCTGGTAAAAAAGGAAGCAGTGGAGTTCTGGTAAAAAGGAATAGTTGTATTGAAACATTAATTGGTTGGGTCTTTAGGGACACCTTCTTCCCCTCTATGCTCTACTCTGTGTCTTGAACCACTTCTGGGAAGTAATATTTTGTTCATATTTAAAATCCTGCTGGTGATGTGCAAGTTAATCATTACTCAGGTTATTCTCTAACAAAATCTGGGCCCCTTTTTGTTCCTCCAGTCCCTGCTGCATGACTGCTTCCTTCAGCATCAGTGGCAAAGGCTGGGATCTCTAGGGCTCTCATGTTGTGAGGGAGAGGGAAGTCTTGGATGAGAATGAAGGAGGTTTTATTTTGGGAAACATGTCCAGAAGTCTCACAGGCCTTGGTCTCCATCCCCGGGTGCCTCAGCAGCTTTGGCTCTGGTTTGAAGCTGGAAAGATAAAACCCCTGAATCTCATGGGTGATCTTGAGAAATGCTGCAGGTGCATCTCTTGGATGCAGAGGGAGCTTCTGGTGGATAAACAGGAGATGAGGAATCCTGTGAGGTCTGAGTGAGAAGCTGGGTTTCGTTTGTGTGATGAGTGAGGGAATTGTAACACTGTCAACCCCACGTCTTCTGAAAGCACCACTTGGGATCTCAGACATTGTGAAGCTGACTTTAAAACCATATTTTGTACAAAACCCCATAATTTCTTTTTCCTTGCTTTCTGCTGTTTTAATACTTCAAAGTGCACGTGGAAACTTGTCTTTTAAGCTTTTTCTTTCCCCGTGAGAATTTGGTTGGTACAGTGGAAAGCCAGAAGAGAGGTCTAAGTAAACTGTTTAACCACAGTATTGGTGTTCAAGGATCAGCTGGACTAACATCTCCTGGGAATAATGAAGTTTAGCTGGTGTGCCTTGGGGCTTGAGGGGTGGGCAAGGTGCTCGTATAAAGGCCCTTCTAATACTATTTTTTAAGATGAAGGCTGGAAATGAGCTTTTTGTTAAATGAAACGGAGCGTTTCTCATTCACATGATTCCTGGAGCTGGGGCATTTGGGAGCATATTAAGCATGATGATTTTGCTGGTGGATATAATTGTACAAATTAGCAATGCTTTTCTGAGATCTCATGTTATTTGAAGATAAGCTCTGCCCTGTACCAGCCTGAGGCCTGTGCAAACGCAGCTCATTAGCCAGAGCTGGTGACCAGAGGGGCACGTTGGGCTGGATATGAGTGTGTCCTCAACACTCATTACATCAGGGTGTTTTTCCCGTGCTCAGCCTCTGCACAGGATATTACAAAAGTCCATTATTTACACAGCAGGCTGAGAAAAGCTGGTGGATGTTGTCATAGCTCCAGTGAAAATAATTTTACCCCAAGGAGTCACTAACGTTGTATTTCTGGCCAAATAGATGCTTTGAGCAAGAGAAAAGAGGCAGTTCTGAGTGTGGTTATTGCAGGTGTTCACAGCAGATCAGATGCCAAAGGATGTTCCACAAGGCTTGGTCTCCTCACTCCTGCAGTCCTTGCAGTGAAGAAACCCAGTGCCCAATGGAAAGTGTGAACATATTAAATAATATTTTTCAAGCTCCCAGGCTTGCTGGTGAGCAGCAGGAACTCTCACAGGAACATGTGGTACCCAAAGCAGGCTTGGTCTGGGCAAGCTTGTCATGCTGCAACTTGCCCCTTGTATATTCAGTGAGAATTTATCCAGGTTTAGAGCTCCTGACATAACTCCATGAATGCCTACAACAGGTTCTGACTTGAAATTGTTGTGTCCACGGTCAGAATTGGAGACTCCACCTGCTGATGTGACGTGTCTGTGTATTGTTTTGGCACTTTGTATGAACACACACTCCCATGTAGGGCCTGGGGCAGAGGAGATCCCTTGCTGGGGGACTCTGCCACCAAACTCGTGGGAGGATTGTTAATGCTGAGATTTGCAGGATTGTGTTCGAACTTCAAAGGAGGCATTGCTGCTGGGGTTTGAGATGAGCCAGAAGAGCAGTGTAACACCAGGACATTGCTTTTTTGAATGCTCTCTTGATCTGAATCTGCATTCAGTGATGCATTGATTCATTGCATGTGCAGCAGAAGGTTAAAAATTGGTCAGGAAAATGTGTTTTCCCACTTTTACCTTTTCTTGACCAATTTAAAACTGGGAGAACGTTGGGTTGAAGTAGTTCCGCTGGTCCCATGTTTGCCTTGTGCTAAATGTCTGCGTGGAGCTGCAAATGGGTTTGCAGCTCATAAAACAAAAGAATTTGAGGAACAAATGCTGGGGGTTTTTGGTGGTGATTCATGATGCTGGCAGGCAGTTTTGGACACACTGTTCCAGGTACAAGAGGGGCTGTGTTAGAGGGTAGCTGAACTCACCTGAAATTCTGTGGCTCCTGCTCTTTGCTTGGTCTGATTTTTGAAGGCAGCATGTTGCCCTCTGACATTGAGAGTCTGAAGCTGGTTGTTCAGCCTCTGTTTCTGCTGTGTTCTCTCTTTTTTTTTTTTTTTTTTTTTTTATGGGCTCTGCATGCTAACGTTAGCAAGACAGTATTGATCTCTTCAGAAGAACACATTAATTTTGCATTTGCCTATCAGTCAGCTGTGCGTGGGTGGTGATAATCCCTGTTAGTCTTTGGACTCGCTTTTCAAATGTCAGTCTGTGCAATCAGAGCTATTGCACTGCTTAGAAACAGCTTTTTTAGACACAACTTTAACTTTGGTTTCTGCACCAATTCTGGGAATTGTATTTTGCAGCCTCAGTGGGGTCAGACTGAGATGATCTCCCCAGCTGTGGCGGGGGCAGCATCTTCCCTGTTTCTCAAGAATATTGTTCCTCCAGGCTCTCCAATCAGAGTGAGTTGGTACTGCTCTTCTAGGAATACCTCTGGCTGCCCTTTAACCTGCTGGAAGGGGAAGGGACCTGCCTGGTGCATGTGTAGGTGGCGGCTTTGGTGCTGCTGCCGGGCTTTAGGTGCTCAGTTGTACTCATGGAAAAAACAAGTAGCTTTTGTTATGGGAACATTTCAGCTCTTCCTTAAGGCTCCCTGGAAATAGTGGACTACTGGCTTAGACCAGAGTTGAGAACATACAATAGGCTTGTGGTCTTTAGTTCAGGATTGAAAGGAAGTTATTTTGATGGTGAAATTGCTGGATCTGATGGGCTCTCCTTGGCTGTGCCTGCTGGGAAGGGCCTGATGCTGTCAGTGGGACAAGGGATACTAACCCAGGCTTTGTATGCTTTGAAGATCCTCCTCTGGCCCTGCAGCACCTCAGATCTAGGTCCACAATGATGGCACCTAATGGAGGTGATCCATGGCTGCCTGCTTACCTATTTCCATTTGGAAGTTTCACCATCCATTGGGCAGCCTGGTCTTGTGGCCAGACCAGCCCTTCCAGAAGTTCTTGGGTAACTCTGGGGAAACTCCTTCCTCCGTCTGTGTCCCTCGTCCTGTGTTGTGCAACTCCTTCTGTCTGTCTTTTGGTCTGTAGATGGGAAAGTTTTAATGAAAGTATTCAACTTTGGGTATCAGGAAAGGAGCTGAGCAGCTTCTGGAATATTTATTGTGCTCTGACCTTAGGAAAAAGAGGCATAAATTGTGGTTGGCACTGTGTAGGAGTGGTTCTACTCCTGGGGCACTGACACAGGCTTTGCACAGGGGATTTCTAGTCACAGGATGCAAGTTCTTAACTGGTTGCATATTTGAGACAGAAAATAGTCTTACCACTTGCATGCAAAGCTGATGCTTCCCCTCATAACTCAATTTTCAGTCATGTAAGGGCAAGGTGCCTCATTTTTGTCCTGGACAAATGTGCTCTAGAATCTTCCTTTCCCAACCCAGATGAATAGAGGCTTGCAAAAATAAAATCCTTGGAAACCTGAGCTTTGGCCATGTATTACTGAGCAGGATTGTGTCAGGAATGTCCATAGCATTAGGATGTGGTTTGTGTGGTCTGCTATCAGAGGTGACTTTTGGGGAAACGCTGGCTTTTAGGTTTTCTGCTGTTGGTTTGCAACTATAAGCTTTTTTTTTTTTGAGTTCTCATGCTGTCTGTTGCAGGTGGGAAACTGCTCTTGGGAAAGCAAAAGCAGGTGTTCTCTTAGATGTAGGTGTGAGAGCAGTATGGTACCTTGGAAATGTTATGGTTTGTAACCAGCCTGCATTTCACAGGCAAACATCTCAAATCAGCGTGATCAGTCCTGTAGCTGTCTGTGTGCCAGTTTTACCTTCAGGGAATGGCTGTCCTTTTTAATGATTCATTAGCTTTATCAAACTGCATCCCATGGATACAGCTGGCTGGGATGGAGGAGGGTGAGGATTGCATTGAGCTGGGAGTGCAAGGGAACACTGGAGTACCAGGGAGGAGAGGGTGTGGGGTGAGCAAGGGGCTGAGTGGGGCAGTTCCTGCCCCAGGGTTTGAAGGCAGTTCAGCTGCACTCTGGAGATGGGTTTGGTGTGGCACTGTTAAAATGGGTAGCTTTAGGTGGGAACAGCTAAGCAGGACCTTTAGGGGATACCAGTGATGCCCTGCATCCTTCAGGGCTGCTTCCAGGGTTCTGGTGAGTGGGAGAACTCTGCACCACGGCAGACTCCATGCCTGAGGAGCCCTAAAGCCAAGGCAAAGAGGAAGGTCCTGTTCACACACCAGCACAGAGGTGTGCCCACACTTCCCTCCTTTAATTTGCTACCTGGGCTCCTCCCTGTGAAAACCTCTGGATCCTGTCCTTGTGCTGACTCCAACCCTGTTGCCTCTCGGATGTTTTATGTCCTCTGAAACAAGGGCTTGGGTTTTGTTTTATTTTATCCTCTTTTTTTTTTTTTTTTTTTTAATTTCCTTTAAAAGATTATTTTTTTTTAATGATTGTATTTCCCCATTGTTTCCCTCCTGCATGTTGACCTCGTACCCACTGTAGGCATGACGGCTATTCTGATGTCAGCCGCCGGACTCCCCGTGCACCTCACCCGTGTGCCGCAAGCTGCCAGCACCCATAGAGCCACTAAAAAACACAGCTCAGTTAAGGAGGGGAGGAAAGTGTCCAAGAAAGGTAGTTCCTGCTCAAACTCTGATATATTTGCTTCCGTCTCCTTCTCTTTATCTCTCTGCGCTCCTTCCTTTCCTGTTGTCTCTCCCTCCACCCTCTCGGCTCTTCTGGTTTGACTGATGATGTTCCTCCCACCGAGGGGAGAAGGAGGATGTGTCTCCCCTGACCTGCACCGTTTCTGACAGGCTGTGAAATAAGATGAGAAAGTAGATGTGGTCCTGTGGTAGGTCTGCTTGTTTCCATCCATAATTAAAGCTGGAGCAGCTCTGTGATCTGTGCGTGTCAGACTCCCCCGTGCTGCTGCACCCTCTTGGGGAACCCTGAGTGTCCACATACCAGGACCTTCTGAGTCATTGGTGGAACAACTCTGGGAGCTGAAGGACCATCAAGGAGAGCACTGAATCCATATGTGCTCTGAAGAGAAGGTTTGCTTGTGAGCCATGCTCGTCATGATTGAGTCATGGGATGACAAGGATCTGCCAGACCAGCAGACCCCTGAGTCATACAGGGCTTTCTAGGTCAAATTGCAGGGGATTTATTCTCTTCACCTCTTGTCTGGAGTGGAAGGGAGTGGAGTGCTGTCAGGTGGATGTGCCCTGGCAGGAAGGGATGGGTTACCTTGGCTCTGATGCTGAGCTGAGCCACCTCCAGGGTAGGGCCTTCATTTCTCCTCTTATCTCACTGGCATCCCTCTCCTTCACAGAGCCTGTGGGCTCCCAGTTTAGAGCCTGGATTCCATCTGTGTGTAGCAGCCCTAGGACTCTGCAGGAGTAGGTGTGAATCCAGCCTGGTGTAGCTGTAGAGGTTGTTTGCCAACCTTGGCACAGGTGTGTCAACCACCACCAAACCTACAGTGTGTCCCCCGCTTTGGATTAGCAAAAAGGGGGGACTGGAGGTGGGAAGTGTTCAACACTTATATGAGATGCTTATATTTTAGAAAGGGAAGAGCCCAGAGGTGGAGGGGAAGAGACACCTGTCTGTGTGGGGAGTTTATTAGTACATTTTTCTCTCTCCTTGGAGTCCACGAAGTCCGAAGCTGTCTGAAGGAGGCAGGAAGAAAAATAGAAATTAAATGAGGAGGGAGGTATTTTGTGGAAATGCATTATGGAGGGAGCTGCGAGAAGGAGGGAGAGAGCAAATGTGGAGTAGGATGTGTGATGGAGGGGGAGGAGAAAGCAGGGGCGGCAGGAGAAGCAGTGCAGAACAGGAGGAGCGAAGGAAAATGGGAGGTGAAGAAGAGCCGAGTGGAGGTGGGTGACAGAGGGGCTGGATGAGGATCTCACTCCATGGAGCCAGCTGGCGAGGTGGTGGGGTAATGTGGCTCCTGGTGCTCCACTCCTGGCACGGGCAGCATCCAAGCAGCCCTCCACAGCCAGGGATGAGGGCTGAGTGGTGGGAATGCCCTGGAAACAGTGCTGAAATGGAGCTGTGAAGGGCCAGGCCCTCCCAGAGAGGAGCCCAAAACACCGAGGGCTGGGCCTGCATTGGTGTTGCTCCCCTGCTGCCGGTTAGTGACATGAAATAACTGTATTTAGGGCACAGTGTGGGCACAGACACACGGGCCTGCTCCTCTGCAGCCTGACTGGCTGCTGGTTTCTCCTCCGTGGGGTCTGTTGGTCCTGAGCACTGCACCACTCACAGCATCCAGCCCTCCCTAGCAGGAGGGGATGTGGGTGCAAACAGCCAGGATGCTGTAAGGGATGTTAACAGGAGGGTGTGTCTTGTGACTTGGGAATGGGGTGGGGAAAGCAGCAATGCAGAGCGTGGAACAAGGGAGCGAGGAGGATGGGATGTGGGCTGGGGGTGAGAGCAGCACACACCGTGTTGGGTGTCTGCCAGGGAGCAGAGGAGTGGCTGTAGCTGTGCTGGGTGTTTTGCACCCCATCAGCATCTCCTCTGCCATGAGATGCCAGTTCCTCGGTGCTGGGTGCAGCACTGGGAGCACCCCTGTGTGCCTGCAGCACCCCTTGGCCAAAGGCTGTGCTGGGGCAAAGCTGGCCCCCCGCCCCAGGCCAGGCTGTCACCTCCCTACCAGCTCTCCAATGCCACCTACTGGGGCTGGGACACCTCCAGAGGAGCAGAGGGGACACCAGCAGGAGGGATGGAATGAGAAAGGCATCAAGGAGCTCCTTTTCCTATCTGACACGGCAGGATTTGTCCCAACCATCCTCGTGCTGCAAGAGGAGACTCTGCCAGCTTGGCTCTTTTCCACACTGACCCATGAGAAGGGGGACCTTTCAGTGATTTAGGTTATTAAAATCGCTCTCTTGTTTTGGAAAGCAGGATCTCCTTTTGCTGGGGGCTGGGATGCATCCCTCCTGGGATGCAGAGGGTGCTCAGTCCCTCCTAGGAACAAGCTGTGCTTGTACAACACCCTTCAGGGCTTAGGGACATTGTTCTGTAGTGCAGGTCCTGAGCCTGATTTTTGGCCAGCGTGTTCTCTTTGCCTTTACAGACCCTGAAGCAGCCAGCAGGCAGAGATGGGCCTGTTTCGTGCCCTGAATTTCACGTTGTGTGTTCTTTCCCACACCCCTCTAGGATTTTCCATCTCAAGCAAGAGCTGTGCATCCAGGAGTGGACCCAGCAGTGTACTAAGTACAACCAGCTGTTGGTGGGTGCAATGTGCCTCTCCTGAGCCTCTTCTCCCTCCCTTCCTGCTGCTGCTGCCAATCCAGGTCCCACCTGGGTTGAGGCAGTGCTGATGGAATTGCAGCCGGATATAGCTGGGGTGTGTTAAACAGAGGCGCTAATTAGTCAGGACTCATTAGCATTGTTGCTGTTCTGGCAGGGATGTCTCTGGCACAGACACGTGCTGTGGGTCTCGGGGAAGCCATAGTCTCCAGGCAGGCTCTATGTTATCCTGGCACATGGCCTGGCAGCGTCTGCCATCCTCATGGATCGGCGCTGCCTTCCCGCCGGCTGGCACCGCGCTGCGCTTCCTCGGGATGCTGCAGCCGCTGCCTCGTGCCAGCGTCACTGACTGGGGCCTCACTGCTGCCAGTGGCTTCTCTTGCTCTCCCCAAGCACTGCTTGGCCATGGAGCTGGACACTACAGGGCTCCCCTGACCTCACAGGGACCTTCAGGGGACTGAAGGGAGGAGGTGTTGGCTTGGGCTTGCTCTGCTACTTGTTACCCTCTGGGATGGTGGGGTCACCATCCGCTTCCACCTGGCGAGGAGTTTTCCCTGCACAGCCATCCTCCCTAGGGTGGGCAGGCACATGTGGAGTGCTGCTCTGAGGAGGGAGAGGAGATGAGATGGTTTGTCCTTCCTTGCCAAGCAAGGAGATTAATCCCTACTGACTCTGACTGCTTCCCATATGTCTGTCTGTCTGTCTGCAGCTGGGTCTGTGGACTGTGCAAGTGCCTGTCCCTCGGAGTTGAGGGAGCTCACTGTTCCCCCTGGGGAAGGAGACAGGCTGCAATAACAGGGTCGCTCTGACCAGAGCAGCCTGGTCACTGGGTTATCCTGCTGAAACGCTGAATGTGGAGAAACCTGTTTTTAGCACCAAACTCCTCTCACGTTCCTGATTTCTGGACAGCCCTTTCAGGGGTTGAGGCTGGTAGATCCAGCCTTTGCAAGTGCAGGGAACAGAGGTGATGGGAGCTGTGTGACTGTCCATGACAATAACTAGAAACAACCTATGTCTGGCCTGCAGAGGGTATCAAAAAAAAGTCTGCTGGAGACCATATGGCTCGTTTTGGGATACAGGAGGAGACATGTTACTGCTGCAAGCATTTGATTGCCGAGCAAGGATTCAAAACACATCTGTTAAACGTTGCCCATGGAAAGCCCTTGCTTCAGCAAGCAGCTTATTATCTACAAGGAGGAAGGGGAAGCATTAAAAACAATTTGATATTCCTCTCTTTGTAAATGAAAGAATGGTAAACATTCTTTGGCATCCCAGATAAATCTGTAGCACAGCACTCGGCCAGCTGGTGATAAACAGCATCAGTCAATCCTGCTATTGCATTTCCAATCCTCTATTGAATCCAGAAAACTCTGGGGACTGAACAGGCTTTGATGATCCCAAGGGATGACTAGAACAAAGGTTCGGAGGCAAACACTTTTATGGAGCAAAGTGTCCTGTAAGGAAGTGATTCATGTGCGGGAGCAGACGCGGCTCGTGCCGTGGTCCCAGCTGCCTCCTGGCTCCCCCCACGCTGCTGGGATGTGCCTGGACGGACGTGCTGGTCTGTCCAAGGAAGAGCCTCTCTTCAGAGGCAAGGAAGGCTGTGTGGGCTTTGCTACCCCTGCTGAAACCAAGCTGTCAGCATCACAAGGCTTCTCTGGGACTGGACCTTCAAATCTTTGCAGCTGGGACAAATTTTTCTAAAGCATCTGGGCTCCCCAGCCCTTCCTCTCTCCAGGCAGCCTTGGTGGCTGTAAATGCACCAGAGCATTGTCACAGCAAAGTGACAGGAACAGACTGGAAATGCCACAGTGCAAATCCATGAGGCATGGGTTTTCTGAGGATGGCTGAGGGCTGCATCACTCTCTTCTGCCTGTCTAATTGCCCCAGCTCCATCCTAGTGCCAGCTGGTGAGGTGGGTAATTCCATTTGCTTTGCTCAAAATCCCTGCTGTACCCCAAGAACTTTCCCGTCTCACTCTTAGCCAGCTCTGCACCAGACTTTTATCTCCTTTCACTGATTTCATTTGAGTGAGCCTGGCCAGTTCTTGGGTGAGTTATCTCTGTTTCTCTGAGCTGCTACAGAGAAGGAAGGTCACCGGGGCTGCAAGGGGAGAGCATCCCCCACCACCCTGAACGAGGTGAACTGCTCTGAAGCTGCTCAGGTGTGTGCAGGTGGGAGCAGGTGAGCTGGGGCGTTCTGCCAAGGGCTAGGCAGGTGTTGCTGTTGCTGTAACATGCCCTCTCTGCTCACTTCCCTTGCTGTCTTCACCTTGTCTGTGCATCTTTTTGGCACTGCTTCCTCCAGCCCAAAGCCAGAGGAGACAAGAAGGTCACCTCAGAAAGACACCTGGAAAGTGCAGGCCAGATGGAGAAGGACTTGGTGGTCAGCCTGGCAGGCAGCCCGGGATCCTCAAGGATGAGAACACGGTGATCATCTTGGAAGTGGATGGAGTTAGGGTGGGTAGCAGCTAGTGCTGCTCAGAGTCCTTTCTAAAACCTGCAGAGCAGAAGAAACTGAGGTCTCCATCTCCCAGAGGATCATGAAGCCCTGCTCTGCCTGAGATGTCAGGTGTCTCTCCTGCCCAGCACTGGCACTTGGAATGAGCATCCCTTCACCTCCTGGGCTCCTTTTCTTGCTTGTGTGCTCAGTCATCCCTTCCTCCTGCTCCTGCTGCCAGAAATCATGTGTTTCAGGAGTGGCCAGGAATCCCCTTTTGCAAGTAACTCATCTTACTGTGTTTTCATTAGAAGAGTCCAGCTCCCAGTTCATCAGTCTTCCTGATGTCCCACCCACGTTACTGCTCTGCCTCTTTCTTCTGTGGCATTCCAGGGAATGAGGGGCTTCTGCCTGGTAGAGGATCTGTGCCATCCAGGCCTTTGCATGTTTAGCAACACCCAAATGGATGGGGGGAGCTGAAGATTTGTGTTGTGCAGGTACAGCCACATCTCCAGTGCTCAGCTGTTGCACATGGTGATACTCTGTGTCCTCCTGGGAGTGTGAAGTTGGGAGCAGCAGTATTGTCTGTGCTAAAGGATCCATCTGGCCAGGAAGGAGAATGGAGAAGGAAGAACTATGCCTTGGCTGACCCCCCAGATTTGGATTCAGGAAGGAAGGACGAGGCTCCCCCAAGCCAAGTGACCAGTCTCTCTCTTTACCTCCTGCCAGGTGGAGTCATAACATCACTTGCACAAATGTTTCCTCTCTCAGGCTGGTGGAAGAGCCTGGCAGCCTCCGTGACAGGCCTGATGACGGGTAAGGAGCTCATCTCCTCTCCCAGGACCAGGGACCATACAGAGGCATGGGATGCTCCCTGGCTTATGCCAAGTCTTGCTGGGCAGCTCCCAGAGGCTGGGTTTGGTGGTAACTTGCTCTGGGTGTTGTGGGATGTTTGTTGCTTCATCCCATACTGCTTCTGGGAGGACCAGGCTCGTGGGCTGGTCAGGTGCCCGTGGATGGATGGGTGGATGGGATCAGGGACTATATGTGGGAAGATGCGAAGATATCAGTGTCATGTGCTGCAAGTTAAAAAACAGATTGTTTTATATACTTGGATGACTTGCACTGTGTTTTGCTGGATATGAGTGTGTGGAAGCTCAGGAGAAAGGCCACTGTTTCATGTTAAGGATGTGAAGCTCGTTCTGCCATACTCAAAACAGGACCTGAAGCTTGGTGTGTGTTACCGGGTGTCCTTGTTGGGCACCAGCTGGGGTGATGTGGGAATGCCTTTTCTCCTTTGACAACAAAGACTGTGTGATCCTCTATCCTACTGAAACCATTGAGTTTGATCCCAGCTGGCTTCTGGTATGCACAGAAAGCTCAGCTGGGACCTGCCTGGCATCACTTGGGGAGAACTGGAGCACAGCAGCTCCAGGCAGACCCCCGGGTGTACGGCACAGGGCACCAGCGGGTGCTCCAATCTGTGATGCTCAGAGTCCTGGTGGGAGCCACTGCTGATAGCAAAGCCTTTGTGGGCTTGTAGGGATGAGTTGGAGCAGCCTTTTCTCCCCCTCTAACCCTAACCTTTCTCCTTGGCATCCTGGCCAGTGGCCTGCTTGTCTCCCTTCTCTCTAGCTCACCCCACATGTGCTGGTCATACTGCACTGTGTGTCTGATTTCTCCTCTCTTTCTCATCTCTCTCCTTGTGCAGCCACACCAACAGAACCAGAAGCAGTAGTGAAGAAGTACCTGGAAGAGCTGAAGGGCACTCCTGCTGATGAGGTGAGAGGACAGTGAGGCAGCTCCAGCTTGCCCAGAGTTCACTGGGGTGTCATGAAAACTACAGTGTTTCCTGAGGACCATCCTTCCTTGGGCATCCTGTGTGGTAGGTGGTGCTACTTGCAGTGGCACTGTTGATGTGAGGTAGAGAGGCCTCAGCACTGCCTGGAGGCCACATCTGACAACAGGTGACTTGTTCTCATCAGAGGACTGTGACAGAGAAAGCACAATGTGGGCTGAATAGCTCAGTCTGACAGTGCCTCCCCATTGCCCTTGGAGCTGGCTGCAGGGCCTGGGGGGAAGGAGGGGAGTTTGGTTTTGGTCTCTCAGTGCTCAGAGGTTAAAACTAGAGATCACACCCTGCACTGGAGCTTGCAGAGAAGCAGGACAACCATACCTAGTTCCCACTCATCTGCTGTGGCTGATGGCAGCTCTCCACCTCCTGGGCAACGCAGGAAGTGGAGTGGGGTGATACCAACCAGATAAGGAAACCTGTCTCTGTGCCCGTAAACGTCAAAGGAAGGGATTAAACCAGAAGGCAGATCTTCCTGAAGCATCTCCTTGATGGCTTCCTCGGTGGGTCAGTCCTTGGGATCAGCCTGTGCTCATAGGTGGTGGTTTCTCTTCCAGGACTGCATCATCTGCATGGAGAAGCTTTCCTCCCCCTCTGGCTACAGTGACACGTGTGAGTCCAGCACCATCAGGCCAGAGGCTGTTGGTCGCCTGACGAGCTGCCAGCACTCCTTCCACATGCTCTGCATGCTGGCCATGTACTCCAATGGGAACAAGGTACCCAGCTGGCCCATCCCCACCAGGTCCCCTGTGCCCAGGTCACTGGGCTATGGAGCTCTGATCCTGACTTCTCTCTCCTGGCAGGATGGCAGTTTGCAGTGTCCCTCCTGTAAAACCATCTACGGGGAGAAAACTGGGACCCAGCCCAAAGGGAAGATGGAGATCTCCACTTTCCCTCAGTCCCTCCCTGGCCACAAGGACTGTGGGACAATCCAGATTGTGTATCACATCAGCAGAGGCATCCAGGTGAGTGCACAGCACGCTGATGGATAGCACAAGCTGTGAGAGCCTCCCAGAAAAGTTCTGGGATCCAGTACAGTGCCTGCTGGCAGCCCATCACTGAGCAGCCTACGGTGCCTGGAGCCAGCAGCTGCACCAGCTGTTCTTCAGTGTGTATGGGTCTCCTCCATCAAAGATCTTTTTCTGAGCAGCCCCAGAGCTTACAGCAGCTCTTCACCTGCAGTAAGGAACTAATGTCTGCCTGAAACAGGGAGGAGATTCTGCCTGTGCTCACAAGGTGGGAGAGATCCTGATGTGTGGCTTCACAGCCCACGCTGGTTTCAGTGGTGGCAGTGAGCTTGCAAAGGTTTGAGCTGTGTGGGTTTTTTTAAGGTGTCATATGACCACGTGGAAAAAGCTGTGGTTTGAGGCTGTCTCCCACCAGAATATAATGAGATTTTAGATCTGGCTTTGTATCCCAGCATGAGACTGCTCTTGGAGGACCTGTAATGCTCACATGTCCCATAAGAACAAGTCAGACACCTTGTGCTCATCAGCTGCCTTTTACATGGAAGAGCTGGTTTGAGATGAGCCTATGTCAAATCCTGCTGCTGAGGAATTGCCCAACTCCTGTGAAGATGGGTGTGTCCATGCCAAATATGTCTCCTCCCTTGCAGGGCCCCGAGCACCCCAACCCTGGGATGCCATACACGGCCAGAGGCTTTCCTCGCTATTGTTACCTACCAGACAACGAGAAGGGCAGAAAGGTAAGGCACTGTACCCTGATGATGTCACCCTTCTCGTGTTATCTCATGGCACTGAGCTTGTCGAGCTTCTGGCAGTCTGTTTTCATGGCTCAAGTCTCCTGCCTTTGGTTTTCCTTTCCCCCTCTAGGTCCTGGAGCTCCTGAAGGTGGCCTGGAAGAGACGCCTGATTTTCACAGTGGGCACCTCCAACACCACCGGCGAGAGCAACACAGTGGTGTGGAACGAGATCCACCACAAGACTGAGATGGACTCAAACCTGAGTGGCCATGGCTACCCTGACCCCAACTACCTGGACAATGTGCTGGCAGAGCTGGCTGCCCAGGGGGTCACTGAGGACTGCTTGGGACAGTGAGCCGTGGGGGCCTGGCTGTGCCGTGCACACCTTGGGGGCCCACCTAGTGCACTTATTCCTGATGCCTTAAGTTCCTGTGTCTGACCACCCGGCACACTGAGCAATAACAGTTCTGTGGGAGCCCCGCCTGCTCTTCACGTTTTTGGGGGGAGGGAAGGATATTTTTGTAGAAGCTGCACTTGTGTTTCTGGGTGGGATTGATGGCCACGGCCAGGAGCAGCTGGGACAGCAGTCCTGAGGTGACAAGTCCCCTGGGGAAGGCAGGACCTTCCTCTGGTAGTGCCTGGGGACAGGATGGGGAGACGGGAGCGCCTTGCTCCCACTAAACCACTTGGAAAGCAAATGAGGGCCTCCCTCTGGTGAACAGCAGCTCCCTGAGGCACCTCTTGCCTCCCTCCTGCCCTGTATCTCTGCTCAGTCCCAATAAACTGTTCATTTTCACAGCCAGTCCCTGCCTCTGCCTTCCTGCTGCCTCAGGGCTTGGGGTACCTCACCCTTAGTGTCCCTTTCTAGGGGACCAGCCTGATCCATGGAGCCTCATTCCAGCCAGGACAAAGGAGGGGAAGCTCAGCTCAGCTGGAGGGACACGGATCTCGATGGAGGCAGGACACAGAGTGCTGGTACCAGGGCTGTGGTTCCAGCCTGTCGATGCTTTGGCTGCTGGATCCTGGTGGTCTGTGGCCATGGTGCCAGCAGAGGTGACCCATCACTGCCCACCCTGCACAAAGTTGCGGCCCCCTGCTCTTGCCATGAGCTGCCAGCCTCACTCCTCACCAACCCTTCTGGCAGACCTTGTCCCTCTTTTCTCCTTCTCTCAGGTGAAATGGCAGCAATTTGGGGCTGTTTGTGCACGGTGGAGCCTCTGCAGGGAGGGGCTGCTGTGCTTTGTGCTGCTGCTGCAGGGATGCTGGTGCCACCAGCTGGTGACAGTCACCTTCCTCCCGCGGTGGTGGCAGCCAGCCCAGCTGCCAGCAGTGATGCTCTTCAGCTGGGAGCACGCTCCTGGTACTCCTAGCACCTTGCAAGTGGGATATGGCCCCAGTTCTGGTGGCCTTGCAGTACAGTGTCCCCAGGCTCAGAGCTGATATCTTTTGAAGAGCTTGTTTCTGGCTGTTCCCCCCCCTGTGGCCACTGGACCCAGCTGCACATTGAAACCATCCCTTTGGCACTGGTGCTGTCTGCCATTTCACCTCCTTCCTGGGAAATCTGGGATGTGGCTGGGCTTTGTGGCAGCTCTGCCTTGGCAACTGCCTGGGACCAGCATGTCCTGGGCCAGCAACTGGGCATCTTTCTTCCTGCCATTATAATATAAATATTAAAGGTTTTTCAGAGCCTTTTCAGGGCAGGAGCTTTCCCTAAAGTCCATCTTGTGATTGCAGGCTCTAGGGGGAAACCCCTCAACCAGCTTGGGAAATTTGGGGATGCTGCAGGACTGGCAGCTCCTTGGGAGCTGTAGCTCTGTGTCTGTGTGGTGCTGAGCTCTACTCAAACGGGCTGTGTCTATTCCTCTCCCACCCTGGTTGCGAAAGGTAGAGGTTTTGAGTTCAAACCCCATCTCTGTATCCCTGGATCATGTTCTCACAGCAATCAAAACAATGAATTGAAGCGAAAATTGAGCAGAGTTCACCCAGCCCTGTACAAAGCAAGAATTTCCTGCTGAGCCTTGCCCAAGGCACCTCCAGCAGCTGCTCCAAGGTGTGAATCAGCTGCGTCTGGGCTGGTCCAGGGCTGGGGCACTGGACTGTGAGCTGATCAGGCTCAGCAGCTCATCCCTGGCTGTCACAGCTTTGGACATGAGGCATCTCCTAAAATCCTTGCCCTGTCTGTGCTGAGCCTGAGACTGTCCCTGTGGCAGGGGAGCCAGGGGGTGGAAAGGAGCAGAACCAGGAGCTCAGACAGTGCTGTGCAGGGAGCTGCTTTGAAGCAGTGGAGTGGAAGCACAGCCATAATGCCGTGGTGCCCATTGGAGCACAGAGAAGGAGGACAGAACCTGAAATAGGTGCTTATTATGCTACTGGATGGGTTGACCAAGACTTGTGTGCTCCATCCCCGGCTGGAGCCCCGGGGAGGGTGGGGTCTCTCCCGGCCCCCCGCGGTGGTGCCTCATCTGCCGCAGGGTGGTTATTATTAGCCCAGCCGTGACCCCGCAGCTATGCTGGGTACCGGCAGCTGAAACTGTGACTCACTGTCCCCCTGCGTCACCCACTCTGCCCCTCGCCCCGCCGGGAGTGCCAGGGAGGGGTCGGGGGCGGGGGGGAAGGGTTGGCAGGGTCCCCGGGGTAGGTATTGCTGGGTCGGAGCGGGGAGTAAGTCAGGGATCAGAGGGAGGAGGGATGGAAGCTGCAGCTGCGCCTGTTTTTCCCCTCTGCAGCTGGACGGTGTAATCTTTGAATGCCCCATTTCCACTTAATCTGAAGGCGTTGTCCCGGCCCCTTGGGAAGGGGGAGGAAATCCCCTCCCACGCAGGAGTGGGCGGCCGCTGCCCTTGGCAAACATGGGAGAAGGAGCACTCCAACCGCTTTGCGTGGGGAGTGGCGGTGGGGGGCTCCCGAGCCGCGGGGCAGCTCCCGCTTCAGGGCGCTGTCCCTGGCCCCATCCAGAGGGCTTGGGGAGCCTTTCCCTGGGAAGAGGGAAGGATGGATGGGGAAATGTCAGCGGGGGGTGGCCCCAGAGCTTGGTGCTTCCGTGCCCCCGGTGCTGGGTGGGACCGTTCGCCTCATCGCTGAGGTTTGGGTGGGTTCGGGTATGATGCTCTGGAGCGCTTCCCTGCCCGCGGGGCAGGGCTGGCTGCACCCGAACCAGTCGGGCACGGGCTCATCGCTGGCTCCCGGTGGGCACGGGGAACCCGCAGGGAGTTGGGTCTAGGTGGGGTGAGAGGGGATGCGGGACCTCTTGCCCAGCTGTCCCCATAGCACCAACACAGACTGTGACTCCCGCCAACCCATCCTGGAGGCTCCGGTGCCTCCTCCGTGCCTCAGTTTCCCCTTTCACATCACAGGCTTGTGCCCTGGTCCCTCGCAGCCTTCGAGGTCCTGCAGGACCGAGGGGTGACCCGGGTGGCTCAGTTGTTCCCCCCTGCCCGCGGGGTCCTGCCGGGCCGGCAGAGCCGGTGCAGGAATGTGGGGCTGGGAGGGTCCGGCTCCTCGGGACGGGCGGTCCCCGCTGCGGGGGCACTGGGGGCAGTTCGTCCCCTCGGCAGTGGGACGGGGTGAGCGGAGCAGAGAGGCACATCCAGCCCCAGCGGGAGGACGCCATGGAGCTGCCGTGGGTGCTGCTGGCGCTGGCCGGGACGGGCACAGCCGCGGGCCTGGGTGACTCCCTGGGGGACAGGGCAGAGGGGGTCTGAAGAGCCAGGGAGGGGGTTATGGGGCTGGGCATGGCTGGGGGGTCCCCACACCAGTGTTGTCACCCTGCTGCTGACACTGCTGGCACCCCGTGAGCTCCCCTTGTGCCAACACCGGCACTCGTGGGCCCTCTCACGGGTTGGGGCCGGGGTCAGTCACTTGCTGAGCGGAGCTGAGCAGGGGGTCCCTCACTCATCGTCCACTCCCCCAGCCCGGCTGCCCTACGTGCCCCGCGTGCCCCCCGTGGCACTGCTGGGGAAGGTCACCGCCACCACCTTCGCACTGGAGAGACCCTGCTGCATCTTCGACCGGCACGCCAACGCCTCGGACACTGTTTGGCTGGTGGTGGCTTTTGCCAACGGTGAGCACCCGCTGCCCCGACACATCTTCCCGTGGCAGGGGGGGTGGGGGACCCTCACCACAGCCACTCTCCCTCCATCTGTGCCGTGCAGCGTCAGCCACCTTCAGGAACCCCCCATCCCGGGCTGACGTGCCCCCGTACAAGCAGCTCTCCACCACCCACTCCTACATGACTCTGGAGACGGCGGCGGCCGCGTACGCCTGCCCAGCCCCGAGCCGGGCCGCGCTGCGGGTCGGGGGTGACACGGCGTGCAAGGACCAGGGCAGGCAGGACCCCTGCAACGGGCCCCTGCCCTCCCCAGGGCCCTACAGGTAAGGCCAGAACCCCCGAATCCCAGCTCGGGTAACTCCCCACCCAGGGCGTGCTCGCCCCCCCGGTGTCACTCCCGTACCCACCGCAGGGTGAAGTTCCTGCTCATGGGCTGCCGCGGCCCCAAAGCGGAGACGCGCTGGTCTGACCCCATCCTCCTGCGCAGAGGTACCGGTGGCACTGCCATTCCCCCGTGGGTCCCCACACCTGTCTGGTGGCACTGCCATCCCCCCGTAGGTCCCCCATCTGCCCTGTTGGGATGCTGGCATGCGGCACAGCACAAGCCCTATGCCATCACCCCAAAATCCAGAGGGGGGAGCAGTGATCCCTGATGCCCTCCATATGCTCCATCCCTCTCCATTGCTCTCTGTGTCTCCCCATATCCCTCATCCGGCCTCTTTCCAGCCCTCAGCCCGAGCACCATCGACCCCGTGCCCACACGCCGTGGCAGTGACGTGGTGGTCATCGCCTCCCTCCTGGCCAGCCTGGGGACAGTGCTGGCCACTGCTGTGCTCGGAGCCCTGGGGTACGGGGACTGCTTGGGGGGATGTGTCTGCAGGGGCCCCAGGAGAACCCCCCCGAACTCGCCCCCATCAGCAAAGAAATGGATGGTTTTAAGATTTAAAAACCCTTTTTATTCTTAAATTGGAGGTTTGCCACAGTTTGCAGGAGAAAGTGCCCCTTGGGGATGATCAGCATGGGAGGGCTGGCACGGCCCATGGACTCTGCTTGATGCCTCTGCATTTCTCTCTCTGCAGTGCCAAGGTGTGGGGCTCCCTGTGCCAGCGGGATTTGGGGACCAGCACCTTTGCCCGCAAATCCTACCGGACCCATCACATCCCCCCGGCCCTCCCACAGCCCCCACCCCCAGGCTGTGGGTGTAGCCCCCCAGGGCTGGGCTGCTTTGCCCTCCAACCCCCTGCTCCTTGCCATAGAAACATGGAACAGTTCGTGTTGGAAGGGACCTTAAAGACCATCTCATTTCAACCCCGCTGCCACGGGCAGGGACACCTTCCACTAGAAGTAAAGTGTCCTGCCAAGTAAAGTCTGACTTTACATCTGTGACTGCCTCCTCTTGGTCCTTGGTCATGCATGGTGGGAGCTGTGAGAGTGAGGGCACCGAATTCCCTCCAGAACAACCCAGGGTCTCAGTTTGGTGGCGCTTGATGTCGGGGTGGGGGGCACAGACTGGCACCCATAGGGTCTGTGGGGCACATCCCCCCGGGGTGTCCCTCTCCACCCCACTGCCCGGGTGAGGGCTGTCACCCACCCGTGCCACAAGCGCGGCGGTTCCCAACACGCTTCGCCGGCGGGCGCTCAAACATAACAAATGCTCCCAGGGAAACGAGCCCAACCTGTTTGCCGCGGGGCTGCGGCCCGTGCAGGAATGTGGGCGGTTGGTGTGACCACAGGCGGGTCCCACGGGGACGCGGAGCTCAACTACCCGCACTCCCGCCCTCGGCACCCAGGCGTCCGCACCATGCTCCCGCTGCTCCCGCTGCTCCTCCTGCTCCTGCCCGCAGCCCACGGTGCAGGTGAGTCCGACGGCGCCATCGGGATGGGCTGGGGACCCCCCTCGGCATTGCGGGGATCCTCTGTGAACCACAGGACCCCAGAGCCTGGAGGTGTAGGGCAGCTGATGCCCTCCTTATTCTGGGTCCTATTCTGGGTGCCACCTCTAGTGTCCCTGGTGTCACTGACCTGAGCTGACTGACACAGTGTGGGGTCCTTTGGGGGTCCCCCTTTGCATTGCAGGAGTCCACTGTGCACAGGCACCAGGACCCCCCTGAGCCTGGAGGGGTAGGGCAGCTGATGCTCCCCCTGTTCTGGGTGCCACTCTCAGTGTCCCTGGTGTCAACGACCTGGGTCCTCTGGGGATCCCACAAGGGTGTCTCCCCCCACCCCGAGTGGGAGCATGGGGTGTCTTTGATTCCTCTTTTCACAAAATACACGTCTGAGCCCAAAACAGGGGGTGGGAAGCAAGCAGGGGCCCTTCTGCTGAGATCACAGGGTTCAGCTCCCTCCCGTCCCCACCCCGAACCTCTGGGACCGCGACAGCCGGTCGGAGCCACCGGTCAGGGGCTGCAGTGGGACCTCTGCACCCTCCGCCGCACCCCCTTGGCTTCTCCCCGCAGTGGAGCGTGTGGGGTACACGCCGTCCCTGACCAAGAGCCCCGTGCTGGAGGGGCTGACGACCGGCTCCACCTTCGTGCTGGATCAGCCCCGCTGCGTCTTCGACAAGTACAGCAACGCCGACATCTGGCTGGTGGTGGCTCTGGAAAGCAGTAGGTGGGGGCGGCCCAGGGCAGGGCCCTGTGCCCCCCGGCTCCCTCCTCACCCTCCATCCCCATCCCTGCAGCCGCAGCCAACTTCAGCAACAGCGTTGCGCCGGGGACTGCCGCGAGCGCGTTCCAGAACTTCCCTGACAACGTCCCCGCCTACATGACCCTCAATGCCACCCTCGCCAACTACCCCTGCCCCAAACCCGCCGGGGATATCACGGTGCTGCGCGTTGGTAGCGAGACCAGCTGCAGCGGGGATGCTGCGAGACCCACCTGCAATGGCCCCCTGTCCGGCCCCGGGCCCTACCTGTGAGTTTGCTCCTGGGGACGTGCCCCCCTCAGGGGCTCCCGGCAGCCCCCCCGGCTCACGGGACCATGGCCAACTTTCCTTCCCATCTCAGGGTGAAGTTCCTTGCCCTGGAGGGCTCCGAGCCCGTGGCTGAGACAGGCTGGTCACAGCCCATCATGCTGAGGACAGGTATTGCTGCTGGGGGCTCACCTCACAGCTGTCGGGTGGGGGATATGGGGTGGTCCTGGGGGGTGTGGGGTGGTCCCAGGGAGCTGAATCCTGAGCAGTGGTTTGGGGCGAGGGTCCCTGTGAGATGGGGAAGCTGAGGCAGGGCAGTGGTGCGGGTCTCACTCGGGTACGGTGGCACTGTGTGATGGCACATTGCGTTGGCACGCACGGACACACCGTCACCCACGTGCCCCCACCCCGAGCCGCCCAGGGCTTTGCATCCCTGCATCCTGCTCCCTCCCCTCCCGCTCTCTCCCCAGCCAAGTCATCCAACAGCATCTCCACGACGGACGGAGGGCACAGCGCCGGCATGATCGCCCTCACCACCATCCTCTCCATCCTCTTCGCCATCCTCCTGGCCGGGCTGGTGGCCATGTTCGTCTTCTGGGGGTGAGTGCCACCACCAAGTCCCACCTAGGAACCCAGAGATAGGTGCTGGGCACGCGGGATCGGCGCCAGAGGGTGATGCCGTCATCCTGTGGTCCCCACCCTCATCCCTCACCCCCCCGCTTCCCTCCCCAGCTCAGACGCCTGCGGCGGCAGCAGCACCTTCAGCAAGCCGGAGGCGGTGTCGGTGCGGCGGTACAACACCCACCACGTCTACGACCAGCCGGCCGCCCGGCTCTGAGCCCCCGCCGCCTCCCCGCCGCCCCCCGGCACCGCCCCGCCTCCCCACGCATCCCCGGGTGCCCCCACGGCGTGAGCCCACTGCCACGCGGGCACGGCCAGAGCTGCCCCCCGGGGCTGGGGCACTGGAGAGGGACATTAAAGGCTTTTCCGCGTGCTTTGTGCCCGGCCTCTACCTCCTGTTTGTGACCTCCCCGGGAATGGCACCTGCCAAAACCTCAGCGCCTCACGCAGCCCCCTGGAAAGCCTCGTGGCCCTGTTTCTGTACCCCCACGCAGGGCTCTGAGCTCCGTCCCTGGGTGGGGGGAAGGATGTGGCCCGCAATGCTCTGGAGTGGGAGATGTGTTGTCACACTCGGTTGGGGCACCGGTGCCACCTGTGTCCACTCTGAATGGGTGAAAGTCCCCTGGGGCACCGGGCAGTGAGGGGAGGCCCCCCCAACCCTGACACTGGGGTGAGGGGCACTGGAATGTCCTACGGGGGGGTATAGGGGGTGTTTCTCTCTTCCCCTTAACCCCACAGCAATTTCTCGCTGACCCAAACCCAGAGGAGAGTCTCCCCCACCCAGAGCTGGCCCAATCCTTCCCAGGTGCTCTTGATGTTCCCCTGAGAGCCATGAGACTGGTACTCTGGGATGCCTGATCCTGCTCCAGGTGTTGTGGGGACTGATCCTGCACTGGGGAGTGAATCCCTGATCTCTCTCTAGGGGATGTGGGGGCTGATCCTGCACTGGTGGGGAGTGAGCTAGGGGAAGCTGATGCTCTACCAGAGACTGAGAGAGACCTGATCCCTCATTCCTGATCCCGCACCAGGATGTGGGCCCCTGATACTGATGTGGGGGATGTGGGTGCCCTGATCCTGGAGCCTGGTCTGGATGAGACCCCGCCGGTGCTGGGGACAAGCAGGACAGAGCTCACCGCAGGGTGGCTGTGCCGCTTTGCGTGGAGCCAGGGCAGGTGTGCACACACCTGCATACATCACATCCGTGTGTTAAACCCACCGTTTTCCCCCGTAGGCGCCGTGCAAAGGGCAGCATCACATTCACACCCAGCCCCGGTCACAGCGCCCTTACAGGCTGTCCTTGTCCTGCCTGGGAGGGGTGTTAGCAACCTGCCCCCTCCGCTGCCGGAGCCGCCCCCGTGGAGCCCAGCCAAGGGAAATCAAGCAAATCCAGCGATTAACTCCTGCGGAGAACCAGCGTGGGTGCAGCCGAAGGACGGTTCCATCCGGCAAACGCGGGTCCCCTCCGACCCACACCCCGTCCTCCGAAATAAAACAACGGTTTCAGCTGCAAAGCGGCTTCGAGTGGTTTGGGAGGGGGGAGTGTCACCTGTCACGGGCGCTCTGGGGGTGGGACACGTGGCCCCGACCGCGCGCGGGGCTGGAGCTGCCACTGGGGTTGGTGACAGGGGACCGCACCTTGTCCCCCTGCTGTCCCCCTGTGCGGGGGAGGGAGAGGGGCAGCGCTGTAGGAACAGGGCAGCGCGTTCCCGGCGTGTTCCCAGAGTGTCCCCGTAGTGTCCCCACGGCGCAAATGCCAAGGACCAGCTTGGCTGGCACAGCCCTGAGCCCCAGCTTTGGGTGCGGGGCGACTCCTCGAGCCCAGGTGGGTCTTGCGGGAGGGGGGGGGGAGTTCCCCCTCTCTCCGCTGGTATTTAGGACACCAAGATCCCCCAGAAATGCCACCGGTATCTCGGCGGTGCTGCAAAAAAGGGTAAAAAAGGTAAAAGAGCAAGAAAACGTCGGGGTTTTGGGGTGCGGGGCAGCGCGGAGCACGCTGCAGCCCCCCAGGTTCGGGGGGGGCGAGTGTGGGTCTGGTCCAACCCAGAAGCCGCGGCCGGCGCCAGGGGGGCCGAGCGGGACCGGGAGGAACCGAAAGGAACCGGGGACACCGATCCGGGAGAACCCCCCGGGACCCCCGGCAGGGCGGGAGGACCCGGCCCCGCCCACCGCGCCTAGGCCACGCCTCCTGGCTGACAGCCGATAGAACCGCCCAATGGCCGCCGCGGACGGGCTTTCGGACCACGCCCCTCGCCCCGCCTCCGCACTCTGATTGGGGGGCGGCGGCGCCGGCCCGCACATGGGCGCTGTGCCGGGAGCCGCAGGTTCGAGGCCGCGCTCGGCGCCGTTTGGGCTCCGCTCGGGTCTCCTCGGCTCGGTCTGGCTCCGCTGCCCGCCCGCCATGGCCCGGCGCAGCGCCCTCTCCATCCGCATCGTGGAGGGCAGGAACCTGCCCGTCAAGGACATGTGAGTGCCCCCCGCGGGGGCAGGGAGGGGTTTGGGTTGGGGGGGCCATCCCCGGGAGGGACCCCCCTCTGCCCCAGGAATGCTGCGGGGTGTCCCCTCAACACGTCTCTGTTGGGGATGCCATCCACCGGGTGTCTTTGGAGTGTTTCCCTTGCTATGGGGGCTTGGCCAGAATGGCTTGGTGTCCCCCCAGCAGTGCATATACTTTGGGGGTTCCCTCCAGGGTGGTTTTAGGTTCCTCTTTGCTTTGGGGGTTCCCTCCAGGGTGGCTTTCATGTCGCCTTTCTTTGGGTGTCCCACCCAGGATGGCTTTGGGGTGTCCCCCCATCAGGGTTCTCCATAGGGTCTTTTTGGGATCCCCCTTGCTTTTTGCGGTTTCCTCCAGGAAGGCTTTGTGGTTGCCTTGCTTTGTGAGTTCCCCCAGTGTGGCTTTGGGATCCTCCTTGCTTTGGTGGTTCTGTCCAGGATGTCTTTTTGTGCCCCCAGTAGTTCTCAGCGCTTTGGGGGCTTCTCTCGGGAGTGCTGGGATGTCCCCCGCGGTTCGGGGACACCCCCAGGAGCATCCCATGTTGTGGGGTGCCCTCAGCAATGCTTTAGGGTACCCCAGGCAGTGCTCCAAATTTGAGGTGCTCCCCCTGTGCTGCCGGGGGGCAGGGCTGCCCCCACCACGCAGGGACCCCCGCAGGGACCCCCGGACATGCAGCAGGACCCGGTACATCCGTCCTCCCCCACAGGAGCAGAGGGTGCCCCGGTGCTGTGGTCCCTGTCCCCGCTCTGTTCCCAGCCCCGGCTCCATCCCACCATCCCACCTGGCTGCGGTCCGGGGGGCTCCTCTGGCAGTCCCTCGGCTCGGGATTTCCCTCCCAGAAAATCCCGGCGTGGTTCTCATCGCTCCGATCCTTATGGGGCGGGATGTGGGGACTGAGTTGGGGTGGGACGAGGGGAGAGCACCGGCGTGCCCCGAGCCGCCAAGGCAGCGGGAAGCTGTTGAGGAGCGCCCGGCAGCCGGAAAACCAGCAAAAATCCCTTCAGCCGTCATGGAAAAAGAGGATAAACAAGGAAAGAAAGATGACTTTTTTTTTTTTTTTTTTTTTTTTTTTTATCCCGTGTGTCAGGGCCTGATTTTTAAATCCCTTGGCACAACTCCCTGCCGGAGCTTGACCCAGCGCGGGCAGGCTCTGGATTTCGGGAGGCTCTTGGTTTGGGGAGAGCGTGCTGTGGGAAGCCGCCCTGCCATAGCGCCTGGAGCGGAGCTTTCCAGACCGGTGGCTTTGGGACGTGGCGCTGGGCCGGGAGGGAAACCCGAGCGCAGCCCTGGCCCCCGCCGCTGACCTTGGCCGTGTCTGGCCCCCTCCCCTCCGGACAGCGGCTCGTGGGATCTGGTTCCCTGCCCTGGCACGGGTTTGGGGATCGCTGGTTTCCTCGTGGGAATTCCCTCTGCGGGGTGTCTGACTGGGGGGTCAGACCCTGCTTGCGACAGCCGGGGGTGATGAGGCACCCCCAGACCCCTGCGGGACCCCCGGCTCCCTCAGGATTCGGCGCAGGGAGTCGCGGGAGCAGGATGTGGCCGCGGCTGCTGTGGTTTGTGGCTCCCGATGCTGCCCTGTCCCAGGGTCCGGACCCCCCAGCGCGAGGTTCGGCACTGCCCGGACCGAGCTGCAGCCTGGGGTGGGCTCTGCCCTGTTCGCTCCCCCAGGTGAGCGCTGGGAAATCCTTCCCGCGTCTTCATCCTAGGAGAGGAAGGGAAATGGTCTGCTCGATTTTTTTTTTAATGGTTTTTGATTTTTTTATTTACTTCGTTATTGATTTTTTTAATTTGATTTTTATTTTGTTTGAATTTTATTTTTTGTATGATAATAAAGAATTCTAATAATTCTAATAATTATAATTATAATTATGATAATCTTTAATTTATTACATTAATTTATTATTTTTTCACTCTTGCACTTTTTATTTTTATTTTATATTTATTCTTTTATTCTTCTCTTTCACTCTTTTATTTTACCTTTTATCTTTTAGTTTTCACCCTTTTTTCTTTTATTTTTACCCTTTATTATTCTACGTTTTATTTTATTCTTTTACTATGCTATTTTCCTTTCTTTTTTTAAAATTTTTTCATTCTATTTTTTATTTACTTTTTAAATTTTTTTATTTGTTTTATCGCTACCCCCCCCCAGGGCAGAGCTGCACTGCTGACTACACCAGTTAATTTTTAATTCCAGCCCCCCGTGCTGCCCGACCGGTGGCTGCGGGGGCCACGCAGGTTCCTTCTCCCTTCCCCCAGTTCATACGGTGCTCATTTCCTCTTCCACAAGCCCAGCCTTCCCCTTTCCAGCTCCTTCCCTGCACCCCGCGGAGGTGCCCAAGCCAACTGGATGCTGCGTGGGCGTCAGAGGATTCCCAGCACCCACCGAGCCTGCAGCACCATAAATCCCTTCCCGACATCCCGGGGCAGGGATGCGGTGCACGGGATGTCACCGGGCTCCCCGCCTGCCCTGGGAGAGCGGATTTATCCCACGGCAGCTTGGGCACCTCTCGCAGCCGCCAAGGATGGATTCTGGCCATCCTGTGTTTGAATGCCTGGAAAACATGATGCCTGAGTGGTACAAGATGGGGTTCCTGGCACCCTGTGTCCAGGGGATGTGGCTGTCCTGGACCTCCCCGTGGTGACAAGGTTTTCCAGCTCTCATCCAAGCCAGCCCCGCGTTGCCGGGCACGGCTGGAGCGGGCAGCTGTTCCCTTTCCGCCTGCCTGCTCCCTGCATCCCTGATGGTTTGCACAAGGCAGGAAATGTCAGCAATGAGCTCCCGTTAATGGCACTTCACCCACTGCTCTCCTAAAAACCGCTCAGGCGGGCGGCTGGGATGGAATGGGAGCAGGAGCCGGGAGAGCAGCTCTTGGCAACCTGCTGCGCTGCCAGCACCGCGGGGCCAAAAGGATGGAAGTGCCTGGGGATAGGGATGTTACTGTGGTACCCGGGATGCACAGCCTGAGGAAACCCCCTGCAGCCATGTTTGGCAGGGCAGGGAGCACCCAAAACCTTTCAGTCCCCACCCAAACCCTTTCAACTCCCCCAACAGCTGTCTCTCAGCCTGTTTGAATTTGGGATGTGGAAATCACTCTGTGCTTGGCTACCGAAGTCTGCACCCTTGCATCCCCCCCTTTCTCCAGGACACTCGTGGTTGGCTGATGGTGCCACTGGGATTGGCGTTAATGAGGATCCAAGCTCAGAGCAGGCTGCTCCGTGCCAGTGGGATGGGAGCCACAACCTTTCCACCCCCTTGGCCAGCACCCAGGTCCTGCTGGCTCCTCTGTCCCCAGCCAGAGCCCCCACCCCTGCCCCTGTTCCTGATAAACTGGGCTAATAAGCTATAAAATGGTGATTATTTTTTGGCAGCGATGACTTGGGTCATCCATGGGGAGGAAGCGGGGTCAGAGCATTGTGGTGCCTGCCCTTCACACCCTCTGCATCCCTGGGGGTGTCCCCAGGGGTATCCCCATCCCTGCAACTGTGTTGGGGGTCTGGGGAGAGGCTCCAGGGCTGGAGGAGGTTGCTGTGGCCTCAACTCCTGGTGTGTGAAATTGTGCTGTGGGTGCCTGTAGCTACTTCTGGGAAAGGGTGGGTTTTGTTTGTTCCTTGGCTTCCTGTGTGGAAGAGGAAAGCCACTTCTAGCTGCCAGCAGGACACAGTGGCCGGACACGGTCAGGGATGTGTGTCCCTGGCCTGGGAGCGAAGCCGAGGTCACCACGTGCCTTCAGCCGTGGCCAAATCCACCCAAGGAAACCTTTGGCAGCCCCGGCACTGCAAAGCCCTGGGGTGTCCCTGTATGGTCCCCTCTCTGGGCAGTGGTTATCAGGGCTGAAGGCTTTGGTCACCCCTTAGCATGGGTCGGGTGGGAGGCCAGGGCCATGGCTGGTGGCACTGACAGAGCTGTCCTGTGTCCCTCCAGCACGGGGAGCAGTGACCCGTACTGCATCGTGAAGATCGACGATGAGGCCATCATCAGGTGAGTGGCTGCAGGTCCCTGGCTGGTCCCCAAACCTGCTGGAGCCCCAGATTTGGTTTCTGGTGGGTTCCTCCATTTACACTCCTGTGGGCACAATATCATTATTATTATTGTTGTTGTTGTTGTTATTACTATTAATAATAATAACATTACTACTACTACTGCTATTCCCTGCTTTGGGCTGAGATGTTCCTCCTGACACAGTGATGTCTAATAGCTCACGGCCCCCCTTACTCTGTAAGCCACCCCCATGTCTTGCCAGCCCAGAGCCTCAAGACAGGCCAAGGACACGTGTCTCCAAAAGCTGGGAAGGTCCTGGGGCTGGGAAAGTGGGGAGTGCCCCGGTGAGGGAGCCCTGTCCCCTGTGTCACCAGTGCCACCTGCCCTGCAGGACTGCCACGGTGTGGAAGACGCTGTCCCCGTTCTGGGGGGAAGAATATGAGGTGCAGCTCCAGCCCAGCTTCCACAGCATCTCCATCTATGTCATGGATGAGGATGCGCTCAGGTATGGGGGGGGCCTGGAGGGGGACTCAGGGGTTTATAGCTTTGGCTCCCCGTGTGCTCAGCCCCATTGCAGACACCAGAGAATCCAGACCTGGCCATGCTTCCCTGAGCTTTGGGACTCAAAGGGGGAAAGTTATTTCCCGAGGTTATTGTCCAGCTGGCAGCAGAGGGTGGCTGATGTGCTCCATGGGGACAGACACACCGTGGTGGCCCCAGCCCAGGACTCCCTGAAGTGGGGGCTGTCTTGCCTGGGTGCCAATCTCATGCCACGTCCTGCTTCCCACTTTTGTTTTCCAGCCGCGACGACGTGATCGGGAAGGTCTGCATCACCCGGGACATGCTGGTGGAGCACCCCAAGGGTAGGGGAAAGGGTGGCTGGGGGGGTCCCAGTAGGGACCCATCTCCTTGGATGAGCTGGTCCAAGGGCCCCCCCAGTGATCCTTCCATGGGGATCCCCCCTTTTCCCACAGGATACAGTGGCTGGATGAGCCTCAGTGAGGTGGATCCCGACGAGGAGGTGCAGGGGGAGATCCACCTGCGGGTGGAGGTCCTGGGCAGCCAGGGCAGCCGGCGGCTGCGCTGCTCCATGCTGGAGGCCAGGTGAGGAGGGGACAAGGGGTGGCAGGGGCTGTGTGTGCAACCAGGACACGGGCAGTGAACCTGGGCTGCTTCATGACTCAGTTTCCCTGGTGTGTCCTGTCCCTTGGATGCAGAGCATCCTCCTCACCACCCAGCAGCTGATGGGGGTCCTGGGGCAGAGTCCACCTCATCTGCTGGTCTTTGGGACATGCTGGGGAACTGAGGAGGGCAGTGGGTGCCCATGGGTGCCATGTAGGTATTTTGGGAGGTCACTGATAAATATCTTCCTCTTCTGGGCAGGGATTTGGCCAGGAAGGACCGGAATGGGGCCTCTGACCCCTTTGTCCGCCTGCGCTACAACGGGAAGACACAGGAGAGCACTGTGAGTGCGACTGCAGCTCGTTGTGATCCTCAGCTTGCCAGTGGTGCAGGTGGAATCATCCCACGAGGAAGCCTGAAGCCATCCCTGTTCCCTGGCATCCCTAGACTGGTGTCCTGAGGGGCGGGACACAAGGCCATTGCCCTTGCAGGTGGTCAAGAAATCGTGTTACCCCCGCTGGAACGAGACCTTCGAGTTCGAGCTGGCCGAGCCCGCTGGGGAGAAGCTCTGTGTGGAGGTGTGGGACTGGGACCTCGTCGGCAGGAACGACTTCCTGGGCAAGGTGAGCCCCCAAACTCCATCACTGCTGCAGGGGGTCCTTCCCAGCTGCCCACCCAGCCCTCTCCTGCCTTCCCCTGCCAGGTGGTGTTCAGTGTCCAGGGGCTGGAGGCGGCTGGGCAGGAGGAGGGCTGGTTCAGGCTGCGGCCGGACAAGTCCAAACCGATGGAGAACGAGTGAGTGTTGGCACAGGGGTGTTGGGGTGTGCTGGGGGTGGTCCCAGAGCCCACAGGGGCGTTGGGGAGGGGGTTATTCCTGGGTAATGTCATCCTGTGGAGGAGCAGCTCCTCCACCTGCCTGCCCAGGCTTTCTCAGGCTGTTGGGCTATCTCCTGCTTGGTGAAGTACTTCTCCCTCCACCCACCGACCCACCTCATGCTCCTGCAGGCGCCGGGGCAGCCTGGGCTCACTGCAGCTGCAGGTGAGGCTGCGGGATGAGACGGTGCTGCCCTCCCACTGCTACCAGCCCCTGGTCCAACTCCTGTGCCAGGAGGTGAAGTCAGGGCGCCAGGTGAGGGGTCCCTACCAAGCCCTGCTGGAGCACCCCCCTTTCCCTGGCTCTGTGCCGGGCCTGTGCCCGACTCAGGCCACATCACACCATGGTGCCTCTCCCCTCCAGGATGGCCAAGTGCACCTGGTCACCCTCCTGGATGAAACCACCACGGCCGAGTGCCGGCAGGAGGTCGCCATCAACTTGGTCAAACTCTTCCTGGGCCAAGGGCTGGTCAAGGAGTTCCTGGACCTGCTTTTCGAGTTGGAGCTGGCCAAGCCCTGTAAGTGGGAAGTGGAGTCAGAGGCTTCCAACCATCTTCTGGGGCTGCAAAACCTCCAGAACCTTGTGTCGGGAATATTTTTGGGGTGATGGTTGAGGTTCAGTCGTCACACTGTTCTCTGTGTAGGAATCTGCTGGGTTCATCCCAGCAACTCCTGAGCTGAGTTTGGTGGAGGAGCAGGTGGTTTGAGGTTTGGAAATCCCCATAACCCTCATGGAAATGGCCAGGGTTGGAGGGCACAGCCCCTGGGAATGCCCCCATGGTTGAAGCTGCTTGGTGGGTGACCTGTATCCATCCCCCAGGCCATGGAACCTCTCTTGTTTTGCAGGTGAGCCCAACACTTTGTTTCGGAGCAACTCCCTGGCCTCAAAGTCGATGGAGTCCTTCCTCAAGGTGCCAAACTTCCCAAGACTTGCTCTTCCCAGGTCACCCTGGCTCTGGGATGTCCCCAGGAGTTCAGTTCCCAGAGGGAGGATTGGGAGTGCTAGTGGGGCTGTGTCTTCCCCTGGGGCTGGGAGGCTGGAGAAAATCCCCTGGGTGACCCTGACAGTGTCTTGTGCCAGACCTGTGGCCCATCACTGTCCCCTGGGCTGTCCCCTGGCAGGTGACAGGGATGCCATACCTGCACTCTGTCCTGGGGCCCACGATCGCCCGCGTGTTCGAGGAGAAGAAATACGTGGAGCTGGACCCCGGCAAGGTGGAGATCAAAGACGTCGGGTAAGGGACTGTTGGGGAGGTGGGACAGGGGGTCCCCAGACAGGGAGGTGACAGTGACGGTGCCCGCAGGTGCTCGGGGCTGCACCGGGTGCAGACGGAGGGCGAGGTGATCGAGCAGGGCCGCCAGCACCTCCAGTCCTACCTGGGCGAGCTGCTGGACGCCATCGCCAGGTCGGCCCCGGCGTGTCCCCCTGTCATCCGTTCCGCCTTCCGGCAGCTCTTCCAGCGCGTCGGGGAGCGCTTCCCCCAGCACCAGGTCAGACTGGGGCAGAGGAGTCAAACAGGGACATCCCCAGGGCTCACTGGGTGCAGTCCCCAGCTTTGGTTGATGGGGTCCCTCCTTGGGCTTGAGGGCAGTGCCCAGGGATGGGGCGCAGGGGGACAGCGAGTGGGGCCGTGCTGCACCCAAACAACAGCCCTGGGTGCTGTGTGGGGTGCCTGGGGATGTCCCATTTTGGGACAGACCCCCACATGTCTCCCCCCCCATCTCGGTGGTCACAGCATGCCAAATTTGTGGCCGTCACCAGCTTCCTCTGCCTCCGCTTCTTCTCGCCGGCCGTCATGACCCCCAAGCTGTTCCAGCTGCGGGAGACACACGCGGACGCGCGGACCAGCCGCACGCTGCTGCTGCTGGCCAAGGTGGGGACACCAAGGGACAAGGGGTGGTACCTGGGAGGGGCTTTGAGGTGTCTGGTTGCTTCCCATTTGGGATGGCTGGGTCTTCTGGGGCTGACACCGCCATCCCCGGGCGTCTCCAGGCCATCCAGATGGTGGGAAACATGGAGCCAGCGGCCGGGCGGGCCAAGGAGACGTGGCTGTCCCCGCTGCTGCCCGCCCTGCAGCAGGGCATCGCCCGCATGAAGGACTTCATCACCCGCCTGGTGGGCACAGAGGAGCAGAAGGGGGAGGAGGAGGGCGAGGGGTGGCCGCTGGGCCCCCCCACGGCCGTGGTGAAGGAGGGGCTGCTCTTTGTGCACAAGACGCGGGGCAAGGGGCCTCTTCTCGGTGCCGCCGCCGGCAAGAAACTCCACTTCTGCCTCACCGGGGAGTCCCTCAGCTTCGGCAAGAGCCCCAGTGCAGAGGTAGGGGGGTGCTGGGGGTTGGGGGCGTGGCAGGAGGGTGGCACTGACCCCCTGTGTGTGTGTGTCCCCTCCATCAGCGCCTCGGTGCCATCGCCCTGTCCGACATCCTCGCGGCCGAGAAGGTGGAGGAGAAGAGCTTCGGGAGCTCCCACGTCATGCAGGTGGTCTACACGGACACGGGCGGGCAGCAGGAGACAGCCTACCTGCAGTGCAAGGTGGGGGACAGCGGAGGGCGCCCCGAGGGGTGTCACAGCCTGGGGGGTGTCCCCCTCACTGTCCCCAACCCCACAGTGTGTCAATGAGCTGAACCAGTGGCTGTCGGCCCTGCGCAAGGTGTGCGGGAACAACCCCCGTGTGCTGCGCTCGTACCACCCCGGCGTCTTCCGCGGGGACAAGTGGAGCTGCTGCCACCAGCGGGACAGGACAGGTACGGGGAGGGGGCCCGGGACCCCCGCAGGGAGGTTGGGGGGTATCCTCCCACGTGCTGACCCTGCTGCCCCACAGGGCTGGGATGTGACCGGACCCGGCACGGCGTCACCCTACAGGACTGGAGCGACCCCCTGGACCCCACAGTGGAGGCTCAGCGGCTCTTCCACCACCTCCAGGGCCTCCGGGGGGCCCTCAGGTGAGTCCCTTCCCCCTGGGGACCCCCCTGCATCCCCTTGTGCTCCTGCCAAGGGCCTGTTCCTCTCATGCCCCTCTCCCCAGGGAAAAGTACTGGGAGCTACAGGAGCTGGAGGACGCCCAGAATGGCCCCCGGAGGGAAGGTAAGTTGGGTTGGGGGGTTTTGGGGACCCCACTGAGGATGCTCTGGTTGAGCAATGTCCCCAGGGGTCACGGGGGGGCTGTGGTGGTTTGGGGGTGTCTCCCAAGGGGGCTGTGGGGTCTCACTGTTGCTCCCCTCTCCCGCAGATGCCCCCCTGCCCGAGGGGCTGAGCCAGCTCTTCAGGGTGCTGGGGGACCTGGAGAACTGTCACCACCAGGCACAGCCCCCCAAACCCCCAGCCCCTGTCCTTCTGCAGCTGCAGACTTGAGGGACCCCCTGTCCCCCTGCTGGGATTTGGGGTCCCCACGGCTTGGAGACCACGGTGGTGGAAATAAAGGCACTTTGTACATTGCAGCCATGTCCTGTCCTTCTGGTGGCACCCTGCTGGCCATGGGGACGGGCACAGGGCGAGGAGCTGGCCCCAGCTCTGCTGGTGGCACTGATGGTGCTGCTGATGGTGGCACTGGTGACATCTCAGATGGTCCTGCTGGTGCCGTTTCTGGTGGCCCTGCTGGTGGTGGTGGTGGTGGCATCCCTGGAGTCTCTGCTTGTGGCAGTACTGGTGGTGCTATTGGTGGCACTGATGCCATCCCGATGGCCCTGCTGGTGCCATTTGTGGTGGTCCTGGTGGTGGCAGTGGTGGCATCACTGGTGACTCCAGTGGTGGCTGTGGCGGCACCACCAGTGGCTCCACTGATTGGTGGCACTGGTGACATCTTTGATGGCCCTGCTGGTGCCATTTCTGGTGGTCCTACTGGTGGCCGTGGTGGCACCACGGGTGCCTCCACTGGTGATGTCTCTCATACCCCTGCTGGTGCCATTTCTGGTGGTGGCATCAGCGGTGGCTCTACTGGTGTCTGCACCGAGTCCTCCCGCCCGCAGGGGGGCGCTGTTGCGGCCGGGAGGTAAGGGCAGAGAGTGGGCGGAAGTGACGTCAGCGGAAATGAAGCCGCGGCCGCCATAGCGAGTGAGGGCGGAGCGGCGGCGGGATGAACGCGCCTCCAGCCTTCGAGTCCTTCCTCCTCTTCGAGGGCGAGAAAAAGTGAGGGGACACCCTAATTAGCCCTTAATCAAAAAGCGGGGGCCTTCCCCCTCAGTCGCCCGCGGTTGCCTGGCCCGCATGGATCGATAACATCCCCCGTATCCCATTTATTTATCCCATTTATCCCCACAGAATCACCATCAACAAGGATACCAAGGTGCCCAACGCCTGCTTGTTCACCATCAACAAGGAGGACCACACGCTGGGGAACATCATCAAGTCGTAAGTCCAAACCGGGCACTAAACTTTGGGCTGGTTTTGAGGCTTTTTTTTTTTTTTTTTTTTTTTTTTCCTTCCCGAATTTCCCTGCGTTTTTGTTGTTGTTTTTTTTTCCCCCCCAATTCCAGGCAGTTGCTCAAAGACCCGCAGGTGCTGTTTGCAGGGTACAAGGTCCCTCACCCTCTGGAGCATAAAATTATCATCCGTGTGCAGACCACCCCCGATTACAGCCCCCAGGAGGCTTTCACTAATGCCATCACGGATCTTATCAGCGAGCTCTCCCTGCTGGAGGAGAGGTTCAGGGTGAGTTTATTTATCCTTAAAAGTGTTTATAATTAATCAGAGGGGTGAGTAGTGTGTCTTAAGAGCTGCTGTTTTAGGTCTGTAAATTAATTCAAGCCCCCCTCGTTGTGTTATTCAGCTCCTGGCTGCTCTGAAATGGTTATTTATGTGTCCAAAAAAAAAAAAAAAGGGGTGAGAGGTCTGTTATTTCTGAATGCCTGGAATTGGTTTTGAATCTATGAAGGATCAGTTGGAATTCATTCTTCACAGAATGGTTTGGGTTGGAAGAGTGTTCTCTGATGTGGCGGGGAAAAGCACCAGGGCACCAAATTTGTACATAAGTTTTGATTTTAATTTCAGTATTAATTTTCTGGATGGTGTACAGGTTTCCACTGGTGGTTCTTGTGTATCTCAGAAAAGTCAGGGATGTTTAAACACCCCTTCCAGCTCACTAACTGCTCTTGTGTTTTTGTTTGTGCTTTTATAGGTTGCTATTAAGGACAAACAAGAAGGAATTGAGTAAAATCCACCCCCTGTGGAGGAGACTGTGCTTCTGAGGCAGAATGATGTGTCTCTTAGTTAGGTGATATATTTAAACCTCCATTCATGGCAAATATTTCCCCCTTTGTCCCACTTCTGTTTAGTATTTGACAGCAGCAGTGATATTTTGAGTTCGTTTGTGTTTTTTTTAATACCAGACAGGCACTTTGCCAGGAGGATAAATGTCTTGTTGGATATGACAGATAAGTCATTAAAGTGATTTTTTACTTTTCTGATTGGAGCCTTAAGGCAAATATTTGTCCTGGGCTGTTGGGGAGGTTATTGTGGGTATAATTCCAGCATGAGAAGCTGCTCAGTGACAGCAGCAGATGAACTCTCTGCTTCTCCTGTCAGAAACTCCAGGCACTGCCAAGTGAGCTGGTATTTTGTTTTATTAAGTGTCATTTCTATAAAACAAATGCACAAATTGTGAAAACTTACAGTAAAAGAAACCGGATGTTTACAACGATTTAATGAGTTTAACAAACCCTTACCTTTGTTATTTCATTTAATCTTGCACATCATGGCTGGTCTAGAAAACGTTCATGGGCACATGGGTAACAGTCACTAATACTGCACTAGTTCAAATCACGGGGGCGAGACTGGCACAGGGGACTATGACTTCTTCCAGATGGCTGTTATGTTCACACTGGTCAGGACAACAAGGTAGGTGAAGGCAGGGTCTGACACCACGTTGTTCACCAGGATCTCGGGGGGCTGCTCCCCGTTCACGCGGAGCTCCGGCCACTGGAGGATCTGTGGGGAGAACAGAGTGCGGTGGGGTGGTGGTGTCTGAGGGGGAGGATGTTCAGCACAGCGGGGTCTCTTCTGGGGAAGCTGGGTCAGAGGCTCTTCCCCCTTTCTGAGGTGTGGTAAAGCTTTGGGATGCTCCTGAAGGGCCAAGGTTTAGTGCGGAGCGGCTTGAGCGGGAAGGAAAAAGGTGTTGGCAATACAATTCCCAAAACCATATCGAATCATAGAATCACTTGGCTTGGAAAAGACCTCCAAGATCACACAGTCTGATCTTTAACCCATCGCCACCTTGGCAACCAGACCAGAGCACTGAGTGCATATCCAGTTATTCCTTGAGCACCTCCAGGGATGGGGACTCCAACACCTCCCTGGGTAGTTCATTCCAGTGTTTTAACAACCCTTTCAGTGAAGAAATTATGGAACATTGAGTCCCTTCATACCTTTATCCAGTGTAGCTCCAGACCAGTGAGTGAGAGCCTTTGAGTGTGTGTGTGATTGTCCTTTCAGAGGCTTCATGCAAGGGAACAGTGATTGCCCAAAGGAGAACTGTCTCCAAGGCCAGGGACATATCGACTAGGAAAAGGGTATGTGAACACAGGAAAGCAGTGAGCCCTTCCCTGCTCTGGATTCCCTCCCTCAGCCCCTCAGGGACATGGTGCCTGCACTCTTTGTGTTGTGGGGCTCTCCAGTTTAACCACCAGAATTTTAGGGCCCTTCTAGAAGAGCTGCCCAGCTGCACCATGCAGGAGCTGACAGACTTGTTTTGCAGTTCGTGATTCCTGTCCCAGCTGTCAGTGCCATGGTCAGCTCTGGAGACTGCTTTTTATTGCTTGTGAGTGTCAGGTGTGGAAACATGAGGCATGTTCTGGGATAAACCTCCTCGGGAGACTGGGATTAGCTGCCCTGGGGTGGAAGGGAGGCCCCAAAGGGTACCTGATACCTACCTGTGCAGGAGAGATCCTCCGCTCCGAGCGCTTTCCCTTTGGAGAGCCCCAGGCCGTGGTGTAGCTGGAGAGGTTGTACATCCACACGCTGCCCTTCTCATCACCACAGAACACGTAGCCTTTTGCTGTGAGAGCAAAAGAAAAAGCTGGAAAACTACTGTGGAACTGGGAGTCTGTTCTGCTGCAAAGCAGAGCTCCAGGCAGTGCTGTAGGGTCCCAAGGGAAGGTGCCATATTTCAGCAAAACTCCCTTTCCAGCACAAAACTACAAATCTACGTTGCTCTGAAAGAACTCAATTCACTAAAAGATAAGTCAGCTATCTTACTTTAGCGTGGAAAAAGTAGTGCTAAATACTTCAGGATTTCTCCTGACTTTTTTTTAGACTGGTTTTGGAAAGTGATGACCAGATGAGGTTTGTCTGTTCCTTGCCAGCCTGCAGAGCCAGCTGCCCGGTGTGTGGCGTTCCTGCCCCTGGCTTCAGATGCACTCAGCATCAGAATGGCTCCACCAAGGCTACAGGGCCCAGCCCTCAGCTCTTTGCTTTGAAAACCTGTACAGGAAAGACCACGGAGCCTCGGCTGAACCCTCTTGCAGGGCAGATGGTACAGCTGCAATTATTTATCACTTGTATTATTTATACCCAGCTGGTGCCGGGCTGAGGCTGCGCAGTGCTGGAGCTGCACTGCAGTGCTTGTAGGGGGGAGCCCTGACGTTCTCTGGTGGGCTCTGAAATCCAGGCCTCTGCCTCTGATGGGGCAAAGGGGAGCCCCACACACCTGGGCAAAGCACACCTTGCCCTGGGGACCAGTGCTGCCTACCTGGGCAGGTGCTGAGTGTCAGGTAGGACATGTCTGTCGTGGACCACTCCAGCTCAGCCAGGATAACTGCAGACACTGTCCGCTGGCATCCCTTCCCCTTGGCGTCAAAGGACCGGCTCCAGCTCCACAGGTAAATGCATCCTGGTTTGGAGCTCTTGGAAACTAGGGAAGAAAGACAGGAGAGGCTGTGTAAGCTGCTGGGAAGTGAAATGCCTCAAGACAAAGGCTGGGCTCTGGTGAAGGTGGTCCATCCAGAACACGACTTTTAGGACCTGGGACCTGATCCAGCAACAACTGTTTCCACCTGCTTTACCTCATTTCAGGACAAGTGGAGGCTGCAGAGAGATTTTCAGTGCTATGCTTACGTTCCTGAACTGCAGAACAAGCATAAGCTATTCAGAAAAACCCAGCCCATGATGTGGAACCTCCAGTTCCCCTGCAGAAAAGACTGCTGCCACCAGCCCCTGAGCAGAAAGGAGCTCTCCTTCCTTCCACACTGGCACTACTTGGCCAAGCATGCCCTTGGGGATGGGTCCATCTGATTTACAGTCCTGCCCAGACATGGGTTGATAAATGACTCTGGGAAAAAATTCCCTTCTGTGTAGCCCCCAACTAACGAGGCAGTCACCCTCTGCTCATCGTTCTTGCTTCACCCTGCACATGCTGAGGTGCCCCACTGTTTTTTTGGGATTGGGCTGTTGTGTTTACACTCACCGACGACATCGTCATTCAGAAAAGCCAGACCATCAACCCTGTGAGATGTTGTCATGCTTTCATCATCAGGAAACTGGAATATGGCTTCAAAAGGCCTAGAGCAGGGGGGAAGGGTGAAATGAGCCAAGTCCTGAACAGGCAGCAGTGGAAGGGCACCCAGGTACAGAGCCCAGAAGGAAATCGGTGTGTTAGTGAGTCTCTTGCCAAGTTCAGATGAATTCCCACTTGAATTTACACTTCTGTAAGTATGGGTTTATTGAAAGCAGAAGCCCATTTGCTTAAGAGATTGCTGTTTCACTTCATCTCTTTTTGCAGGCGTCAAGATTAGTATTTGCCAGCAGGGCATGACTTTACTTGCTTCTTTCTTGTAATTTTTTTCCTGAGCTCCCACAGAGTGCCAGTTTCCTGGGTTACCTCACGTACCAGGAGCAGGGAAGGCCTCACTGTGAGACTGGAAATCGATCCAAGAATTTACACTCTGTCACACTACTTTGAGATGACACACCCTTAAGTTTTGGGGCATTAGATTACACTCCTGCCAGCCTTCCTGCAAAGCAGCCTGGAGCTTTAATACAAGCACAGAGCTGCAAGCTCTGAACACTCCTTTAGCACATGCTCATATTTTTTCTGGCCACTATGGGAAGGGGAGGGTGTTTTAAGTTTGGTAGGACATGCTGCTTTTGCTCAAACCTCCTCAGAAATCAAACCTTTGCTAGGACTACCTCTTCTTGTTATGGAAAGCAAATTCATGGTCCCAGCTTTTGGTTCTCACCTGCTTTTTTCTCCTTTATCCAGTTTTATGTTCCAGGCAAAGCAGCCACCTTCACAGCCTGCCAGCAGGTACTGCTCCGGGCAGGTGGGCACCAGGGCAATCCGTAAGGGAATAGAGGCTGCTTCCAGCACCAGCAGCTGGCTAAAAAACAGAAGAGAACAAGCAGTTAAGTGGTGCTGCGACGTGGTAGTTACAGGCTCCTGGACTGGCCACATCTGGTTTTTGAACCTTTACCTTGCTTTGAAATTGTAGTCACAGTCTGGAATCCCAATATCCCAGAGTGCAATTCGCTTGTCATAGGATGCAGCTGTGGGACACAGAAGAGAAGCAGGTAGTGACACCGCTGCTCATCTGGCTCTTCTCGTGCTAAGCTGGCAATTCTACCTGAGTCACGGGCTGTTACACTCTAAGGCTGTGGCATCAGAGAGCTCATTAAAGCACAGCAGCAGTCACCAAGGCTCCTGGCCCCACACCACTCCACAGACACTGTCAGGCATGCACAGTCAATACTTTGTGTTCTTATCCTGTGCTCTAAGAGGGGCAAATAAAACAAAGTTTCTTTCCTGCTGTCCATTACTGAGTTGTGGCTTCACAAAGTCGTTAATTAGTGGCCTTCTAAGCTTGTTTCTGCTCAGGGGTTATGGTGGGATCTAAAATATGAGTTGCAACCTCTACTCTCAGGCAGACACTGCTTTATTCCACATATCCCTGGCTTACCGTGTTCACATCCACAGCAGCTTCCACTGGGAAAGTTAGGCACTGATGTAAAGGGTGAGAAATGTCACCATGCTGAGATACTGATAGCAGAAACAATCCTAATAGATTACTCAGAGTGATCTGGATCCCCATCAGATAACACCCCTCAAACTCAGTTTGTTGGTGTCCAGTCTCCAAAGAGGGATGCAAAGACTCTCCCTTTATTACTCTTTTTCTATGCAATATATAGGGTTAGGATTAGGGTGAGCCTTGCTGTCCATATCATTATATAGATGTGCTATCAACCTCCTTATCCCTTCTTCTGCTTCTGCTTTCGGCACTCTTGAGCTTCTTCTTGAAAAGTATCCCCTGTTCTAAAAAAATTCCACTTTTAATGGTTCATGTAGCACTCTAACCACTCCAGGATGTGGGTAATTGTAGGCAAGAGAAACAATGTGCTGTGGGGTGCAGGTGTGGCCTGAATGGCTCTGTACCAGCTCACTCTACAGCCTGACAATGCAGCTCCAATTTGTAATATGATGGTTCATTACCAGTCCATAAGCCACGGCCTCTGTGGGCCCCACTGTGTGTGGCAAAGCTCTCTTTGACATCAGGACCTGAATAAAAATCCCTGATGAGGCACAGAACTCAAAAAAAAAAAAAAGTCATTTATTCAAAATCAATT
The DNA here is from genome assembly GCF_003945595.2 of Pipra filicauda. Lineage (NCBI taxonomy): Eukaryota > Metazoa > Chordata > Aves > Passeriformes > Pipridae > Pipra > Pipra filicauda. Next base: position 3,420,286 of record NW_024104887.1, on the reverse strand, counting down.
GAGCACATAGTTGTGCTTGTTGGGAAAAATGAAATCCAAAACCCATAATACCCTGCTGTGCTCGAGGAGAGCCCTGCCACTGCCTGCCCCCAGCTGCCTGCTCTGCCTGTCATTCTTCTTACTCACCCCTGTGGAACACATCCACTGTTTGTGGCTCATGTGTGTGTGCCAGCCACCCGGAGAGCCACCGAGGGGGAAACAGGAGCTGCTGCACCTCAGCTGAAGAGCCAGGTCCTGGCAGAAACAATCAGTCCTGCTGTAAATTGCTGCCACAGGAGACTAACAATGGTCTCTCCCTAACGCCTGTCCGTGCTTTGTGTGTGTGTGTCCCTGCTTGCCCTGGTGACAACTCCCCTTGTTAAGGAAGCCTTGAATTTTCCACATTATTACTAAAGCTAAAGAGGTTCTGAAGCAGAGACTTACTGAAGAGGTGGGTCTCTTGGGTTGGGCTGAAGCAGACAGTAGCAATGGGCTTCTTGTGAGCCTTTATCTCTCCATAGCAGAAGTCAGCTGCCACGTGGATCAGTTTGACAATCCCTCTCCTCCCAGCAGCTGCCAAGATATTGTGAGCTTTCTTCCGACTGTCGCTGATCACCATTGTGAGGGTTGTCCATGCAACGCTGAAGAACTCCTGGGACAGAAAGAAACCAGGAATAGAGTGACAGCAGACCTGTTAGCTCAGAGATAAGACAACTATCACAAGTGCTACTCAGGTGAAACACATCCACTATTTAAGATGGAGCATCAAAACTCAAAACAACCCTCAGAAGAACACAAACTACAGAAACAGGATGTTTATTCCTCTATGCTGTCAAGCAGGCTTAGCAGCCAGATACACCTGTGTGAGGGGAGAGGCACACTAATCTTTTAAACTAATAAAAGTATAAACCCAAACCAGGCTAAAAGGATAAGCAAGAAATATTTATTATGTATCTTCAGCCATTTAAGACCTGTCCACGCTAATGCCTGACAACTTTTCAGACCTCTCTGTAATATATATTATGCATACATGTATGTAAGTATTATAGATTATGGCATTCCCATTCAATGCTTACCCTTCCCACTTGCAACCCACCTCTGTAGCCACCTTATACTTTTTCAGCACTGTCCCTGTCTCACAATCAATCAGACAAACAGATTCCCCTCCACAGGTTGCCACGGTTCTGGAGGAGCTCACAATGGGATCTGAAAGAGGAAAAAAATGGGTGAGAAGTTCCCAGGTTCAGGGATAACACACGAAGACTGCAGCTTATCACTGCCTGGTGCTCTCCCAGCCTCCTGCTTTCAAAGTCAAAGAAGAAATACGTAAGCAAGTCTCTTCCTGACAACGGAGACTACGGCTCGAAGGAGCAGGGGTCTAACGCATGGAGTCCGCCGGGATTCCAGAGCCGGGTGGTTCTGGGAATCCTGCAAACCTCTTTAAGAGCTCACCTTTCCTGGCTCCAGAGTCTAGCACTGGCTCGAAGACACAGGACCAGAGCTGCGTTTTAAAATCCTCGCGGCTGTTGCCTTTACTGTGACACTGAAGAAAATGCAATGGCTCTGCACTGACATCCTCCTACAATAAACCATCCACATTTAGACAATTCATTCCCCTGACAGCGGTTTGCCTGTGATTGCCTTGACAGAACCCTCTACTGAACACAGCAATCTGAGTTAAACTGAAGGACACAGGAGAGGCTGAGGTGCCAGCAATGCTCAAGACTCCTAAACCAGCAGACAACTGTTCAGATGTGCCCAGCAGACCCAAGCAGGGAACCCCATCCTGCTGCAGAGAAATGTGAGAAGCCCTTTAGACCCCCACTGGCCTGAGCTGAGGGGGAAACACCTTTCCCCGTGCAGCCATCGGTGTGACCTGAGAGCAAGGCTTGCCAGTCCCATTTCTAAGCACAGGCTTTCAGAGCACCACCACGGAGCGCTGGTCCATCCATCCCCTGAAGGGGATTCACCGTCTCCTGGGGGTGTCCCTTTCCTTCCCTGATGCTTCTGAGGGATTTAAAACAATGACAAAAAAAAAAAAAAAAAAAAACCAAACCAAAACTTTAACTCACAATACATATGTGAGCTCCAAGCTGTGTAGAGCTCTGATGAAACCTGAATGCAGCTCCTCCCACTACACCAAGAGGCCAAAAGCCAGTCCCCAGGGGGCTGGTGGACCTACCTTTCGCTTGGAGTTCTTCACTGGAGTCAAAGTAACAACTCCATTGTCCTGCTCCTGGCTTTTCTGTTCCCCTGTCATCTGGCTGGATCTTCTGTTGCTTTGCCCCTTGGGAAACTGCTCTCCATTCTTCTGTGTCCCTTCAGCTCCCTGCTCAGGGGTTGTCTCCTTGGCTGGCTGGTTTGATGTTCTTGGTTTATCAGGAGCTGGGTCATCCTGCACATGGCTGGACTTTCTGGGATTAACTACAGCCTCCTCCTCCTCGGTGTTTGCCTGGGACTTGGACCTCTTGTTTCCAGCACCTGACTTTGAATGGTTTCTTTTCCTCTTGCTGGGTGTTACTGTGACCTGTAAGACACGTTGTCATGCTGTCAGCTTCTGCAGAAGGTTTTTAGCTTTCATGAGATTTTCCAGTGATTTGTAAGTTTAGAGATATTAGTTATTCAAATGCAAGTACCCTCCCATGGTTACAGCCTGGGCTCCACGAATCAGACAGCCCAGAGCTGCAGGGTTCCTAGAGGCAGAAGCTAATGAAAATCACACAGCCAGACTCATTTTCAGCTCCCTCTCCCAGTTACTTGTGATTTACATACGATATGGAAAAACAAATCTGGTCCATGGACCACGGGGGTTCAATCTGCAGCCGTTTCCAAGCAGGCAAAAATCAGCACAGTCTGGCCAGCCATCAACCCAGCTCTCTTATTAAAAATATCCCTTCCTAGGGAGTCAGTGGAGTCAGTAAGATTCATGGAATCTTTTGTGTCTCCTATGAGAATGGAAGCTCTCTCCTCCTGGAGAGCAACTCAACCTTCACATGGCTGGGAAAGCTTCAATCTGGCTGTAGAGAATCAGCCTGAGCTGCTGGATACAGGCTAGAGCCTGGGACTGCCCCTGTGGTTACCAAAGGGTCATAAATGCAAACTGACAAGAGCTACTGAGTTTGTAAGACACAGAAAGGACATTGTTAATGTAACTGGAAAAATCGCCTACCTGAGCCACGTCCTCTGCAGCTTCCCTAGGGCTTTCTGTACTTTCTTCCTCATTCTCATCTGCCTTTTCCTCTGGTTCAGTATCTGAGTTTAGCTCCAGACCCAGTGAGTATGACAGAAACTCTTCTGCAATCATTTTCACCTTAGAAGCAAACATGAAATATGTTAAAAAGAAAAAAAAAAAAAAAGACAAAAAAATCAAGAGCAGTCAAACTCTGATGTGTCAAGAGCTGCTTTGCCAAGGTTTTAATATCTGCTCCCACTGCTCCACATGAATTTCACAAGTGGTGGAGGAGTCCTCAGCTGAGAGAGCCTGGCAGGTCAAGTCCTCTGCTGACATGACATGACCCAAGAACTTCACTTTGTTATGGGCATCCAGGGCACACAGTTGTGAAAACAACAGCACAGCAATGACACAAGACAAAGGAGAGATGGAAGCCTCAATTGTGTGTATGCACATACAAATAAAACAAATGTTACAAACTAAATGGTATCTTTCCCCACTGGGAGTAACTACACTTGTCATTATCTTTTCTCCTTTCATACAGCTTTCATCAAGAGTAAAGGTTGCCATTAAACTAATTTGCAAATAATTAAGTATTAAGGATACTGCAGTCTTGTTAATTAGTACAATTATGGTTATTGCTTATGAATTAAAAAACAATGTTTAATGACCGTCATCACAACTTGGTGCATGTTTAGTCTTAGTGCTCCTGTAACTGCTTCATGAAGCAGTGAAGAAAACCACAAGAAGTGATATCCCCTGCCTACAGGAGCCCTGCACCCAAATCCATGGAGCATTTTAATCAAATCCACTCAGAATCAGGAGCAGGGTCCTTGCCTGAAGAACAGAAGGGTAAGTGGGACACAACCTACCCGCCAGCGGGTGAATTCACTGAGGGAGCTGGGTCCATACACTACATTGGTTTGTACTGACTTCAGGAACTTCTTCCTGATGGACTTCACCTGCTCAGCTGTGTATTTCTCAGGAAGTTGGTCACGGAAGAATTTTTCCCAGTGAGCAGTAACCTAGGCAGAAAGAATGAGTCTACTCAACAGAAAAAACAGAGCAGAAAAGCACAAGAGTACCTGTGAAAGCATTTAAGAAGTTGCCAACCCTGAGGTAGCTACATGATGGCACCGCTTCCATTTTTTTAATTAGTGTTCAAACCATGACTTCATCTAACAGAAAATCCAGTTCCTCTGAACCAAGCTCAGGTGAGTGTGGCTAAGCAGACTCTGCCAGCATTGGACCCAGAGCAATGCCTGATTTCATGCCTCTGGATCCAGAGTAAATGGCCTTAAGGAGTCTTACACTGTGCCTTCCTAACAGGGAGGTACCTGATAGGTACACAGGTATTTCACAATAAGACATCCCAGTCTTCAGTATTTGATCTCCCCCCCACTGATACACAGAAGGAATTAACAAGATCAACTAACTAGACTACTAGTGGTAGGAGCAGTAATGCACAAAAACAACCAACCAACCAAACCTTTTTCATAATAGAACAGTAATTTTGCTCCAGATCACAACATGCTTTGGGGGGACAGTCTGTCAGGACCTAAGCTGTCTACACAAATGAGTGAAAATACAGTTCCAAACATGCACAGCTGAAGAAGAACAAACAAATTCTTGTTACTGGTGTATGTTGCAAAAAGCAAGATTATCCTGAGCTTGGTTTTGTGCTCCCCATTCCTGGGGCCTGGACAGTAACATAAATTAGACAGGGAGGTGTATGTAGCTGTTCTGTCAGCACCAGGCTTCTCCTGTTCCTGAATGATGATCAGAGTGACCTGAAAAACTAGAGGGTCAGACACAGACCTGGTTGGCCCTGCTCTTGTCACTTAAACCACAGGCAAAGCTGGCTGCACAGAACAGGCAGAGCAAATGCAAACAGGGACCAGAGAAAGCAGAAGTAAGACATTTCCTGGGTGGCCCCAAACTGCAGGCTGGGCTCAGATCATACCACAGTTATTGCAAATCATTTGATGCTTATTTGCAGCTCTGTCATGACACTGAGAACAATATTTAGTTACTTCTCAGGTGTTTAGAGATTAAGGAAATATCAGACATCTCACCTTGCTGGTGAGCTTACGGCTATGGACATGCCTCACATGATTGGCCAGTTTGGTTATGTCCTTGCCATTGAGCAGCCGAAGATTTTCCAAAAGAAACATTACTTTATAGTCATCGTTGAGCTAAAGAGAGAAGACACCACAGTTACAAAACCTGCACACATGGCTCTTGCTTTAGCTTTAGTCCTTGATGAAAATATAGCCAATGATGAGAAGAACATATCTAGTAAGGAAAAGCTGTTTCTTAAAATCTCTTCAGCGTTTCCAGCTTGAACTTCGCCTTTTAATTCTGAATCCATGTTCTCCTGTGAGTTGGGATCTCAAATTGCAGACAAAAGAGCTGCCCAACCCTCAGGCAGTACTAACATCCAACACAAGGTGGGGGCTGTGTAACCACTCATCTGCTCAGCCTGAGTGCAAGGCAGGCTGTTCTACTCCCATCCTTTAACTCTAACACAGAGGAAGGCCTGTCCTGCCTCCAGTAAATGAATTCCAGCAGGAATTCTTTGGGCCAGGTGCGTTTTAGGTCAGACAGTTCACCATGCAGCCATGCTGCCAGCATACAATAGCAAATAAGCCTCTGTGGATGGTGACAGGGGCTAATGCCACTCTAAAGCACAAGTAAAATTCCAGTTTTGGATGTTTAACCTGTACAGGCAGCAGAGCCTCTTGGGAGAAGTCAGAAACCTAAACTAGAACTAATCACCAAGTTTAAACCTTCATCAGAGGACCAAGTCTGCTCTTCCAGAGCACAAGGGGCACTAAAACTAACTAAACATTAGATACTAAGAAAAAACTCTTCACTTTGAGGGTGGTGATGCCCTGGCACAGGTTGCCCAGAGAAGCTGTGGCTGCCCCATCCCTGGAAGTATCCAAGGCCAGTTTAGCGGTTGCTTGGAGCAATCTGGGATAGTGGAAGGTGTCCCTGCTTGATGAAAGGGGCTGGAACAAGATGATCCTTAAGGTCCCTTCCAACCCAAACCATTCTGGGATTCCATGATTCTACAAGGACATTTCCACACAGTTATCACTCTACTTAACACAAGCATGATCATGAGATACTCTGCCTAATAAACTGCCTAAGATGGAGTCTGACTTGGAGAAACAGGAGTTCAAGACACGCAGACATGGATATCTGAGTGGTTTGGGGCAACTGATGTCTGCAGACTGGTAAAGAGTGGCACGAAGTGGTGGAGGGGCACACAAAGACTGGCTGTTTTCTCAGATGCCCTTACACTTGCTGCCCAAGAACAACATATAAGAACTCTGCATAACTGCTGTTTGTCTGCCCCTCTGTTTAATGCTGAGCTTGTAAGGATGGGGGGTAACTCACTGTCAAGTACACATTGTTCTCG